>NC_141607.1:39632980-40339230 GCF_047967505.1 Dipteris shenzhenensis
AGCCCGTTGTAGACGGGTCAGGTTACTCGTCCTCATGATAATAAAGAGATTCTTATCACATCCATAGGAGCAAGAGTGAGAGCTTCATAGACGTACAGATGATTCTCCTATCAAATAACACATCTCCATTGACTAGAGTTTCAATTTGGGGGCCACAAATGGGACTTCTTTTGCTTACATCAATGAGATAGGCATTGACTCTAGACATGACACATTCCAGGCATATGTGGGATCAAACATCACACATTCTCCAACCTTCCACTTGTGGCCTGGTGTGCTAGCAATTGGTGGGTGTGTGTGTGTGTGGGTGTGCGTTGACCACAATTATGAATCCTGTGCCCACCGGTGGAGGGTGGGTGCCCTTGATAGGACCACGGGTGGGAGTGTGAAAAAGAAGAAGAAGCATCACACACTCTAGGCGTATGTAAGATCAATAAGATGAATGCTTTATTAAAGAATTCATAAGGCGTGCCTCAGATGCGCAACTTGGAAGAGAGAGAGCGAGAGAGAGAGAGAGAGAGAGAGAGAGAGGGGCGAGGGCTTGCATTGAAATAGAAAAGAGAGAGAGAGATGGAGATCAATCAATCATATTTAAAAAAAAACAGGCAAGTGGACCAATAAACAATTCAGGAATAAAAACTTTAAAAATTTCCGAATTTCGCCCATCTCCTAGAGAAACCTTCACTAAGGCCTAATTAAGCTTGTTCAACCCCATGGCTGCCTCCCAGGTGCTTACTATGTGATTACAAATTCGTGTAAAAGGAGCCCATTTCACAGTGTCATCATCATTCTAATTAGCACTCTTGTATGCTTTGCTTCAGCAGGATCATCTCCAGCTTTACAGTTACTGGCGGAGCTCCTGCTCATGGCGAGTCAGGATTGCACTCGCATACAAAGGTGCGACAGGATTATCGCTTTCAACTGTTTTGAGATTGCATGTAAACATATCATGGATTCTATGGACCGCTCAACCTCTGAAGCGTGCTCATTTCCAGGAATTCCATATGAATACGTACCAGTGAACCTGCTGGAAGGCGAACACTTGACAGCAGGTTGCTCAATTAACTATGTCTGTCAATTGTTGTGTTCCTACACTTGAATGTCACAGCATGTTGGATTTCATTGTACAAGTCGTAAATAGATCCATCACTTGTTGCTTTCCTACAATTGAAGCCACACTTATTTGTAAGAACTCTTGCGCTACTGCAGACTTCAAAAAGTTAAATCCATCTGCTACGGTTCCAGCCTTAGTGGACAATGGCTTTGTTATTTCGGACTCCGTTGCCATCCTGGAGGTAGATGCCCTTGACAGTTTGCTTTGATTTTGTCACTTAATGTGAGAGGACGTCTTTTGCAGGAGAAGTTAGTAAATCGTATCAGTCAAGCCGTTATTAGGAAAAAAAAAAAGATCACCCAAAGCCTAGCTGTCGTAGTCAAACTTGTTTGTCTTTTTCTCCAGACATTTCATAGGACTAGACTGAAAGAGAGACTAGTTTTGACTTGGAAGCAGTGGGATTGATTACCATGAGAGGCGCTAAGATAGGAACTATTTGAAGAAGAGGGGGAAACGTGTAGAAATTGAAGAGAGGAGAAGAAAGAGATGCACAGGAAAGAGACACAATCACATCACGAGGAAGGAGAAAGCTGAATGCATTAAACTGAAATTCAAGATTTGAGAGGGTGCAAGTTTCAAAACATAGCTCCGTGTGTATCAATGCAAAATTGACTTGGATACATTCCTAACAGATTTGAACATGTGTCGTGCTGACATGGACCGATGATGTGGCACCGTGCTGCCATGTGTCAATCAGAAGTTAGAAAAGATCACCAACCTAGATCTCGACTTTTGACCGTTAGATGAAGTCTCACAGTACGGTTGTTATACATCTTTGGCCTTTGCCAAGCAGTACACTTGCACCTTGATTTGACTCAGTAATTTTGAGTTATTACAGCAAGCAGAAATAGCTACAAGGTCGACATCACAGCACAATATTCCAACAAACGGTTGCTGTATCTTTCCTCAACAGGGGCATTGATTGTGAGGACATGTACCTCTCGTCTGCCACCCATGCGACTGACCATCTATTGCGTCTTACATTTTGAAACATTGTATTCTGGCTTTAATCAAACGATTTGGAAGTGACTATGCATAGTCCATATGACTGGTAAGTCCCATTTGACTCATTGACCAATTTTATAACGAGGAATGATGTAAAGAGAGCTATATCCACTTGCTTCAGCCCTCAAGGAGTTTGACATTGATACAGCAGAAGGTGCATCAGAATTGGGAATTTATTTTTCCCTTGGCATGAATGTTTCATAAAACATTATTTTGGGGATAGAATATGCCCGAAATTATTGATAATTGAAGGTCAACTTGATAGGATGGACTAAAAATATGAATATGGTGGCTATTTTAGGTTGTTATTTGTCATGTTTTCAGCTTTTTTGATTAATTAAGGAATACTCTACTATCGATGTCAATTATTTATATTTTTCCAGATTTGAAACTCAGTGATTTATAGTGTTATAAATTGTTATTCTTCTTTCCTCCTATTGTCATCTGAAATTGGTAATTTTACTGGTTACTTTGGATGTAAACTATAATTGAATGGAGAGATTTCACAGTTGGAAAGATAATACCCAATGTACATTGATAAACAAATCTGCTTTTACTGAAGCCTAGAGAAATACAGGTTTGGAACATTGTAGTAATGGAATGATATGGAATAGATCTGCATTTCACGTGACTTTTTTGTTGCTTGCAGTATCTTGAAGAAAAGTATCCTGAACCATCCTTGTTCCCTGTGGACCTAAAAAGGAAGGCATTGGTCCGCCAAGTAAGTGTTTGTCTTCGTCTAGTGTTGAGAGAATCACGAGTCCAAGCTGCTTTTATGTGTATGCTTTTATAAGCTATCATGTTTGTAATATTCACGCTTTTTGTTTGGGAGAGACTACAATAAAATAATTAATTTCTTTCACAGGATTACCAAAAGCCAGAAGCTTCTAGCTAAAACCGCCTAGCTTTTTGAAAAGCAAAGCTAATAAAAGAAAAGCTCAGCGGCGAGGAAAAGCAACACAGCAAAAGCAAGGCCATTCTTAGGGTGAGGTGCCCAGCTTTTGGGCACTCGCCCCTCCTATTTAATGACAACCACCCTCCCTTGAGCGCTCACTCAGTGGGTTGCCCAGTTGCTTGCTAGTT
Organism: Dipteris shenzhenensis; assembly: GCF_047967505.1. NCBI lineage: Eukaryota > Viridiplantae > Streptophyta > Polypodiopsida > Gleicheniales > Dipteridaceae > Dipteris > Dipteris shenzhenensis. Next base: position 39,636,183 of record NC_141607.1, read on the forward strand.
GTGCTCCCCTCCTGTGCTACGTCTTGCCTCCGCTTCTCTCTTCTCAGTTTCCTGCCAAGCTTGAGCATGATTTGTTACTCCTTGTAATCTCTTTTACAAGCAATAGAACCTTTGGGGGGGACCCGCCTCTTATTTCTGGTCCCTAGTGTGGCGTCGTGGGCTCCTCCACGTTTACATGTTTATTTGGGTGGGGCAATTTGATTGCTGGAAATTCATTTCTGAAGACGCAGTGTACACAAAAATGGAATTGGTATTGTTGTCCTTATTTGAGTCGTGTTACTGCAAAACGCTGGTGACGTCCTTTTTTTCTCTGTGGAATCTACTGCAAACACTCTCTCTTGCTCTAAGCGCTCTCTCTCTCTCTCTCTCTCTCTCTCTACAAACACACTAAGGCCCAGGACAATCGTCGGGCTGGACCCCTGGAAGGTTTTTATTCGTGAAGAGAGAATCTGAGTACATAGTTCAGCGTAGAGCTGTCTGTTACAAATTTCAAACGTGAATCCATTTTACAAGAGCTTCAAGCTCATTCCAAAATGGCAACATGTCACTTGTCATATATTCTCTGGTTGACCGGAGTCAACGCTCTTGATCATAATTAAGGGGGCTTTTGACCAATGGTCGAGGCGCCTTAATTATGGCCAAGTCTCTCCAACCGAAGCTGGCACATCTCTCCAACCGAAGTTGGCACAACTTGGTTAACTGTAGTTAACCCTCTTGATGCATACCAAGTCTCGTTGACCGAAGTCAACACTCTCTGACCGTAGTCAGCTCTGTGGTTCTTTGGTTAACCTTAGTTAACCCTCTTGGTAATAAACCAAGTCTCCCCAACCGAAATCAGGCTTACTTGACCAGAGTTAAGTATCTTTGACCATTAAAAGAACTCTTTTGACCACAATTAACCTAGATGGAAAAGTCTTTAATTATGATCAAATAAATGGTTAACTGTACTTTGACTAAGAATATTTACATTGTGGTGACATCCCCTCGGCTTCTATTCATTTGACCTCAACTAAAAAGCTTTCTTGTAAACACCAAAAGCTGTGGATGATCAGACAACATGTCCTCATCCATCCACTTGGCATCCAATGCCGAATAATTCATGAATTTCACGAGATACCTGCAAAATTCCTTGCCTCGAGGGCCTTTGCGTACAATATGGTACACAATCGGCTCTGGCTGAAGGACCTCCTCCAGCTAATCCACTTCTGGTGGATCCTCTGATATTGGCTCTGTAGGCTCTAGCCCTAGGAATTTCTTTAGAAGACTCACATGGAAAGCATTGTGAATCCTCCAATGCTCTAGCAATGCTAACTTGTATGCAACCTCATTTATTTCTTATGTAACCCTGAAAGGGCCATAGTACTTCGGATACACTTTCTGTTTGCCTTTAAACTTGTGGAGCCTAGCTTTCTCGAACTTCAAAAGTACCCAATCCCCTTCCTTGAGATCTAACTGTCTCCTATGCTTATTTGCAGCTCTTTTATGCTTTTCTTGAGACCTTTCAATTGCTGTTCGGACTTGGCTGAAAGCTGTCTGGAGGTCTCTCACAAACTGATCAGCTGCAAAAATTTCATCTTTGGTCCTTAGGATAGGTGGCAGAATCACCTTCCCATAGATGACCTCAAAGGGGGCTTTCCCTGTAGAGCTGTGAACTGTATTATTGTAAGCGAACTCTACCAATGGTAGGTACTTTTCCCAATCTGAACCTTGGTCACCCACGTAGCATTTTAGCATATCCAATGCTATATATAGAATTTGCTACTTCACTTTCACCATCTTTCTGGGGATGGAAAGAAGAAGAAAAATTCAGATTCGTCCCCATATTACCAAATAAAGCTCTCCAGAATAGACTGGTCATTCTGGGATCTCGATCACTGACAATGGACTTAGGCATACCATGGTGCTTAAAGATCTGTGCCATGAAAAGCTTAGCCATATGATCTGCCTTTATGGTTTTGCAAACCGGAATGGAATGAGCTTGCTTGCTGAATCTATCAATGATAGTCCAAATCCATCATTCCCTGACTTTGATCTTGACAAATAAAAAATGAGGTCCATTGCAATACTTTCCCCAGCTCTGGCCATTTCTGAATGGCTCGGATCTTTGCCGGATCCATCCGTATCCCATCTTTGGATATTATATGCCCCAAGTAATGGATCTCTTCTAGAAAGAATTCACTTTTCTTGCTGTTTGCATAGAGCTGATGATTTCTCAGCTCTTGAAACACTGTAGCAAGATGTTCCTTGTGCTTTCTTCGGACTTAGAAAAGACAATTATGTCATCAAAGAAGGTACCGGTGAACTGTCTGTAGGGTCGGAAGATACGATCCATCATCCTATTGAAAGTAGCTGGGGCATTTGTCAAGCCAAAAGCCATCACCAGATATTCATACAACCCAAAAGTAGTGCGGAACGCTGTCTTATGCACATCCTGAGGCTGTATCCTCACTTGGTGATAGCCACTCTTTAAGTCTATCATGCTGAAAACTGAAGCTCTATTTAACTGATCCAGCACATCATCAATGCACGGAATAGGGAATCTATTCTTGATGGTCATTTTGTTCAGTGCGCGGTAATCGATGCGCATACAGAATGAGCCATCTTTCTTCTGTACTAGCTGTACTAGCAGTACAGGAGAATAAAAGGGAGAAGAACTGGGCTGAATCAGCCCCTTGGACAACAAGTCTCGCACCTGAGTCATAATCTCCTCTCGCTGAGTTGCACTAACTCTGTATGGGGGCCTATTGGGTGGCTCGCTGCCAAGAATGAGTTCTATGCCATGATCCTCAGGTCTCTCAGGGGATAACTCCCCTGGCAAAGCGTCAGAAAAGCAATCTTTAAAAATTTTAAGAAACTGAAATTTATTCTGATCTGCCTCACTTATTTCAGCATGCATTTCCATCTCTCTCTCTTTTACAAAAACCATGCTGAAACTGCAGACTTTATTTCTTTTCCCGATGGTACCAGAGCAGACTCTGGCCCTGCAAGAGGAGGCAGGCAGAGTGATCCTGGCCATTGAGGGCAAAGAGGAAACCGTGCACGCCAACCAAAGGTGGCACATGTTGTCACAAGAAGAAGCCGACAAAAGAAGAAAGCCAGAAAAAGGGGACCAGACGGCACACATCATGTGTATTGAAAGCCACACGTGGAAGCGGTGCTCATAAAGAAACCACACACTTGGGAGGTGGTGGCACATAGACCATCGGACCAATGGCATGCACCAACGAACATTGCCCAAAAAGCCCAGAGATCCAGAGCTCATAGAATCGGCTACCAGATTGGACGCGCGGCAGCTGATCAATGGTAGATTATAGTAGCAAATTGGCACAAGTGACCAGACCCAGCAGGCAAGCCAGCTAGTCAGATGCCACGGGACCCGGGTATACCAGGAGCAAACCGTGATAGCACTCACGGGCAACGAAGGCGGCGTTCTGAAGACTAGCTGACAGCAGTCCACGTGCGAAATTATGGCGTAGATGTCATGTGCACGGATTGGTATCCGACGTGTACTGGGTACACAAGACTAGCTCAGGTAGCCTGGGGAGGCTTAGAGCTAGGCAGGCTTGATTCTCGGGTTGAGTGGCAAGGGTACGAACCAGTTTGAGGTCTTCGCTATTTTTGGCACTTGGGGCCCGAGTCTATATAAGGGGCCCAGAGGTTCAGTTCTCAGTGAGCCGATGGGAGCAAGTTTCGTTCCCAGGTGCTAGGTCTGATCCTGGATTGAGTCGCGGACGCGTGCCTGCATCATAGCGTAGCCCAAGGCCCAGCAGCAGATCCAAGGCTTCACAGTGCCACCTGGTGGTATGGGACACCAGGCTGGTTTGGATGTGGTTGGGAGTTCATGCCAGTAGCTCAGCCCGTGGCGCGGAGAGGACATCTCGTGATTCGGGATCACATCCCGTAGATGTCATGGTTGGGTGGTGAGCAGCCTGCTCAGTTCCTCACGTTGTGTGTGTTCTTGTGTTTGCTTGCAGATCAGAGGTTTCAGGAGTGCTGGGACGTGTCAGTTGGCATTAGAGCCAACTCCTGAGGTAGGAACTTCTGTTCCATGAATTTTGGACGATTTGTTCCTCCAGGCATGCCCTAATTTCGAAATTCATGTTTATTACCCTGCATGTGCTTTATTGGTTCAAGGTTAAGGGTGGCGGGTAGATGGTGGAAAGAAGGAAGGAGAGACAGAGAGAAAAGGTGAATTCGCAAGAAGCAAGGTGGAGTGGAAGAGAGGCCATGAGAAAGGTAGTCTGTAAGGGGAAGAGCTTGGGAGCAGTTCGTTAGTTGTAGGAGTTGGCGCAGGAAAGAAGTAGGAGCGAGTTTCAGAATAAAAGCAGAGAGCAAGGACGTGATGGAAGGCCGCGGGCAACCTTCAAGATGAGAGTTAGGGAGCGGGTATTGATGGCTGGAGTGAGGATGGAGGTGCGCAGCAGATGACAGTCTCGAGGGACTGGTTGGGATGCGAATCAGGCAGGGGAAAGCTGCGTCCAAATTAAGCTTGGAAAGCTTAAAAAAGCAAAAGCCCTACCAAAAGTAGGGGACTGTTTTTTTTGGCGTGCAAGAGCTGCGTCCAAATTAGGCTTGGACAGCTTAAAAAAGCAAAAGCCCTACCAAAAGTAGGGGACTGTTTTATTTTTGGCCTGCAGGCTGCTATAATCCTGCAGTGAGGCGCTCTTTGCTAAGGCAGCCATCTCGCCTGCTCTAATCCGCAGTCCATGAGTGCGCATAGCCAACCCTCCACCCACCCTCACCTAGTACGACCCGTTAGCTCAGGCTGCTATCTCGCACTTCTGAGTTCGGAACAGCCCTTCTCTCCTACCCTTCCAGTTCGCTACCTTGCTGCTCCTCTGCTTCACCACTCTCCCCTCTAACGAAATCTCCAGGCGGATCGTTATTTATTGCCTGCTGTGGGATTCTGTTTTCTCTGCTGCCCCCTCCTTTCCTCACGACTCTCTCTCCTTTCCCTTTGGCCTTCCGAGCTCCTTCACTCCACATCCTTTATGGCTGATTCTGTAGACCCTGAGCTTGCGATGGGAGACCAGGATTTGAACTACCATGCGGAGGATGACTAGAGTCTCTACGATGATCTGATTACGAAAAAGGCCTTCAGTGACTTCACCATTGCTCTTGATGAAAAGTTTGAGCAGGTTAACACGAATCAAACGGGGTTGACACAGCAACTCCAAGGGACTCAGACTACACTCACACTTTTGACTAGCACTGTTCAGGCGCTCACGCATGTGGATGCCATGGCTTTAGTGTTAGGTCCAAACATCACTCCAGATCCTTTTCTAGGAGACCAGAAGTCTCATTCCAAGGAGGTTGTTGACACTTGGTTGCACAAGTGGCAAGTATACTTCGAGTTTCACCCTTATCCAAATGACAAGAAAATACAGCTTGCAGCCGGGTTTATGTAAGGAAAGGCTTTATTGTGGTGGAAGGAACTCCAACCCAAGCTTGCAACATGAAACGAATTCGAAGGGGTCTTCAGGAAAGAGTTTTTGAAGGAGGAGGAAGATTACGATATCGTAGGCAAGCTTAAAGCCCTCGATATGTCCAAGCTGAATTTGACTTTTGAGGTTTATCTTCAGAGGTTTTGGGATTTGCAGACCAGAGCTACAAAGATGGATCCAGTGACCTTGTTAGGTTTCTTTGTGGATGGTTTGCCTGATTCGTACAAGTTACAGATCAAGAACAGCTAGTGTACCACGTTGCAAGAGGCCATGAATTACGCGCGTATTTATGATGATACCATGGCCAGTGCAAAGGGAACCACAGTTGCCGACATGGGTGGGAAGAACAAGAGGAAGTTCTTCGAGTCTACCATTGGTACCGGGGAGTCGAAGTCTATAGACAATGCCTTCAAGAAACACTTGACTCAGGCGAAGAATGGTCGTGCCCGTTTCCTTCGTACCTTGAAGCTAAAGAGGGAAGGACGTTGCTGCTTCTGCGAGGAGCGGGGCCACACTAAGAATGATTGTCCTAAGCGCAAGAACCAGAAGCAAGCGTCGGGATCGAAGCTCCAGGCGGGTCCGGGTACCAAAGCCAAGGGAGCTAATCAAGTTGCGATGACATGTATTTCTGTAAATGTCATTACCTGCCCACTTTCTTGTAACTGCACTTTTAATACTTCGTTATTTGGTTCCCATGATCTTTTTCGAGTTTATGGAGAAGTTAGGGATCAAAGAGTTCACATTCTCTTTGACCTGGGCAGCTCTCAGAACTTTGTTAATTACAAACTTGTGCAGAAGATGGGGCTGTCCACGATACCTAGCGATCACACCTATGAGGTGCAGCTTTCAGCTGGGAAGCAGTTTTGGGATCGCAAGATTGAAGCCCTTTCTATCCGGATTCAAGACTACACAGCGGCTCTTACTACGTGCTATGTCATGCACTTGGAGCATGTGGACTTGTTAATTGGAATAGAGTGGTTTAAAACCCATGATATTTGGATTGGATGGAAGGACCATACTCTTTCTTTTTTGGAAAAGGACACCCAATTTTGTATTCAGTGTGATAACATTCCCTCTTCTCAGGGACCTATTGTATCTGCGATGCAACTTCGGAATATATTAAACACTTCTCATTATGATGTCTATCAGTGTGTTTTGATTCCGCTTTCTTCATTTGTTGTCTCTGTTAATAACAAAAATGATTTAAGTGTATTTGAATACCGTGAATTGAGAACGTTGTTAGATGATTTCATGGATGTATTCCCTGCTCAACTGCCGTAAGGTTTACCTCCAGAATGGGCAGTAGATCATCGCGCATAGACTTAGTACCTGGGGCTCAACCTATTAGTGTTCCACCTTATAGGATGAGCGAGCTTGAGGAGGACGAGTTAGCTTCACAGCTACATGATTATTTGAATATGGGCTATATTCGCCCAAGTAAATCATCGTGGGGAGCACATGTCCTCTTAAGAAAGAAGAAGGATTCTACATGGAGAATGTGTATAGATTATAAACGATTGAATAAAGTGACAATTAAGAATCGATACCCTCTACCTCGTTTCGATGATCTAATAGACCTTTTGGCCGGAGCGAAGTATTTCACTAAGATTGATTTGCGTACGGGTTATCACCAAATCCGTATCTATGCTAAACACATAGATAGAACCGCATTCCGAACTAGGTATGGCCACTACGAGTTTCTTGTATTATCTTTTGGTTTGACCAATGCTCCTGCCACCTTCCAGCAAATGATGAACGATTTATTCCAAGATTTCCTGGGCAAATTCGTTGTAGTGTTCTTAGATGACATCTTGGTATATAGCCGAATGTTAGAGGATCACATCGGACGCCTCCAGATTGTCTTAGTTATTCTAAGACAGCATGAGCTCTATGCCAAGATGAGTAAATGTGACTTCTTTATGAAGGAGATCATTTACTTAGGACACAAGATTTCTTCTGAAGGTATTAGCATTGATCTGGATCGTATCCAGAAGGTTTTAGAATGGCCTATCCCTCAGACTGTGAAACAGAATTGGACCAGTTGCATATAGACTAGAATTGCCTCCTGATGTTAAAGTACATCCAGTATTTCATGTCAGTAGACTGAAAGAAGTATTGGGTGTGGATGATCAACTTGTTTCTCCTCAAGAAATAATAGAAGTTACAGATTTGACTTTCATTCCACACGAACCTGAGTGTATTCTTGAATTTCGTGAAAGACCGATTCGTAATAGAACTATCACGGAATACAAGATCAAGTGGAAGGATCATGTTGAGGAAGATGCAACATGGGAGACATTACAAAACCTCCAGAGGACATTCTCGCGTTTCTTAGCGAACTCAGGAGTGAGTTCTTAGAGGAGGGGAAGTATGTCATGTGCACGGATTGGTATCTGACGTGTACTGGGTACACAAGACTAGCTCAGGTAGCCTGGGGAGACTTAGAGCTAGGCAGGCTTGATTCTCGGGTTGAGTGGCAAGGGTACGAAGTAGTTTGAGGTCTTCACTATTTTTGGCGCTTGGGGCCCGAGTCTATATAAGGGGCCCAGAGGTTCAGTTCTTAGTGAGCCGATGGGAGCAAGTTTCGTTCCCAGGTGCTAGGTCTGATCTTGGATTGAGTCACGGATGCGCGCTTGCATCATAGCGTAGCCCAAGGCCCAGCAGCAGATCCCAGGCTTCACAGCGCCACCTGGTGGTATGGGACACCAGGCTGGTTTGGATCTGGTTGGGAGTCCGTGCCAGTAGCTCAGCTCGTGGCTTGGAGGGGACATCTCCTGATTCGGGATCACATCCCGTAGATGTCATGGTTGGGTGGTGAGCAGCCTGCTCAGTTCCTCACGTAGTGTGTGTTCTTGTGTTTGCTTGCAGATCAGAGGTTTCAGGAGTGCTGGGACGTGTCAGCAGAGTAGTGGGACTGACAGCAAATAGGCGTGACACCACGTGGCACAACAGCATGAAGCTACATATAGGAGATTGATGTAGAAGCAGAAGCAGTAGCTGCCTGATAGAGGTGTCGGATAGACTCGCAGATGCGGCGATCTCAAAACACCACAGACTGGAAAACGCTGAGAGAACACCATGCACCAATAGCTACAAATAGCTATACAAGAGCATCGAGGCATACGTCAATCACAATCTCTTGAATCTCATGAACTCGTAAAGAAACCCCTGTAGGATTAGAAAGAAGAACTTTGTTGCCAATATGACCGACTGGATGCCAAGAAGCTTGGATGTAGCCTTGGACCTTGCTTCCAATGTTCAACATGTCCTTTTCCTTTTAGAGACAATCAAAGGAATCCTCCACTCACAATCACTTGTTACTATTGCCATAAACCAGCTCAACATGCTTCCCAAAGCTTTGCTAATGACCAAATGAAAGACCATTGAACTATTTGCCCTCCATCTATGCAGGTCTACTATACAAGGGACACAATGGTCTTCCCTTACTGCCAAACAATAACACAATCAGACTTGTACTACACCGACTTCTTTCATGGATCCATATTATGATCACACATTACAAACCATTAGTATTTTTTATGACCCGCGAATAACTACCCGCCCAAGAGTAGAATCAAGGGAATACAAGAAATTGCGAGTCCATCTAGTGACCCTCCACACCTCACATGACCCTTCTGAATTGCCTTCTGATTATTTCGACTGATAGCCACCTTTTTATCTATTGTCGTGAGCTTGAGTCAGGGCTTGACGCAATCAAACTAGCTCATGCTAAAATGAGCCCAGAGCTATGAAATCTTTGATCAACTGCGAATCTGATAGAGAGAAGCCAATTTATCCCAAGCATCCTTTGCTGTCCAGCAAGACCGGATGTGTGGAATAATGATTCTCTTGCATGATAAAGCGATGCATGAATGTGCATTTGCATCTCTTGCATCCCATCTTGACTGTTCTTGAGTTGGAAGAGCAGCAGCAGGAGTGCTAGAGGAAGAGGCATTAGGAGGAGTACCCCCTGCAGAAGGACGAGCAGTAGAGGCAACCACTGTAGCATTGGCTGGCCTCAGATCAGCCCCAGAAACAATATTCCACAAATGCTTTGCAACAAGAATATGTTTCATGAGATAAGACCACATCGGATAGTTGGTGCCATCCAACTTATCATCTTCACGAAGAACTCCAAATAAATCTTGATTGTTCCCAGCCATAACAAATGTGATACCCTAAAAAAGACCTGAAAACCCAAAAGCCTCAAGGCTATCACTGCAAAAAGCTGGCTGTCCAAAAATGACAGCAAATATCTGCAAATTTCTGACCCAAATCAAAGGGCAAATGCAGATCTGACCCAAATGTGACTGTGACAGGCAATGTTCATTGCAAAAAATAGAAAATCTGGCAAAAGCCCCAAATTTATTGAGGGCAAATAGGCCAAAAAGAGGGCAAATGCAGAAAAGCCCCAAATTTTCTGAAATTTTTGCAAATGTGACCCAATGTATGTAAATCTGACTCAATGTCCTACAAAAGTGACTCAATGTCTGAAAATCTGACTCAATGTCCTGCAAATGTGACTCAATGTTCTCCAATCTGTCCCAATGTATTGCAATCAAAAGAGAAATTGCAGACCAAATCCCAAAAAATATAGCCTCAAGGCTTGCAACTGCAGAATTAGGACTTGCTGTCCACAAAATGACTGCAAAAGTGCACCTTTCCCCAAGTATGGACCTCAAAATGTAGGCTTTCCAAGCTGTTGAAATGGCCTGAGAAGATTTCAAACAGTAGAAGGAAGATAAGGAGAGCAAAAGCCCTCAAAAGCCCCAAATTTTGAGAATACTCTGCAAGTGATTTCACACGTGCAAAGGTTTTACCAAATCCTGAAGCAAGTACAACGCAGGTACAACGTACGTTGATCATATAATTGTACGGATGCAGAGTACGCTGATTGTACGGAATGTAGGTGCGAAGATCAGTACGGTACCTTGTACGGACAAGTATGCAGTGCATGTATGGAGTTGTACGACTGCTCAGGTATGGAATGCAGAGTACATTGTACGGTTGTACATCCGTAGAGTACAGTGTACGACTGTACGGCGGCGCATGTACAGAGTTGTACGGTGGTTCAGGTACAGAGCTGAGTGTACGTCCGTACGTCGGCGTAGGTACATAATGTAGTACGGCGAAGTACTGAACGTAGGTACGTAGATGTACGACGCAGGTACGTTGTACAACAGCACGTGAATAGTAGGTACGATGTTGATCAGGTTCGGCGCATGTACAGCGTAGGATCTCAGGTACAATGCTGGATAGGTACGGAATCGTACAGTTGTATGGCGCATGTACAGAGAGCAGTACGGATGAGAGGAGCGGGTGCAGGAGACGAATCTAAACGTGGCTCTGATACCATTGTAGGATCGATAGGAAAAGAGAAAGTGCAGGTTGCAAAGAGTCGATAGAGTCTGTCACGTCAAAACTAGGATAATGAAAAATAGGAGTACAAGGTACTTGTACCTAGACCTAGGACTAAGTGTCCTAGGTGTCACATAGGACTAAGTGTCCTATGTGGCCTAAAAGGCACTAACACTACAAGTGCCTACATTTATGCCTACAGGGCACATACCATGGCCTATAGGGCATCACTAGAACCACCAGAAGATGGCCTACAAGATGAAGATCAGCAAATAAACGACGCAGCAAAACACATTCAACTGTCGCTGTGAAAGCTGCCCTGTACTCAACTTCACATGAGAAGGTAGCCACTGTAGACTGTTTCTCGCTCAACCAAGAAATGCAAGCATGTCCTAGAAAGAAACAATTCCCACTGGTGGACTGCTTAGTATCATAGTCTCTAGCCCAATCTGAGTCACTGTAAGCATGCATCTGCAAGTCACCCCCCGTGGGAAACATTAAGCCAAAAGACTTTGTACCTTGCAAGTAACGGAAGATGCGTTTTACAGCCTAATCTTTGGGCTGTGCATATACCTGCTCACTTGAGAAACTGAAAACTGAATATCAAGTTGTGTATTGCAGAGATAAATGAGGCATCCAACAGCCCGACTATATAGTGTGACATCAATTGATTCACCCGCATCATGCATTGTAAGCTTCAGCCCCAGCTCCATGGGAGTGGACATAGGCTTGCAATCATGCATGTTGAATCTATCCAAGAGCTTTTGAACATACTTGGATTGAGACATAACAATGCCACGTTTCTCTTGAATAAACTGGATCCCCAAAAAGAAATGTAACAAGCCCAAGTCTGACATATCAAATGTAGCTTTCAATGGCCTTGAAATCTGCAATTACTTCCTCATTTGATCCGGTGAGCAGCATGTCATCTACATAAAGAATGATGACCAGAATATCCCCCCCATCCTTCTTGATGTAGAGGGTGCTCTCAGTTGGACTATTGTGCAGCCCCTTGCTAGTCAGAAAGGCATCAATTTTGGCATACCATGCACGTGGGGCTTGTTTCAGCCCATACAAAGCTTTATTCAGCTTGCATACCTGAAGTGCATTTCCTGAAATTTCAAAGCCCGGAGGTTGTTTGACATAAACCTCTTCCAACAAGTTTCCATTAAGGAAAGCTGTTTTAATGTCCAACTGATGAACATTCCATTCAAAATTTGCAGCCATGGCTATAACTGACCTGATGGTGGTCATCCTGGATGTAGGAGCAAAAGTCTTCTCATAATCTATGCCTTTTTTCTGAGCATATCCTTATGCAACCAGCCTTGCCTTGTACCGATCAACAGACCCATCTGGCTTTCTTTTGACTTTGAAAACCCATCGTGTATCTATGGCATTTTTACCTGGTGGCAAATCCACAACATCCCAAGTCTGATTTTTATGAATGGACTGCAACTCATCGTGCATGGCATTCATCCAATGCACATTATCTTTTGCTTCTTCAAATGTCTTAGGCTCCTCCTCATCAAGAAGAGTACCTGCATAAGCTGATTCAACTGAATGAGCTCCCTCCATGTGCCTTAGTGCACTACGAGTTCTGCCAGGCAATGGAGCTTCAAGCCTACTCTCCCTGAGAGTCTGAAGCAACCAATGCGGGACTGTTTTGGCTGCGTGTATCTCTTGAATTTCTTGCCTGACAACTTCATCCACACCCTGAGGTTGTACCAATTCAGCTGGGGGCTGAATTTGTACTTGTGGAGCTGGCGGAGGTTGTTGTAAATTCTGATTTTCAGCGGGGGGAACCAAATGCTATAGGAAGCATCCCCTCAAACACATCATCTGAAGAGGCCGGAATCTGAAATTCAGCATTTGTATGTGCAGAATTTTCAGAGAATATGACATCTCTACTGACAAAAATCTTGCGTGTAGCAGGATTGTAGAGACGATAGCCTTTGCTTTGTGAACTATATCCCACAAAAATGCATTTTAGTGCCTTATCTGACAACTTGTGTCTGAACTCCACAGGCATGTGGGCATATGCAACACAACCAAAAACTCTGAAGTGGTCCACTGAAGCCTTTCTAACATGCCATGCCTCAAACCAACTGCTAGAGTTCTTGTAAGAATAGAGCTTGCACAGAAGGTTCTGCAACAGAAGTGTACGGGAGGTACATGCTTTGCACTATACGGATCCCATAGAACTTGTATGGACGTACAGAAGAACTGTACGGAAGGAGTACGCAAGTATGGACGAGACTGTACGGATGTACTGACGACATGTGTACAGATGTACGGACAACATGTGTACATATGTACGGCCGGTGTGTACGGAGTGTACAGAATCTATACGGCGATTGTACGGAAGGTTCGAGATCTGTACGCGCTCGATGTACGGAATGTACGACTGTACTGGCATCAGATGTACGGACGGGATGTTAGCGTAGGCTGGTACGGGAGTAGTACGAACGAAGTGACGCCTGCAGTACGGAAGTCGAGCTGCTGACTACAAGCTGTACGGATGACGAGTAGGAAGAGCAGGGAGCAGGGTAGCTGGGTAGGAAGCTTGCGGGCAAGGAAGCCAGGAGTAGGGTCTTGCTGCTCTGATACCAAATGTTAGAAACGAGAGAGTGTGAGAGCAAGAGAGCTGAACGTAGTGCTTGCAATAGAAGAAGTGACTAATACAAGAAGTGGGATGGGTTTTGTCTAAGTGACAAAACCTTATCCTTCACTAACCGTAGTTAGTGAACTAACTGTGGTTAGGGGGAAAAACCTCTAAAGGAGGGAAAAGTGCCCCTAACCTACTTATTACATTACATTGGTCACTGCTGAATTATAATAATAATTCTAACAATAAGGACGGAGGAGGATGAGCCTTGCAACATTTAAAGCATTGATGAATAAGATCCTACAGCCCTACCTCTATAAATCTGTCCTGGTTTTCTTTAAAGATATACTCTTATACAACAAGCATAAGGAGGAGCATCTAATAGAAAGCAAGATCTTGAAGTATTGAGGACCCACCAACTCTTTGCCAAGGCATGCAAGTGTACATTCACGGCTAATGAAGTGGAATATCTTGGTCATATTGTCAATTAGCAGTGGAATAAGAGTGGACCCCACTGAGGTTAAGTGAGTGAGAGAATGGCCATGTCCTCAGAATACCACTCAGTCAAGGGGTTTCCTCTGTTTATAAGAGGTTCATCAAGCACGCCTTACCTAACCAACTTAAGAAAGAGGCCTTTTTCTGGACAGCCACTGTAGAGAAGAGTTTCCAGGATCTGAAGGATGCTTTGACTTCAGCTCCCATTCTTGTGTCCGGATTTCTCTCAACCATTTTCTATTGAGGCTGATGCTAGTTGGTAGGAGCATTGGGCAATGCTAATGGAGTAATAGCCTATGAGAGCCAGAAGGTGGATGACAAAGAGCTGAGCTACCACATACATGACCAAGAAATGCTAGCCATATTGCATGCAATCAAGAAATGGCATCACTACATATAGTGAAGTCATTGTAAGGTAAAGACTGATCATAGAACTCTCAAATATTTCCTATCTCAGTCTAACTTATCTCCCAAACAGAGGAGGTGGCTAGCTCAATTTTATTTCAGGACCTGCAGGCCAAACTACCTTGATCATCCACATTACAAGCTACATAATGGGCTGATTCGGACAATGACAGGACTTTCCTTACGGAAACCTCAATGTTTAAGCTGCTGGTGCTGAAGGAGCTGCATTCTTCTTGGCTGGTCACACAGGACTGTTCAAGACATACGACAGAGTGATCCAAGGCACTGCTGAAGCTATCCGCAACTATGGCATAGACCAGCCTGGAGCTCGTTGGGTGCTGGAACTGGCCTGACGGAGTTGGGACAAGCTCAGTTGGGGCCACGGCTATGGTGCAGACCAGCCTGGTGCTGGTTGGGTGCTGGAACTGGCCCGACTGGGCTGGGACAAGCTCAGTCGGGGCTAATGCAGCCTGCAAGGCAGAGTCGGGGAGGAGGGGGGCTGGGAGGGGGCAGAGAGAGAGAGAGAGAGAGAGAGAGAGAGAGAGAGAGAATTTAATTGAGGCTTGACAACAGGTAGTCAACATGATTGTGGCATCCATACAGCCATTGCAAAATCTTATAGTTCTGGTATGTGATTGTGCTTCAACTTTCTGCCTTTGATTTGATGGTGATCAAGGGTCTTATGCTCACATCTGACTATTTATTGGTTGACAACATTACAGAAAAGAGTAGAAGAAAAATTGGGATCAGTGGAAAGGCTACAGTGGGCACAGTATTATATCGAAAGAGGTTTTGATGGTAATTTATCATTTTAACTTTGTGTTTCACTTCTATGCTCATAATAGTATCACAAAGACATTTATTCTTGAAGCTTCCTCAGGAATCGTTCCAATGCTGCATTTGCTTAAGTCCATTTTGTTCTTGCAAAGGAAGTATTGATAGATTGAAAATAGTGTGACTTGGATTTGAGAAGTAAGATTTTCCTTTTTACCCAGCTCTACATCTAGTGAAGGAGGGTATAGCATGCATTGTTTTAAGAAATTATTTGTTTTAATTACTCTTTATATCTTCGAACCTGAATTATTCATGGTTTTTGCCTATGTATATAACTCTCTTGTATAGCATCTCAAATTCTAATACTTGATCTGAGTTCAAAATGAGAGACTCACATTATTTGTTACATAAAACGAATTTGTTGGAAGTGTAGTGCTAGCCAAGTTAAGAAGATTGACCTAATTCTTTTTTCTGAATGTCAAACCGCACTGTTGTTGAAAGCAGCTTTAGAAGCATTACTACAGAAGGAATCGGGAAGATTTTCTGTTGGAGATGATTTCAGCCTGGTATGGTGCATTGTTGAGCTTAGAGGCCTTTTGTTCTTGTTTGCATTCTTGTAAGATTGTGTGGAAATAAGTACGTCTGTTTTTCTGAGCTGTGGTTGATGTGTTTACAGGCAGATGTTGTTTTGGTTCCCCAAATCGGCAATGCTGCTCGGTTTAAGGTCGATATGGTATGCTTCACAACGCTGCAACTGAATATTTTAGAACTAAATCAAGTATTTACCTCGTTTGGATCCTTGCTCAAAACAGATTCAAACAAAATTGCTGATACTAATGTAAGGACACTAATGGTGACTTCAGGTTTCATATCCTGTCAGGCATCTCCATGCACCATTCTCTCCCTTTATCCCATCTCATCACCTCAGTGTCATCTGTGGAACCCCTTGTCTATTTCTTCCTGCTTCATCTGCACCCTTTTTGTACCCCTTCCTCAGCTCACCATCACATTTCAGTAGTTCCAGTAGTCCTGCTCTCTTCACAACCTTCCTCTCTTGGTTACCTTTTCCCATTTATCCCTTTTGAAAATCCCCCGTCCCGTTCCTTCCCCTGTTTTTCTCTTCCAAGTTCCTAGTGCATTCTGCCATGGACCATCCCAAGTACTTGGCCCCTGCCTTTGCTTCTATGCTACACCTTGTTTCTTTTTCTTTGTGGCCCACCCTTGTCCCCTATGTTTCATATGTCTGTGGCTGGTACACTTCTCATTCGATGCCTTTTCGGATGCTCTAAAATTTAAATGTCGCAAGGAGAGTTCTGATTTGGTGGCTTGAATTATGTAAGAAGCCCAAGACTTGGGCTGGATTTGAAAGGGTATTCTCGGAGGAATTCCTTCATACTGAAAATGAATTTGACATGATTGCAAAATTTGCGGGATTGGAATGAAGAAGATGACTTTTACCTGCAACAATTTTATGAGTTGCAAGCTAAAGCTGTACACATGGATGCCACCACCTTGTTTATTAGAGGGCTGGCTAGGGAGCACAAGCTCCAAGTGAGGAACAATATTGCAAAAACCCTTGATGAAGCTAATCCCAAAGGAGGTTCCTCAAGGAAAGACCAATTCACTTGGAAGACAGATCAACAACCTTTACGTAGGAAGCGGAGGTTTAGCTACAATAGGGCTAATTGGACTCAAGAGCTGAGTTCTTCTCCAACTCCGGCTGAAGCGGGTGCAAAGCGAGTCAAGAAAGCGGAGCAAGCTCTTCAATACATTAAGGAGGGCTGTTGCTTCATCTATGGGCAGCAAGGACATACACGAATGCAGTGTTCTCCCTTGAAAGGGAAAAAGAAGGCCTTTAATGCAGCAGAGGTGAAAAGTATTACTGCATGTATGGAACGGTCATGGTAAAGACTGTTTACATCTATTCCAGAGCACTCACAATTTCATAAATGCTAAACTTTTGCAGAGATTGAGAGTGCTGACAATACAAAGTGACCAGGTCTACAGAGTCGATCAGCTGGCAGGTTGGCAGATCTGAAAAAGGAAGACGGTGTAGTTGCCCATCACTGTACTAGATTATACGAAGGTGCTCGATTTTATGATTATGAATCTTGAGCACATAGATGGTGTAAGGCAAAGAATGGCTGCACAAAAAGAACGTTCAGATAGACTCCCCTCTTGGTAGAGGCAATGGTATCGTCCCCTGATCTCATAATAGGATGGGCAGGCTCATAGGAAATGCTCCTCTGTCTCAGTCACTCCTAGTGTGCAAAGCATACATATCCGCTGCTCCTTGGGTATGCATGTTGCTCTTCCCGTCTCGATCCTCAACTCATGAGATGAACTGCGCATCTGTCCAATGGCAATCCTTAGTGCATGCGAGACTCCTCTATCCTCGAGATACTGGGGTCTGATGATGAATCCCTCCTACGATACTCTTAGGAACTGGTCACGGTAGAACTGGGACTTGGTGGGGAGCTCCTGGGTCCCCCTCAAGTCCGAGACGTATGGAGCAAAAGGAGATCTAACGGTATGATACGGTTGATCTCATCTAGCGGGATCAACTCAAGGAGTGCATCCATGCTGTACTGAAAAGGAGGGAGCCTGTCCAAATACCATGCTTGGTAAACCATGTGGATATCTGTGCATACCATGTGTCTACTCCACTCTCTGCTAGTCGTCTGGATGACTCCAAGGCTAGTCTTGGTAATCTCCATCGAGGCAAGTCGCAGTCTCTATGGATGAAAGTCAATGTTTGAAAGATGGCATCAAGGAGCCTCCTCCCCATCTTTAGTGTCATACCACTCATACCACTATGTCCACAAGTCCCATCACTCATCTACCCTCCACTAGTCAGCCCCCCTTCATGCCCTATCCATACCTGTCACACTAGGCACACACGATTCCACGCGAGGCATGGGAGGTGGAGCATGCTCACTTCATACAGGAGTAGCAGAGATAGATAGAGACTCTATGTTAGGATGTCCTCATGGCCGAGACAGTGGCAAATGATTACCGAAAGGGGATGGATGACCTCCAACGCCATATAGACGGAGCCCCAGGGAGTAGTCTTGCTGTGGAGGAGAGAATTGCCACGATGGAGATGGTATTGAGGGGACTTCCAAGTGGGTGGATGTTGTGAAAGGACCTGCGAAGGCAATTATGTCCGCCACTTTACTTGAGCAACAGTAGAAAGCCAGTAAGGCTCTCAACTTTAGGGTGTGTGGGGTCACATGCACGAGTTCAGCTATCTCAAACGCTACCACCTTTGTTATCTCCACCTTGGGAGAATCAGAGCATGGCATTGAGAG
Organism: Dipteris shenzhenensis; assembly: GCF_047967505.1. NCBI lineage: Eukaryota > Viridiplantae > Streptophyta > Polypodiopsida > Gleicheniales > Dipteridaceae > Dipteris > Dipteris shenzhenensis. The sequence continues at coordinate 39,654,575 of NC_141607.1, forward strand.
TGCATGGTGGGTCGGAGGACATCTTACGAGCCTCTTGTGATATGCTCCAGGACACTCGAGCTCGACTAGCAACTTCCACTCACATTTTCAGGATCCTAGAACAAGTCTCTTCTTTTTTACTCATTGGTTCACCCGGCAGGGATGTATAGTAGTCCCTTTTGGGGGACAAACTTATGGGAGACAGATTGGTCTTCCATAGAGAGACTCTAGGTTCTACTTCTCACTTGAAGGATGTGCAGTAAGCCATCGGTCCCGCATTAGATCATACTTGCAGAGTTTGGGGCTGCCCCTCTATAGCTTGATGCAGTCTTCTAGGCGGTCAGCTATCTCCATAGGGGCAGGGACTTTGGTACCACGACGGTTGGACGACTAGCATGACTTCATCTATGGCATTAGAGGCAGAGGGAGATCAGAGGAGCTGGTATCCTCAGACTCATAGAGGTTTGGGTCTACAGATGGACAAATTGCCACCATTTTAGTATAGCCTTGAGGCTCCATCCGTTCCGCTTACCTGTCAGGAGGTGATCAGAGAGGATCTTTTGCAGCAATTCTACACATTCAGGGTGGCTAGCACCTTCTGAACTCTCGGTGAAAATCAGCTTCTACAAAGATGATTGATTATCGTTCTCAGAGAAGGGTTCATTGTGCTGCCGGGCTACACCCAGATTCATCTCCCCATGCATAGAGGATCTCGATGGGTCAATTTTGCATATCTTCACAGAGGCTACGGGTTGAGTAGGACGAGCAGAGGGCATCCCACGAGAGAGATGGATCTGCACTTAGAGGATCACTATGCTTTCAAATGCCCGGTATGCTATGAGATCTGTGGGGGGCACCATTGTCTTTTTAGTACTGGTTTCAGCCCACTCAGAGAGTTCTTGGCATATCCAGATCATTGGTTGCTGTCTATTTTCCTTCTCTAGTCCTAGAGACATAGAGATCAGCTAGCACAAGCATAGAGGAGAGCACATGAGAGACTGGCTAAACCTAGTTAGAGCAGGATCATGGATTTTTTCCTCAGTGTCTCGAGCTAGGGACAGAAGGGGATCAGATGCAGGAGAGTGCCAGTGGACATGACTTGCCACATTCGACCCCGTGTGGACACTCACATGAGGGCCGTAGACATATCCTCTCCCTCTTCTATGTGGAGAGACATACCACTGGAGTGACGATAGTACTTGTTAGATAGGTGATCACATAACAGAGACTATAGAGGAGGGGTAGACCTCTTCTTTTCATTTTCATAGACCCTTTGTTTCATAGATGTTATAAACTTTCTTTCTTTCTTTCTTTCTCATTCTGTTAATTCCGCCTTGTTCTCTGAATGTTCGCTATCTCTTTTCTACATTGATATCGGCGTGGCACCTTTGCTACCTTGTTCCCTCACAATGAACTCTAACGCAAACCACACTATAATAGACTCGAAGACAATTAACCGAGTCGCGTACGCGATGCTTTGGCCAACACAATATAACACAACAGGCCCTCAGTGGTTCCGACATCTTCAAGTTTCTATACTGTGCTTGATCAACCCCTTTTGTCAAGCTCTTCTAGCTCGTTTGTGAATCCCATGCCAATGTTCTCAATCGTACCGGCAGTTTTCATGCCCAAAACTACGTGGGAAAATGCCTAGCTTCGGCTTGTCATTCCAAAAGGTTACGTCAGTGAGGTAGAGTGATGTGTAGAGAATTTTGATACCAACTTCACTAGCTTGTGGTGGATCAACTTGTATTCTGAGACAAGAGGCTCAATTGGATCCCAGGAAACAACAACTTTGCGAGTTAATCAATTGTCCGACTGTGGAGGCCATGTGTACGGCCGGCTGAATGGAGTGAGAGGGCGTCGATAGCTCGATCTCATGGAGGTAGCAACAAAATTGACGCACCACGCATCAAAAACATGAGGCCCCATAGAATCGCTTTTAGCAGGTGCAACGAGGAAGACTTTTTGTATTTGGGATATGCTTCTTCCTAAGTTGGTGATTGAAGGAAGAAGCATCCTTTGTTTCCACTCTACCACTGGACAGACCTTGCTACCTTTGCTATCTCCTTGGTCCTTCAACACCAATACCGGGGCTGTCCCCTACAATTCATATGTCAGTGCAGTTTGCCCATCAACTCCTCCTGTGTACCATCTGAAAGAAGCCCCAAAACCTTGGCACCAATGAATGGTGCTCAAAGTAGTGTGTCCTTCTGCTCAAATCTTTGGCATAGCTTGAGAGGTGAGTAGTGAACAGCTGAGGTCCCAATACTGCTGATAGAATTTTTTCGCCGCTGGTTGCTTCTCCTTGCATCACCGTTGTCACTTGTTGCGCATTTCTATCTACGTAATCGCCACACATTGTTGTATGCCAATATTTTTTAAATTAATTAGGTTAGTTTAGCCGGGGTTAGGTACAGTTGGGTTGGCTTAGTGTACCTATATGTAAGCTTGGGTTAGGTTAGATAGGTATGTATTGTTAGGCTTGAGTTAACTCTGCTTGGGTTAGATTAATTAGGGTTAGGTCTATTTAACTTGGGGCTGGCTAGAAAAAGTCCTAACTATCCTAGTGGTCTTAGGTCAGGCATTCTAACTATCCTAGTGACTAGGTGTTCTGCCCCCCCCCCCCCCCCCCCAAAGAAAAAAAAATAAGCCTTTACAGCCCATTTTTGAAGCCCTTTACAAGCTCTTACAAAGATGTTTTCAGCCCCATTTGGGCACCATTTAAAGCGTCCTCATTGACCCTTCTCTTAAGCCTCTCCATCAACATTTCTAGTGTCTCTATACACAGTATCAAAGTAAAGAACTGATTTCTCAAGAATGCTAATGTGTGCAATGCATGCAGAATTTGAATGCCAATTGGCCCTCGACCTACATGCAAGATGGGAGAGAGATGGCGGATGAATGCAAGGTGAATAGAGATAATGCTACGTGAGATTCACAATGAAAGGGTGATACCCTTTCATTAATGTCCCTTGAGATCACTGAAGTTCCATCTTCCCATTTACACCTACCCTTAGCCTATGACCCATGCATCTACTACCATTCAATGCACCTTAATGCACCCTTTCCTTCCTATTGCCCCTAGGACCTAAACACATGTGAGCACATTTTTATTAATAGAATACGTGTCACATGTCCAAAATTCGATGCCGTCTGAAGCAGTGGCTCCAGCTCGATTAGTCCTATCTATTGAGATGATCCACCGCCATAACAAATCGGTCGGTGTCTACCATAAATACACATACATGTTACACCATTGGCATATAATATATAATAATGTTTTAATGTCTACTAATCATGGATTAGTGATTTCTCTTGTCATGACACTCCCTCCTGCTTGAATGGACAGAAGTCCTCTTTTGGATCATCTCTTGTCTCTTTCTCTTGCGTACGCTTCTCTTTTACTTGTACATTTGCATCTCCTATTCATAATCTGCAAATAGTCTTCTCTTGGTAGTACACGATCTCTTCTGAATCAGAACTACTGGTTCCTCTTGCGTAAGTACCACTGCAGCTCCTCCTCAAGATCTCTTCATACTCAAAATTCTCTTCTGAATACCAAGTTGTGAAATCTCTTCATACTAACCTCCTCAATAATCTGAAACATGTTCTTAACAAACTGGTCAGTATTCAAAAGATGTTCTCTCACCCAAATGTGTTATTGAACTAGGTAGACCTTGGCCATAATTGATTTTGCAATGTAGAACTACGTAGTCTATAGAAACTATAGACTTAATTCCTTAATTAAGAATTCATAGGAAGAATTCCCTAATTGAGAATTATATTCGGCAATGAGCTTTTTGTTGCTTTCCCATTGTGCGTATAGAGGGCCATTTTAATAATGCCAAGGATTTTTACAAGGCAGCTCGTCCTGGTGAATTGTTTTGGATGAGAACTTTACACACTTTCTTCCCAAGAGGTTTTAATTTGGAAGGAAAATCAACTCTTCGTAAAAATAAAAGAACCTCTAAAAGAACGCTTTGATGTGGAGAACTCATATCAAGCCCTTTAACATTTTTCTCTTTACCAACATAGTCATACACCTAACCTCGTATGGAAACCTAAAGTTATGTTACGGGGTTGTCCTAGCTCTCGTGCAATCTCACATGTTGCTCATGAGGTGCCTCTCTCACTTTCTCTTCCTCCACTTCCTCCTTCTTTAGTTCCTTTAACTTTCTCAATTCAAGAATTTTTGCTTCTCGAGGCTATAAAAGAAACTACTCTACCTAGATAGATTAATGTCTCTGGGTCTTTTTTCAATAAAAGTTTTTGAAAAATATAATGTCAGAGTTCTTTTTAAACTTCAATACACCTTGGAAAACTTCTCTTTTGAGGATTTGAATCTAAATAAGTGCCATTATATACAACTTAAAACTTCGTTGGATCGCTTCTTAAAAGTAAAAGCTTCCTTTCAAAGCAAAGAAGTCTATCTAAATAAGGAACTCTTGATTTGTATTTTTACTCTTGACAAGATAGGCTTAAACTCAATTTTGAAGTCTCTTGAAGTAATTCTCCCCCTCATTTTGTGAGAAGAATTTGGAAGCATCCAGTAGTAGCTTGGAAGTATGTAAAAACTTTGGGACAAAAGGCTTTCAACTATGGAGAGATAGGTAAAAGGCTTTCAGAGCATTCAAAATCTTCTATCCTTAGAGAACCTTGTTGTTGTAAAAGTAAGAGATTCCAAAGCTTTATTGATGCTGATGTAGGACATGTAGTCACAGCTAATACCTCAATTTTTCTTTCTAGTAACTTAAGAGACCTTTTCATGAAAGGCACGAAATTTCGATTGTACTCTTTTAAAGAGTCTTGCCTTTTAAAAGCTATTGATAAGGGAATCTCAAAGTTTGTTTTGCAATTAGAAGAATGTTTAGGAGTTCAAAATATCTTATCAGAATGGAAAGGGAAGATTTTGAAGAAAGTTGCTTTGAAACTAGAAGTCGTCCCTTTGGTTAATTGCTCAAAGCAAAGTAGCCATATTTTTAAAGAAGATGAAACTCTTCTTCGAAAATTCCATAGGAATTTTGTCATTTCTTATATTGATAAGTGTTCCAATAACTCTGTTTTTATTTGCAAAAAGTTTTACTTAGAATGTATTTTGAGAGAAGTGAACTCGTCTGCAAAAACTTACACCCTTGCCGTAGTTTCTCAAAAGGATTTGATCTCAAAACACCAGAGTTTTTGTAAGCCTTCTGGGTTTGTTTGCAATCCAAGTATCCATTTTCTTTGTGCTGCTTGGAAGTTCCACAAAACTCCAAAAAAGCCAAGATTTATTGCAGCTTCTTGTGAGACTACTGTGACGGATGTCTCTAAATAGCTAAGCTATTGCTTCAAAGCCATGTTGCCTAGTGTCCATGAACTTTGGAGGGACTTATTAAAGGAGGCAGATGTCCCCTCGCACTCAAGTTGGATTTTAAATGACTCTGTAGGAGTGATTCCTGTTGTAAAATTTTTTAATTCCTCTCGAAGCATTCAGGAAAAAGAGTATCTTATTCTCCTTCAAACCTATGATTTTACCATGCTTTACACAAAGATCGAGATGGAAGACCTGAAGTTTAAAATAAAAAAGCTAGTGGCTAAAGTTTTCAAGCTGAGATTTAACAAAGATAGATGCAAAGTGCCAAAAGTTGAGAAAATAGCCTTATGCTTTGACTTTTTGTGGTTAAAAAATAAAGATCATGACATCGATTCTAAAAAGAAAAGATACACAAAGGTAGTAAGTGTTGAAGATGTTTGCTCTTGGATAGATTTTTTTTAAGATAATCTTTACATCACAATAGGCAATTCTTTGTTTCAACAAATTATAAGAATCCCTATGGGCACTAATTGTGCCGTCTTTTTAGTAAACTTTTATCTTTTCACTTATGAATTTGAGTTTATGCAACGTCTTATTTCTATCAATACCTGCCCTATCATTTTACATAAGCTTAGCCACGTTAGCCGTTTTATAGATGATTTATTTGTACCAGATGTTCCTAACTTTCAAGACTTTATGTACAAAGACGCTTGTGCTGGAGAAGGAATCTATCCTCGTGACTCTTGTGAACTGAACTGCACTCCAAGAGGGGATTCTTGTTTTTTCTTAGATCTTAGACTTTCTCAATCTACCATAGGATTAGAGGTTGATATATACAATAAACGTGAACAACTTGAATATAGTGGTTTACACATTAAAAAAATGCCTCACATTGATTCAAACATTTCTAATTTGGCAAAATATGGAGTCATTTCTTTCCAATTCCATAGATTCTCCCGCCTTTGTATAACTAAGGAGTCTTTTATCACTCAATGTAGTAATTTGATCACTTTACTATTACAAAAGAGGTATAATCCAAGAAAAATAACGAAAAAAGTACACACAATCTTAGATATGAAGTCTTTTATCTATGGTGTATCGGCCTTAGGTATGTTTAGAATGATTGAACATAAACTGAAAACAAAAAGCTGGGAGCTGAATAGCCTGTTTCTCTGTTAGTTTCAAAAGAGAGTTTGATTGAGTATGCTTGTGGTTTCTAAGTTAGTTTAGCTTTTTAGAGAGAGAGATAATTCCAATTTTTTGGAAGATTTTGTTTCTTGACTTGTTTATTTTTGCTTTGTCACCTTTTTCATTATTTCTTGTTTTCTTTCTCTTTTGTTTATTTGACGTATTTTAGTAAGCACTGGGTTTGCCCAAGAGACTCCGCGGGTCTTTAGAAACCCAGTATAGCTGCTTATGCTTGGGCACTGATGACGACATAAGTGTTGCTTTGCTTGCTAAGTATGTCTTCCTTTTGTTTTTCATAAAAGTTTTTGTTTACCTCTTTTTTCTTCTCTTTCATTTTCTCTTTTATTTTCTGTGTAGATTTTTTGTCTTTAGAACAACAAAAAATGTAAATTCGTATGATTGGACTTATTCTAGTCTTACAAAGGTATATAGAAACGTATAGACCTTCAATATCTTTTTCTTTTCTTTTTTTCTATTTCAGCCCTATTCATCCTATAAGACGCTCTACACAGAGGAGAAAATTATTTATTCTCTGTCCATACTCTATAATAAATATGCCTACTCTCTATTCAGTTCACACATCCATACACCAGTGTTGGCTGAATGGATAGCATTTACTCTTGGTTCTATGTTCACTATAGAGTCTTGTGATGAGGAGGTAGAAGCCTCACCCTCTGCTTGGATGCTTTGCCTTTCCCTTTTACAGAATTGATTTTGGTAATTTTGGCTAATAGAGTAGGACATTTATGAGGACATTTATGCCATGGATGCCCTAGCTTATGTTTCTTACATCCGAAACATTAACCCTCCTTCATTAGCTTTTTTTTCTCATCGTCAGTCATGGAAGGAAACGGTATCCATCTAGGACGTGATTGGTTGTTAACATTTTGTACAATAGCTTTCTCTTTTCCTTTGTTGAAAGGTTTCCGAGGATTCAATTTCCTCTCAGCAATCTCAGCCAATTTAGTGAGGTCTTTCAAGGTGGTTCGGTTGAACATTTCAACCTCATACCTCACTTTCGGAGTTAGGACTGCTAAATACTTCTTTCTTTTATCATCCTCGCTCTTCTCAGGCAACTCTAAAGAGAGTTTCAAGAACCTAGCTGTAAATTCAGCGTTACTCTCGTTATCTAATTGCCTAACCTTTTTCAATGGAAGGTCAACTCTTCTTCATGCCTTGGAGACATGAAAGTGGCCTTAAGCTGCTCTACAAATTTGGACCATTGAAGAATAGGCTCTTTTCCCGTTTGTAATAAGGACCACCACATTAAACTGTCCTTCTGTAGATGCATTGTGGCAAGAGCAAGCTTCTCGTGCTCGGTCTTATCTTGATGGGCAAAATATAGCTCAAAATGGTGAATCCAATTGAGGATTTTATCCGCCTCTCTTACTCCATCATACTTTCGGAACTCTATTCTCTCTCGAGATTGAAATTTGGCTCTCTTTTAAGGGGGTACCTAAATCTCCATCCCCAAAATTCAGCAACTCTCTTAGTCCCAAATTTTGTCATCGTGGACTGTTCAATCATATGGCTAAGCTGAGAAACCATCTTATCAACAGGAGACTCCTCTCTTCCTCTTGCACTTGGATTATGATCCATGTGTACGGGATTTCGAGCTAAAGGTGTAAACTTAGTGCATTGCTCTTGGATGGACTCGTTTCTCCCTTCATTTCTAAAGGAAAACTCCATATCAAGAGATTCTTGAAGCAGAGATGAAGGTAATTCTATACATGGGTTATCATACTCAATATGTGTAACTCTCATCTACATTATCCTCTTCAGGAGAGGAGGTGATGGTGTTCTCTCCCTATCTTCTTCTGGTAGTGAAGGAAAAAGGACAAGTTCATTATTAAATATCCCTTCTCCTTCCATTCTTTCTTTTTGGTAATACAAGAGAGAAAATGACTTGCTGTAATTTCAGAAAAGGGGTTTATTTACAGAAAAAGTCAAGTCTTGTCGACTCCCGCTTCACTTGTGTCAAAAAACCACTTAAAATGACCTCTTCTTCCTTCTCGTTTAGCCTTTCTTCCTTGTTTTAATGCTGTAAACTGGTACACTCCGTTTGGGCTACTTGTTTTGAGTGGGTTGGAGCTCTAGATACCGTTATAGGGGGTACTTGGTTGGTGGATCAACCCCTTAAAATCTTGTTCTGACCGACTTCCCGTTGGGGAGAGCGGGGGGGGTTTCTTTTCCTCACGGTTTAAGAGTTCAAGGGTCTATTTGCACCGGGGGGGGGTATTCACCCCGTTCCCTGTCCAAAGACCAAAACAATCAGAGAAAGCCCTTACCTCAGGGGCTCAAGATTTCAGGGTTCCCAAGATCAGGGAGAACCTTTACACGAGCTCGGCCTTTGCAGCCATCCTGCCTCCCGTCGGCCTTCATTAGAGACGTTGTTTCGTGTCCAGATCTGCGGGTTTGTTGTGTGCCTTGCCTTCCGTTTGGCTCCCCGCACGCATAGCCTTCCTGCGGCACTCTCCCGCTGCGGCTTCCGTGCGGTCTTCCCTACGCGTCGTCTTCGCGTACGGCTCCCTTTTGTGCATGCTGCGTTGGTTGCTGTCCCGCATGCTTGCGCCCTTCCTTGTCCTCGCTTCTTCTTCTTCTCTTTCCATTGTGGTAGTGGATCATCCTGGTTTTGATACCAAATGTAAAGAACTGGTTTCTCAAGAATGCTAATGTGTACAATGCATGTAGAATTTGAATGCCAATTGGCCCTCCGATGGGGAAGAGCGCCCTTGTGAGAGTACTTGTTTCTATTTTGACCTACATGCAAGGCAGGAGAGAGATGGTGGATGAATGCAAGGTGAATAGAGAGAATGCTACGTGAGATTCACAATGAAAGGGTGATACCCTTTCATTAATGTCCCTTAAGATCACTTAAGTTCCACCTTCCCATTTATACCTACCCTTAGCCTATGACCCATGTATCTACCATTCAATGCACCTTAATGCACCCTTCCCTTCCTATTGCCCCTAGGACCTAGACATGTGGGTGCACATTTTTATTAATAGAATACGTGTGTCACGTGTCCAAAATTCGATGCCGTCTGAAGTAGTGGATCCAGCTCGACTAGTCCTATCTACTGAGATGATCCACTGCCATAACAAATCGGTCGGTGTCCATCATAAATACACATACATGTTACACCATTGGTGTATAACATATAATAATGTTTTAATGTCTACTAATTTATCACACTGCCCATCTCATTGAATCTCCTTCTCTTCATTGCACGGCAGTACTGGTTTGTGGGGGCAGCTGTGTCTGTCAAATTGGGACCTTCTTGCAAGGAGCTAGCCTAGTGCATTGCAGGCCTTGGCAATGTCAGTCTTTGCAGAACAAAGGCCTATGCAGCACATGCTTGAGAGTCAAATGTAGAGCTTTAATGCAAAGCATGTATCCAGTCAATGCGTAGCATGAATAGGAGACAGATGCAAAAAGGTTCTTGACCCAAAGAGCCTCCTAGATTCCCACAAGGTTAGCCTACATCAAAGATAATCAAAATTTGAGATGCTAAGCTTACATGTGAAGCACACATTAGAGATGCATTCATGGGGGACTGAACTTAATGGTGGGAATGGAAACCAGGCCAAGCATGCAGATTTTAGGGATAATATGAGATGGTAGGTCCCTACAGCTGATTCTTATATGTTCATGACCGCTGCGAATGACAAAAGCTGCAATTACATGGTACAAATGAGAGCCAAAAATTATGAAGACGATGGACAACAAATGGATAATTGGCTACTATGACACTTTAAGGGTAGAACCTGAAAATGATAGTCAAAATTATGAGGACAATGGACAGCAAAAGGACGATGGCTGTTATGGCACTTTGAAAATGGGCATAGTAATATGGATGGCGAGCAGCCCTTGCACAACAATATTTGTCGAAATAGTTACCGTTCCACCAGTACATTGGTGTACTGCAGCAAGATAATGCATGATGACGAAAAACATGGGCTATTGAAGAAGACCAAGGTAAGGCTACAGTGAATAGAGGCTGGTCCTCATTACTACCATTTGGCCCATCTCAACCTCGCGTGGATGCTTTTGGGAGAGCCTGTCCCTTTAGCAATTATTTCTCAATGTACCATTTGGAACTGCAATGGTACCTTATGGTCAGAACCAGGGAACTTCTCGTGAATCCTATACAGGTCTTGACATAGTCTTTTATATAGAGAGACATCAAAGTCCAGAGCACCCACTACCAATAGTCAACGGTTACACATTGGAGTTTGCTTACGAGATGAGACGAGGAACACAGGGGGAGTGCGAGGCTTAGGAGGGGTAGAAGTTCTTTACAGGTCCACCCTTTTGGGAACCATCTCAGTAGAGCAGAGAGATACACACTCCAGATTTCTTTGGATCCGTATCTGCCGACACATGGACAGCCGGGATTTGTTTTGTTGCAATAAGCTACTTCCCTCCCGAAACCTCCCACTGTGCTCAAGATATCCAACAGGAGGCTGAGGCATCACCATATGCAGCTCTTTATCAAGCCATTGTCGACTTCTCGAGCCGCGGGGATGTTCTCCTAGTTGAGGAATTCAACGCAAGGATAGGCGAAAAATCAAATCTTTATTTACAATATTGACATTATTTAATTACTTTTAAATACCTGGGGGGTGCTCCAGTAGCCCGGATATACTGCTCCTCAGTAATCAACCCGTCATCATAGAAGTACCTCCATGTATCTGTTCTGCGATGGTGGCAGTGGTAGGCTGTCTCGATAGGAGTAGGGTACCTACCCAGGATATCAAGCTGCAAGATGGCACAATTTGTGGAGGGGTTAGTACAAAGAAACAACCTCCTAATAGACCACATAAACACAATATAATTTGAGATCAATACTTACAAATTGGGCCTCCTATGATTCAGCACCTTTGCTCCAAAATGTACATTTCCATATTGCTCCATTTGGATCCTTCGTGCCTCCACGTGTTGTAGACTGGGGTCTGCCTTCACTGCCTTAGTATGAGACTTGTACCATATGCTAATTTGGATGATTTGGAGTGAGACTCATACTATATGGTGCCACAACTCAATGGTTTGACCATGGAACCTAAATCATGTTCATGGGGTTGTTATGGACAAAATAGATGGGTGAGGATACATAAGAATATGCATAAAAATTTCACTTTCATCATAGCTTGGTTGCTTACAAGGTCAATTGAACATTACAACGTCTAATCTTGCAGTTATCAAATGAGAATAGGTTTGTATTGTTTACTAAGTATGATGTCATGGGTGCACCTATTAAGATATGTGACGGACTAAATTCTAAGGGTAGTGCATACATTTTCATTTGAAGGATGCTTAGAGCTTCTCATCATTGTGTAAATGCTAGCAAGGTCATTGTAGTCAAGTCACAAAGATTAGCCTTCAAGTCATTTTTAGGGTGTGAATATATGTGTAATTCTCATGGAGTGCTAGGAGGGTGCCTCTTCGTGATTGTGAAAGCATTATAGGTGTGTGAGTGTGAAGTATAGCAAGAAGGAGTGGGAAGAGGCATAGAGTGGAAACGTGCTAATGGAATCAAGGTAAGACGTTTAATTTTCATGAAGTGCCAGAAGGGTGCCTTTTTCGTGATTGTGCAGTATGGGTGTGCCAATGTGAAGTATAGAAAGAAGGAATGAAAAAAAGAATGTAGAGTGTAATTTTCATGAAGTGCCAAGAGGGTGCCTTTTTAGTGATCGTGCAGTATGGGTGAGTGAATGTGAAGTATAAAATGAAGGAATGGAGAGGAATAATGAGAGGGAAAGCAAGGCATTATGGACTTTGCTAGATATGATAGGATAGCTGGTTTTCCTCATATAACCTTTTCATCATATTATCATGTGAGACCTGTGCAACACACCTCAAATGCTTACCTTGCCTCTATTAGATATCAATGCTCCACTCTCGTGTAACTATGCGGGAACCAGCTAACTCTATTGTAAGCCCTCCATATGAGGAGAAGGCATTTGAGTAGCTCGGTTATCTGGTAGGTCCTCGTTTGGACACAAATGGGGGTTATGTGTGGCCTGATGGCTGGACATCTTCAGATAGATTTGGCACAATGCCAACTAGGCTACATGCAAGTGCAGGAAGGCATCCCATGACTGACCGCACTGAGGGTAGACGGAGCATTTTCTGGGGTAGCCCACTCTCGGGTTGCGGGACTCGTTTGGAGCCCCAGATGATCCCAGCTCTAGTCGGCCGTTTTGGGCTGACTGGGTCGGCGGTCTCCCAATTGGGTCTAACCGACTACGACTGGTGGCTATATAAGAGCAAGCCCGTGAAGCCCATCATCATCATTGGCTATAGCAACCCTGATTCCTTAGCATCCAGCCTCTGTCCTCTACTGTTTCCAGCACCCCATCGAAGCTTCTCACACAGGAGCGCACGGCTGGGAGGCAGCGCCATCTATTGTATCAGTTTTACAGTAATCAAATTTTTGATTCTCCATACTATCTGCTTTTCTCTCTTGCATACGAGATCCTGTTATCTGTTAAGCACAGACGTTGTATTGTTTTCTTACATGGTATCAGAGCTTGGGCTCTAGCAAGAAGATTTGGTAGTGTGTTTCTGTTTGCGAGCAGGTTGTGAGAGATGGCCCAGCCCGCAAGACAGCGAACCCCACCATTCGGCGAAAGCGAAAAGTTGGACGGCACTAACTATCCACTCTGGAAGTTCAAGATGAAGACCATCCTAAGCGCATACGAGCTTTGGGATACTACTATTAGGGTGGACGTGAAGCCGGTTGTGAGACCGGATCCAACCAATGCAGGACATTAGATAGTACCAACTGCGAATCAGATTCTCATGTGGACAAGAAGAAATGCAGATGCGTTGTGTTCTATTATCTGTAGTGTAAGTGATTCTGTCATGGAGTTAATTCAACATGTCACCACAGCGGAGGAGGCATGGACGGTCTTGAAAAATCAATACGAGACCACAAATCAGACGTGGATTCAGAATCTGGAGACTCAACTCGCGAACGAGAAACTATTTGAGTCTGAAACAGAAGAGAAGTTCATCACCAGGGTGAAAAATCTGCGCGATCAGATGACTGCGATTAACCACTCCTGGACTTCAAGGACGATTCTATTCTACAGCTAGACATTGATCTTGAGGGAGTAGGGAGCTGCATGTTTCGGTTGACAGGCGAGCCCCTGGTCACATCTTATGGACAGGCCTTATTAGATATAGACAGGATGCATGATCTCATTATCTATAATGGTCTTGATAGATGGCCCGCTTGAGGTGGTCTCACGTGCTTCCCACATGGTGGGGGCTCTAGCGTTGTCGATTACATCATGGGACCCCCTGCCTTCACATCTCGTATCACTGATTTTATTGTCGCACCTCCTCCCCTAGGGGCTGATCATACATATCTCTTCTTTAGCATCTCTACACCCCATCTCACAGCATCTCCCACTCCACAGATCGCCTACACCACCTATCATGACGTACAGTTCGATCACGATTTTTCACCTATATACTCAGCCCGCCTTTACCCACTTCTCACATATATTGACTTCATATCCCTACTAGAGGACTGTGCTACCGTGATCACCCACTCACTACACGAGGCTGCCCTTCACGCTTTTCCTCACACCACTCGCTCCACTCGTCCACCACCACCTGGGACCGTACCTGGTATGATGATGAGTGCAAGGCTTTACGCCGTCAGCTCAGATTCGAAACAAAAACAACCTTCTGAACGAACCGGAGACTCTATGTGAGTATCGTCGATTGATACGCAATAAGAAGCTAGATTTCGTTCGCTAGAATGAGGAAGAACTGTTGAATATTCTGTTTAGTAACAACTCTAAGGACTTTTGGCGGAGATTTCTAGAGGGACGATCCCCCTCACCACGCACAGACACTCAGATCTGGTATAACTATGCACGAACGGTCTACGATATCCCAAATCATCCAGCCATGAGCTAGGTTCACCTCAAAACCATTTAGTGTACCACGTGCATTTAAAAGGAGGGGTATTTTAATTCAACTATTGGGAGAATTTTTACAAGATTACAATAGCAAGAGGGGATTTTTAATCCAATTTTAGGAAACAATTTGTTAGTCCATAAGTAAAGAGGGGTGGTTTTTCTGGGGGAAATGTTTTGAACTATAGTATATTATGATCAGACATGTCATGTCCAAGATTTATGCATCAGTGCTTGATTCTGAGATCAGTTTCGATAAACAAAAGGGCAGTGATCTTCTTCTACTGAGTCATAAACTTCATAAATGGCCACAATGCAAGCTTTAGTCACTTTAATCACTTAGCACAACTTAGAAACAAGCTTCAACAACAACAAAGGTGAGGCTAGAATGCCCCTGCTCAATGAAAATAGTACACAGTGCACCCACTGGGTGCACTGGCCCCAAATGCCTTGGCGCCCCTTACGGTATTTATTTAATGCTTCTGAATGGAAATGCTTTACAACAGGGGTTCAACCCTGCACTGTTCCTCTCTGCGAATCCTCTACTTGTCTTCAAGGCATCTAATCCAAGTGCACCACTAGAATTCCCACTAGCAAGGCAGACTCATGCATTCACTTCTGATCTGACCCAACTTAGAGGCATTCAGGCATCCAAACCACTGGCAAACTGAGCTCAAGGCTATCACATGCTTCCACAATCCTTAGGCCTTCCACAAGATCACCCTTGCCTCTCGGTGCTTGCTAGAACGCGTAGGAGTCCTGAAAGAACTGCAAACAACACGCATGCACTGCAAAAAGCTGCAAAGCAAGAAAGAACAAGGAAAAACAGAACTTGGAACCGACTCCCGTTGTCTGTGGCAGAGGGGCGAGCTCCTTCCTCGCATCTATATCTAGGCTCCCCGCAGGGTGCAGGTGTCTTCCAGCAATCAGGAGAAGAGAGAAATGAAGGTAGAGAGCGGAGGGTGAACAAGAAAGAGTTGTAGTGGAAAGATGGTCCATAGATTTTTCCCAAAATGATTGCCTCGGGATCTGTGCATGAGTCCTCTTGAGAGAGGGTGCCAAAAGCAACAGGGAAAGTTCCTCCTAGAACCTGCATTGGTCCAGAACAGCTCTAGAAGCTACCACGCAGCCAGAAACACATGCAGAAAGGTCCAGCACAGCAAAAGACAACCTTGGGCAGCTGCCTTCACAGCAAAAGACAACCTTGGGCAGCTGCTGAAGGCAGCTGCACACGTCAATCCGGATGTCCATACAGGTTGCATGAAATTTTTTAAAAAGTTCAAAAATGACTTGGAACATCCAAAACAGGCTTAAAACGGCTGAAAACGGACTTGAAACAGCTCAAACAGCTCAAAAATTGCACAAGAACAACTAAAAACGTCCAACACCTTTGGGAGAGTGAGGGGAGAGGGATGGAAGGTGGGGGAAGGGCATGCATACACATGCATGACAAATGGCACCTCCTCCTTGCCATTTGCCCCTTCATTAAAGTCCTAACCCCCATACCAAGGACAACGTTAGTTGTCCTTGGGCCCAACTTTTAGACCCCTCTTTTAGAGCCTTTGCCTTGTCCCTAGGACCTAGTAGTGCACCTAGACTTTGCCCCTAGGAACCTCTAGGAAGTGTGCACTTCCTCTAGCCAGTCCCTCACGGCCAAACCATTACAACACTTAACCATGGTTAACCCTGGGTTAAGCGTAGGTTGAGTTACGAAGATACTTTACATCACTTTTCACATCCTCGTGACATACCCTCCTCTTAAAACAACAAACTACCTAGGTTGCTGTTGAAAAAGTACAAATAGGCAGAAATAGCGCATACTAGAATATACATCATCTGTAAGATACAACCTGCAATGATAATATGGGCTAGGAAAGCTCGAGAGTCCATCCATACATCAATGCATCCTCTGTGTCGAGTGTCGCGAACACCCATCATGGAGACCTCACGGCACATGTCAGCAAGCAGCATCTCGGGTGAGACAATTGGTGCCACCAAGCGATCTCCAGATATATGAGCAGTCTGAAGCAAGGAAGGGGAGGTGCTACCCTCCTCTTGAGCACCAGGCAGCAATGGTCCAGATCTCTGCTCTGCTGAACCTGTAGGAACCTGTACCGTAGTGGTGTAAGCTGAAACGGGTCGAGGTAGAGCTGCAAAGTCTAAGGTGAGTTTGCCAGGTCACCCTCCTCCATCCACCTCCAGTGCAGGATAATTCCTGAACTTCACCAGGTAGCGACGGGAAACTCTACCTTTCACTTTTCGTTCCATATATGCCAAAATCTGTTCCGGAACCAAGATATCCAACTCTTCCACGTCGGGCTGATCCTCATGAGCAGGTTAGCAGGCACATCACCTTGGAAAGGCTTCAATAAACTCACATGAAAGGCATTGTGTATGGTCCAAGTGGCAGGTAGCTTCAGCCTGTAAGCTACATCATTAATGCGTTCAAAAACCTGAAATGGACCATAATACCGCATCTTCAGCTTTGTGTACACTTTCGTCTTGCCTTTCATCTTCCTGAGTCATGCTTTCTGAAAACGCAGCAGCACCCAATCGCCCTCTTTCAAGAGTAACTCGCGGCGATGCTTATCTGCTGCCCGTTTGTGCTTCTCTTGGCTTTTTTGGAGGGCTGTTTTGACCTTTTGGTAAGCAACATCCAAACTTTCCACAAATCTGTCAGCTTCAAAAATCTTCTCTTTCGTATGCAGAATGGGAGGTACCTTCCGTTCTCCTGCCACAATTTCCCATGGATGAGTGTACAGTGTTGTTATACGCGAACTCAACAAGTGGCAAAATTTGCTCCCATTTCGATTGTTGATTCGAAACATAGCATTTGAGAAGATCAAGGGCAGTGGAATTGGCTTCTTCGGACTGCCCATCAGATTCAGGATGGAAAGAGGATGAGAAATTCAGCGTGGTACCCATATTCTCAAAGATACCTCTCCAGAAAAGACTTGTCATCCACGGGTCTCTATCACTGACAATTGATTGAGGCATCCCGTGATGTTTAAACACATGAGACATAAAGAGTCTCGCCATCTGGTCTGCTGTAGTTTTCTTCCTTACAGGAATGAAGTGGGCATGCTTACTGAATCTGCAAATAATGGTCCATATCCCATCATGTCCCACTGGTGTACGAGGAAGATCAAAGATAAAATCCATGGCAATGCTCTGCCAGGGTCGATCGGGAATAGGTAGAGGCTGCAGCAGTCCAGCCGGCTTCTGCCTGTCATATTTCACCTTTTGGTAGGTGATGCATGTCATGACGTATGCCTTGACATCCTTCCTCAATGATGGCCAAAAGGAATAGTGCTCCACAGCTTTGATGGTGGCATCAATGCCTCTGTGTCCTGCATAGGGTGGAGCATGACTCTCTGTCAACACTTTGGGCCTCAACTGTTTCGTGACACACAATTTGCCATGCATCATTAGAAATCCGTCTTTGAGAGTATAGTGCTCATGCCTCTGTCCATCAACCAACTGATCATAAATCCATGAAAAATCAGCATCATTGGCATATTGATCCTTCATGGCATCAAGCTTATCATGATATGCAATGGTCACTGCTGAAACTTGTGGCTTAACAGACACTGCATCTGGAGTGGGCTTGCGTGAGAGTGCATCTGCAACAACATTCTTCTTCCCAGGCACATGCACAATCCGAAAATGAAACATAGAAAGAAAATTTGCCCACCTCATATGCTTCTCAGACAACTTTCTCTGAGTGAGAAAGTACCGCAGTGATTGATGATCGGTCTGAACGTGAAAATCAGCACCCAAAAGATAATGCTTCTAGGTCGAAAGAGCATGTATGACAGCCAACATCTCTTTCTCATAGATGCCAAAATTCATTTCAGCATCCTAGAGCACTCTACTCTCGTATGCCACGACTCTTCCATCCTGCATAAGTACCCCTCCTACGCTGTTCCCACATGCATCTGCTTGCACAGCGAAGGGTTTGCGAAGATCTGGCAAAATAATCACAGGATCTAAGCAGAGTCTCTCCTTCAGTAGGTCAAAAGCTGCAATTTTTTTGGGACCCCATCTGAAAGTGACCCCTTTCTTCTGTAAGGCATGTAAAGGAGATGCAATCTCTGCAAAATACCGAATGAACCTCTTGTAGTACGAGCACAAGCCCAGAAAGCTGCGTACTTCATGGATGTTCTTCAAGTGTGGCCAATTCCTGATGGCCTCTACGTTGGCAGGGTCCATCCTAACTCCATCCTTGGAAACAATGTGCCTGAGAAAATGGATCTCATGCATGAAGAATTCACTTTTCTTGGCATTGACAAGTAGCTTATGCTTCCGTAGCTCCTCGAGAACAATTGCCAGGTGCTTCCTATGTTCAGCCTTATCCTAAGAGAACACGATGATGTCATCGAAGAAAGTATCAGCAAAGGCTCGGTGCTCTCTAAAAATCCTGTCCATCATTCTATTGAAGGTGGCAGGTGCATTGGTTAACCCAAATGGCATGACAAGAAACTCGTACAGACCAAATGTGGTACGAAATGCTGTTTTGTGAACATCCTCTGGCTGAATTCTAATGTGGTGATAGCCACTCTTTAGATCAATGCGGCTGAACATTCCAGACCCCTGTAACCTATCCAAAATATCATCTATCTGAGGTATAAATGGTAATCTTATTGAGGGCTCTATAGTCAATGCATATCCGCCAGGGTCCATCCTTCTTTTGGACCAAGAGCACAAGTGAGCAGTAAGGTGAAGAGCTAGGCTGAATCAGCCCCTTCTCCACCAGCAGGTCCTTGACTTGGTTCATAATTTCCTCTTGTTGGGCTGCATTGACCCTGTAAGGAGGTCGGTTAGGAGGACTGCTACCAGGGATTATATCTATCGTGTGGTCTTCTGGCCTTTCAGGGGGCAACTCCTGTGGAAGTGAGTCAAAAAAACAGTCCCTAAACTGAAAAAGAAAATCTTTCCACTGTTTTTCCAGCTTAGAAAAATGAGACTCTTCTTCTACTGACTTCTTTTCAGATGCAAACACTAAGTATGCTGAAAGATGCTTTTTCGTTATGTTGCCAATGGCAGAAGTAGATACAATAGGGATGGATTCTCCCTTCAATTTAGCATCCAGAACGTGGGTCTTGCCACAGTGAGTGATTGTGATTGTTTTATTCTTTGTATATAAAACAGCCCCAACACGAAAGTGCCAAGGTATCCCCAGTAACACATCACAACCATTCAACGGCATAATATACAACTCTTCTGTGTCCACGTAGCTCTGAATATGCATCCATAGCTTGCCTATCACTGGAGTAACTGATTGGCTGAGTCCAAGACAAGCCATATCTGCATCACACAAAGGACCCATCTCTTCTGCCCTTATTCCTAACTTTCCAGCCAGCTCTGGAGAGATGAAATTGGCCTTGGCTCCTGGATCGAAAAACATCAGAGCTGTTTGGTCTCTTGTCTTGCGCCATGCTCGGCATAACTCTATAGCATCTGTATTTTGAACAGCCCCAATCAAGTCTGGCAAAAGACCAGCAGTGGGCTTGGGCTTTTTATTCTTCTGATCAGTCCTCTTTTCCTCGTGCTCACCCTGCTCAGTAGGAGGGAACTTCCGCTTCTTATGTGGGCATTCAAAAGCCCTGTGGCCTTCCTCCTTGCAAATATAATACTTGTTGGCATCATAAAGAATTTGCTTTTCCTCATCAGACATGCGGGTTGGTACTCGCCTCTGTCCTCCAACAAACTTTGCCTTCATGGGCTGCGAAAACTTTCTGAACTTCTTAGGGGATTCCGTCTTGCTGTCCTTTGACCTTGATGTCTCCTGTGAGCTTGCTTTGAACCCAGAAACTTTCCCTTGCCTTAGAGCATAAGCTATAGTGGCATTCTCAACCAACTGAGACAAATTGGAAACCCTTGTATTTGTGCAGTAGTCCCAAATCTCCTTTGGCAACCCGCAGCAATATCTTTTAATTTGCTGGACAACGGTGCATGTCTGTAAGAATTCACTGGCAGTAGGGCTTCCTAAAACTTCTTATTGTAGTCCTCCAAATTTTTGCAATTTGCAGCATCCAACCTGTACCAAGCGGTCATGATATCCACCTTAAAAGTGGTCGTGAGCCATGCTGCTGAGAAAACCTGCTTGAATTCGACCCAAGTGGTAGGTGTTCTGCCTTGCAAGAGGAGGTTGGTCCACCATTGTAGCGCATTGCCCTTCAAAAAGGTGGTTGCCTTTCGGACTTTGGAGGATTCTGTGAAGTGTTCACCCGAGTAGGCAGCATCAAACTGTTGCACGAATGTCAAAGCCTTCAATCTGTCATGCATCCCATTGAAAGTCTCAAACTTGACAGTTGCCCCTCCCTCCTTGTAATCTTTCAATTTGCCTTTAGGGGTGAGATTGTCATAAACGGGGGGCTGTAAAAACGGTGGGGGCATCACTGCTCCCGCATTCTAAGCCATTCCAACCGTACCCATGGTGGGGTTTGGCATTCCAGGTCCCACTCCTTGCATCTGTGGCATATTCCAAGTATTGCCCATTGTCCCGGGCATTGAGAGTGGTAGGGCAGAGGGTCTACCCCCCAAGAGACAACACAGGTTCACGCCCGCGAGCAGCCGACAACACTCTATCGCCGACTTCATGATTCCATTGTCTCATCCACCTTGATGACCTGATGATGATGATGATGATGATGATGTGTAGTCAATCACTCTAACATGTTTATGTAGTACTTAGCACTAGCTTTTTGCATTTTGCATTGGTGTGGATGCTCGTTTAGTAGCTCCAACCTCACAATTTGTTTGTATCAGGATTCTCACAGTCTCATAGACCCATCAGTCTTCCGGAGACTTTAATAAACTTTCTTTCTTTCAGCTCTATTTCATCACAATGCCTATGAGAGGAGTTGGCCTCTATCTCAATCAACCAAGAGGCACTACGTAGAGTCTGGACCGCTTGAAATGCAGCATGGACAGATTTATGTGGAAGGACGCGATATACCCAATACGCACATGGGTTGCAGGGCGAGTGGTACACTAATGTTACCTTGTCAAATCTGCACTATGATTACATGGGCCTACCATCAGAGGCTGGGCTATTTTGTCTTTCTTACTTAGTGGCAGAGGCCTAGTCGGACAAGTGTGTGGTAGACACTTACAAGATATATTGACGGACCATGGATTCAAGAAAGAAACCAAGAATCCTAATGAGCGGGAAGAATGGCTTTGAGCTTTGGAAGGATATTTCAGATCATTTCAAATGGATGATGAGGGCAAGGTTCTTTATATGATGGCATGTGCCATGCCCATGCCTAGTTGCAGATGAGGACTTCATCTTGGAAGTGCTACACATGTGCAGCTTTGACAGACCGTAGGGGTGCCATGGTTAGAGGAAAATTACAGCGGTACAGCCCAGGGTTGAAGGCCTTACTGTGAGGACTGAAGATTCTTGGAATGTTGAGGATGCACAAGAACTTTTGGAACTGTTTGAGCCTAAATATAGCATCTCAGAGGAGACCAAGTCTCTGTTGACAGGACATCTCAGAGGGAGTGCAGGGAGGATCTTGCAGATTGAGGCAGCCCTTCCAGAGGAGTGGGTAGACACAGATGATATGCCACTCACTTGCTCCACTTAGGTAGGTACTTTTACGAGAGGCGGTGTTCTGCTTCAGGTTTTTGCCTTTTGAGATGCACAGGAGGATGCTTTGGTTTTTACTATGCAGGATGGTGGCAGATTGCTCAGATCCACAGAGGACATCTTGCTTGAGTCTTCTTTTCAGCCTATCAGGGTTGTAGGTCTTTTGGTGCAGGGATCAAATTCAGAGTGGTTCCTCGACCCAGACCCCCGGCTACTCTCCACCGGGTCTTGGAGGCTTTGGCTCTATGGGGGAGTTCCCATTAGGTATTTGCAGTGGGACCCTGAAGAGTGGGAGTGGATTGACGCAGGGCATCGAGAGAAGAGCATCCTAGGAGATTTCAGCTCAGTAGTAGAGGTTGGAGACCTTCCAGAGTTCCTGATTGGGAGACATTTGATATCACTGCGGATCTGCAGAGGTGCTTCTGGAGGAGACTCTGGAAATCCCACATGAATAGAAAGATCACTCTCTTCTTTTGGCTTTCTATCCATGGTGGGATTGCAGTGAACCTTTGGAGATCCAGGTTCGGAGCCGACCCTACTTGCCCTCGTTGCCTCTCTGCTTCGGAGACTATTCAGAATTGTTTATGGGATTGCAGACAGGCGAGGATGATTTGGATGGGGGTAGCCAGCATTTTCAGTCACTTTGCCCACTCACCATTCTTTATGACATGGGGCTCAATGGCTTGGCTTTCTCTTACACAGCCTTAGGTATTCTATGAGAGACTTGACTCCTCTCAGGCCATTTTGGTTCGACGTCATCAGATTGAGTCTTGTTCGTTGGATGTGGTACCACACCTTCCTTTTACAGATGTACATGCCTCTGTGGATACTTCTTGGGAGATTTTAGCGAGCATAGCATCCTGGCATATCTGGAGAGCCAGATGCACAGAGGCTATGGAGGGTACTCAGGTTCATCCCTCGCACACTTTGGCTAGTATTTGGACAGACACCGTACATACTTTGATGGCCGTATGGATGAGTATACAGGAAAACTCCCGTGCAGCCTCAGCTAGGAGGGCTTCTTTCTTTAGGGAATGGAAGGATTCTCCTTTCTTCTCCGAGACTCCTACAGGGTTGAGGTGGCACTTTCAGCCTCAGCCTTGTTTGTTTTCCACCTCACTTTGAGGGGGTTTTATTTATCCTCATGATTTCATGATGTTGTATTTTCACTCAGAGCTTGCTCTAACGAGTTTCTTTCTTACTTAATAGAAGTCATATATATATATATATATATATATATATAGCATCTATAATGAAAATGGTTCTCAGTTTATTGTATTTGGGCAGGACAATATAGCCAAAGATGCACTGGATAGAATGACGCGCAATGAATGCTCCCAATGTAGGCAAAAGAAGACAGCAAGGTATGAAGAGGTGTGCAAAGTAGACTCCATGGAGACATGCAAGGGCTATGATTGTGGAAATCGTTCAAGATTGAAGAGTGTTGAGACGAGACGAGTGATGAGGTTGGCATATCTTAACTGCCCCATGGAGGATTCTCACCTACGTTGAAAAGGCTTCGCTCTCTCTGATCCTTGCATAGAGTCTGTGTATATGAGAGTGAGGTAGAAACTTTTCCATAGAAGCAATGTATATATGAGACCCTGCTTAAGAACAGCTCCAATGCCATGTCCACTAGCATCATCTTCAATTGTAAAAGGCTGGGAAAAATCAGGGCATACAAGAATGGGTGCTGGTGTTAGGACATCCTTCAGTGCAATGGCTCTCCAAAAGAAGGCCTCTTTCTTTAGTTGATTAGTGAGAGGTGCAGCAATTTCCACGAAGTGTTCAATGAACCTTCTGTAAGAGGAGGGTAGTCCAAGGAAACCTCAGCTGTGTAGTATTAGTGGGTCTAGGCCAATCCCTAACACATTCATCTTATTGGGGTTTGGTCTTATTCCCTTGCTGCTGACTATATGACCCAAATATTTCCACCTCCCCTGCCATGAATGTGCACTTGCTTGCCTCGGCAAACAGTTGGTGAGCCTCCAAAACCTGCCTTACATGCGGTAGATGCTCTTTTTTGGATTGGCTGCAGATTAGTATATCATCAAAGAATACAAAAAAAGATATATATAGGCAGGGCTGTAGGATCTTATTCATTAGATCTTGGAAGGTTGCAGGAGCATTTGTAAGGCCAAAAGCCATTACCTTAAATTGATAGAGCCCCCTTTCAGTCCTTAAGGCAGTTTTAGGCTCATCTTCCTAAGCACTTGGCTCCTCTCAGCTCATCAAGTAAATCATCCACTTAGGGATAGGAAACCTGTTTTTCACAGTCGTTTTGCACATCCTATATGAGCCATCTTTTATCTTAACCAAGAGAACCGGGGAAGCAAAAGGTGACTGGCTGTGTGCAATGAAATCCCTGTCCAAAAGAAACTGGACTTGTTTGGCTACCTCCTCCTTTAAACCTGAGAGCCTATAAGGTGGTTGATTTACTGGTTTTGACCCTGGCTCAAGGATAATTGGATGCTCCACATCTCTTTTGGGAGGTAAGTGATGAGGAAGATCCGCAAAAACATCTGAAAACTGCTGTAGCAACTCCTGCATATCCTTGTCTTCCACCCTCAGTCCATTGCTGTCCTCTGTTTTAGCTAAGTGTATAGTATAGAGTCCACAAACCCTTTTGAGGTCCCTGGCTAGTTTTCTAGAAGATATGACTGCGAACTTAGGAGGTCTAAGACCCGTAATGTATACCTTGTTATTGTGGGTTCATATAACTGGTTTGCAGCCCATGAAGATGATAGGCATTGATTTCGAGGTTGAAGCTCCATCGACAGCCTTTCCTTTTGCTATGGTGTTCACATTTGACCCTGTCTAAGGGGTGCTTTCCAGGTCCAGGCATCGTACAATTTCTTCTTATAGATCTTCTCTTTGTGACCTGGTCTGGAACAGTATCCACACCTCACAATGGGGCGTTTGTATGACTAATGACCATTCATTTTGTAGGCCCAGCATGTAAAACCAACATTTGGAACATCAAGTCTTTTGCGGTTGTGCATGTTATGAAACATCAGCAGCCAGAGCCTTGAACTTCTCATCGACTGTCTAGTGTTATCATATGGAGGGATCGGATATGCGCAATGGGGATCAATGGATTTACAATTGTTAGGTGTGTTGGGATCAACATCGGCGCAGGAGCTTCCACCTGAGTGAGATGCTCTCCTACTCCCATTGTTGGATTATAGTGCATGTGGTCAGCTTTTGCACTAGCAATGGCATGTGTCAGTGTTTGTGGATTTTTCTTTGGCACAAACATCTGGATTTGTCTCTTCGACCCACGGATGGAGAGTTCTGTAGAGTGCCAATCTACCATCACTTTGGTGAACCAACTCCTGGATCTTGTGGGAGTAATCTTTCACAATTTCCAAAGGTCCCTGCTCTAGAGTGTGCCATCGTGAAAAGAACCCTTGCATAGTAATTGTTGTACCAAATTTTGCTTCAAATAGATCTTTGAAACTTTGCCAGTTAGGTATTGAGGCAGGTTGCAATTGAACATACCAAGTAGAAGCATGGCCTTTGAAACTTTGAGCAAGATGCACCATCTTATGTACATTTTGCACTAAGACCGCATTCTTTTAAATGCAAGTGTGGATCCTCCCTTGCGACTCCATGAAAATCGGAAGTGGGGATACTAGACCATTGGGTAAATGTAGGCATCCCATGCGGGAGAACAATCGGGACTAGACGCACAACTATGATTGGATCTGCACGTGGATTTGGATTTTGAGGACGACTTTGCATCCTAGTCGATAAATGCGTTGAACATGAACTTGCAGTAGAAAATGCTGGAGGGGGCACTTGATGAGATGAGTTTGGATTAGGCAATGTATTAATAGCCTACCTCTTTCTGTTTCCCTTTCCTGAGCTCATGGTCTCCTAAATTGTTTGAAAGGTCAATACGTGGTTGAAAAGGGATATTTGACTGCCGCCCTTCATGAATGTATCCGATGAGTTGAATCTCTGGAATGGGTGTTCGCTCAACTCCAAAGGTGCACCTGTCAGTCTGTTTAAACGTAAGTCTCTGAGAAAACAAGGGTCACGTCTACATCAATCACGCCAAATTCTTCGTTGGATTTGCGGATCCAATTCTCCGTCCTGAATGCCTCTTGGCAGGTCCGTAATTCCTTCCATCAGAGGCTTGAAAGATTTCTGGGTTTGAGATGTCCATATGAATTGTTTCGATGAGATGATGTTCAACAGAATTCTCAAGTATTGAGGACTATTAGGGATAAAAAGTGCATAATAGCACACTGTGCATAAAAACTCTTCAATTTCTCCAAGAAGGAAGGAATTGAGAGTTGATGATCTGTCATTTAACATGATCATTGGGACAAACAAGCTCCCACAAACACACCAGATGCCGTAGAAGTTCGCCTCCCTCTCATATACACACTCTATTCAGGAATCATAGCAAATGAAGCCACTTCAACATAGGTGAGAATCCTCCACGACAGCCGAGATACGCCAATCTCACCGCGCGTCTAGTACTCTTCAACGTTGAATGATTCTACGTCTCAAGTCAAGGAAAACGGATTGGTCAACCTGCTGGTCAGCCACTTGGCAGCCTCTATATGGCTGTGTGGCAGCCTCTCCTATGGCAGGTCCCAGGGAAAGGGGGTCGGCCCCCTAGGAGGTGCAGTAGGGTTGAGTGTCAGCCCTTTATAGAGAGCAGAGGGGGGTCGATCCCCTAGGGCTGAGTTGGCAAGCATGCCGCAGCTGACTGGAGGAGGGTGAGGGGCTATATATAGCCCCCCCCTCACTCCTTGTTTTCCATCTCATTCTTGGGGCAGTTCTCCCATTGTATAGCAGAGGTTTTCCCCATAAGGCTGTGGGGTTTTGCCTGACGTCACTTGCAGTTCTCTCTTGTTACCCCTCTCCCTCTCAGTGTGGTGTGTGAGGGGTTTTCTCTCTCTCTCGCTCTCTCTCTCGCTCTCTCTCTCTCTCCATTTCTGTTCATTTCTGCTGCACTTCTCAGTCTCTAGGTGTGTTTGCCTTGATATACTGTTTGAATCAAGAACCAACAGAGCCCAAATCATCCGATTAGGTGTAATGCAATGTAATGTAAATTGAATGGGGGATGTGACTTGAGACTTTTGTATGCCCACTAGTGACATTATTTGACGAGTCATCAGAGGAAGGAGTTTTTTCCTTTCCAACTTGTCTAGAGATGTGTATAATTAAGACAAACTTGTCATGTCTGTTTTAGCGAACTTTGCCAAACTGCCCCTACCAAACTTGGTAGTGGCTATTGTAGTTAAGGCAAAATGGTGAGTTGGAATTTGTATATGTATAGAACCAACAGTAATTGGTCATTTAAACCAGACCAGACCGGTATATGGATTAATCTTTTCAAATCAGGTTCCATGGGCTAACCAACATGAATAGAGCCCACCACCTTGCAAATCTGTAGGAGTGGAGCTATTAAACCAGTAATAAATCAGGTTTCATGAGCTGAACTATCTCAACGGGAAGTAAACATGTCACTGATTTCAGTTATAACTATGAATTATTTTTAACTAATTGTAGCTAGCCTGGATCTAAACATGACATAAAAAACAATTCACCTTAATGTAACTAGCTGTTTTTTCCTTTTCACAAGGCTGTTAGAGCTGAACTCTTCAACATGCTTTTGGAGTGACGTGAAAACCACATTGTTTCCTTTCTTGTTAGCAACAATCCTGCATCTCCTTGGAAGGTAATGTTAGGTTAGCAACAATAGGGTTGATGTCCATGAAGTTACTGTTTAATTGTGGATGACAATCTAGGAGTTAAAGGGTGATTGATTCTAAAAGATGATATTTATAATCTGGAGTACGAATTTCTGCAGACGAAGTTTCCAGTGCTGAAAAGATTAGGTCAAGATCTGAGAGGCTTGCCTTGTATGGAAGCGTCTTCACCAGAGAGGCAACCAGATGCTGTGGGCTAGTCATTTACATTTCATGAGATTGCTTCTGTGGGCTAGTCATTTATATTTCATGAGATTGCTCGTGTGTTTTGAAGGCTCTAATATTATATATAGCTTGATATTCATAATATGTGTATGGATGCTTGATTAGCACATGTTGACTTTGTTAGGAAGGTCAATGGCGCAAAATCAATATATTGAATAAGTACTAAGAAAGAGGATCTCGTTGATCCCTAAGAGTGGCTAGACCATGCATATTATATGCATAGTGATTCACATTTGTAACATGGGGATTTTTCTTTTGTTGGTGGATCAAAAAAGTTGAATTACCCAATGTGGATAATTTCTATTTTGAATATATATTATTAAAAACACCCGGCATGATGAGTAGATTTGGGGCTTGCTGGATGGGATTTGAAGGATGGTATCATCTCATTTTCATACAATCGTCCTTTTTTGGAAGTCAATTGGGAACACAAGTTATCGTGCTTATAGACGAATGGGAATTAACAAAAAGACGTTGTGAGCATAAAAAATTATAGGATGTTTGGCTTAATGAATAATTTCTGTAAAAGTTATTGTGACTTTAAAGATTGGATATGTTCAGCTGAGAATGATTGTGGCATGTTTGCCATTAGATTTGTAAAGCTTGGGAGGACAATCTACCGTACTAGCCCTATTAATTCCTAGAATTGTGGATTTGTGTATAAGTTCATTTGTTTATTGATATGACATTTAACGAGGAGGAGACATTAAAAGAAGTCATCTTACGTGCGATCTTACATGCGGAGCATGTAAGTGTCCTCTTAATTGAGGCTTATTTAAATCTTGAATATCATTTTTATAAGCTTCAATCATTATATATCATATCTTTTGCATGAGATTCATATTATCAGAATTTTTCATAATCTTGTGATTGACAACAAATTTAGGAAATTATGTGCACGTGATTTGCACGGATCATATATATGTAACAATTTTTTGGGAGTAATAAAACTTGTAGCACATTTCTAAAGGCCATAAAATGCGAGCTACTGGAAGCTTATTTTTTTGCAACCAAAGTTCATTTTGAAAACAAAATTCATAAATGCATGCATCCAACCCAAGTTCAATAATGCAAAGGGGCATTAGAAGTTTCTTGCAACACTCATGATGCTTAATTGATTAAAACGTAGGCAATTATTTGGAGAACATGGTTGTTTTAGCATTCGTGTAATTATCTCTAGATTGGTTGAGTTCAAGCCTTGTTGATGAGAATTGATTGAAGATATCAAAGGTATCAATTGAGGGCGATCTAGTTTGCTTGATTTGTATGTTGTAGAACTAGCTTTGGTGAGCTTTCTCATAAGAGTTGTTTTAGAAGTTGTAATGTACTTCACTTGGCAACAGATTAGATTTCAAATTGTGCTCTCACCCATGTCTCTTCCTTGCCTCAAAAGAACTAAAGACTCCACAAAAATCTGTGCCTCTTGGATGTATATAAATTCATAGCAAGTTGAAGCTTAAAATCCTCCCAATTTCTTGCCATTCACCAATTCCTATAAAAGGTGTCTAAAAAACACTAGGCAAACGGTTATGAGAAGTCACTACCCAGAGGATTCTAGCATATGTCAAGTGCTAGATGACCCCATGCAATAAATTATGGCTAGTAACATTAGGAAATTGAAGTAGAAAGCTTATGAAGCATGGGACGAAATGGAATCATTAAGGTCCAATAAGGCCTAGGATGCCAATAGGCTCCCTAATACCATACAAAACGAAGTGCAAGTCAATCAAACACATATGGGAACTTGCCTTGTCACCACATCCTATAAACTTAAGTTGCTTAGGAGCAATACATAGCACAAAATGGTCACCAATATCGACTTGAGCATTTGATTGGGCTTGCTAATCAAGATACCAGTTTGAAGACCAAACTATATCTTCACTTTTAAGCATATCTATTAAGAATGCAAGAGATTTAATTGAAGAGAAAAACTGACTGAAGCACATAAATAGGCGGCTTACGAACACAATATAAATGACTTAAGACATGCACCAATACAAGTCCACTTTAGGGTTTCATAAAACCCGATATCTAGAACATGATTGAAATAACTTCTTTAACAGTCAACTCGAAAGACATGAAGCTTTAGCTATGAACAATGCTCAATGACACTTGAACACAAAAATACATACAAGCACACTTTTGATGGAAGGTAGGGCTAGAAAATGCATGCTCCACAATGCACTCTTCATATGTAGTACTACTACAAGTTCATTTGTGCCAATCAACGATTGAATTTGCTTTGTTATTGATATGTTAGATTTATGTCCTTTATTTTACATGGTGTTAGAGCTTGGTTGCATGCATGTTGATTAACCACAAGGATGTGAACTTGGTTTTTACTATTTGAGGCGCTTTGAAGGTACTGCCAAACCATCACCAACCTGCGAGGATGACTTGTTGGTATTGTCGTCAATCCATTTCGAAAAATGCTCCACCTAGCAAAGGATGACTTGTTGGTATTGTTGTCAATCCATTTCGAAAAATGCTCCACCTAGCAAAGATGGCATCACCTGATTTCCATGCGCCCCCCCCCACCGCGAGTCCACAAACCACAAGCTTTCCCAAATAGGTGCCCACGATGTTGGGAAATTTGCATTAGTATTAGTTGAGGAAAGCTGGGTAGCGAATTAACCTAAGCTTTCAGGAAAAATTAATCTGATGGAGCGATTAAGCTAAGCCAAAACATAGGTTGTCAAGGTGGAGTTCTAGTTCTAGAAACTTCTGCAGTTGTTGCCGACCTGAGGTAGTATAAGATGGGGAGGGAGGTTGAGAAAGGGGGAGTTGAGGGAGAGAGGGGCGAGGCAGGGCTGAGTGGAGAAGAAGAGGAGCAAGGAGAGGAGCGGGGATGGAGCTTGCAAAAAGTGCAAGTTTGAGAGAGAGAAACAACTCTCGATCGCTCAAAGATTTCGATGGAGCTCCAGGCAATCTTTCTGTCGAGACGCTACAACGGATCTCACGTATGGAAGAGTGGAGTGGAGAGGCAGGGCGGCGAGGTGGGAAAAGGCCAAGGGGAGAGATAGGTTGTGATGCCACAGGTAGCTTAGCTTCATTTAGATTAATTAAGTTAATAACGTCATAGCATAAGTTAATTGACATTAAGGGGGAGGGAGGGCACTCACGCTAATTAATAGAATTTAAATAGGGAGATTGAATAAGGGCTTGTGACTCTTGACCTCTGGATCGTTGATGCCAAGTCCTCTTGTTGCCTAAGTCTGGATGATCGTTTTCCATGCCACCTAAGCATGCATATTCGTCTATAACAAGAAATGCAGATCAGCAGCTACAAGCCCTCAAGAACCACTAAAAGGAACTTGAATCGTGCATTAATGATTGTCAAACCTACATAACGAGAAGACACGGTGTTCAAGCACTCCACCCCAATGGACAAGTGCTCCATCTTGAAACCAGTGGTGGTTGAGCTTGGGTTCGCCAATGTAACGGAAATGGCTATGGCTTTGAAGTTATGGAGTCGTTGGTGCTCTGAGCTCTTGGTTGCTAAGCGCTTCTTTGTGAAGTATTTGCAGGTGACTCTTATCAATCAAAATCCAATTTGATCGAATCAGTTTGTAGATTTGCAAGTAATCGACCAAGAGGGCAATTAGCAAGAGGGCATGAACCAGCCCGATTCCCATGGATGAACCGTGCCAATGCTATAGCAATGCAATGCCTTTCCCTTCCTGCAAAAGTCACCCCTTCCCGGAGTAGAGTGCCTTTCCTTCAAGCAAATGCATAGCCCTTCCAATATGCGGTGATTGTCATTGCTCATCACCTTGCCACCCATCCCAGCACCGCATTAGGCGACTGGCTCCAGATCAAATGTCTTCCTTACCTCCAGGAATGGATCAATCGTTGTATACTTGGTTGTCACCCCTTAGAACACTAGTGGCCTTGCTCTTGTGTGGTAAGGCTCCATACTTGAATAGAGCCATTTGCTCAATCTCTTCTATCATGTCTTTTGTAGCAGGAGGAGGGAGGCTCGAAAGGCAAGTGGTTCGAGGTAGCGAAAGATTTGGCAATGACTAAAGAAGATTGGAAGTTGAAACAGATATTGGCATTGAAAACTCTCCGTGCACAAGAAACAACATTTAGACCAAGCGGCTAAAATGTGTGGGTGTGCATGTGCCGGGGTCTTAAGTTCAAGTCCCAAGGGTAGCTCAGGATTCTATCTTGGTCACCCCATGTGGGGGCATTGTTGGCACTTTCAATTTTAGTACAACTCAAAGAAAAAAAAAGCAAGTTGAATACATTCAAGAGGCCTGCCCTGGAAGCTTAGAGAGAGAAGAAGCAGAAGAAGAAGAAGAAGAAGAGAGAGAGCAAGGGGGAGAAAAAGAGGGGGATGAAAATAGCAAAATTAATTGGATGAGGAAAAAATTACAATCGTGCGTGGTATCATGCCTAACATTATTTGTATAGTTTCTATCAATGATTGAGGTTTTGCCTTTGGTGTTTTGTATATGTTAAGAATTACCAGTTGTTCTTCTGTTATCGTCTTTAGTAATTTTAGTAGGCATTCACAACCTTCAATGTGTGAGGCAACATGCTGGGCCAATGTTAATTTTTTTTTGTAGTATGTTGTTAATCCTAGACCTATTGTTGCCGCCATGTTGTTAAATTTTGGTAGTTGCAAGGTTGGTAGTGAATGCATGTGTGTTTCTTGCGAACATAAGATGGTCGCACTGAGTATGCTCTTCGAGCTCAATAGGTCTCTTTCATGACTGCGTAAAGACCTCGTATTTAAGGTTTGCAATGTATTTTCAATTGCGTTGGGGTTTGTGAAGTCAACTTGTTCGAATGTCCAAGCGGAGGTAAGACTATTGGGTCGACTTTTATATGTTTTTTTAAAAGTTCGTTAAGGAAGTTAAGGTTGCCGAGGTCACGGATTCGTGATAACACAGTGTATACCTATTGGGTCAAATGCTAGTGTTTCCATGGTTAGGCCTTGTGAGTGGTGGATTGTTTTGGCAGCTACAGCTTGGATTGGGAATTGTGCTCTTGTGATTGTGTTGAGGTGGTTGTTACCAATTCGGCACTCACGAATTATTCATAGTATCGGTGTCCATGATCTTGGTATCTCGTCATTGTATAAGTGCTTGTTTTCGTATCGAGATTTTGCACCTACGGTACTGTCATTATTTGTGTTTTGTATCACTGTTGGAGCCTTTAAAAGTGCCGTTTTGCACCATTCACAATGCCATCGCTTAAGTGTTATGGATTTATATTTTTAATGTCTTCATCAGTTTGGGATGTTGTGCAAATCCTATTAAGCACGGTAAGGAACGTCATGTTTTTGTCGCTTTGGTTCTTGCAGCTCATAGTATTGGACGTGTGATCTCTAGCATGAGCCAAGCATAGATGTTGTTTCTGAGTGCCCACTGAAGATCCAAGAGCCCTTTACTGGGCTTGCTTGGTAGAGGTCACCCTGGAGAAGGATATCCACACCACCAAAGGATTCATTGTGCTTATGTTTTATTTCGTGCATTCTCATGTCTATTGCAAGAATGGTGTTGAGTCCATCCAGTGAAATCTCATTGATCACTACCAGTTCGATGTTTGCGTATTGCGAAGATAAAGTTTATAGTTTGTCTTGTGAAAGACTTGTGTAAGTGTGTCAAAAAAGGTAGGTGAAGAGCTGCATGTATTGTACTTCTGCCTATTGTTGCCGCTTTATCGATATATGCCAATAGCAATGCCTTAGAGATTTCAACGTCTGATGTGTCCTTATGTGAATAGTGATGGCACAATGCCTCTGCAATTGCTAAAACTACAAAAGTTTTCCCAGCCCCTGCATTTCCTGATAAAAACAAGTGGAATTGTGTTCTTGGATGTCTTCTCTTCTTTAGGAATATGTCTTCCAGTATGATTCTTTGTTCAGAGTTCATTTTTCTCAAGACGGAGTAATATGATATGTTCGATAAAGTTTTTTACTTGCATTGCTGGATGCTACGACCGTTTGTTGGTTTGTTATGCGAGGTAATCTCATTTTGAAGGACGAACTTCTATGTGGATCTCAAAGATTTTTCATTGCTGGAGTTTGCTACGATGCTTGTATTAGAGTTGTTTGATGTGGATGGGTATGAGCTATTTCTTTGGAAGCAGGTCTAGTTCTCAACAATAGTTTGTTGGTGTTGCTTGTACATGTCTCTCCAAGTTTGGAATTCATTGTTTAGTGTGTGTTCTTGAAATTGGAATGGAAAATATAATAAAGAAAGCTTCTTGTAATGGTTTTTTGGGTCTTTATTCTCATTGTAATTCTTGAACCGAGTTATGTGCTCACGCTTCCTTTTTTTTATTGTCCCTCTGTGTACCTAGCTTGCAAAAGATGCCAAGCAGATATCGTGCAAGTCGTAGTCATGTCATGTGTATTTAGCGATTATCTCATCAAAGAAGATGTTAGTACTTTCTAGATGGAGTTATTCTAGTTGTGCATGCCACTTTAAAAGTAGTTTTCATTGTTGGGGCTGCTCGTGCTTATGTACATGAATTCTTTGGTAGTGCTTGTGAGTGGGAGCGAAAGGCATAGATATACATCTTATTGTGCACTGATGTATTGCATATTCAAAATTGTGTTCCCAACTTTTTGATACATTCATCTACAGAAGCATTGCCTTGGAAGCTTTGCATGATTGCGTTCCTGACATCATCATTAGTTTCTTTGTCAATCTTTGTGATGTATGATGTGTAGTAAGAAGCTACACCATGAGGATTTAAAATGAATTGCACGTCTGTATTTTCTTCCCATAGTTTTGTCAAAGTTGGGTTGAAATTGTTTTTGTGGATATCTTTTGTCTATCTTTTCATGAAGACCTTTGGTTCAAAAATGTGGGTTCCTAGGGCGAGCTCGTAATCAGTTTCTGACATGGATATTTTCTCCAAGAACATATCAAAATCCAATGTTGCGATTACTTTCTCATGTAGTGTTTATGTGATTATCTTGAAATCTTTTTTGTGGACCAGAGCTTTCTCTGTATCAGGCAGTGGTGTCAAGATTTTTGTTGTTCGTATTGGTGGTCTTGGGAACCCAAACTAGCATTTTCTTCCTTTTTCGTGGCATGTTTGCCTGTGCCTATGGGTTTGTAAGTTAGCATGTGCATTTGCAAGTTCTGCACCATCAGTTGTGATGAATATATCTATGAATGCCTCCAAAATGCTATTCTCGCAACTCTCATATGTTGGCGCTTTGCTTGTCCATAGTAAACTATGGTTATGTTGGCTTCCTCTGTTTTTTTTTTTCCCAAGAAAGAGACTTCTATTAAGTAAGAGAAAAAACCCGTGAGAGCAAGCAGAATACATCATGAAATCATGAGGATAAATAAAAAACCCCCTCAGAGTGAGGTGGAAAACAACCAAGGCTGAGGCTGAAAGTGCTACCTCAACCCTGTAGTAGTCTCAGAGAAGAAAGTAGAATCCTTCCATTCCATGAAGAAAGAAGCCCTCCTAGCTGAGGTTGCACGAGAGTCTCCCTGCATACCCGTCCATACGGCCATCAAAGTATGTACGGTGTACTAGCTAATGTGTGCGAAGGATGAACCTGAGTACCCTCGAAAGCCTCTGTGCATCTGGCTCTCCAGATATGCCAGGATGCTATGCTCACTAGAATCTCCCAAGAAGTATCCATAGAGGCATGTACAGCTATAAAAGGAAGGTGTGGTACCACATCCAACGAACAGGACTCAGTCTGATGACATCGAACCGAAATGGCCCAAGAGGAGTCAAATCTCTCATAGAATACCTGAGGCCCTATAAGAGAAAGCCAAGCCACTGAGCCCCATGTCATAAAAAATGGGGAGTGGGCAAGGTGACTGAAAATCCTAGCTACCCCATCCAAATCATCCTCGCCTATCTGCAATCCCATAAGCACTTCCTCCGTTTTGGAACTCTGTCATGAAGAAAAAGTCCAAAGTTGGGCCTAATGCAGTATTGTCTTAGTGTAAAAGTGTTTTTAGAGCTTTGAATTTGTGCGCATTGTATTCAACTGTTGTGACAAGGTCCGATCTAATAAGCTCATGGGCATCACGCGACAGCCTTTGGTTCCTTCACTTGGAAGCAACTACTATTACAATGAAGGCATAACATCAATGGCTCCCACCACTTATTGACTGTAGATAGTGTGACAAAGAATGTAGATGCACCCAACTGTCTAACCATCACGAATACATTGCATTTTGATCATTGCTTGTAGTTGGCATATGTGCGTAAACAAACAAAATCACGATACCAAATTTTTTATTGTAATAGTTTCTCGATGTTTGTATCCACAATTGTAGTTTTTGCTTGAAGGGTTGTTCCTTGCAATTGGCCTTTGTGCATGTGTACCCAAGTGAAAGAGAGTATTTGGCATACCAATATCTTCATGGTTTTGAAGAACAAGTTTTCTATTTACCATGCGAATCTTCTGTCTTTGTTTCATAGATCCCATTTTGCTAAGGCTTTGACAAAATATGAAGAGGGGTGAGGAGAAGAGTGGAGATGAGGAGAGAGGGCACAGCTAGAGATCACACCACAAATGACTAACTGTACACTAGATTTAGTTGAAAATTGTGTTAGTGCTATGCACATATATTCACATGATGTTGCTCTAAACACCTTCCCTCAAGATGAACATCATGAAGTAGGCCTTCCCTCAAGATGATGATTTTGGGGAATCGAAGAAGGACTGAGCATTACATTCCATCACACCCCTTTAATGGGAATGTCCTTCCTCTGCGTCAAACCAAGAGCTTGTCAATGTTTCTTGAAAAGCTCTTTACCAAGTGGTTTGGTAAATATGTCTGCAACATTCTCTTTGCTATCACAATGTTGCAGTATGATGTCACCAAGTAACACTCTTTCTCTGATAAAGTGCTCTCTAACATCAATGTGCTTTGTCCTAGAGTGATATACTGGATTCTTGGCCAATGCTTGAGCCAATTGATTATCACAATATATTGTTGTTGGCTTTGATTCATCAAAATAATTTGTTTCTGACAATAGTCTTCTGAGCCATATAGCTTCACATGCACCTGTAGTGAGTGCTCTATATTCTACTTCAGTTGAAGTAAAAGAAACAGTTGGCTGTTTGTTTGATAACCATGATATAGCACCTTGACCAAGGAAAAATGCATATCCCTGTGTCGATCTCTTGGTCTCATGATCTCCGACATAGTCACTGTCACAGTATCCATGCAATCGTGGATGACTTCCTCTATATTCTATCCCAAAGTGCCTTGTACCTCTGATGTATCTCAAGACTCTTTTGGCTACATTCCAATGAGACTGTTTTGGATTTGCCATTTAAACTGTGCAAGTGAACTTACTGCATAACAAATATCTAGCCGTGTGATAGTTAGATATGTAAGATATCCAATGAGTTGCTTGGTAGTACCTGTCATTGACTGTAGGGTTTTCTGAATCTTTTGTAAGTTTCAAACTTTGTTCCATGGGAGTGGCTGCAATCTTGCAATCTGCCATATGAAACTTCTTCAGAAGACTGTCAACATATTTGAGCAAACTCATAAAGATCATGTCTGAATCTCTCCAGAACTTAATTCCAAGACAATAGTGCATAAGTCCAAGATCTTTCATGTCAAACTCTGCAGATAAGTCTTGATTAAATTTCTTGATGAAGCTATTCTTGCATTTAGTCACAATCAGATCATCTACATACAAAAGTGCAATAGTAATGTCTTCCTCTTGAACTTTGTAGTAGAGAGTATGATTTGCATTGGACTTCATGTATCCCAGATCAGCAAAATACTTATCGATTCTGTTGTACCAACTTCTGGGTGCTTGTTTTAAGCTGTAGAGACTTTTCTTAAGATGGCAAACTTGATTCTCCTTTCCTGGTGCAACATAACCTATTGGTTGTTGCATGTAGACTTCCTCGTCTAGATAACCATTGAGAAATGCATTCTTGACATCGAGATGGTACACATTCCATCTGCTGAGTGTCGCTAGTGATATCAAGGACTGTATGGAATCCATCTTTGCTACTGGAGCATAAGTCTCATCATAATCCTGACCATATTGCTGTGCAATTCCTTTTGTAACTAGTCTGGCTTTGTATCTTTGAATGCTTCCATCTAGATTGTACTTCACTTTGTATACCCATTTGTTTACTATGGCCTTCTTTCCTGGTGAAAGGTTGCATAATTCCCAAGTATTATTCTTGTACAAAGCATTCATTTCTTCATTCATAGCAGTTTGCCATTCTGGCTTCTCTACTGCATCTTCGAAGTACACTAGCTCTTCTGTAGCCATGATGGTAGTCATAAGAGCATAGTTGGTGGTTTCAACATGAATTGCTTTGCCTTTCTGAGCATATGTCAATCTGGTTGGTGGCCAACTTTCCCTAGTAGACTGTTTGAGTTGCTGTGGCTCTGCTTGGGGTGCTTCTAGCAATTCTTTCTCTTCTTCATCAACCTTTTCTGTAGATGACTGTGAAGTTGGTGCGTCTATCTCCTGTGTATTTGAGATTTTCCATTCTGGTTCCTCATCAAAGATTACATCTCTGGAGATAATGACCTTTCGGTTAATGGGATCATACAACTTGTATGCTTTGCTTTCTTCATTGTAGCCAACCATGATGCATTTCCGTGACTTTGCATCCAATTTCCTATGATGATCGTCATGTATGGGGGCATATGCTATGCAACCAAATATGCGGAGATGCCCAATGCATGGCTTGTGTCTAGTGAATGCTTCATAAGGTGTCATACCCTGAATCTTGGTTCGGTACGAAGCTGATTAAGCAAATAGTTTGCAGTGGCTATTGCTTCTGCCCAATACTGATTTGAAAGATGCTTCTCACTAAGCATTGCTCTAGCACTGTCTGCTAAAGTACCATTCTTCCTTTCAGCTCTTGCATTCTGATGAGGATTATCTACATGTGAATTGTCTTCGTATGCCGTGAATTCTGCAAAAGTTCATGAATGCTAAAGACATGTATTCACCTCCTCTCTTTGATCTCATGACTTTGATCTTTCTGCATGCCCGGTTTTCTACCATGGCTTTGAATTCTTGAATTCTGGAAAAAACTTCAGATTTCTCTTTCAGAAAGTAGACCCAACAATATCTGCTGTAGTCGTCGATGAAAGTCAAGTAGTAAAGTGAACCATTGATGTTGCGGGTTTGGGAATAAGCCCATACATCTGTATGAATCAAATCAAGAATACCTCTTGCTCGAGAGGTGCTTCTGCTAAAATTGGTTCTCTTTTGTTTGCCGAAGTAGCATGCTTCGCAAACTTTTCCAAGAAACTGTAGCTTTGGAATCCCCATTGCCATATTCTGATTCCTGAGATCTATCAACCTCTTGAAATTGACATGTCCATATCTTTTGTGCCATTTTGCGGATAGTGGCATCAGTTGTGGTTGAGCTGACATGGCATGCAATTCTGGTATCATAGCTAGCATTCTGTACAAGCGTCCTTTCTTGACTTCTTTTCCTACTAGCTGAAATCTTCTAGATAGTGCATTCATCTCTGTCAAAGATGACTCGGTAGTTGTGTTCCATCATTTGACCTATTGACAAGAGATTCTTGTTGGGGTTTTGGAACATAGAGTACATCTTTCACCGATCTTTTTGTACCAGTGAAATTGTTCATAGGGATAATGCATGTCCCTTGAACTGGATTTGGTTTATTATCTGTCATGTAGATGACATTCTTTTGGCCTTCTAGTGAACCATTCCTCATGATTTGTCATATGAGATGATGCACCGCTGTCAATGTACCAAGGATCTTGATCTGCTTTGTCGACTTGATAACTGAAATCCTCTTTTGAATCGCAATCAATATCTAGGTACACTGTATCAATCTTCTACATTTTCTCATTTGCAAGAACATATTCCCATGTTCATTTGCATAATGATTGTGACTAGAATGTCCACCACAATGATTTCCTCTTCCACGGAAATTCCCTCGATTGATATTGGATTGACCACCTTGGTCGTACTGCTTCTTGCAGCAATCTCTTTTATCGTGTCCAAACTTATGATAGTAGTTGCACTGGATGTTTGACATGTTGGTAGATGCATTCCCTTGTCCTTGGAATCTTCCTCAGTTGGAATCATTTCCTCTTTATTGATTCTGATGTTGCTGAGGATGATGCTGGTGTTGATGTTGATTCTTACTTTGATGATGATTTTGTTGTTGATGATGACCACTTCATTGGAATGATCTACCTCTGCCTCTCCCTCTGCCTCTACTTCTATCTCAAGTTGTGAATGCCTGATCATTAGAATGACCTTTACGTGCATGAATGGCCTGAGTCCTGAGTTCTTCACTAATTAAAACTGATGGCAATTCTTCCAGTGTCAGAATTTGCCGTTGGATGGCAATACTCTGGACTAGATTCTTGTATCCCTCTCCTAGTCCATTCAGGATGACTTGAACCATTTCTGTCGGATTCATAGTCCCTCCTGCTATTGCGAGTTGATTGTTGTAGTCGTTGATCATGAGTATGTAAGCATGATCAATTTCATTACTGTTGCGAAAACTTTTGTTGATTTGGTTTCTCAGTGTGAAAATCTTGGAAGTGTTTTTGGAGTCGTAGAGAGCTACGAACATATCCCATGCTTCTTTTAATGTCTTGATGGTGTTG
Source organism: Dipteris shenzhenensis (assembly GCF_047967505.1). Classification (NCBI taxonomy): domain Eukaryota; kingdom Viridiplantae; phylum Streptophyta; class Polypodiopsida; order Gleicheniales; family Dipteridaceae; genus Dipteris; species Dipteris shenzhenensis. The sequence continues at coordinate 39,695,103 of NC_141607.1, forward strand.
AGCTGTCCTAGCATGACATCTTGCACATTCTGCTTGATGAGATGATATGCATACTTATCTTTCTTATCCCATTTTGCCTATGCTTAGGCAATGGCAGGATCTGCTACAAGTGCGGAATATGTTAGCGTAGTTGGAGATCCCATTGACGCTGCTGTGACAACATGTGGAGTAGAGCTACTGCTGGCTGGATCATCCAATGGTCTAGGTGTAGATCCATCGACATACTCCCATTTGTCCTGAAGTACAAGAATGGTCTCCATTCGGTATTTCCATGTGCTGTAATTAGAGTTGTCTAGGAAGATGCCTCCAAATTGAGGTTGCTAGACATAGACATGGTGCAAGAAATGTACTCAAAGTGTCATGAAAATCACTGTCTGAATCAACTCTGCAAAACACAGACTATGGCAAGTGAAATCTGAACTGTCGGTGAACGTAGAACTACAATATATACTCCAATCTAAATTACAAGGCTTGTGGCAAATAATGTCGGGAATAGCCAAGAGGCTTTACAAGACAAGAATAAAGTGCACAATGCTGTGAAATAGCTTAATAGGCTTTATAATGATGGCATGTGTGTGTGAAATCAAATCATGTGTTGTCTGCCCACTGAACAATGCCAATACCACTGAAGACTGCTCACTGAACTAATGAACGTCAAGTTTCGTGACCTATGATGTGGTATGATGACATGGCATGTGAGTCCCAAGTGGCACTAGGCGACCTGTTGGCATGTCCTCAATGCCCATGTGGCTTGTTGAGGTGGCAAGACCACTCTTGAGGATGATGATGTGTCAGCCTTCCACATGGACAAGATACACCACCAAAAATGTTGCCACTAGGCTTTGTAACTCCCCAAACCTACAATTCCACGCCTAACCAATCCTGTCTAGCCTTGGTATTTGGCTAGTGTGACCCTTTTTCCATACATGAAGGGGTTTTCACTTGGGGAAGGCCAAATTGGCCCTTCTCTTATGCAAATTTCACCAAATTTTTTTTAATGGCTTGATCAAGTCAAAGCCTAATATATGTGTGATTTTGGGAGTATTACAAAACTTCTACAAATTACTATATTTTTTTCTAATTTCCTTTACCAATCCTCTAACAAGTTGAGGTAAATTTCAAATGTAGATCCCATAAAATCTAACCGTTGGATTTTAGATTTAACACTTGCTACACATTCCATCAACCCCATCTCAAATCAAATGTAAAAAATAATTCAAACTGGGCCAAACAAGCTATGGTGCACCAAAAAATACATTTCCCCTTAATTATTAAACATAAAAAATCTATTTTAATTAGATAAAGCTTTCAAAAAAATCTCAAAAACTCAAGTTAAGATCTAGAATATGTGATGTGTATTCCTATCAATTTGTAGCACCATTTCATGTAGAATGAGTAAGATATTAATGGTTTAATGTCACACTATGTATTTGCTAAAAAGTGTGACCAACCCTATGAACTACAATGACACCAGTGGAAAAGCGGAGCTATATATCTATGATTTTAGATCAGACCATGTCATTGTGTGCAAAACACATGTGTGATGTTGTGATAGAAGACTTGAAAGAGTGAATCCTTAGGGAACTAGGTGAGATTACCCATTTACTATGCAAAACAGCCTGTTTTTCACCCCTGAAAAGTTCGGGCAGTGGCCAAAAGGTCGACACCCTTAGCTTGCAACCACCCAGTGGTAGGTTTTGTAGTCTCATTTATTAACAATAAGATGTGCTTTGTAGGTTTTCTATGCTGCCCACTCCCTTTCTTGAGAAACTGAATGGCCATTGTATAGGTGGACAAAGAAAGAGTGGTTGAAAGTGCGACCAAGGGCCACGAGGCATTCCAAAATCAACGGCTGAGAAGAAACAAAATTGGTAAGCCTTTCCAGTATATTGTTGTTTTGGATGGAGTGGTTGTTTGCATTGTCATGCAGAGGGGTTCTTGAAAAGGATGTTGTGTTCTCACCAAAATTAAAGTTGACAATGCTTTTCTGCAATGTGTGGTGTAGCTCTTCATAGGCAAAGGCAGGGTAGAAAGTATCTAAGTAAGCAAGCAAGTCAGTATTATGTGGTCTTTCTTTACGGAATTTGTATTTGGGAGGCGATATCAACTCTTGAATCCATGGAAAAACTAATTGTTTTTATGCCTTAAGGTTGTTTTCGTTCACACAACCACATGGTCTCAACACATGGAAGTTTTAGTAGAAGTACTTCGCAAGCTTAAACAATACAATTTGAAATTACAACTCAAAAAATGTAAATGGGCGTCAACATCTGTAAAATTCTTGGGGTTCATTATTTCAGATGCAGGTATTCACATGGATGCAAGCAAGGTCCATGCCATTTTAGATCATCCACCCCCACAGTCAATCAAACAGTTGCAACGTTTCTTGGGAATGATAAATTTCACAACAAGGTTCCTCTCCGAATTCGCAAAGGTGTCTTCTCCATTGTGGCATCTTCTGAAGAAATCAACAAAGTTCCATTGCTCCAATTCTTGTGCACAAGCATATGCAGCATTGAAGAAACTCTTGTCCACATCAACCATCTTAAAATACCCAGATTTCAGCAGACCTTTCTTGTTGCGGACAGATGCGTCCAACGAAGGCTTGGGGCTATACTCTTACAAGTAGATGGTGGGGATTTACGGCCCATTTCCTTCATCAGTCATGCTCTTACTACTCCAGAGATAAATTATTCAACAATAGAGAAAGAGCTTCTAGCAATTTTTTGGGCATTCAATAAGCTACATCCATATTTGCATGGAACTAAAGTTTTAGTGCAAATAGATCATCGACCCATAATCCCCCTTCTCAAAAAGAAACATCCCCCTACTCGGTTGATGAGATGGATATTGGCTTTGCACGACTACACTTTCAAAATTCAATACATACTAGGTAAAGAAAACACTATTGCAAATTCATTGTCTCATCCCAACACCGTCCAAAACACTCAGCAAGTCCTAAATCTTGACCTAAATCTTGGATCATCATCCACAGACCCTAGGTCACTTTTTTCTTTTCCAAAAAATCATAAGTGTCCAATAATTGACATGTCTGTGTTCCCGTCCTTACAACAAAAAGATCTAGATATAATAAACATCATAAGTCATCTTAGGTGGACTAGTTTTCACTTTGATCAAGGTCGTTTTCAATTATTGCATAATCTCTTGTACTTTGTTGCTCCTAATAAAAGTCGACGTCTTTATGTACCTAGTTCACTATGGTTTGTATTCACCAATTATTTTCATGCCCATCCTTTGTTTGGTCATTTAGGGATATATCAAGTATTAAAAACCATCAGAACAAAATACTATTGGCCTCATATGCATCATTACATTATAGAACATTTGAAAGCATGTAGATTCTGCCAAGCTACAAAACCTAGCTCCGCTAAACCTCCAGGTTTACTTTAGAGTATTCGAGTCAATCAGTTGTTCGAATTAGTGTCTTGGGATGTCATGGTTCCTTTTCCACAATCCTTAGCAAGAAACAAATATGTTACTATCCTCACCGAGTATCTCACCCGTTGGTGCGAAGCTGCTACTGTTGCGGACATTATAGCAAATACTGTTGTAAAAATTTTCATTGACAATGTGATCACAAGGCATGATTGTCCAACCACAGTCCTTTCAGATCAAGGCACTAATTTTAAATCACAGGTGATGGCCGTCATTGCAAATGTTTGGGAGTTCAACTGTCATTTGCTAGTCCACATCATCACCAAACTATCGGGCTGACAGAAAGATTGAATAAAACTTTCAAACAGATGATAACTAGGATCAGATTCTCCCATACGTTCTCCATGCTTACCGTACAACAGTGCAAGCTTATATTCGAATGAGTCCCTTTAGAGCTTTATATGGTTGTGATTCACAATTTCCACCACAGATACCAGATGTGCAGATCCCCTCTTGATTCTCCGATGCCATTGATTGGTATCAACATTGTTCAACCGCTCCTCCGGTCTGCTTTATTAAAAAATTTACGGATTGCTCAGGAACGACAAAAGAAGCATTATGACACAAGCAGAGCAGAGGTTCAGTATAGCCCTATAGATTTAGTGTCCATCTACTATCCTGTATGAAAAAAGGGTCTTTTTGAAAGCCTAATGCATAACTAGTTGGGGCCTTACAAAGTGCTAAAACAAATCCGCCATGAAGGGGAGAGGCCTTCTTTTATAGGCTCAGCCCCCCCCCCCCCCCCCCCCCGGCCTAGAGTGGAAGGTGGACACTTGTCCCAGATTTTTGGTGGACTGGAGTCCCAAAGAGGACAGCCCACAACCTGCCCCAAATCTACCAGATTTGGGGCCAAACACTTAGCCTGCATGCCCTTCCACTTGCCATGCATGCTGCCCAATGTGTGGGACAGGTGGACTGACCTGCTAGCTCAAATTCCATGTGGCAGTTTGCCACGTGTCAGCTGCCACGTGTCACTCCCAAAAACCCTAAAATTTCAAAGTTGTCAGAACTCAATTCTGATCGCACCCACGGGTTCCTAACAGCTTGGACTATTTATTGACATACTCTAAGGTCATAATTGAGCCATGCTGAGCTCATTTGTTTGTCGTCTTATCTTGTATCTCCATTACTCTTGGCATGCTGCCAGGCCCACGCCCAAAGCTCAGGGAACATTCTCTTGAATGGTTCCTAGGTCGATATGCAATCTGTGCATTTGATTGGTCCCATGTTTGGGTACTCAGGTGGGGTGTGGTTTCCAGATGTCCCTCTTAAAGAGAGGCCATCACTCTTGTGGGTCACTAATGTCCATAACCCCAAGCAAGGGGGTCCACCCTTAAATGGTAGACCTAGTCCCCATTGTCCGTAACTGAACAGTAGAAAAAAATTTCATTTCTTAATAAGCATACTATTGAAAAACAAAAAGAAATAGTACCAAGCAAGTGGATACATGTTGAAGCAGATGATGCTGGTGCTGATGTTAATTCTTACTTTGATGATGATTTTGTTGTTGATGATGACCACTTCAATGGAATGATCTACCTCTGCCTCTGCCTCTGCCTCTGCCTTTGCTTTTATCTCAAGTTGTGAATGTCTAATCATTAGAATGACCTTTACATGCATGAATGGCCTGAGTCCGGAGTTCTTCACCAAGTAAAATTGATGGCAATTCTTCCAGTGTCAGAATTTGCCATTGGATGGCAATACTCTGGACTAGATTCTTGTATCTCTCTCCTAGTCCATTCAGGACGACTTGAACCATTTCTGTGGGATTCATATTCCCTCCTTCTATTGCGAGTTGATTGTTGTAGTCTTTGATCATGAGTATGTAAGCATGATCAATTTCATTACTGTTGCGAAAACTTTGGTTGATTTGGTTTCTCAGTGTGAAAATCTTGGAAGTGTTTTTGGAGTCGTAGAGAGCTACGAACATATCCCATGCGTCTTTTGATGTCTTGATGGTGTTGAGCTGTCCTAGCATGACATCTTGCACATTCTGCTTCACGAGATGATATGCATACTTATCTTTCTTATCCCATTTTGCCTATGCTCAGGCAATGGCAGGATCTACTACAAGTGCGGAATATGTTGGCGTAGTTGGAGATCCCGTTGAGCGTGTTATGACAACATGTGGAGTAGAGCTACTGCTAGCTGGATCGTTCAATGGTCTAGGTGTAGATCCATCGACATACTCCCATTTGTCCTGAAGTACAAGAATGGTCTCCATTTGGTATTTCCATGTGCCGTAATTGGAGTTGTCTAGGCAGATGCCTCCCAATTGAGGTTGCTAGACATAGACATGGTGCAAGAAATGTACTCAAAGTGTCATGAAAATCACTGTCTGAATCAATTGCAAAACACAGACTATGGCAAGTGAAATCTGAACTGTCGGTGAAGGTAGAACTGCAATATATAATCCGATCTGAATTACAAGGCTTGTGGCAAATAATGTCGAGAATAGCCAAGAGGCTTTACAAGGCTGGAATAAAGTGCACAATGCCGTGAAATAGCTTAATAGTCTTTATAATGATGGCATATGTGTGTGAAATCAAATCATGTGTTGTCTGCTCACTGAACAATGCCAATACCACTGAAGACTGCTCACTGAACTAATGAACGTCAAGTTTCAGGTAGTGTGATGATGTGGAACTATAGGGGCTGATGTGACCTATGATGTGGTATGATGACATGGCATGTGAGTCCCAAGTGGCACTAGGCGATGTGCTGACGTGTCCTCAATGCCCATGTGGCTTGCTGAGGTGGCAAGACCACTCTTGAGGATGATGATGTGTCAGCCTTCCACATGGACAAGATACCCCACCAAAAATGTTGCCACTAGGCTTGGTAACTCCCCAAACCTACACTTCCACTCCTAACACCAATCCTGTCTAGCCTTGGTATTTGGCTAGTGTGACCCTTTTTACATACATGAAGGGGTTTTCACTTGGGGAAGGCCAAATTGGCCCTTCTCTTATGCAAATTTCACCAAATTCTATTTAATAGCTTGATCAAGTAAAAGCCTAATATACGTGTGATTTTGGGTGTATTACAAAACTTCTACAAATTACTATATTTTTTTCTAATTTCCTTTACCAAAATCCTCTAACAAGTTGAGGTAAATTTCAAATGTAGATCCCATAAAATCTAACCATTGGATTTAAGATTTAACACTTGCTACACATACCTTTATGTGTCCATTAACCCCATATCAAATCAAATGTAAAAAATAATTCAAACTGGGCCAAACAAGCTATGGTGCACCAAAAAATACATTTCCCCTTAATTATTAAACATAAAAAATATATTTTAATTAGATAAAGCTTTCAAAAAAATCTCAAAAAATCAAGTTAAGATCTAGAATATGTGATGTGTATTCCTATCAATTTGTAGCACCATTTCATGTAGAATGAGTAAGATATTAATGGTTTAATGTCACACTATGTATTTGCTTAAAAGTGTGACCAACCCTATGACCTACTATGACACCAGTGGAAAAGCGGAGCTATATATCTATGATTTTAGATCAGACCATGTCATTGTGTGCACAAACACATTGTGATGTTGTGTTAGAAGACTTGAAAGAGTGAATCCTTAGGGAACTAGGTGAGATTACCCATTTACTATGCAAAACAGCCTGTTTTTCACCCCTAAAAAGTTCGGGCAGTGGCCAAAAGGCGGAGACCCTTAGCTTGCAACCACCCAGTGGTAGGTTTTGTAGTCTTATTTATTAACAACAAGATGTGCTTTGTAGGTTTTCTATGTTGCCCACTCCCTTTCTTGAGAAACTGAATGGCCATTGTACAAGAGGACAAAGAAAGAGTGGTTGAAAGTGCGACCAAGGGCCATGAGGCAGAAGAAACAAAATTGGTAAGACTTTCCATTATATTGTTGTTTTGGATGGAGTGGTTGTTTGCATTGTCATGCAGAGGGGTTCTTGAAAAGGATGTTGTGTTCTCACCAAAATTGAAGTTGACAATGCTTTTCTACACTGTGTGGTGTAGCTCTTCATAGGCAAAGGTAGGGTAGAAAGTATCTAAGTAAGCAAGCAAGTCAGTATTATGTGGTCTTTCTTTACGGAATTTGTATTTCGGAGGCAAGATCAACTCTTGAATCCATGGAAAAACTAATTGTTTTTATGCCTTAAGGTTGTTTTGGTTCACACAACCACATGGTCTCAACACATGGAAGTTTTAATAGAAGTACTTCGCAAGCTTAAACAATACAATTTGAAATTACAACTCAAAAAATGTAAATGGGCGTCAACATCTGTAAAATTCTTGGGGCTCATTATTTCAGATGCAGGTATTCACATGGATGCAAGCAAGGTCCATGCCATTTTAGATTATCCACCCCCACAGTCAATCAACCAGTTGCAACATTTCTTGGAATGATAAATTTCACAACAAGGTTCCTCCCCGAATTCGCAAAGGTGTCTTCTCCATTGTGGCATCTTCTAAAGAAATCAACAAAGTTCCATTGGTCCAATTCTTGTGCACAAGCATATGCAGCATTGAAGAAACTCTTGTCCACATCAGCCATCTTAAAATACCCAGATTTCAGCAGACCTTTCTTGTTGCGGACGGATGCGTCCAACGAAGGGCTTGGGGCTATACTCTTACAAGTAGATGGTGGGGATTTACGGCCCATTGCCTTCATCAGTCACGCTCTTACTACTCCAAAGATAAATTATTCAACAACAGAGAAAGAGGTTCTAGCAATTTTTTGGGCATTCAACAAGCTACATCCACATTTGCATGGAACTGAAGTTTTAGTGCAAATAGATCATCGACCCATAATCCCCCTTCTCAAAAAGAAACATCCCCCTACTCGGTTGATGAGATGGATATTGGCTTTGCACGACTACACTTTCAAAATTCAATACATGCTAGGTAAAGAAAACACTATTGCAAATGCATTGTCTCATCCCAACGCCGTCCAAAACACTCAGCAAGTCCTAAATCTCGACCTACCACAACAAGACAAAGCACCCATATACGCACACACAGACGCGTTTACTGAACTAAATAAAAAACTTACAGGCGTGTCTATTTGCGCGTCTATTTTTGCATCTGGAGACCCGCGTCTACCAGCGCGTCTATATAGCAGACACGTGCGTATAGATGTGTATTTAGATGCGTAAATAGACGCTCTTATAAACGCATTTATAGATGCAAAAATAGACGCTTGTCGAACAGACAGACACGTATATAGACATGTTTATAGACGCCCTGATAGATGCGCTTTATAATATATATTTTTTAATTTACAGAATGCTGTGTATGTTGTGTATGCTATATAGTTACAAGAATCCCATATCCACATGTGTAATTCAATTCTTACAGCCAACCGCATTTTAATTACAATTCGAAATAAAACATTACAACTCCAAAACGCAATAAAATTGAAAGCTCAAAAAGTGCTTGTATGTACATATAGCATGAAGCTAAGCCATGTCATGTGGCTTCAAGTACAAAAAATAAGGAAGCTAAGCCACGTCATGTGGCTTCAAGTACAAAAAATAAGAGGAGTGTATATACAAGAGGCACGAAGCCAAGCCAGTGGCTTTAAGTACAAAAAAGAGTAGCTAGCACTACTTCTATGACTAATCCTCACTGCCTTCCATGCTCCCTTCTGCGCCTCCTTCCTCGTCTTCCTCGTCGTCTTGTGCATGGGCCTGTAAACAAGGGACAACATATATCAATGTATGAAAAATCAAATCTTTACTTATACTTTTGGCATTATTTAATTACTTTCAAATACCTCGGGGGCCGCTCCAGTAGCCCGAGTATACTGCTCCTCAGTAATCAATTCGTCATCATAGAAGTGCCTCCATGTATCTCCTCTGTGATGGTGGCGGTGGTAGGTTGTCTCCATAGGAGTGGGGTATCTGCCCACGATCTCAAGCTGCAAGACGACACAATTTGCGGAGGCATTAGTACAAAGAAACAACCTCCTAATAAACTACATAAGCAATATAATTTGAGATCGATACTTACAAATTGGGCCTCCCATGATTCAACACCCCCTGCTCCAAAATGCGTGCTTCCATATTCCTCCATCTGGATCCTTCATGCCTCCACGTGCTGCAGACTGGGGTCCTCCCTCGTTGACTTCATTGCTTTCTTCCACTCATGCTTGTGAGCGGTGTGGGGCGGGCCCCTTGGTGGTTGACATCCCTCAAGCCTGGCAAGCTCTGCTAGTGCCTGCCTTTTAAAGCGAAGATCTTTTATTGCCAAGTATCATAACAATCTTTGACTTGGCCCATTTATCTGTGAACTGGCGATTGGGGGGGTTAGGATACCTAGAGCGAGCAGCGAGGGTCTCATCAGCCAACCTCTTTGGCTGGTCTTTGAAGTGGATAAAGCAATCTCTGTAATTGTTAGCAATTACAGAGCGTATCAAGGCCATGATGTCCTTCCCCTGCGCATCCATCAAGATGCCTCCTGTCTGAATGATGTCATAGAATATCGTACCATCACCCGGAGGCACGTTTAAATCATCTGAATCATCATCGTCCCCACCGTCATCCCTCCCAAAGCACTGTGCCATGCATCCCCCACCGGTCTCCCTGCTACTACGCCTGCTACCGTGTCGTGTCGAGCTCTACGTTGGCCACTCGTAGCAAGAGACTGCACGGGACTACGCTGACCACTCGTAGCTGGAGAACCGAGTCTCGACTGCGTAGGAGTACGTCGACGGCTTTGCGAGACAGAAGGACCTCCTGACGGCATGGGGGAAGGGGCATAAGACGGCATGGCAGAAGGGGCATAAGATGGCATGGGGGAAGGGACATAAGATGGCATGGGAGATGGGCCTACGCTGTGTAGCCGACTAGGCTGTGCTGACTCCGCTGGGGTGATCTCAGCTGGTGTGGGGTGGTTTGGAGTCTGTAGTGCTGACTCCTGGGGGGTGTTTAGAGTACCTGTCATATACCCGTATAACTCCAGAGGACTAAGAGGGTGCCCTAAAAGGTTATATAAGTCCCTCCAAATAGAATCTTGAGGATCAGGTGAGCTAAAAGCGCTTCCTGGCCACATGTTGAACTGGAAAAAAGAAAAAAAATCTATTACTGATGAGCTGAGAAGAAAGGGGAAGGGAAGAGAGGATTATTGTCGGAGTGCGTCTATAGACGCATCTGATTAGCGCGTCTATTTTTGCGTATAATAGCGTGTCTATAGACGCATCTGTCTGTGTCTACAAACAGGCTAGACGCGCGTTTAGACACGCTTGTAGATGCGGTTTTAGACGCGCTCTGAGATGCGCCTATAGACGCGCTCCGACAGACTGACTTTTCTAAAAAGTAGACAAGGACATTGCGCCCAACACACAAACGTGACACTGATACCTAGATCATGCGTTTTTTGGATACGAGAAAGTACAAATCTAAAGAGAGCAAACTTTCAAAAAAGATCAACTGCAAAAAGACTTACCTTGGATAGAGGTATGGAAGGTTCTTCTTCTTTTTCAAAGTTGCTTCTCCTCCTTGTTCATCCTCCTCTCCTTTAAGCTTGGAAGTAAGTGTGGGTGCCTTCCTCTTAAGTGTAAGCTTGGAAGTAAGTATGGGAGCCTTCCTCTTAAGCATCGAAACTGTGGATCTGCTAATAAGGAAGCAAGCAAGCCGCGCGAAGTATAAGTAATGTGAAGGAAAGCAAAGCGAGCGTGCTAAAAGCAGGTTTAAAAGTCGCATCTATAGGCACGTCTATAGGCGCATCTAAATACACAGAGTAGACGTGCTTTTAGACGGGCCTTTAGATGCACCTTTAGATGCGCTTTTAGATGCACCTTTAGATGCGCCACAGAGTTTAAAATTAAACATTTGAAGAGCAAATTTGGTGGGTTGTTTGTTTGTAGGATGTCTTCATCTTCAACAAGTAGCTCCAGTGAGGATGAATCCCTCCGTATCCACCATCGCGAAATGTGGTTGGAGCAAAAAGTCAAATGTCTGTGTGATCGATGTCGAGGAAACATGTACCGTGCACGCAGGATTACACTCAATCACATCTCAAAGTATGGAGAATGGGATGTGACCATAAACAAGGTAAGGGTTTGTAAGTTAAGGTTGATTGAGATACCTATGGGTGTTCATATGTTTGATTTATGATCCCGTTTTAATTTGATACAGGATGCAGTGCCACACCCGCATATGTTGCCCTATGCTCGCCGTGAGGAGGTGAAGCGTCGGCGATATGAGGTGGGATCTTCAGGAGGGATCGTTACGGATGCATGGAGTGATGGTGATAGTAGCCCTCCACCATTACCTCATGAAGCCATGGAGGAGGAGGTGTTTGATGATATGGTGCGGGATTTATATGTCCATCAAGGGAGGGATGATAGCATGGAGCAGGATGATCTTTTTACTGCAGCATCGACTCCACTGTTTGAGGGGTGCACATTCTCTGTTCTACGTGCCTCCCTTGAGTTACTAAACTTGCAAACCATCTATGGATGGAGCAATACAAGTTTGAATGCATTACTCAAGTAAGCTTTAAAGTCTATTTTGCAAACATGGTGAATTATGCTAGTGGGTCAATTACTCGAATGCTTTTCCTCATTTATGGTCTTCACGTGCAGGCTATTGTGTAAAATGCTTCCAAGGGAGAATAAATTACCGACCTCAAGAGATATGGCAAGGCAACATGTGACCTCTCTTGGAGGATTAGATTACAAGTGCATCCATGCATGTGTCAACGATTGCATTTTGTTTCGTGGACTACATAAGGATGCAAGAGAGTGTCCTACTTGTGGAGAGGCAAGATATAGAGCAGATCTCAAAACTTTGGACGTGCCTCGTAAGGTTCTGCAACATTTTCCCATAATCCCTTGCATCCAACATGTGTTCAAGTGCAAATCTATTGCAGAGCTCATGTCATGGCATTCCTCCCATCGATCAACCGATGGCAAGTGGAGAACTCCCGCGGACTCTCCTATGTGGAAGCATATTGAAGACACATGGCCAAGCTTCAGGGAAGAACCTAGGAGCTTGAGACTTGGATTGGGTATGGACGGTGTGAACCCATTTGGTCTCAAAAGCACGTCTTACAGTGTATGGCCAGTGATATTGGTGAATTACAATCTTCCACCCTCTATGGCTATTAAGAAAGGACATGTTATGATGTCCCTTCTAATTCCAGGGAAACATAAAGTCAAAAACCCTGATGTTTATTTGGAGCCTTTGATTGACGAGCTAGAGATACTTTGGAGAGGTATCGAGGTACATGATGTGAGCAGGCCTCCCTCGTCACGAGACTTCAACTACAAAGCAACCTTGATGTGGATGATGCATGACTTCCCAGGCTATGGCGAGTGTTCAGGTAAGCATTGCACTTCTAATTATGAATAGGCAAAGGATGTGGCATCCTAAACCCACCTTCAACTCTTAATTGCGTCTATTGTTCAGGTCTCACTACATCGGGTTACCATGCATGTCTTGTTTGTGGTCCTTCACTAGTTGCCTCACGGGCAGATGCATTGAATAAGGTCATCTATGAGAATCACCATTGATTTCTCCCACCTGATCATCCTAGATATGTTGCCCCTTGGAATGAAGTCCTCCCACAATCACTCACCGTGGGAGATTGGATGAGAATTTGGGACGGTTCCATGACTCCTCCACCACTTGGCATGAGCCGGTAAGGGTTTGTAACTATTGTGTGCTATATTGGTTGGAAGTAAAGATTGCCCGCTAACACTTTATTTTGTTTAGATACTCCATCTTTTATCGTTTACCATATTGGTCCCACCTCAAGATCAATCACCTGCTTGATCCCATGCATATCTTCAAGAATGTGGCATCTACCATTTGGGAGCATTTGAATGGGACACGAGATTCCGCAGGCATAAGAGAGGATCTACATACCACAGGGAGGATGCGTGAAGCTTGGCCTCAAGAGAGACCAAATGGGCGTGTTTTTTTACCTCATGCACCGTGGATGTTATCAAAGCTAGAGATGGCGATGGTGAAGTGCGCTATTACTACAATTCATACTCCCACTGGATGCATGAGGTGTTTGAAGGGAGCCTTTACAAAGAGCAAGAAAAGAGGTGTAGAGCAATTATATGGCTTGAAATCTCATGATTGGCACAAGATGCTCCAAGTAAGTATTTTATGTGCATAATATCTTTTTCCTTTCAAATTTGTGAGTGAATAGTTATAAGCAACTAATCAACCACCTCCTCGTGGGTTCAGTTCATACTACCTACTAGCATTTCACGTAGTGCATCGAAGGACATGAAAGATTGTATTTACAAAATGGGTGAGCTTGTGAGGTACTTTACATGATACAAAATATGATGCGTATCAATGCTCCATGCAAGTATGAATGTATATTGCTAATATGGTATACTTTTTCATTTCTAGGTATGTGAGCTCAAAGGAAATAGATCCCACCACACTTGAGAATGCTCGAGTTATGTCAGTGGAGGTGGTTTGTTTAGTGGAGGAGACATTTCCACGTTCTATTCTCACAAGCCAACTACATCTTATAGTGCATTTGGTGGATGAGATTGCTATATGCGGTACTATACATGCACGATGGTTGTTCTTCCTCGAGCGCTTCATGAAGACCTTGAAGGGCTTCGTGAGACAAAATGCAAGACCCGAAGGTAGCATGGCCGAGGGTTGGTTGGTACAAGATCACTTGTATATATTTTTGAGTTTCTTGTTGATGTGGATAGCTCTCTCCCATGACTATGGAGAGATGATGAAGACCTAAGGATGACCTCTATTGTGCCTCAAGGGAAAGGACGCAACAAAGTAATAGACATAGAGTTGCATAATAGTATCAACCTCTTTTGCATGCTTAATAGTGATGTGATGAAAAGATGGGTGACAAGATACGAGGATGCAAAGGCAAGAAGACAAGAAGAAAGGGCCTCTTTCGTACACACCATGGATCTCGTGTGCCCTACCCTCAGTATCTAAGAGTACTTCCAAAGGATATTCATGTGGATTGGCTACTTGATGAAATGGAGAAAGCAGAGAAAGACGAGGGGATGCATATCACAATGGAAGAATGTGAGTATGCTAGGGGATGCATGAGCAAGGTCAGTATATAGAATCTTATGCATAAGTTAGGAGCTTTCAATAATTTAGATTGCTTATTTAATTGATTTTTTCTTGGTGTAGTGCACTATGTTCAATGCTATATGGTGTGAGGGCAAGCATTTTCGGACACAACGGATTGATGATAAGAGAAACACACAAGATTGCGGCATCATTGCTAGCTTTGAGGGAGCCAATGGAGCCATGGATGATTATTGTGGCATAATCCAAGATATTATTATGCTTGACTTTTGACGCTTCTTTGTGTATGTTTTGGATGTAAAGTGGTTTAAGGACGTGGTGGAAAGAGGCCCTAATGCAACAATCAAACGCCATGCAAGTGGCTTTGTAACTATTGACTCCACAAAGTTTTGGCAAAGTAGGAAGGACACACTAGTACTACCGCAACAATGTGAACATGTACTGTGCACACATATAAAAATACTCGCTTTTAAATATTTGATGCAAGAAAAATAACATGATTGTATTTGTGTTTGAATTAGGTTGTCTATCAACCAATGGTGGATAATAATAGATGGTGGCATGTCATACCTATTATGCCACGTTCCAAAGTGATGTATAGTACATTTACTAATATGGAGTGTATGGAGGATAATCATGGCCATGGACGTGATGATGACCATGATACGAGAGAGGAGGATGATCATGAGATAGGAGATACAAATATTGAGGCCATTACCCATGAGGACGAGCCTACCATTCGAGATGCTGATTTCGATGAGCACATGAGTGGCACAAGTAGTAGTGGGTTGAATGTATTTGTAGATCTAAACACTTGTTTGGATTTTGAAGTAGATAATTTGGCAAGGGTTGATCTCATTGAGGATGAGATTGAACCGTAGCCCCATAATTGATATTGGCAAAACTATTTTACATATTGTCTCATTCTCCTCATCTCACTTAATTCTTGTATATGTGGGCTTGCAAAAAATTATGTGCTTTGGTAATCATGGGCAATGTTTGGAAAGCAATGATGTACACCAAAATCTCACTTTCTGTATTCTCTGGTTTGCGTCTATCTATGCGTCTAAATGCGCGTCTAAGTCTCAGTGTAAATGCACTAATAAACGTGCTAATACACGCGCAAATAGATGCGCTAATAAATGCGATGTTAGACGGGCTCGTATTGTTAGAGTTAGCTCAAATGTCCACCTCTCATGTAACCCACCAATATTCTGTGTACCCAATGTTGTAAGGCCCCCATATGAGGAGAAGCCATGATGGGTATCGGATATTGGGAGGGATCCCCAGTTTAGACACTAGAAGGGGTCTTAGAGTAGACCAGATGGTTATGAGACGGCTTAGGAGCCAAGAGTAGATACCCGTCTGCAAAAAGGGGGGGTTCGGGGGGGCGATAGCCCCCCCGATAACAGGGGGTCCGGGGGGCGCAGGCCCCCGGTGGGGGTCTAGGGGCAAAGCCCCCAGCGGCAGGGGGTCCGGGGGGCACAGGCCCCCAGTGGGGGTCTGGGGGCAAAGCCCCAAGCTCGACGGTATGACCTATGCGCGATCCTTCATCTGCCTGCCGGCATGTTTTCTGAAGGGTCGGCTAGTCTTCCAGGCCGATTGTCTATTAGGCTGACTGCCTATTACAGGGCCGACCGTCAGCCACTTACACTATATAAGTGGCCACCCCCTATCATCAGATCACCAGTTCTTCACGCTCATAGTCCTCCGTCCAGCATCTGTCTAGATCACCATCGAAGCTCTGTCTGTAGAGCGCACGGGTGGACAGCCAACCATCAGTTGTATCAGCAGTTTGGTATATCAGAATTTTTGTATTCTCTCCAGCTTTCCATCGTGTACTTGCGTTTTGTTGTTATCTTCCGCTGCGTACTATTTTCTTACACGTATTTTCACAGTTTACACGTGCAAATAGACGTGTTAATACACGCGCAAATAGACGAGTCATTAGACACGCTTTTAGACGTGCCCGTAATTCCTCTACTAAAGCAATGCCTATAGACGTGCCCGCTATTTTGCACGTCTACCAAACGCGTCTATAGTTGCTTTGTGTTGTTGTGTACTTCTTGGATCATCATCCACAGACCCTAGGTCATTTTGTAACAAAAAGATCTAGATGTAATAAACATCATAAGTCATCTTAGGTAGACTAGCTTTCACTTAAATGATCAAGGTCGTTTTCAATTATTGCATAATCTCTTGTACTTTGTCGCTCCTAATAAAAGTCCACATCTTTATGTACCTAGTTCACTACGGTTTGTATTCACCAATTATTTTCATGCCCATCCTTTGTTTGGTCATTTAGGGATATATCAAGTATTAAAAACCATCAGAACAAAATACTATTGGCCTCATATGCATCATTATATTACAGAACATTTGAAAGCATGTAGATTGTATCAAGCTACAAAACCTAGCTCTGCTAAACCTCCAGGTTTCCTTTAGAGTATTCGAGTCAATCAGTTGTTCGAATTAGTGTCTTGGGATGTCATGATTCCTTTTCCACAGTCCTTAGCAAGAAACAAATATGTTACTATCCTCACCGAGTATCTCACCCATTGGTGTGAAGCTGCTACTGTTGCGGACACTACAGCAAATACTGTTGTAAAAATTTTCATTGACAATGTGATCATAAGGCATGATTGTCCAACCACAGTCCTTTCAAATCAAGGCACTAATTTTAAATCACAGGTGATGGCCGTCATTGCAAATGTTTGGGAGTTCAACTGTCATTTGCTAGTCCACATCATCACCAAACTATCGGGCTGACAGAAAGATTGAATAAAACTTTCAAACAGATGATCAAAGTCTGTGTTAATCCTTCACATGATAACTAGGATCAGATCCTCCCATACGTTCTCCATGCTTACCGTACAACAGTGCAAGCTTATATTCGAATGACAATAGAAAACTTTGGGTGTATTTTATGAAAAAGAAAAGTGAAGTGTTTGGGCACTTCAAAGCTTTTAAAGCTATGGTTGAAAAAGAAACAGGCCTGCAAATAAAATGCCTAAGGTCAGATGGAGGGGGAGAGTACCTCTCAAATGAGTTTGCAAGGTTCCTGCAGGAGCATGGCATAAAGCAGCAATATTCATGCAGTCATACCCCACAGCAAAATGGACTTGCAGAAAGGAAAAACAGGCATATTGGAGAGGTATCTCGGGCTATGCTAAATGAAAAAGATCTACCAAATTATTATTGGGCTGAAGCAGTTGCTACAGCAATTTACATAATGAATAGGACTCCCACTGCAGCAATACATGGCATGACGCCAGAGGAGATGTATACTGGTAGGAAACCAGACATTTCTCATTTGAAAATTTTTGGTTGCATTGCCTATGTTCATGTGCCAGATGAGTTGAGGTCCAAGTTGGATCCAAAATCTGAGAAGTGCGTCTTTATTGGTTATTCTCTACAGCAGAAAGGGTATAGATGCTATAACCCTTCTTCTCGTAAGTTTATAGTGAGCAGAGATGTTGCTTTTGATGAGATGAGCAGCTAGTATAAACCAGTAAATGTGATGATTGATATAGATGCACAAAATGGTAATGCTGCACAGAATTCACAGCAGCAATCACAAAATATCAGTGGACCTACAGTGTCCTCTAGCAGTGGTTCACATACTTCGCCATGGATAGGCAGATTGAGATCAGGAGAATCTCCTCAAAGCAATGCAGATAGTGGTACGCAGGTATCACGGAAAGGAAAAGAGAAGGTAGATCAGCCCATGTTTGATGTGAATGCAGGTCACTCTTATGTGGATGGCGAATCCAGTGGCTTAGAACAGAGCATTAATGATGAGTTGGGTATTCCTTCTGTTGTTACACTTGGAGTAAGGAAGACCAGGGATGTTTTATGAGCACCTGGAAGTGAGCCTATTTTGCGTAGGTATACCAGAGTTAGGTATCCTGTGGATAGGCTGAAATATGATGGATTTACAGCCATTCACTATGCCTATATGGTCAAAGTGATACAGGAAACAGAACCCACTTCTTTTGAGCAAGCCATGGGAAATGAAAAATGGGAGAAAGCCATGGATGAAGAAATGGATGCCTTGGAAGCAAATGCTACATGGGAATTGGTGCCTTTGGCTAAAAACAAGAATGCAATTGGCTATAAGTGGGTTTATAAGATCAAGCACAATGCAGATGTTTCTGTGAATAGATACAAGGCAAGATTAGTTGTCAAGGGGTATGCACAGACATATGGCATTGATTATGAAGAAACATTCAGTCCGGTTGCAAGGATGGCAACTGTAAGAGCAGTCATTGCTATGGCTGCATCAAAGGGATGGTCTTTACATCAGATGGATGTAAAGAATGCCTTCTTGCATGGTGATTTGCAAGAAGAGGTCTTTATGGAGTAGCCAGTAGGTTATGTTCATGCTCTTCATCCTGAGTTTGTTTGCAGGTTGAAGAAAGCCTTGTATGGCTTGAAGCAAGCACCTAGAGCATGGTCTGACAAGATAGGACAATATCTTGTCACTATTGGCTTTCAGATTTCCAAGGCAGATTTCTCTCTATGTGAGAAAAACAGAGAAAGGGATTATGCTGCTTGTCATTTATGTTGATGATTTGATCATCACAGGTGATAGTGATGAAGATATCCTTCATGTGAAAATGCTATTGAAGCATAAGTTTGAGATGAAGGATTTGGGAGAGCTGCGTTATTTCTTGGGCATTGAGGTGATTAGATCACCAAGTGGGATACAGCTCTTGCAGAGGCAGTATGACATTGGACATGCTGTCCAAATATGGGATGACAGGCTGTAAGCCTATTTCAGTTCCTTTGGAGCAGAATGTGAAGCTGAGCACAGATGCAGGTGAGCTTCTGGAAGACCCTACTATGTACAGACGCATAGTAGGAAGTTTGATTTATATGACTATTACTAGGCCAGATTTAAGCTATGCTGTTGGATTGGTAAGTCAATTTATGCAAGCTCCAAGGAAACCGCATCTGGATGCGGCCAGACGCATACTCAGGTATGTGAAGTCCACATTGCAGTATGGACTATTTTATGAGGCTGGGGTTCAGATACAGTTGCATGGATACATTGATGCTGATTGGGCTGGTAGTACTTCTGATAGACGATCTACCAGTGGATATGTGTTCTCTTTTGGGAGTGCTGCAGTCACCTGGAGCAGCAAGAAACAGCCTACAGTTGCCTTGTCGAGCACAGAGGCTGAGTACAGGAGGGGTGCAGCAATGGCTGCATGTGAGGTAGCTTGGTTGCATAAGCTACTTTATGATATGCATCAGTCTACAGATGGGCCAGTTGTCATTTATTGTGACAACATGAGTAGTATACACTTGGCAAATAACCCAGTCTATCATGCTAGAACAAAGCACATTGAGGTGCATTATCACTATGTGTGGGAGAAGGTTTTACTAGGTCTTATTGATCTAGTTTATGCTAGCACAGAGGATCAGGTAGCTGACATATTCACGAAGGCATTGGGCACAGAGAAGCTGCGCAAGTTCAGAGACTTGCTTGGTGTGCAAGAATTGGGATTGAGCTCGAGGGGGAGTGTTGAGATATCAAGCTCCACTCGTGATATGCCACGGTGACCGTTGTGCATTTATGTCACCAACTTGTTGGCTGCAGATGCGGTTGGTACACCGCCCACGAATAATAGCTGGATGACAGCTATCCTTATCTATACTAGTTCGTGGCTCAGTTTGTATGCCACCTTAGTTAGTTGAGTTTGATTTGAGACCCACATATAGAGTTCTTCTATTTCTTTGTACTAGAGTTATTTTGGCTTTCACAACTAAGAAGAGGAAAACTGTTTTCAGCCTCCACCTGTATGTGTATTCCCCCATTGTGTATGTGAGAAAGCCGCAAGTGAGACTCCTTCCCTCTCTCCCACTATCTTCACAACTAGGGAGTCCCTAGCAGAGCATTTGGAATAATAATGAATGGTTCATGATGACTTGGTTCACACTCACATTCAACTGTAGTATGCACATATAGAATTAAAGACTGATCACGGAAACTTGTAGTGCGAGCTTGAGTGCCAGAAGAACCTAATGAACAAGGCTTGGGGCACTATCATGTCCATTTTTCCACAAATGTGAACATGTAGCGAGCCATGCAAAAGCTATAGCAACAGGTCACAGCGAGCAAGCAGTAGCAACAAGTGGACCATAGCCGAGTTGAGGCATTAGAATAACAAAATGCACGCCTGAGGGATGAAGTAGATTAGGGGAAAACCCTATGAGAGGAGAATGCGTGGCTCCAAGCGTAGGTGGAGAAGTACTAGCAGCTTTAGCAACTCATTTGTCTCCTCCATGTGCCCAAAGAACATCCTAGCAACTTATCTTGCAGACCCACTCGATCACGATGAGGCTAATGGACGAATTGGCAGCCACGAACAGTCAATTCCGAGCGAGCATGCAGGCACATCGGGCCAACATTCCTTGTTCGAGGGTGAGACTTCACAACCAAAGGGGCCAGAAGGGGTCAGGGATAAAACACTACTAATCTTGCATTTTAGTCATAAGACATATACCAAGCAGGCAATATCGATGGACTGTAGTTTTGATATATCAGCGCCACAGATCCGAGGTCTGATAGAGGTAGCAGATAAGGAGGTGCAGACCAAGTAGATTGTAGATGCAGAGACCATTTTGCTATAGTCTTCCGATTGTTGTAGCTATAATAGAAGTTTTGCGACGTATTCCAAGTATGGAGGAGATGCCTATCTGCTACAGGGTTTATCAGCAGTCGGTAAGAGATGAGGTGTTTACTGCACCCCCTATGCACCATGACATTTTAAAACCCGTCCAACCAATTATCTCAGTCTACGACAAGGCAATTCAAGACTTCAATCACTTTGTGGAAGAGCGCGCTAAGCGGTAGAAAAATATCTTCAAAGCTGAGCACATGTTGATTCTCACAATATTTTCAAAGCTGAGCACATCTTGATTCTCACACGAGTTCAACGGTTACCTAATCCTATTATCGCCGAGTTACCCATCTACTACAACAAGATTTTATAGGATCTCGAGCACCTAATTAGTAGCCATGTAAGCGCAGTCCATGCAAGATAACATCCACGACCTTTCTAAGGAACCAGGGATTAAGTGGCATGAACACGCTAGTCATCAGGTGCAGTAGTACCGTAGCAATTCTGAAACTCTCGGTATTGACTTCCCATGTGAGGACCCAGTTGCTCAACCCTGGTTCTTGGATTGGCTAGCTGAGAACTCGAGCAGCCATCGGTAGACATCTCCAATAGCTATCATTGGCCACAGGGGGACACCATTTTGAATTAGTGTATTCCCCTCCTCGACCACCGCCTACAGATCAAGCCAAGCCTTCTCAACCATTGGTCCACCCACAACCATCCAATCAACAAAAGTGTCGCAGACCTCGAGGATTCAATTTGCGAGCATCTGCCTTTGAGCAATGCTTAGTCCATGCTAGCCTATGAGACATAGGAAATGATAGCCGATGTGAGATGTTGATCCTGGGTCATGCCAACTGGTATGCGATCACCCAGTATCGAACACGGATAGCAAGAGTGGCAGTCAAGCACCTTTTGCAGCAGTGTGTGCCGATGATCTCGGGGTATCAACCTATAGGTGAGTCACAATGTAGGGTACCAACCTATAGGTGAGGAGCAGTGGGTGCCGATGATCTCGGGGTCTCAACCTATAGGTGAGTAGTAGTGAGTGCACCGAGAGTGTGCAAAAATGGAAGGAGATTCTTCGTAAGGCTGACTCATTTACATCCCTCGAGTCACCACAGTAGCCTCGACCCTTCCTACTCTTCCTTCCCTTATGATGGCTACATCCAGGTGATGACCCCTCAGTTGAAGGGGCTAGAGGGGACGGCTGTCGAGTAGGTCCAGCCGTCGATGGCCCTGATCTACCTCGAGGGGTGTAGGAATAGCTGAGGTCCTTTGGGACAGTAGAGAGAAGTATCTCGCTACGTCTGCATCACTCATCTGTGCGACAAACTCGTCGGGACTCCTAAAGAAGCCATGGGTTGCTAGAAAAGGAGTTCCCCGAGGGGTAGTCATCATGCCAGGCTCAAGAGGAGTCGGCCCAGAGGTAGTTGCAGGGGTAGGCCCCTGAGGAGTCGGTTGAAGGGAATTAAAGTCCTCTGGAGAGTACAGATCATGATGCCTCCTCCTATGAGGGGTTCTATACTCAGAGGACGTGCGACATGATGCCATGTCTAATTTGGGAGGATTGGACAAATGCAGACACAAACATGAAAACAAAAACAAACACGAGCGGGTAAGAAGCAAAAAGACAATTTATTACTTCAAACTCAAATTCAATTTAATAAAACTGGGAAAAGACAATTATTTACTTAAGACAATTATGAAAAGATAATTATGAAAGGACAGTTATTTACTTAAGACAAGTGGAATCCAAGAGAGTTTTCATATACAAAAAATATCCCAAAAAATAGTATTTTTAAACAAGAGTTCTCATATATAAAAAATATCATGAAAATAGTATTGTTAAGCAATCTGTCCCCAAAAGAGACATTCTCCAAAAATGCCAAAATAGAGGAGGAGGTCTACTACTCTGCATTACTGTTCGAGGTACTTTCCTTCTCCTCACCACTAGACGGGTCACTCAAGACTTCATCTTCCACTTCTTCTAATATATAATCATACTCTTCATGGATTACATACTTGCAGTCCATGAAGACCTCTACACAACCCATTATGTCCTTTATAGTTTCATCCTTGCTATAGCAGCGGTCGTAGCAGTCTCTCCAAAACTTAAAGAGATCCTATAGCTTGTTTTGTGCCTACCTCAGTCATTGTTGCTCCACGCGCCTTTGGTCAAGACCCCACCCAAGCGCACGCACTTTGACATTATACTTCACCAAGTCTGTATCGTGTGCAATCTTCTCTGCTACATGTGATAGCAGAGCTTGGATGTTCCAAATCACTCTAATGTGGGGAACAGAGTTGGGGTTTTGGGAAGACACTCGTGGGTGAGGGCATGGGTGTTGCATTTAGAATCTCTTTGAAAAAAAAGAACCAAATACGGCTAAGGAGCAAAAGAAAAAAGAGGAAAAGGATAAGAAGAAGAAGAGAGAATGAAAAGAGGAAAAAGAGAGGGGAAAAGAGAGGAAAAGAGAGAAGAAAAGAGAGGAAGAGAGGAAAAGAGAGGAAAAAAGAGGGGAAAAGAAGAGGAAAAGAGAGAATGAAGGCTTAAAGGAAAAAGGAAAGAGAGGGAAGGAGAGAAGGAAAAGAGAGGAAAAGAGAGAAGAAAAGAGAGGACGAGAGAAAAATTGAGGAAAAAAGAGAGAGGGAAAGAGAGGAAACGAGAGAATGATAGAGAGGAGGATAGAGGGGAAAAGAGAGGAAGAGAGGACCAATTGAGAGGAAAAGAGAGGAAAAAAGAGAGGGGAAAAGAAATGGAAAGGAGAGAATGACAGGAAAAGAGAGGAAAGGAGAGAAGGAAAGAGAGGAGGAAAAGAGAGAAGGAAAGAGAGCAAAAGAGAGAAGGAAAGAGAGGAGAAGAGAGAGGAAAAGAGAGGAAGAAGAGGATGAAAGAGAGGAAAAGAGAGGAAGAAGAGGATGACAGAGAGGAAAAGAGAGGAAAAAAGAGAGGGGAAAAGAGAGAAGGAAAGAGAGGAGGAAAGAGAGGAAAAAGATAGAAAAAGAGAGAAGGAAAGAGAGGAGAAGAGAGAAGGAAAAGAGAGGGGAAAAGAGAGAAAGCATATGATTATGCTTATGCATGAGCATATGAGCATATGCTCATGCATAAGCATACGAGCATATGCTCATGCATAAGCATACACAAATGCATATGCTTATGAAAAGAGAGAAAAGAGGGTGAAAGAGAGGAAGAGAGGATGAAAGAGTGGAAGGAAAAGAGAGGAGGAAAGAGGGAAAAAGAGAGAAATAAAGAGGGAAAAAGAGAAAAAAAGAGAGAAAAAGAGAGAAGTAAAGAGAGGAAAAGAGAGAAAGCATATGATTACACATATGCATGAGCATATGCTCATGCATAAGCATATAAGCATAAGCATATGCAAATGCATATGCTTATGAAAAGAGAGAAGAAAAGAGAGGAAAAGAGAGAAGAAAAGAGAGGAAAAAAGAGGGGGGAAAAGAGAGAATGAAGGCTTAAAGGAAAGAGAGGAAAGGAGAGAAGGAAAAGAGAGGACGAGAGGAAAAGAGAGGAAAAAAGAGAGTGAAAGAGAGGAAAAGAGAGAATGAAGAGAGGAGGAGAGAGGGGAAAAGAGAGGAAAAGAGAGGAAAAAAGAGAGGGGAAAAGAAGAGGAAAGGAGAGAATGAAAGAGAGGAAAAGAGAGGAAAGGAGAGAAGGAAAGAGAGGAGGAAAAGAGAGAAGGAAAGAGAAGAAAAGAGAGAAGGAAAGAAAGGAGAAGAGAGAGGAAAAGAGAGGAAGAAGAGGATGAAAGAGAGGAAAAGAGAGGAAAAAAGAGAAGGGAAAAGAGAGAAGGAAAAAGAGGAGGAAAGAGAGGAAAAAGAGAGAAAAAGAGAGAGAAGGAAAAGAGAGGGGAAAAGAGACAAAGCATATGATTATGCTTATGCATGAGCATATGAGCATAATCATACACAAGTGCATATGCTTATGAAAAGAGAGAAAAGAGGATGAAAGAGAGGAAGAGAGGATGAAAGAGTGGAAGGAAAAGAGAGGAGAAAAGAAAAAAGAGAGAAGTAAAGAGAGGAAAAGAGAGAAGGAAAGAGAGGAGAAGAGAGGAAATAAGAGAAGAGAGGGTCCGAAGAAGAGGAAATAAGAGAGGAGAAGAGAGAAGGAAAAGAGAGGAAAAGAGAGAGAAAACAGAGGGGAAAGAGAGAGGAAATAAGAAAAGAGGAGAAGAGAGCAAATAAGAGAGAAGGAAAAGAGAGGGAAAGAGAGGGAAAGAGAGGGGAGGAAGAGGGGGAAAAGAGGGATGAAAAAAGAGAGGAGAGGAGAGGGAAAGAAGAGGAAATAAGAGAGGGGAGAAGAGAGGAAAAGAGAGAAGAGAAGAGAGGGGAAGAGAGGAAATAAGAGGAGATAGGAGAAAAGAGAAGAGAGGGAAAGAGAGGAAAAGAGAAGAGAAGAGAGGGGAAGAGAGAAGAGAAGAGAAGAGAGGACAAGAGAGAAAATAAGAGAAGAGAAGAGAAGAGAGAAGAGGAGAGGGGAAGAGAGGAGAAGAGAGGAAAAGAGAGAAGAGAAGAGAGGAAAAGAGAGGGAATAAGATAAGAGATAGGAGAAAAGAGAAGAGAGGGAAAGAGAGAAAAAGAGGAGAGAAGAGAAGAGAGGGGAAAAGGAAAAGAGAAGAGAAGGATAAAAAAGAGAATAGAGGAAATAGGAAAAGAGAGAATAGAGGAAATAAGAGTGGGGAGAAGAGAGGAGAAGAGAGGATAAGAGTTCCTACACCCATCACTGCCTTAAGTGCTAGCTGCAAGACAATGCAATCACGAAAAGAAAAATAGGAAAAGAGAGGAGTGGTTTCTTTGTGATAGACTTGGCTCAAGATGAAAGCCGTTGATGTAAATGCTCTTGATTGATTTTTTTCATCTCAAACTTGGACATGAATATATGAGCTTCAAACTTAATGTACATGCTCTTGTATTTTTATTCTTTCAAAGGATCAAACATGTATGAAAAGAATTTTTTTTGGTCATTGGGAAACAATCTTTTTAGAGGTCAATATGGGAAAAAATACTCTCTGTAAATTATCGGTATAGGAAAGTGTCTCAAAGTCGTTATATACCAATCTTTTACACTGCTGTAAAAGGTCAAAATATACCGACCATTTACAAGTCTGGTAAAGGTTGGTATATATTGACCTTTTTAAACCCGCCATACGTACCAACGATTAGCACACCGCACGGTTTAAATGTTAGCGCTTATTAGTTGGAACAAGGCCTATGTGTAGTAGTGTGTCTGCAATGTATCATAACCTTCTAAAAAAGGCACATGTGATAGGAGAACAATGATGCATATATTTTGATACTCAGGTATGAGATGCATTATTTTTTACTTAGGTATAAGACGTAGTGGAAAATTAGAAAATATGCATGTCCAACCATGCGAATGATATCGCATGGGCATGAGAATTTGGTCCAGCTTCAAAGTGAATAAGATTAATGTGTGTGCAAAGTACCGTAAACATAAAAAAAAGGCACATATGATGGGAGCAAGCAGATGCATATTCTTTGATACTCAGGTTTGAGACACGATGGCAAACAAGAAAATAAGCATGCGCAACGATGCAAATAGTTTCTGGAATGATACTTTGCACAAGCCTCTGAGTGAAAAATATTAAAGCGTGTGCAAAGTATTGCACCCATCTGACAAAGGCACATGCGATAGGAGCATGCCACTGTGTATTTCACCATGAATATTGAGTATTTTGATCTCAAACTTGGTGTACATACTCTTTATCCTTCAAATGATAAAACTTTTAGCAAAAAATTATTTTATGTCTTACTGCAAACAACATTTTATAATTCCGTTAGTATGATTTTTGTTTAGAAGTGTTGGTATATACTAGCATTGATAAAATCACTTCTTCTAGTGTTAGTATATACTGACACTCTCTTAAGCTTAATATATACTGAGTATCAATATATGCTGACACTAGAATCAACCTAAAATCCACTTGCACATTGTACCTATGATTTTTGTGCCCGCACGTGCTAAACATTGATAGAAATATGTAAAAAAAGGACGAAGGTGTAGGAGTGTTTGAACTTTTGAGAAATACACTAAGAATATAGTATATAGAGAATTCATGAGAGTTCCTAGAGGATGTCAGAACTCTAAATTACTAGAAGTGGCTAGAAGATAAGTGTAGGGAGGCTTGAACTTTCTCTCGTCCCACGTTGTACTTCTTTTGACATATAGATTACCATAGGCAATAAATGGACATTGTAATAAAAACTAGTTATATCTTCTTATCTTGTGGCATTTCTTCTCCATGAAATGTTTGTTTATGAGATAATATATTCTTAGTTCTAAACCCATTCAATTGTTTTTTGTGTCATAACTGTGAACCCAATCAATTTCTTATTTCTTTCACGTTTATGAATTAAATCATTGAATGTGCCATGCAAATTCTAAGGAGTAGAGAGATTTGAACGACATCTATGCATCCTACTAGGACAATATCATCTTGCATTATGTCTCTTATGGGTTAGAGTATTAATTTAAAAAATATGCTTCAAAATTTCAAGAACTTTTAAGTTTTCATTGAACAATATGTTGTGTGACAGTATTCCAAGGATCATTCTCAATACTTACTCCAAAAAGCTCAAATTTA
Organism: Dipteris shenzhenensis; assembly: GCF_047967505.1. NCBI lineage: Eukaryota > Viridiplantae > Streptophyta > Polypodiopsida > Gleicheniales > Dipteridaceae > Dipteris > Dipteris shenzhenensis. The sequence continues at coordinate 39,722,828 of NC_141607.1, forward strand.
AAATAGTGTGTTGTATTATGTTAAAAACATGGCATTAAATACGTTAAATCTATTTAACCATCTAAGAAAAATACCTACTATCAATGTGATGCAATCAAATTGGGAGCTTATTGTTTTATATATTCACAAACATGCAAAGTTGCTTTGTGAATGAATGCACATATGTATTTGTGTGAGATTAAGAGAAAATGAGCACATATGAGGATAAAAAAGTTGATAATGCACTCAAAGAATGAGAATATCTCTAATAGACATCCACGTAGAATGTATACATTGGATTGTTACAGCAATTGGAGCAGACATGTATGAGAGAATTGGAGGAGAATTGTAGATGGAACACATGGTGTCTCATTATCAAGAATTAGCTTGATAATTGGATTGTTACAGCAATTGGAGCAGACATGCATGAGAGAATTGTGGATGGAACACATGGCGTCTCATTATCAAGAATTAGCGTCGGATAATGTAAACAGAAACACATAATGGTATCCCCTTATTAAGCATCATGGTGTCTCATTATTAAGCAATATCTCAAACTAATGTAAATATAATATAGGATTAAAGTATTTTACCACCCACTTTAATACAGCATCTGCTTACGACAAATAAGCAATTATAGCCTGATAAGACTAGTATCTTGACCATTCTAATGAATTAATCTTTTTAAGGTGTTAGTCAAAACATTTGTGTTCATTTATTGAGTTGGAACATGTAGCAATAGGAAAACATCGTACATACCATGATATTTGATAACATGATATTTCAAATCATCGTGTTCGGTTCATCATGGTAGAGTATGAACTTGGACATAGTCATGCTAAAGCTTTGATTAAAAAGCTTTGAGTAGACTGTATTCAATACCACCATCTATGCATATGATCTAGAGATTGTGGACTACCTAAAATGTGGCCATTTGCGGTACTCCTAAATCTTGATGAATGTCCCATTTTTGTGCTTGAGGAAAGAGGTTAGTATGAAAGGGTTGCAGTAATCAATTAGAGGAGGGAGTAGATGGTAGTCTCTAGTGATCAGGCTTGCATTGGGCCAAAGAGGTTTGAATGAACAACTTGGGGAATCTAGCTAGTATGAATGCCTTGTATCCTAGAGAAGGTTGTGAGGTAAGGCTTACCCCATCACATAGGCCTCATAGAATAGATCATTGGTGTGCAAAGTAGCATGGTGGGCTGCAGAAGCGATTGGATGATAAGCCTAACATTGATAGTTTCAACTAATGTGACTTGCCACTCATAAAAAATATTTGGTATTGATTTGATTTTTTGAAAGTTGAAGACATGAAAACAGCTTGTGATGTGCATTGACTTGGATGATAATCTCAACATGATCAAACATTGATTTCAACTTGTCCAAATAGTTTTGGCTAAGTTGAGTGAGAAAAACAATTGATGTCATCATAATGTAGTATGATATTGGATCGGTTCCTGAGAAAAACAATTGATGTCATCATAATGTAGTATGATATTGGATCGGTTCCTTGTGAGCATCATGAAGGTACCACCCAACATGTCCCATAAGTCTGAGTGTAGCAACAACATTCTGTTTTAGTGAACCAAAGACATTAATCAATTGGATAGTTTCACGATTTCATACACTCATTTGATGGAGGGTGCTAGTCAAGGCCAGAGTAAATTGATCATGCACTATGACCCCTTTGAGAAGTAGGGTTAGGGCATAGTGGAGAAGCAATTCAATTGTTTCCTCCCAAAGAGATTTTAAAGTAGGGAAGAAAGAAGAGGAGATCGACGCTGAGATTACACATAGGAGGGTCAAGGGGATATCTTATCTGTAGACATAATGATTGGACATCGACATAGAATCGAGGAGGCTAAACAAAGATCTAGTTCAACGATGGTATATGAGCTTTGTCGAGAGATGCACGCATTTGAGAATTAAAACAGAATAGAGAAGTCACACGACCCTTACTTGGGAAGATGGACGTTTATACAGATATAGGAGTTGGTGCCGCGATTCAAAGTATTTTCGTCAACTAATGTAAACACAAGAGGATGGAAGAAAATACTTTGGGAGTTTGAAGAGCTTGCACTCCATGTCATACTTCATCTAATGCATGGAGGTAAAGGGAGCCTCGAGTTGCATCAATGTTGAGGCCGATGTCTTGAAAGCTTCACTCAACACATCGAAGGGAATTCCTGATCCGAACAACGTCGCAGGAAGCGCCACCGTGCCGGGGCTCGCACTGCTGAATGATGAAAGCGCAAGTGCCATCGTGTCCGAGGTGGGATTCATTTGGAAGTGCACCAGACCCTTGGGGAAGACAAAGAGATCACCCTTGTACAGCGTCTGGTTGTACATCTTGCTGGTGGTGTCGACGAATCCGACCGCGAGAGTGCCGTCTATGACGAAGAGCAACTCGGTGGCACGGGGGTGAGTGTGGGGAGGGTTGAGGGAACCGGGCTGGAATTGCAACAAAGCTGCAGAGATGCCAAGGCCGTTGAGGGCTGGGAAGGCATCCATGAATGCTTTGATAGGCTTGAAACTGCCCATGCTTGCGTTGGGACCTCCTCGGAATCCAGTGAAGGTGAAGAAGGTGCCGTCGAGGGTGCTTGCATTCATGCCAGCGGGCACAGAGAAGTCCGTGAGAATGTCAGGGTCGCTGGCGAGGGCAAGTCGTCCTGCACAGAGCACGATCGGGAGGATGAACGCGTAGATCATTGATTTGGCCATGTAGAGTGAAGGGATCGCCTGCATGCAACGAAAAAGCACATGAGGTGTGTAAGACTTGCAAAGAACACGGAATAATCTTAGAGCGTAAAGCTTATAGATAAATTCATTCATGTGGTCGCTCTCTTAGCATTTCCAAGACCAAAATCCAACACAGGCGAGGAGTTTGCCATGGACGGACAGACGCAATATCTTAAAAGAGCTTACGTTCACAAACTTGAAGCGCCCAAGATCTGTTTTGCAGAGCAAATGCGAATTCTATGTAAACGGTGTTAAGAACGAAAAGGCAACACTGCAGTTATATACGCACTGAAAAGGCATCAAACACATCGAAGAACGCTTTTAGATCGGGCATCATATTCGCCGGGATGAATGGAGGGTTGCATCCTCCGCCACCTTCAAGCGATGCCAAGTGGATAACTAAGTCCAAAATGGAAGGGCCTGCGGCCGTCCAGGGGAGCGGCGATGCCCTTTCCTCGCATAGAGCCTGTGCTGATTACGGGGGTTGTTGCAGCTCTCGAATGTGGAACTTTGGGGAGGTCGATACGTTTTCTACAATCGGATTCCCACGTAGTTCAGAAAAACTCATACCGGTGAAAAGATAAGAGCGAGCACGAGAGAGAAAGACTATATATATATATATATATATATATTGAAAAGCTCCTAATCACATTACAACCAAGATAGATTGCTCCTCGTCTCAAACGAGTTACACCCTTTTGTCACCACTCTTCCAAAGTCTATTCCCATCATCACCAGTCTCCACAAATCCTGGTTTTTACATTTTCCTTGCATCCTGCATCCAATCTGCATGACCTGTCATGTGGTTTGACGCACTTGAGTCAACATACCACACATCATTTCGTGTCACAGAATTGGTCATGTGCTGCACCATAAATAGATGCTCATTTCTGTCATCAGCTTGTCTACTGGAAGATGCATAATTGCCTTGCTGCAATTTTCCATTCATAATGTCATTCTGCTTTTTGTAGCAGTCCTTAGCCATATGACCCATTTTACCACAATAGTAGCATTCAACATTGTTGTTTGCATTTTGGCCTCTCTGCCATCCACCACGACCTCTTTGGCTCCCCCTGCCTCTAGAGTTACCACGTCCTCCTGCATAGGACTGGTTTTCTTGAGTTTGCTGCATATTCTGATTTCTACCACGGCCTGCAGATCTGCCTCTACCTCTTCCAGCATTTGAGTAGAAGACAGTTTCTTTTGAAGTTCCTCCTGAAGAAGATGCACCCCCATTTCTCTACTCTTCAGAAATTAGAAGAGCAAACAACTCTTCAAAATCAGGAAATTTTTCACGGACGGCAATAGATGTCCGGAACTGTGCATAATCCTTTCCTAGACCATTCAAGGTCACAGAAACTAGATCATCATCTTCCACTGGCGACCCAATGGAAGCAAGTGCATCTGCAATTTTCTTCACCTTCATGTGGTAGTCATTGATGCTCAGATTTTCTCTCTGCACATTGTGCAACTCCTATTTGAGCTGCATTTTCCTGGCTTGCGTATTTGTGCTGTACATTTTTGCCAAAGTATCCCATGCCTCCTTTGGCATACTTGCATCCGGAATATGCACAATCATAGAGTCCGAAATACTGATAGACAGCCAGTACATAACTTTTATGGCTCTCTCATGCCATCTTTAAATGCCTGCATTTCCTGTTGATTGGGAACATTAGGAAGAACTGGTTCTTCTTCATTTCCTGTAATGAACTCCCAATAGCCTTTTCCCATAAGGAAATTTGTCATCCTAATCTTCCATGCCTGGAAGTTGTTCTTGTCAAGCTTTTCAGTGACAATCTGTGAAAGAGAATCAGATGCCATTACAAAACACTGCAAAATATTCTGTCATTGCGAAAAACACAGCTTTCGCCTCACACGCGCAGATCTGCAAAACTGACGAAAGTGGTATTTGACCACACAGTCACTTCCTAGTGATGATTTTGCATCAACAGGCAACAAGCATGATTCTGCAACGCCCAATATCTTTGCACACAGGCATATGATGCAAATTCTGTGGCAACTTTTCACCGACCAGCACAGCAGTGGTCACACAGCAAAAATAGGGCCTTTTTCTGAGTGCCTACGAAGAACTTCCACCTTCAAAACGGGCCTCAAAATGGCCTCGAATCAGAATATACTGTGCTCTTGCCACACCGTGAAGGGCGTCTCAATCTGAGACAGTGCACTCTTGCACTTCTGCCTGTGCTACCTGCAGAGATTTGCTCCCAAACTCGAAAAAGAAAAGCAACACTGGTCCTCTTACTAGGACACCACGAACTTGGTTTGCTTTCTTGAGCTCTTTACCACGAACAAGGCTCTGATACCATGTGAAGATAGTGGGAGAAAGGGAAGGAGTCTCACTTGCGGCTTTCTCACATACACAATGGGGGAATACACACACAGGTGGAGGCTGAAAACAGTTTTCCTGTTCTTAGTTGTGAAAGCCAAAAGAACTCTAGTACAAAGAAATAGAAGAACCCTATATGTGGGTCTCAAATCAAACTCAACTAACTAAGGTGGCATACTAACTGAGCCACGAACTAGAGTAGATAAGGATAGCTGTCATCCAACTATTATTCGTGGGCGGTGTACCAACCGCATCTGCAGCCAACAAGTTGGTGACATAAATGCACAATGGTCACCCTGGCATATCACGAGTGGAGCTCGATATCTCAACACTAGTTTCCTACTCTTGTTGTTCTTTACCTTGATCCTACTGTTGATCTTTTCCTTTGTCATGCTCGCCTTCTCTCGATCCCTGTTCCTCTTCCTCTCTTTTTGCCTCCTACTCATCTTGCTCTTGCTGCTATCCCTTACCCTCCTAAGCTTGCCCATGTTCATCTTGTCCTCTCTCCCAAAGTTTTTGTCCCCCTTGCTATTGGTAGTGCGCCTAGCCAACGCACTCTCTCGAACATGAGTCTATGATGGAGCATACATAAATGGGGGCCGAGCTTACAATGGGTTTGCCCGTTGTTAATGGCTCAGAGCTGGTTCTCAAAAGCCTTTTCAAAAATTGTGAACCAGTTCACATGGAGCTAGTCATCCACTACCATAATGACTCGGGCTACATACTGACAAGACACATACCCAACATGCTTCTTGAGCCTGATGAATTCAAACCAAAATCGACAAGTCGACTTCATGCCTTCATCTTTTGATTTGTTGGTGATGTAGTCCTATGAAGAGGAGTAGCTACCCACCTCAAAAATTGTGAACAAGTCCACATGGAGCTAGTCCTCCACCTCCACTTTCGTAACGACTCAAGCTACATACTGATAAGACATGTACCCAACACTCTTCTTGAGCCTGATGAACTCGAAAAAAAATCAACAAGTTGTCTTCAGGACTTCATCTTTTGATTTGTTGGTGAGGTATCCCTGTGAAGATGAGTAACTGCCCACCTCAAAGAATGCATCACATCGTTTAGCATCTACCATCTTCTTGGGGTCAAACTGCTACTTCATTTGAAAATCCCTTTGTAGAATTTCTAAAGTAATCCTGACATGTGTGTTGTTGATCACGAGACTATGATCATTCTCAAATCTAGGATCTCCTCAGCTAGCTCCTCGTCATAGACATCCCTCTAGGGTAGCTGAGCAAACTTGAGAATGCAATTCACCACAAGAATACCAATGAGAACATCCTCGGAGAAGTCTTCAATGGTGTGTGGAGGAGAAACATGAGAGCTATGCTTTCGCTTTGGACAGGTCTGATAATCTGCCATCACGACAAAGATGATGAAGCTAGACACAAGGAGAGAAGAGTTTGAAGGAAGCTATAGGTGAGTAATACATTGGCTTGATGAGGACAATAAGCTCAAACGGATGGACGGAGGTGAAATAATGAGAGTACAAAGTATTTGGGAAACAATGAAGATGATAACGATTGTATATAATGGAATTTGCAATTGGTATTGGTTTTGATCAGTGGAGCTCCTGATCAACTGTAGTCATTTAGAACCTACGACTGCAGTGCCCATCAAAATAGTAGTTGCATGGATCTCCCTTACTTTAGCATGATGTCTCTGCATTAATGAGCCCTTAATATTAATCACTCCATGTGGGACGGGACACGATGCATTTGATCCACCACAATTAAACAACTAGCTGCTGGCATGCTGGTTTGTGAAAAAATCACCAAGGCATCGTGAACTAAGTGATTTATCTCCGAGTTCCCTATGTGTGAAGAACGCGTTGCTGGGTATGGCTTAACTTTGCTTCCATTATACAACTCAAAAAACACATTGCCTTCCAAGTCCACAAGTTGCACCGTTCCATTGTCATGAACTTCCACCAACCAATAGGGTTCATCCCATCCCAGCTTAAAATTGGTTTTAATGGGCCCCAAATTAGCAGTATAAAGTAATACTATCATACCCTTCTTCCAAATGCTTAGGCACAATATGACAATCATGCCAGGCTTTCCTTCTGCATTGTATCACCTATGTGACCAAGAAGCTCAGAGACATATCTCATCTACTGCACCATTATTGGCTAACCAAACAAGATAAGTAACATTTCACAGATACTGGATTGAAAGGGGAAAAACCTTGCTTCATGAAAAGGGTACCAGCTACCTTTTTGCAACCTGTGGAATAATTTTATTTGCCTCCCTTACTTCAATTTCCATCATGGGCTAAAGGTCACTGGGAATGCTCGACAGCTTCTATCCCTGCAAGTCCTCATGTTCTTGCCAAATCCATAGTACACAAGAAACAAGAGCATATATAAATTTGACAAGCATTCTTAGTTATAGCAAGCGATTTGGTAAGCAGATGAGGTCACAGTTACATGACTTGCTTTAAAATATTTCTGGAAATATAGAACCATTTCCTATGGAGGACTATTTGCATCACAGATGGCCTTAGGTGGAACAGTACACAGTTGAGCATACTGACTGCTTCAGGCGACTACATAGCTACTAATATTCTACGTGAATTGACAGCTCTGTATCTGCTGATTGGAAAGTTCACATTGTGAGGCAGCCGAGACAGAATAGAGGAGTTGATTTTGGAAAAAAAGTCCCCAGCTCATATGATAATACACTTTCCTTTTGAGCATTAACAATCTGCACTTCTCAGGACAAGCAGCCTTCCATAAATACTTGTATGGCCCAAAATACGAAAAGGCAAGGCCTGACATTTCATCGAAAACCTTGACCCTTCTATCCGGTCAGAATCTTAGCCACCTTTTTTCTTTCTCCTCACTCCAGACTTGTAGATGCATGATGTGCCTCAGCTCTAAGTAAGGATGTTCTAGATTCCTTGAGCTTTCGGGAAACAGCATCATGGAAAGCTTTGTCTTTACGATTGCGTAAAGCCATCTCTTCCAGCTTTTCCACTTTACTTCTGAGTTCTGTTACCTCATCTGCCTATGCAATCACTGAACGTCGATTCTCTTTCTCAGCTTTCCCCTTGACTGATCTCTCGGTTTGCTTTGTCCTGGAGTGATATACTGGATTCTTGGCCAATGCTTGAGCCAATTGATTATCACAATATATTGTTGTTGGCTTTGATTCATCAAAGTAATTTGTTTCTGACAATGGTCTTCTAAGCCATATAGCTTCACATGCACCTATAGTGAGTGCTTTATATTCTGCTTTAGTTGAAGAAAAAGAAACAGTTGGCTGTTTGTTTGATAACCATGATATAGCACCTTGACCAAGGAAAAATGCATATCCCTGTGTTGATCTCTTGGTCTCATGATCTCCGACATAGTCACTGTCACAGTATCCAAGCAACCATGGATGACTTCCTCTATATTCTATCCCAAACTGTCTTGTACCTCTGATGTATCTCAAGACGCTTTTGGCTACATTCTAATGAGACTATTTTGGATTTGCCATTTAAACTGTGCAAGTGAACTTACTGCATAACAAAGATCTGGCCATGTGATAGTTAGATATGTAAGATATCCAATGAGTTGCATGTAGTACCTGTCATTGACTGTAGGGTTTTATGAATCTTTTGTAAGTTTCAATCTTTGTTCCATGGGAGTGGCTGCAATCTTACAATCTGCCATATGAAACTTCTTCAGAAGACTGTCAACATATTTGAGCAAACTCATAAAGATCATGTCTGAATCTCTCCAGAACTTAATTCCAAGACAATAGTGCATAAGTCCAAGATCTTTCATGTCAAACTCTACAGATAAGTCTTGATTAAATTTCTTGATGAAGCTATCCTTGCTTTCGGTCACAATCAGATCATCTATGTATAAAAGTGCAATAGTAATGTCTTCCTCTTGAACTTTGTAGTAGAGAGTATGATTTGCATTGGACTTCATGTATCCCAGATTAGCAAAATACTTGTCGATTCTGTTGTACCAACTTCTCGGTGCTTGTTTTAAGCTGTAGAGACTTTTCTTAAGATGGAAAACTTGATTCTCCTTCCCTGGTGCAACATAACCTACTGGTTGTTGCATGTAGACTTCCTCGTCTAGATAACCATTGAGAAATGCATTCTTGACATTGAGATGGTACACATTCCATCTGCTGAGTGTCGCTAGTGATATCAAGAACCGTATGGAATCCATCTTTGCTACTGGAGCATAAGCATCATCATAATCTTGACCATATTGCTTTGCAATTCCTTTTGTAACTAGTCTGGCTTTGTATCTTTGAATGCTTCCATCTAGATTGTACTTCACTTTGTATACCCATTTGTTTGCTATGGCCTTCTTTCCTGGTGAAAGGTCGCATAATTCCCAAGTATTATTCTTGTACAAAGCATTCATTTCTTCATTCATAGCAGTTTGCCATTCTGGCTTGTCTACTGCATCTTCGAAGTACACTGGCTCTTTTGTAGCCATGATGGTAGTCATAAGAGCATAGTTGGTGGTTTCAACATGAATTGCTTTTCCTTTCTGAGCATATGTCAATCTAGTTGGTGGTCAACTTTCCCTAGTAGACTGTTTGAGTTGCTATGGCCTGCTTGGGGTGCTTCTGGCAATTCTTGCTCTTCTTCATCAACCTTTTCTGTAGATGACTATGAAGTTGGTGCGTCTATCTCTTGTGTATTTGAGGTTTTCCATTCTGATTCCTCATCAAAGATTACATCTCTAGAGATAATGACCTTTTGGTTAATGGGATCATACAACTTGTATGCTTTGCTTTCTTCATTGTAGCCAACCATGATGCATTTCCGTGACTTTGCATCCAATTTCCTACGATGATCGTCATGTATGTGGGCATATGCTATGCAACCAAATATGCAGAGATGCCCAATGCGTGGCTTGTGTCTAGTGAATGCTTCATAAGGTGTCATACCATGAATCGGTTCGGTAGGAAGCTGATTAAGCAAATAGTTTGCAGTGGCTATTGCTTCTACCCAATACTGATTCGAAAGATGCTTCTCACTAAGCATTGCTCTAGCACTGTCTGCTAAAGTACCATTCTTCCTTTCAGCTCTTGCATTCTGATGAGGAGTATCTACACATGTGAATTGTCTTCGTATGCTGTGACTTCTGCAAAAGTTCATGAATGCTAAAGACGTGTATTCACCTCCTCCCTTTGATCTCATGACTTTGATCTTTTTGCATGTCCGGTTTTCTACCATGGCTTTGAATTCTTGAAATCTAGAAAAAACTTCAGATTTCTCTTTCAGAAAGTAGACCCAACAATATTTGCTATAGTCGTCGATGAAAGTCAAGTAGTAAAGTGAACCATTGATGTTGCGGGTCTGGGAATAAGCCCATACATCTGTATGAATCAAATCAAGAACACCTCTTGCTCGAGAGGTGCTTCTGCTAAAATTGGTTCTCTTTTGTTTGCCGAAGTAGCATGCTTTGCAAACTTTTCCAACAAACTGTAGCTTTGGAATCCCCATTGCCATATTCTAATTCTTGAGATCTATCAAGCTCTTGAAATTGACATGTCCATATCTCTTGTGCCATTTTGTGGATAGTGGCATCAGTTGTGGTTGAGCTGACATGGCATGCAATTCTGGTATCATAGCTAGCATTCTGTACAAGCATCCTTTCTTGACTTCTTTTCCTACTAGCTGAAATCTTCTGGATTTGTCTCTGATAGTGCATTCATCTCTGTCAAAGATGACTCGGTAGTTGTGTTCCATCATTTGACATACTGACAAGAGGTTCTTGCTGGGGTTTTGGAACATAGAGTACATCTTTCACCAATCCTTTTGTACCAGTGAAATTGTTCATAGGGATAATGCCTGTCCCTTGAACTGGATTTGGTTTATTATCTGTCATGTAGATGACATTCTTTTGGCCTTCTAATGGTTTCATCTCTGTGAACCATTCCTCATGATTTGTCATATGAGATGATGCACCGCTGTCAATGTACCAAGGATCTTGATCTGCTTGGTCGACTTGATAGCTGAAATCCTCTTTTGAATTGCAATCAGTATCTAGGTACACTGTAGCAGTCTTCTACATTTCCTCGTTTGCAAGAAACATATTCCCATGTTCATTTGCATAATGATTGTGACTAGAATGTCCACCACAATGATTTCCTCTTCCACGGAAATTCCCTCGATTGATATTGGATTGACCACCTTGGTCGTACTGCTTCTTGAAGCAATCTCTTTTATTGTGTCCAAACTTATGACAGTAGTTGCACTGGATGTTTGACACGTTGGTGGATGCATTCCCTCGTCCTTGGAATCTTCCTCGGTTGGAATCATTTTCTCTTTGTTGATTCTGATGTTGCTGAGGATGATGCTGGTGCTGATGTTAATTCTTACTTTCATGATGATTTTGTTGTTGATGATGACCACTTCAATGGAATGATCTACCTCTGCCTCTGCCTCTACCTCTGCTTCTATCTCAAGCTGTGAATGTCTAATCATTAGAATGACCTTTACGTGCATGAATGGCCTGAGTCCGGAGTTCTTCACCAAGTAAAATTGATGGCAATTCTTCTAGTGTCAGAATTTACCATTGGATGGCAATACTCTGGACTAGATTCTTGTATCCCTCTCCTAGTCCATTCAGGATGACTTGAACCATTTCTGTGGGATTCATAGTCCCTCCTTCTGTTGCAAGTTGATTGTTGTAGTCTTTGATCATGAGTATCTAAGCATGATCAATTTCATTGCTGTTGCGAAAACTTTGGTTGATTTGGTTTCTCAGTGTGAAAATCTTGGAAGTGTTTTTGGAGTCGTAGAGAGCTACAAACATATCCCATGCTTCTTTTGATGTCTTGATGGTGTTGAGCTGTCCTAGCATGACATCTTACACATTCTGCTTCACGAGATGATATGCATACTTATCTTTCTTATCCCATTTTTCCTATGCTCAGGCAATGGCAGGATCTACTACAAGTGCGGAATATGTTGGCGTAGATTGAGATCCCGTTGACGATGTTGTGACAACATGTGGAGTAGAGCTACTGCTAGCTGGATCGTTCAATGGTCTAGGTGTAGATCCATCGACATACTCCCATTTGTCCTGAAGTACAAGAATGGTCTCCATTTGGTATTTCCATGTGCTGTAATTGGAGTTGTCTAGGCAGATGCCTCCCAATTAAGGTTGCTAGACATAGACATGGTGCAAGAAATGTACTCAAAGTGTCATGAAAATCACTGTCTGAATCAACTGCAAAACATAGACTATGGCAAGTGAAATCTGAACTGTCGGTGAAGGTAGAACTGCAATATATAATCCGATCTGAATTACAAGGCTTGTGGCAAATAATGTCGGGAATAGCCAAGAGGCTTTACAAGGCTGGAATAAAGTGCACAATGCCGTGAAATAGCTTAATAGTCTTTATAATGATGGCATGTGTGTGTCAAATCAAATCATGTGTTGTCTGCCCACTAAACAATGCCAATACCACTGAAGACTGCTCACTGAACTAATGAACGTCAAGTTTTAGGTAGTGTGATGATGTGGAACTATACGGGCTGATGTGACCTATGATGTGGTATGATGACATGGCATGTGAGTCCCAAGTGGCACTAGGCGATGTGCTGACGTGTCCTCAATGCCCATGTGGCTTGTTGAGGTGGGAAGACCACTCTTGAGGATGATGATGTGTTAGCCTTCCACATGGACAAGATACCCCACCAAAAATGTTGCCACTAGGCTTGGTAACTCCCCAAACCTACACTTCCACTCCTAACACCAATCCTATCTAGCCTTGGTATTTGGCTAGTGTGACCCTTTTTACATACATGAAGGGGTTTTCACTTGGGGAAGGCCAAATTGGCCCTTCTTATGCAAATTTCACCAAATTCTTTTTCATAGCTTGATCAAGTCAAAGCCTAATATACGTGTGATTTTGGGTGTATTACAAAACTTCTACAAATTACTATATTTTTTTCTAATTTCCTTTACTAATCCTCTAACAAGTTGAGGTAAATTTCAAATGTAGATCCCATAAAATCTAACCATTGGATTTAAGATTTAACACTTGCTACACATACCTTTATGTGTCCATTAACCCCATATCAAATCAAATGTAAAAAATAATTCAAACTGGGCCAAACAAGCTATGGTGCACCAAAAAATACATTTCCCCTTAATTATTAAACATAAAAAATCTATTTTAATTAGATAAAGCTTTCAAAAAAATCTCAAAAAATCAAGTTAAGATCTAGAATATGTGATGTGTATTCCTATCAATTTGTAGCACCATTTCATGTAGAATGAGTAAGATATTAATGGTTTAATGTCACACTGTGTATTTGCTAAAAAGTGTGACCAACCCTATGACCTACAATGACACCAAGAGAAAGGCGGAGCTCTATATCTATGATTTTAGATCAGACCATGTCATTGTGTGCACAAACACATGTGTGATGTTGTGTTAGAAGACTTGAAAGAGTGAATCCTTAGGGAACTAGGTGAGATTACCCATTTACTATGCAAAACAGCCTGTTTTTCACCCCTGAAAAGTTCGGGCAGTGGCCAAAAGGTGGACACCCTTAGCTTGCAACCACCCAGTGGTAGGTTTTGTAGTCTCACTTATTAACAACAAGATGTGCTTTGTAGGTTTTCTATGCTTCCCACTCCCTTTCTTGAGAAACTGAATGGCCATTGTACAAGAGGACAAAGAAAGAGTGGTTGAAAGTGCGACCAAGGGCCATCAGGCATTCCAAAATCAATGGCTGAGAAGAAACAAAATTGGTAAGCGTTTCCATTATATTGTTGTTTTGGATGGAGTGGTTGTTTGCATTGTCATGCAGAGGGGTTCTTGAAAAGGATGTTGTGTTCTCACCAAAATTGAAGTTGACAATGCTTTTCTACACTGTGTGGTGTAGCTCTTCATAGGCAAAGGTAGGGTAGAAAGTATCTAAGTAAGCAAGCAAGTCAGTATTATGTGGTCTTTCTTTATGGAATTTGTATTTGGGAGGCGAGATCAACTCTTGAATCCATGGAAAAACTAATTGTTTTTATGCCTTAAGGTTGTTTTGGTTCACACAACCACATGGTCTCAACACATGGAAGTTTTAGTAGAAGTACTTCGCAAGCTTAAACAATACAATTTGAAATTACAACTCAAAAAATGTAAATGGGCGTCAACATCTGTAAAATTCTTGGGGTTCATTATTTTAGATGCAGGTATTCACATGGATGCAAGCAAGGTCCACGCCATTTTAGATTATCCACCCCCACAGTCAATCAAACAGTTGCAACATTTCTTGGAATGATAAATTTCACAACAAGGTTCCTCCCCGAATTCGCAAAGGTGTCTTCTCCATTGTGGCATCTTCTAAAGAAATCAACAAAGTTCCATTGGTCCAATTCTTGTGCACAAGCATATGCAGCATTGAAGAAACTCTTGTCCACATCAGCCATCTTAAAATACCCAGATTTCAGCAGACCTTTCTTGTTGCGGACGGATGCGTCCAACGAAGGGCTTGGGGCTATACTCTTACAAGTAGATGGTGGGGATTTACGGCCCATTGCCTTCATCAGTCACGCTCTTACTACTCCAGAGATAAATTATTCAACAACAGAGAAAGAGGTTCTAGCAATTTTTTGGGCATTCAATAAGCTACATCCATATTTGCATGGAACTGAAGTTTTAGTGCAAATAGATCATCGACCCATAATCCCCCTTCTCAAAGAGAAACATCCCCCTACTCGGTTGATGAGATGGATATTGGCTTTGCACGACTACACTTTCAAAATTCAATACATGCTAGGTAAAGAAAACACTATTGCAAATGCATTGTCTCATCCCAATGCCGTCCAAAACACTCAGCAAGTCCTAAAATCTCGACCTACTTCTTGGATCATCATCCACAAACCCTAGGTCATTTTTGTCTTTTCCAAAAAATCATAAGTGTCCAATAATTGACATGTTTGTGTTCCCGTCCTTATAACAAAAAGATCTAGATGTAATAAACATCATAAGTCATCTTAGGTAGACTAGTTTTCACTTAAATGATCAAGGTCGTTTTCAATTATTGCATAATCTCTTGTACTTTGTCGCTCCTAATAAAAGTCCACATCTTTATGTACCTAGTTCACTACGGTTTGTATTCACCAATTATTTTCATGCCCATCCTTTGTTTGGTCATTTAGGGATATATCAAGTATTAAAAACCATCAGAACAAAATACTATTGGCCTCATATGCATCATTATATTACAGAACATTTGAAAGCATGTAGATTGTGTCAAGCTACAAAACCTAGCTCCGCTAAACCTCCAAGTGTCCTTTAGAGTATTCGAGTCAATCAGTTGTTCGAATTAGTGTCTTGGGATGTCATGGTTCCTTTTCCACAGTCCTTAGCAAGAAACAAATATGTTACTATCCTCACCGAGTATCTCACCCGTTGGTGCGAAGCTGCTACTGTTGCGGACATTACAGCAAATACTGTTGTAAAAATTTTCATTGACAATGTGATCACAAGGCATGATTGTCCAACCACAGTCCTTTCAGAGCAAGGCACTAATTTTAAATCACAGGTGATGGCCGTCATTGCAAATGTTTGGGAGTTCAACTGTCATTTGCTAGTCCACATCATCACCAAACTATCGGGCTGACAGAAACATTGAATAAAACTTTCAAACAGATGATCAAAGTCTGTGTTAATCCTTCACATGATAACTAGGATCAGATCCTCCCATACGTTCTCCATGCTTACCGTACAACAGTGCAAGCTTATATTCGAATGAGTCCCTTCAAAGATTTATATGGTCGTGATTCACAATTTCCACCACAGATACCAGATGTGCAGATCCCCTCTCGATTCTCCAATGCCATTGATTGGTATCAACATTGTTCAACCGCTCCTCCTCCGGTCCGCTTTATTTAAAAATTTACAGATTGCTCAGGAACGAGAAAAGAAGCATTATGACACAAGCAGAGCAGAGGTTCAGTATAGCCCTGTAGATTTAGTGTCCATCTACTATCCTGTATGAAAAAAGGGTCTTTTTGAAAGCCTAATGCATAACTAGATCGGGCCTTACAAAGTGCTAAAACAAATCCGCCATTTCACTTACCAACTTCAACGAATCTCTAAGAGTTGTCTCACTTGTGCCCATGTGTGTCGTATTAAACCCTTTCTGGTTTCTCCTTGAGGGGGGAGATGTGATGGGAATAGACTTTGGAAGAGTGGTGACAAAAGGGTGTAACTCGTTTGAGACGAGGAGCAATCTATCTTGGTTGTAATGTGATTAGGAGCTTTTCAATATATATATATATATATATATATAGTCTTTCTCTCTCGTGCTCGCTCTTATCTTTTCACCGGTATGAGTTTTTCTGAACTACGTGGGAATCCGATTGTAGAAAACGTATCGACCTCCCCAAAGTTCCACATTCGAGAGCTGCAACAACCCCCGTAATCAGCACAGGCTCTATGCGAGGAAAGGGCATCGCCGCTCCCCTGGACGGCCGCAGGCCCTTCCATTTTGGACTTAGTTATCCACTTGGCATCGCTT
This sequence comes from Dipteris shenzhenensis, assembly GCF_047967505.1. Classification (NCBI taxonomy): domain Eukaryota; kingdom Viridiplantae; phylum Streptophyta; class Polypodiopsida; order Gleicheniales; family Dipteridaceae; genus Dipteris; species Dipteris shenzhenensis. The sequence continues at coordinate 39,739,407 of NC_141607.1, forward strand.
GAAGGTGGCGGAGGATGCAACCCTCCATTCATCCCGGCGAATATGATGCCCGATCTAAAAGCGTTCTTCGATGTGTTTGATGCCTTTTCAGTGCGTATATAACTGCAGTGTTGCCTTTTCGTTCTTAACACCGTTTACATAGAATTCGCATTTGCTCTGCAAAACAGATCTTGGGCGCTTCAAGTTTGTGAACGTAAGCTCTTTTAAGATATTGCGTCTGTCCGTCCATGGCAAACTCCTCGCCTGTGTTGGATTTTGGTCTTGGAAATGCTAAGAGAGCGACCACATGAATGAATTTATCTATAAGCTTTACGCTCTAAGATTATTCCGTGTTCTTTGCAAGTCTTACACACCTCATGTGCTTTTTCGTTGCATGCAGGCGATCCCTTCACTCTACATGGCCAAATCAATGATCTACGCGTTCATCCTCCCGATCGTGCTTTGTGCAGGACGACTTGCCCTCGCCAGCGACCCTGACATTCTCACGGACTTCTCTGTGCCCGCTGGCATGAATGCAAGCACCCTCGACGGCACCTTCTTCACCTTCACTGGATTCCGAGGAGGTCCCAACGCAAGCATGGGCAGTTTCAAGCCTATCAAAGCATTCATGGATGCCTTCCCAGCCCTCAACGGCCTTGGCATCTCTGCAGCTTTGTTGCAATTCCAGCCCGGTTCCCTCAACCCTCCCCACACTCACCCCCGTGCCACCGAGTTGCTCTTCGTCATAGACGGCACTCTCGCGGTCGGATTCGTCGACACCACCAACAAGATGTACAACCAGACGCTGTACAAGGGTGATCTCTTTGTCTTCCCCAAGGGTCTGGTGCACTTCCAAATGAATCCCACCTCGGACACGATGGCACTTGCGCTTTCATCATTCAGCAGTGCGAGCCCCGGCACGGTGGCGCTTCCTGCGACGTTGTTCGGATCAGGAATTCCCTTCGATGTGTTGAGTGAAGCTTTCAAGACATCGGCCTCAACATTGATGCAACTCGAGGCTCCCTTTACCTCCATGCATTAGATGAAGTATGACATGGAGTGCAAGCTCTTCAAACTCCCAAAGTATTTTCTTCCATCCTCTTGTGTTTACATTAGTTGACGAAAATACTTTGAATCGCGGCACCAACTCCTATATCTGTATAAACGTCCATCTTCCCAAGTAAGGGTCGTGTGACTTCTCTATTCTGTTTTAATTCTCAAATGCGTGCATCTCTCGACAAAGCTCATATACCATCGTTGAACTAGATCTTTGTTTAGCCTCCTCGATTCTATGTCGATGTCCAATCATTATGTCTAAAGATAAGATATCCCCTTGACCCTCCTATGTGTAATCTCAGGGTCGATCTCCTCTTCTTTCTTCCCTACTTTAAAATCTCTTTGGGAGGAAACAATTGAATTGCTTCTCCACTATGCCCTAACCCTACTTCTCAAAGGGGTCATAGTGCATGATCAATTTACTCTGGCCTTGACTAGCACCCTCCATCAAATGAGTGTATGAAATCGTGAAACTATCCAATTGATTAATGTCTTTGGTTCACTAAAACAGAATGTTGTTGCTACACTCAGACTTATGGGACATGTTGGGTGGTACCTTCATGATGCTCACAAGGAACCGATCCAATATCATACTACATTATGATGACATCAATTGTTTTTCTCACTCAACTTAGCCAAAACTATTTGGACAAGTTGAAATCAATGTTTGATCATGTTGAGATTATCATCCAAGTCAATGCACATCACAAGCTGTTTTCATGTCTTCAACTTTCAAAAAATCAAATCAATACCAAATATTTTTTATGAGTGGCAAGTCACATTAGTTGAAACTATCAATGTTAGGCTTATCATCCAATCGCTTCTGCAGCCCACCATGCTACTTTGCACACCAATGATCTATTCTATGAGGCCTATGTGATGGGGTAAGCCTTACCTCACAACCTTCTCTAGGATACAAGGCATTCATACTAGCTAGATTCCCCAAGTTGTTCATTCAAACCTCTTTGGCCCAATGCAAGCCTGATCACTAGAGACTACCATCTACTCCCTCCTCTAATTGATTACTGCAACCCTTTCATACTAACCTCTTTCCTCAAGCACAAAAATGGGACATTCATCAAGATTTAGGAGTACCGCAAATGGCCACATTTTAGGTAGTCCACAATCTCTAGATCATATGCATAGATGGTGGTATTGAATACAGTCTACTCAAAGCTTTTTAATCAAAGCTTTAGCATGACTATGTCCAAGTTCATACTCTACCATGATGAACCGAACACGATGATTTGAAATATCATGTTATCAAATATCATGGTATGTACGATGTTTTCCTATTGCTACATGTTCCAACTCAATAAATGAACGCAAATGTTTTGACTAACACCTTAAAAAGATTAATTCATTAGAATGGTCAAGATACTAGTCTTATCAGGCTATAATTGCTTATTTGTCGTAAGCAGATGCTGTATTAAAGTGGGTGGTAAAATACTTTAATCCTATATTATATTTACATTAGTTTGAGATATTGCTTAATAATGAGACACCATGATGCTTAATAAGGGAATACCATTATGTGTTTCCGTTTACATTATCCGGCGCTAATGCTTGATAATGAGACACCATGTGTTCCATCCACAATTCTCTCATGCATGTCTGCTCCAATTGCTGTAACAATCCAATTATCAAGCTAATTCTTGATAATGAGACACCATGTGTTCCATCTACAATTCTCCTCCAATTCTCTCATACATGTCTGCTCCAATTGCTGTAACAATCCAATGTATACATTCTACGTGGATGTCTATTAGAGATATTCTCATTCTTTGAGTGCATTATCAACTTTTTTATCCTCATATGTGCTCATTTTCTCTTAATCTCACACAAATACATATGTGCATTCATTCACAAAGCAACTTTGCATGTTTGTGAATATATAAAACAATAAGCTCCCAATTTGATTGCATCACATTGATAGTAGGTATTTTTCTTAGATGGTTAAATAGATTTAACGTATTTAATGCCATGTTTTTAACATAATACAACACACTATTTTAAATTTGAGCCTTTTGGAGTAAGTATTGAGAATGATCCTTGGAATACTGTCACACAACATATTGTTCAATGAAAACTTAAAAGTTCTTGAAATTTTGAAGCATATTTTTTAAATTAATACTCTAACCCATAAGAGACATAATGCAAGATGATATTGTCCTAGTAGGATGCATAGATGTCGTTCAAATCTCTCTACTCCTTAGAATTTGCATGGCACATTCAATGATTTAATTCATAAACGTGAAAGAAATAAGAAATTGATTGGGTTCACAGTTATGACACAAAAAACAATTGAATGGGTTTAGAATTAAGAATATATTATCTCATAAACAAACATTTCATGGAGAAGAAATGCCACAAGATAAGAAGATATAACTAGTTTTTATTACAATGTCCATTTATTGCCTATGGTAATCTATATGTCAAAAGAAGTACAACGTGGGACGAGAGAAAGTTCAAGCCTCCCTACACTTATCTTCTAGCCACTTCTAGTAATTTAGAGTTCTGACATCCTCTAGAAACTCTCATGAATTCTCTATATACTATATTCTTAGTGTATTTCTCAAAAGTTCAAACACTCCTACACCTTCGTCCTTTTTTTACATATTTCTATCAATGTTTAGCACGTGCGGGCACAAAAATCATAGGTACAATGTGCAAGTGGATTTTAGGTTGATTCTAGTGTCAGCATATATTGATACTCAGTATATATTAAGCTTAAGAGAGTGTCAGTATATACTAACACTAGAAGAAGTGATTTTATCAATGCTAGTATATACCAACACTTCTAAACAAAAATCATACTAACGGAATTATAAAATGTTGTTTGCAGTAAGACATAAAATAATTTTTTGCTAAAAGTTTTATCATTTGAAGGATAAAGAGTATGTACACCAAGTTTGAGATCAAAATACTCAATATTCATGGTGAAATACATAGTGGCATGCTCCTATCACATATGCCTTTGTTAGATGGCTGCAATACTTTGCACACGCTTTAATATTTTTCACTCAGAGGCTTGTGCAAAGTATCATTGCAGAAATATTTGCATCGTTGCACATCCTTATTTTCTTGTTTGCCATCGTGTCTCAAACCTAAGTATCAAAGAATATGCATCTGCTTGCTCCCATCATATGTGCCTTTTTTTTATGTTTACAGTACTTTGCACACACATTAATCTTATTCACTTTGAAACTGGACCAAATTCTCATGCCCATTTGATATCATTCACATGGTTGGACATGCATATTTTCTAATTTTCCATTACGTCTTACACCTAAGTAAAAAATAATGCATCTCATACCTGAGTATCAAAATATATGCATCATTGTTCTCCTATCACATGTGCCTTTTTTAGAAGGTTATGATACATTGCACACACACTACTACACACAGGCCTTGTTCCAACTAATAAGCGCCAACGTTTAAACCGTGCGGTGTGCTAATCGTTGGTATGTATGGCAGGTTTAAAAAGGTCAATATATACCAACCTTTACCAGACTTGTAAATGGTTGGTATATTTTGACCTTTTACAGTAGTGTGAAAGATTGGTATATAATGACTTTGAGACACTTTCCTATACCGATAATTTACAGAGTGTTTTCCCCATATTGACCTTTAAAGAGATTGTTTCCCAATGCCAAAAAAAATTTATTTTCATACATGTTTGATCCTTTGAAAGAATAAAAATACAAGAGCATGTACATTAAGTTTGAAGCTCATATATTCATGTCCAAGCTTGAGATGAAAAAACTCAATCAAAAGCATTTACATCAACGGCTTTCATCTTGAGCCAAGTCTATCACAAAGAAACCACTACTGTCTTTCTTCACTGAAGCATGGGGACCATTGTAAATAGTTCTAAACCATTTTACATTAAGAATGAAAATACTAAATCGTCTGAAATTAATTTTATAGATTTCGCGTATGGTCCCACAATAATCCAACTGCGAGCAGAGAAGATTGGTATCCGAAGCACTTGCTCGGCTATCTTGTGTAAAGTTAGCCATGACTCCATAATCATATGCGACTCTCTTTAAATCGATGCGCTCTCCGAGAAAATGTCATCCGTATGACCATAATGCACTATACTTTTTGTTCTATAAAAGAGCATCACTAAAACACTTTGCACTCCCGGGCGTTGGCGCATCATCTGACGCGAGCTTCCACTCGTCCCTTCCATCTACACACCTCCAAAACAATACAAAATGCAAGGAAACCCACTCAAGAAACCAACCATGAGCTTTTATGCCTATTGCTAGATTTTATGCCATGTACCATCAATATATACCGATGTTATATCCTGCTCCATCGTCGGTATATATTAATGGAGCAACGTTAGTATATACCGACTCTAGGAGCTAAAACACAAAACTTGACAAAATATGAAGAGGGGAGAGGAGAAGAGTGGAGATGAGGAGAGAGGGCACAGCTAGAGAGCACACCACAAATGACTAATTGTACACTAGAATTAGTTGAAAAAATAGAATATATACAAACCCTTTTAGGGTTAGGGTTAGGGGATCTAACCCTTTCCTTTATAGCACTCTATAAGGTTAGTGCTATGCACATATGATCACGTGATGGTGCTATGCACACATGATCACATGATGTTGAGCGTGAACTCTCAACACCTTCCCTCAAGATCAACATCATGAAGTAGGCCTTCCCTCAAGATGATGATTCTGGGGAATCGAAGAAGGACTGAGCATTACATTCCATCACACCCCTTTAATGGGAATGTCCTTCCTCTGCATCAAACCAAGAGCTAGTCGGTGTTTCTCGAATAGCTCTTTACCGAGTGGTTTGGTAAAGATGTCTGCAACATTTTCTTTCCTATCACAATGCTGCAGTGTGATGTCACCAAGTAACACTCTTTCTCTGATGAAGTGCTCTCTGACATCAATGTGCTTTGTGCTAGAGTGATATACTGGATTTTTAGCCAATGCTTGAGCCGATTGATTATCACAGTATATTGTTGTTGGCTTTGATTCATCAAAGTAATCTGTTTCTGACAATAGTCTTCTGAGCCATATAGCCTCACATGCACCTGTAGTGAGTGCTCTATATTCTGCTTCAGTCGAAGACAAAGAAACAGTTGGCTGTTTGTTTGACAACCATGATATAGCACCTTGACCAAGGAAAAATGCATATCCCTGTGTCGATCTCCTGGTCTCATGATCTCCAGCATAGTCACTATCACAGTATCCATGCAACCGTGGATGACTTCCTCTGTATTCTATCCCAAATTGTCTTGTACCTCTGATGTATCTCAAGACTCTTTTGGCTGCATTCCAGTGAGACTGTTTTGGATTTGCCATAAACTGTGCTAGTGAGCTTACTGCATAACAAATATCTGGCCGTGTGATTGTCAGATATATAAGAGATCCAATGAGTTGCCTGTAGTATCTGTCATTGACTGTAGGATTTTCTGAATCTTTAGTAAGTTTCAAACTCTGTTCCATGGGAGTGGCTGCAATCTTGCAATCTGCCATATGAAACTTCTTCAGGAGACTGTCAACATACTTGAGCTGACTCATGAATGTGCTATCTGAATCTCTCCAGAACTCAATTCCAAGACAATAGTGCATAAGTCCAAGATCTTTCATGTCGAACTCTGCAGATAAGTCTTGTTTTAATTTTCTGATGAAGCTATCCTTGCTTCCTGTCACAATCAGATCATCTACGTACAAAAGTGCAATAGTAATATCATCCCCTTGAACTTTGTAGTAGAGAGTATGATCTGCATTGGACTTCATGTATCCCAGATCAGCAAAATATTTGTCAATTCTGCTGTACCAACTTCTGGGTGCTTGCTTTAAGCCGTAGAGACTTTTCTTGAGATGGCAAACCTTGTTCTCTTTTCCTGGTTCAACATAACCGGCTGGTTGTTGCATGTAGACATCCTCGTCTAGATAACCATTGAGAAATGCATTCTTGACATCGAGCTGATACACATTCCATTTACTGAGTGTCGCTAGTGATATCAAGAACCGTATGGAATCCATCTTTGCTACTGGAGCATAAGTCTCATCATAATCTTGGCCATATTGTTGTGCAAATCCTTTTGCAACTAATCTGGCTTTGTATCTCTGAATACTGCCATCTGGATTGTACTTCACTTTGTATACCCATTTGTTGGCTATGGCCTTCTTTCCTGGTGGAAGGTCGCATAATACCCAAGTGTTATTTTTATACAAAGCATCCATTTCTTCATTCATAGCAGTTTGCCATTCTGGCTTATCTACTGCGTCTTCGAAGTACACTGGCTCTTCTGTAGCCATGATGGTAGTCATAAGAGCATAGTTGGTGGTTTCCACCTGAATTGCTTTGCCTTTCTGAGCATATGTCAATCTGGCTGGTGGTCTGCTTTCCCTAGTAGACCGTCTGAGCTGCTGTGGCACTGCTTGGGGTGTTGCTGGCAATTCTTGCTCTTCTTCATCAACCTGTTCTGTAGATGACTGTGAAGTCGATGCTTCTATCTCCTGTGTAGGTGAGGTTTTCCATTCTGATTCCTCATCGAAGATTACATCTCTGGAGATAATGACTTTGCGGTTGATGGGATCATACAATTTGTATGCTTTACTTTCTTCACTGTAGCCAACCATGATGCATTTGCGTGACTTCGCATCCAATTTCCTGCGATGATCATCATGTATGTGAGCATATGCTATGCAACCAAATATGCGGAGATGCCCAATGCGTGGCTTGTGTCCAGTGAATGCTTCATAAGGAGTCATACCTTGTATCGGTTCGGTAGGAAGCCGATTAAGCAAGTAGTTAGCTGTAGCTATTGCTTCTGCCCAATACTGATTCGGAAGATGCTTTTCACTAAGCATTGCTCTAGCACTGTCTGCTAAAGTCCCATTCTTCCTTTCAGCTATTGCATTTTGCTGAGGAGTATCTGCACATGTGAATTGTCTTCGAATGCCGTGAGTTTTGCAAAATTTCATGAAGGCTGAAGACATGTATTCACCTCCTCTGTCTGATCTCATGACCTTGATCTTTCTGCCTGTTTGGTTTTCTACCATGGCTTTAAATTCTTGAAATCTGGCAAACACTTCAGATTTCTCTTTCAAAAAATAGACCCAACAATATCTGCTGTAGTCGTCGATGAAGGTCAAGTAATAAAGTGAACCATTGATGCTGCGGGTCTGGGCATAACCCCATACATCTGTATGAATTAAATCAAGAATACCTCGTGCACGAGAGGTACTTCTGACAAAGTTGGTTCGCTTTTGTTTGCCGAAGCAGCATGCATAAGGTCGCTTGAAGCCGTTCGGTCGGTTGTAGGGCTTGTTGTTGATGGCACAGATGCGGGGATGCTCGCGGGTGCCAAGAGCTGACGATAAGCCGTTTGGAGGCAGAGCTGCTCTTGTGCGGGCTTGTAGCTGAAAAAAGTATATAAAGAAAAGTATACGCCCCCCGAACCGCTACAAAGCAATATGATCGTGGTTTGTGGGCGTGTAAAAACGACACTTGAACTGCGCCTCAGGAGCCGCCACTCAGTTGAGAGGCTTGGAGAGGCTTTGGTGCAGCTGAGTCGCTTCGTTGCTGGAGTGTGCAGCCGTGGTCGCAGTCGCGTAGAAGGAGGTCTGTCGGTGCAGTAGCCTGCGTTTGTTGTAGCCCACAATATCTTGTCGATGGAGCCTTGGTTGTTGCTGGGCTTCTCTTGAAAAAGAAAAACACTCTCAAACTCTCTTGAGACACCTCTCTATCTCTTTCTCTGAGAATGAGACTAAAACCTTTCTTTCTCACCCTATCTCTTTCACACAGTAATAGCTCTTGAAGCTTTCAATGAACACTCAGAGGTCTCTCTCTCTCACGGAATAAGAAACACTCAAGAGAAGGAACTAAAATCTCTCAAGAATGAACTCAAAGAAAGAATAATGGACGGAAATTTCCTCTCAATGACGGAAATTTCTCTCAACGGAAGTGAAGGGAAGGATCTCACAATCACTCAAGAGAACTCTCAATCTCACAATCTCTCTCACACTCTCAAGAATCGCAATGTCTCAGCGGAAGACAAGGGAGCTCTGATACCATGACAAAATATGAAGAGGGGAGAGGAGAAGAGTGGAGATGAGGAGAGAGGGCACAGCTAGAGAGCACACCACAAATGACTAACTGTACACTAGAATTAGTTGAAAAAATAGAATATATACAAACCCTTTTAGGGTTAGGGTTAGGGGATCTAACCCTTTCCTTTATAGCACTCTATAAGGTTAGTGCTATGCACATATGATCACGTGATGGTGCTATGCACACATGATCACATGATGTTGAGCGTGAACTCTCAACAAAACTCGCGCGCCACCGCCCCTCACAATTCTATTGTGGGAAAAGCAAAAAACTCTCCTCCTTCGTTATATTAGGTGACCTCACTTTCCTCCAACCTCTTCCCTTACCCAACCCCTCTCCCAACACTTATGCTCCCTCTCCACCCTTCTCCCTCTCTACTCGTGTGAAAGGACGTTTTCCAAGAAGGTGTGTCTATTTAAACAATGTAGGTTTTTTTCTTGTGAGATTTCATTTTGTGAGTGTTGAAGCATGTTTCTCCTTGCATTGCTAAGCCCATGTGCTCATTTTCATGCTTGATTTTCATAGTTGAAGGACCGAAAACAAGATTTGGTAAAAGAAAGAAGGCTCACCTCTTCTTTTTTTGGTATTTCTATACTTACCCTTCCTCTACTTTCACTTTCCCTTCCTTTTTCTAAAGTTTCTCTCCTCCTTTCCTCTCCTTTTCTTTCTTTAAAGGTAGAAACAATATACAAAAAGCAATAATGAAAGAGAAGAGCATGAAAGCTATACCTATTGTTTTCATGCTTTCTCCTTGTTTGTAGGCTTCTCTTTGCCCCCTCAATTCAATCCCTTTGAAAAGTTGCTTCTCCCAACTCCTCCTTTCATTAATTAGTTTTGTTAAAAATGGTATGTTTCCTCTCTTTTATAGGGCTAATACACAAAACACCTCCTCTTCCGAGCGGGATTATCTCTAGTGCCAGGAGACGTCGTTTCCAAGTAAGAAAGTGCTTCCTCTCTTTTCCTATTTTTCTTTTCGTGATTGCATTGTCTTGCAACTAGCGCTTAAGGCAGTGGTGGGTGTAGGAACTCTTACCCTCTCTTCTCCTCTCTTCTCCCCACTCTTATTTCCTCTATTCTCTCTTTTCCTATTTCCTCTATTCTCTTTTTTATCCTTCTCTTCTCTTTTCCTTTTCCCCTCTCTTCTCTTCTCTTCTCTTTTTCTCTCTTTCCCTCTCTTCTCTTTTCTCCTATCTCTTATCTTATTTCCTCTCTTTTCCTCTCTTCTCTTCTCTCTTTTCCTCTCTTCTCCTCCCTTCCCCTCTCTTCTCTTCTCTCTTCTCTTCTCTTCTCTTATTTTCTCTCTTCTCCTTTCTTCTCTTCTCTTCTCTGTTCCCCTCTCTTCCCTTCTCTTTTTCTCTCTTTCCCTCTCTTCTCTTTTCTCCTATCTCCTCTTATTTCCTCTCTTCCCCTCTCTTCTCTTGTCTCTTTTCCTCTCTTCTCCCCTCTCTTATTTCCTCTTCTTTCCCTCTCCTCTCCTCTCTTTTTTCGTCCCTCATTCCCCCTCTTCCTCCCCTCTCTTTTCCTCTCTTTTCCTTCTCTCTTATTTGCTCTCTTCTCCTCTTTTCTTATCTCCTCTCTCTTTTCTCTCTCTTTTCCTTCTCTCTTCTCCTCTTTTTCATCCCCTCTCTTATTTCCTCTTCTTCGGACCCTCTCTTCTCTTATTTCCTCTCTTCTCCTCTCTTTCCTTCTCTCTTTTCCTCTCTTTACTTCTCTCTTTTTCCCTTTTTTCTTCTCTCTTTTCCTTCCACTCTTTCATCATCTCTTCCTCTCTTTCATTCTCTTTTCTCTCTTTTCATAAGCATATGCACTTGCGTATGATTATGCTCATATGCTCATGCATAAGCATAACCATATGCTTTGTCTCTTTTCCCCTCTTTTTTCCTTCTCTCTCTTTTTCTCTCTTTTTCCTCTCTTTCCTCCTCTTTTCCCTTCTCTTTTTTCCTCTCTTTTCCTCTCTTTCATCCTCTTATTCCTCTCTTTTCCTCTCTCTTCTCCTTTCTTTCCTTCTCTCTTTTCCTCTCTTTCCTTCTCTCTTTTCCTCCTCTCTTTCCTTCTCTCCTTTCCTCTCTTTTCCTCTCTTTCATTCTCTCCTTTCCTCTTCTTTTCCCCTCTCTTTTTTCCTCTCTTTTCCTCTCAATTAGTCCTCTCTTCCTCTCTTTTCCCCTCTCTCCTCCTCTCTTCATTCTCTCTTTACCTCTCTTTCACTCTCTTTTTTCCTCTCTTTTCCTCTCGTCCTCTCTTTTCCTTCTCTCCTTTCCTCTCTTTCCTTTAAGCCTTCATTCTCTCTTTTTCCCTCTCTTTTTTCCTCTCTTTTCTTCTCTCTTTTCCTCTCTTTTCTTCTCTCTTTTCATAAGCGTATGCGTTTGCGTATGCTTATGCTTATATGCTTATGCATGAGCATATATGCTCATGCATATGTGTAATCATATGCTTTCTCTCTTTTCCTCTCTTTACTTCTCTCTTTTTTTCTCTTTTCCCCTCTTTATTTCTCTCTTTTTTCCTCGTTCCTCCTCTCTTTTCCTTCCACTCTTTCATCCTCTCTTCCTCTCTTTCACCCTCTTTTCTCTCTTTTCATAAGCATATGCATTTGTGTATACTTATGCATGAGCATATGCTCGTATGCTTATGCATGAGCATATGCTCATATGCTCATGCATAAGCATAAGCATAATCATATGCTTTCTCTCTTTTCCTTCTCTCTCCTCCTCTCTTTCCTTCTCTCTTTTTCTCTCTTTTTCCTCTCTTTCCTCCTCTCTTTCCTTCTCTCTTTTCCCCTCTCTTTTTTCCTCTCTTTTCCTCTCTTTCATCCTCTTCTTCCTCTCTTTTCCTCTCTCTTCTCCTCTCTTTCCTTCTCTCTTTTCCGCTCTTTCCTTCTCTCTTTTCCTAGGACTCTTTCCTTCTCTCCTTTTCTCTCTTTTCCTCTCACTCTCTCCTTTCCATTTCTTTTCCCCTCTCTTTTTTCCTCTCTTTTCCTCTCAATTGGTCCTCTCTTCCTCTCTTTTCCCCTCTATCCTCCTCTCTATCATTGTCTCGTTTCCTCTCTTTCCCTCTCTCTTTTTTCCTCAATTTTTCTCTCGTCCTCTCTTTTCTTCTCTCTTTTCCTCTCTTTTCCTTCTCTCCTTTCCTCTCTTTTCTTTTTCCTTTAAGCCTTCATTCTCTCTTTTCCTCTTCTTTTCCCCTCTCTTTTTTCCTCTCTTTTCCTCTCTTCCTCTCTTTTCCTCTCTTTCATTCTCTCTTTTCCCCTCTCTTTTTCCTCTTTTCATTCTCTCTTTTCTTCTTAACCTTTTCCTCTTTTTTCTTTTTCTCCTTAGCCGTATTTGGTTCTTTTTTTTCAAAGAGATTCTAAATGCAACACCCATGCCCTCACCCACGAGTGTCTTCCGAAAACCCCAACTCTGTTCCCCACGTTGGAGTGATTTGGGACATCCAAACTCTGCTATCACATGTAGCAGAGAAGATTGCACACGATACAGACTTGGTTAAGTATAACGTCAAAGTGCATGCGCTTGGGTGGGGTCCTGACCGAAGGCAAGTGGAGCAACAGCAACTGAGGTAGGCACAAAACAAGCTACGGGATCTCTATAAGTTTTGGAGAGACTGCTACGACCGCTGCTATAGCAAGGATGAAACTATAAAGGACATAATGGGTTATGTAGAGGTCTTCATGAACTGCAAGTACGTAATCCATGAAGAGTATGATTATATATTAGAAGAAGTGGAAGATGAAGTTCCGAGTGACTGTCTAGCGGTGAGGAGGAAAGTACCTGGGACAGTAATGCAGAGTAGTAGACCTCCTCCTCTATTTTGGCATTTTTGAAGAATGTCTCTTTTGGGGACAAATTGCTTAACAATACTATTTTCATGATATTTTTTGTATATGAGAACTCTTGTTTAACAATACTATTTTTTGGGATATTTTTTGTATATGAAAACTCTCTTGGATTCCACTTGTCTTAAATAAATAACTGTCCTTTCATAATTATCTTTTCATAATTGTCTTTTATTAAATTGAATTTGAGTTTGAAGTAATTTCTTACCCGCTCGGGTTTGTTTTTGTTTTCATGTTTGTGTCTGCGTTTGTCCAATCCTCCCAAATTAGACATGGCATCACGTCGCACGTCCTCTAGGTATGGAACCCCTCATAGGAGGAGGCATCATGATCTGTACTCTCCAGAGGACTTTGATTCCCTTCAGTCCACTCCTCAAGGGCCTACCCCTGCAACTACCTCTGGGTCGACTCCTCTCGACCCTGGCACGGTGACTACCCCTCGAGAAACTCCTTTTCTAGCAACCCATGGCTTCTTTGGGAGTCCCGACGAGTTTGTCGCACAGATGAGTGATGCAGACGTAGCGAGATACTTCTCTCTACTGTCCCAAAGAACCTCAGCTATTCCTACACCCCTCGAGGTAGATCAGGGCCATCGACGGCTAGACCTACTAGACAACCGTCCCCTCTAGCCCTTCGACTGAGGGGTCATCACCTGGAGGTAGCCATCATAAGGAAAGAAAGAGTAGGAAGGGTCGAGACTGTTGTGGTGACTTGAGGGATGTAAATGAGTCAGCATTACGAAGAATCTCCTTCCATTTTTGCACGCTCTCGGTGCACTCACTACTACTCACCTATAGGTTGATCCCCGAGATCATCCGCACCCACTGCTACTCGCCTATAGGTTGGTACCCCAACATTGCGACTCGCCTATAGGTTGATACCCCGAGATCGACACCCACTACTGCAAAAGATGCTTGACTGCCACACTTGCTATCCGTGTTCGATGCTCGATGATCGCATACCAATTGGCATGACCCAAGGTCAACATCTCACATCGGCTATCATTTCCTGTGTCTCACAGACTAGTCGACTTCATGCCTTCATCTTTCGATTTGTTGGTGATGTAGTCCTATGAAGAGGAGTAGCTACCCACCTCAAAAATTGTGAACAAGTCCACATGGAGCTAGTCCTCCACCTCCACTTTCATAACGACTCAAGCTACATACTGATAAGACATGTACCCAACACTCTTCTTGAGCCTAATGCACTCGGAAAAAAAATCAACAAGTTGTCTTCAGGACTTCATCTTTCGATTTGTTAGTGAGGTATCCCTGTGAAGATGAGTAACTGCCCACCTCAAAGAATGCATCACATCGTTTAGCATCTACCATCTTCTTGGGGTCGAACTGCTACTTCATTTGAAAATCCCTTTGTAGAATTTCTAAAGTAATCCTGACATGTGTGTTGATGACGAGACTGATCATTCTCGTCATATGAATCTAGGATCTCCTCAGCTAGCTCCTCGTCATAGACATCCCTCTATAGGGTAGCTGAGCAAACTTGAGAATGCAATTTAACACAAGAATACCAATGAGAACATCCTCGGAGGAGTCTTCAATGGTGTGTGGAGGAGAAACGTGAGAGCTACGCTTTCACTTTGGACAGGCATGACAATCTGCCATCACGACAAAGATGATGAAGCTATACACAAGGAGAGAAGAGTTTGAAGAAAGCTATAGGTGAGTAATACATTGGCTTGATGAGGACAATAAGCTCAAAGTGATGGACAGAGGTGAAATAACGAGAGTACAGAGTATTTGGGAAACAATGAAGATGATAACGATTGTGTATAATGGAATTTGCAATTGGTATTGGTTTTGATCAGTGGAGCTCCTGATCAACTGTAGTCATTTAGAATCTACGACTGCAATGCCCATCAAAACAGTAGTTGCATGGATCTCCCTTACTTTAGCATGATGTCTCTGCATTAATGAGCCCTTGATATTAATCACTCCATGTGGGACGGGACACGATGCATTTGGTCCACCACAATTAAACAGCTAGCTGTTGGCATGCTGGTTTGTGAAAAAATCACCAAGGCATCGTGAACTGAGTGATTTATCTCCGAGTTCCCTATGTGTGAAGAAGGCGTTGCTGGGTATGGCTTAACTTTGCTTCCATTATACAACTCAAAAAACACATTGCCTTCCAAGTCCACGAGTTGAACCATTCCATTGTCATGAACTTCCACCAACCAATAGGGTCCATCCCATCCCAGCTTAAAATTGGTTTTAATGGGCCCCAAATTAGCAGTTAAAGCAATACTATCATACCCTTCTTCCAAATGCTTAGGCACAATATGTCAATCATGCCAGGCTTTCCTTCTGCGTTGTATCACCTATGTGACCAAGAAGCTCAGAGACATATCTCATCTACTGCACCATTATTGGCTAACCAAACAAGATAAGTAACATTTCACAGATACTGGATTGAAAGGGGAAAAACCTTGCTTCATGAAAAGGGCACCAGCAGCCTTTTTGCAACCTGTGGAATAATTTTCTTTGCCTCCCTTACTTCAATTTCCATCATGGGCTGAAGGTCACTGGGAATGCTCGACAGCTTCTATCCCTGCAAGTCCTCGTGTTCTTGCAAAATCCATAGTACACAAGAAACAAGAGCATATATAAATTTGACAAGCATTCCTAGTTATAGCAAGCGATTTGGTAAGCAGATGAGGTCACAGTTACATGACTTAATTAAAAAATTTTCTGGAGATATAGAACCATTTCCTATGGAGGACTATTTGCATCACAGATGGCCTTAGGTGGAACAGTAAACAGTTGAGCATCCTGACTGCTTCAGGCGACTGCATAGCTACTGATATTCTACGTGAATTGACAGCTCTGTATCTGCTGATTGGAAAGTTCACAGTGTGAGGCAGTCGAGACAGAATAGAGGAGTTGATTTTGGACAAAAAGTCCCCAGCTCATATGATAATACACTTTCCTTTTGAGCATTAACAATCTGCACTTCTCAGGACAAGCAGCCTTCCATAAATACTTGTATGGCCCAAAATACGAAAAGGCAAGGCCTGACATTTCATCGAAAACCTTGACCCTTCTGTCCGGTCAGAATCTTAGCCACCTTTTTTCTTTCTCCTCACTATGCACTGCCAGACTGGCAGATGCATGATGTGCCTCAGCTCTAAGTAAGGCCGTTCTAGATTCCTTGAGCTTTCGGGAAACAGCATCATGGAAAGCTTTGTCTTTACGATTGCGTAAAGCCATCTCTTCCAGCTTTTCCACTTTACTTCTGAGTTCTGTTACCTCATCTGCCTGTGCAATCAGTGAACGTCGATTCTCTTTCTCAGCTTTCCCCTTGACTGATCTCTCGGTTTGCAATTTTCCCCGACCAATCATGTCCTCAACTTCAGGATCTTTCTGACCAGCAAGTTGCTTGTTTATCATTCCAAACATATCTGAAAACTCTCCCTTTTCAGCTTTAGCAGCACGTGCTGCTTCAGCATGCCTCTTATCACGCTTTCTTTTACCACCTCGGCCCCTCTTTTTACCATTGGCTCTACTTGTACCCTCCCCTCGCTGCAATACATCACCAACGAAATCTAATGCCAAGCGTTTTGGTAAAACCCTTACATGAAGAGGATTCACTATTCCTTGTCCAGTTCTACCAAGCCCCATTCCTTCTCGATAACCCATACTTGCCATCATTTTTGAGGCCATACCCCGTGTATGCTTCTCCCAATTTGCAAATGTCACTGTTTCTGTTTGAGGCCCTGTTTCTACTGCCAACATTGCTCCAAAGCTTGCATATTCATCATCAATACCCTCAACTCCCTCAGATTCTCCTTCATCGTCCTCTGAGCTCGAGCTTTCTTCATCAGTTACATCTGCAAGCTCCGAAAAAGAGAGATTTTCAATGCCAACCTGTAAACGATTTCCATCATTGACAACAATAACAGTGCCACATTGCAGTGTATCATCCCAAGATTCAAGTTCCGCTCGTCTCCATAGCCCTTGACAGTACGTAGAGCTACATGCAAGAACTGCGGAGCCAACCGATGACTGCTGCCATGTCGGTGGATTGAACTGCTTCAAAGCACCTAGTGAAACCAGAAATCCTGCCATAAAGCCCTCAAGACTAGTCAGAATTCTATGCATGGTTTGGTTCCTAGACCTAGGGTCAGGCCACCATCTAAAAGGAAATCACTCTTCTTCCATATGTAAAGTGCAGTACAACTCAAGGAAGCTACATAAACTGACAAATAATGGGAATAACTCGGCACATACCAAAATGCAAAAACTGTTCAACTGCTTCTTCCTTACCATAACAAATATGAAAAAACAGAAAAAACAAGAAGTCTTTGAACGCTATCTTCTAGCATCTCCTGTGGATGCTAGCTTGCCTCTCTAGCCCAAGCACATCAACATAACTCAAATAAGAACAACTGTGTTTGGAAACTAGGAAACTAATTTCCGTGTGAAATACAGAAATACTAATAATCCTCTCTAAACGAAGAAAGAGTACAAATGAATGCATGAAGACTACCCCCCAGTGCTAGCGGAAAACTTTTTTCCCAACCAATCAAAATAAAGACACTCTTCAAGTCATTTTGCACCTCAAAACATACACATTTGCCCATTTTTACACTTAATTAGTCAAAATCTCAACCGGTATTCTAAAGATGGCGAAATCTGAGCCACTTTTTCTCAATTTCAGCTGGTGCTACACTAAAGGGCGGTCTTTTCCTGGCACTGCTATTCCCAAAAAAATGCAGATCGTTCCCCAAAACTCGATTATTTCTCATTCATCATGCCTGATTAATTTTCTTTATAGGGTCAGCCTCTGTCTGACAAATGCTTTCATACATAATTCCCCCAAACACATTCGCATACAGTGATCCTTCCATGTGATGCCCACAAAAGCTAGAACATCTTTGAATCTCCTATTTGTCATGCTTACTAGATTTTGACTTCTTAAGCACAAGGGTAAACCTTACCATGTGACAGATACATGCTTTCATACACGACAGACAGATTGCGTAGAAAGGTCACTCCATACAAAACTACAACAGCTAGGTCACCCACCATGTGACATACGGCAGTTGTCACCAAACCGACACCGCTGCTGCATGAAGAATTTACACATCTGCACTTTTTATAGCTTCACGTTAGTCCAAACTGAAGTATTAATAGGAGCCCTGCCATGTACACAAGCACACACTTTCCCTGGTCCTATGGACCAATTCTTCTATGCATGCAAGAAAGTCAAAACTCCAGTTCCGATAGGTGTAAGGTGTTATATAAATCTACAAAAAGCCTAGATTCATCACCATAAACACAAACTTAAAACAATGGCATCGTAAATTAGTGTCATCGCACTCAAGGATGCTACAAACAATGCTTTAAATCATGAACATTGCCATGCATAACATGGCAGTACGTGCTATGGCAACTGTACCTTCGCTTTTGTCTGCATGAACCACAAGCTCATGTATACATGGAACGTGCTGTTCATAATGGTGGTGCATAAGGACGACATTGTGCATATGTACGACTGTGTGCATGCATACATGTATATTTTGGTGCATACCACCTCGGGTATATATCTCATCTAGAGGTGGTCATGATAGAAGCTAGCCCTAAGAGCAGAGCTAATCACACATCCTTGAAACTCAATTCACCCAGAACTGTTGAAGAGGAACATACTTCCATCAGTTTAGCATCATTCTCAATACTAAAATTTCACAAAAGAATATAGACAGAAGAAGTTGGTTGGACCAGGACATAGCTAGAGATTAAAAATATAAATCATGCCATCGCATGCTAAAATATATGGCTGCTGCATTCATGCCTTGTCAGCAGTCAGCACAATGTGTGTGTGTGTGCGCAAACGTACACACACGTGTATGAGAGAGAGAGAGAGAGAGAGAGATTACTGTCTTCGAGAGACCTCACAGACCTATGAGACAAAGTACAATCAAAGAATGACCAATCAAAGCCCTGTGGGCTCAGGCAAAGGGCTAGCTAAGGCCCTTGCTGAGTGCTACTAATCTCAAACACTCAAAACTCGTGCTCAAAAAATACATAATCAAGTGCCACGGTGGCTCTCCAGTGGGATGTATTGTATGTGTGTATCTGTTGGGTCGTCTCTCGCTGTGGCAGGGGACATGGTCTCCGTGATCCCTATTTTCGATGGGCCATATCAAGAGTGACACATCGGCTAGGACAATTCCCTT
The DNA here is from genome assembly GCF_047967505.1 of Dipteris shenzhenensis. Lineage (NCBI taxonomy): Eukaryota > Viridiplantae > Streptophyta > Polypodiopsida > Gleicheniales > Dipteridaceae > Dipteris > Dipteris shenzhenensis. The sequence continues at coordinate 39,758,561 of NC_141607.1, forward strand.
TGAGGAGGGCTGAGATGGGCTGAACCTCCATCGTGTGTGCTCTAGTTACCCTCTACATCATGCAAAGTATCTGTGTCTCTATGTGTCGTCTCTTCCCACTGATCTTACTCCACTATGTCCTGGGGCTGACTCGAATGCATAGAAATCCGTGACATGTCACTGTGTCCGATCTGTCTTCGTCTCCTATGGTACCGTCAACTCTTGCTGTCTGATCAGCTGCAATAAGCTCTCTCTGAGGCACCACATCTCCATCATATAGAGGCCAACACAAACCTAGTCATGAAAATTGATCAACTGAGAGAGTGGCCCGAACCCCGCCCCCTCCTGAAAGAGACAATGGTACCGTCCTTGAATCTCATAGTAGACTGGGCAAGTACATAAGAAGTGCTCTATCTCCACCTCTGCCAATGTGCATAACCTGTAAATCCGCTACTCTCTAGGCGTGCAAGTAGCTCTCCCTACCTCGATCCTCAACTGATGGGATGACACCCACATCTCTCCCTCAATGCATGAGACTGACCTCCAAATACTAGGGTATGATAATCATTTCATCCGATGAAACTCTAAGGAAGTGGTCATAGTAAACTGATCTTGGTTGGGAACTCTTTGTTCCCTCCCCAAGTCCGTGGCATATAGAGATGGAGTAGACCGACCGTATGATGCAGTCAATCTCATCTCACAGGACTTGGAGGGACGATGCATCTAAGCTGTACTGGAAGGGGAGGGGGAGGGGGAGGCGGTCCATCTAGATTCAATGACTGGCAAACCATCTGGATATGCGTGCATACCACGCCGTGCTAACCCCACCCTTGACTAGCCATCTGGATGACACTAGTGCCAGCCTCGATAGTCTCCAGCTAGGCAAGGTCCAAACCCTATGAGGATTTGTCACCGTCTAAGAAGATGGCATCAATCTGGAGTGGGGACAAAGAGAACGTTGACTGTACTATTTGATGAGGGACCGAGGGCTTACTTCAAATCATCCCAGAGCACATAACCACCTAAAGCCTCTCGAATCTCCGTCGATCGGTTGCCAGAAGGATGCTACATACACGGTTGTCGGCCTCACAAAGTGTATCGAATAGCCACCCTTCATCGATGGGTTCTGGAAGTGCACCTAAAGGCAATGAGCATCCCTTGGGATGGCCGCATTTGCACTTTATGCAACTTACAAGAGCTTAAGGAAGAGGAGCAGTTTTCATTAAGATGTCCTATGTAATATGAGTCACCATCATTGTCTATTCAAAGATGGATTCGAGCCCTTCTCTAGTGTCTTGGTCCATCCGGGTTAGAGACACAGAGTGATGTTCTTCACAAGACCGTATGGCAAAGAGGCCAGCTACTTATGATACAATGAAAGATCTGAGGCCTAGTCGAAGTCCAACCAGAGGATGATTACTGAATTTTTCCAGTTAGATAGCATAGACCAGCATTCCCGAGGAGAGGATTGTTAGCACCTATGTGTTGGGAGTGTAGGGTGACACCTTAGGTGTAGGCCCGAGGCACTTTTTACTCCAACTAGTGGAGGTTTTTTCCCCTGAGCTTGGCAAGCACACTTCCATGTGACCTGCAGGGTGTGCTTAGCAAAAAACACAACCTTATCCATGTATATGATGTGACTTTAGTCACATCTTCTGAATTAATCAATCATTCGAGCTTTTTGTGCTTGCTCTCTCCTCGTGTGTCTCGTCTCTGCACCAACAAATGGTATCAGAGCCTCGTTGAGCTCCTGCTTCCAGCCCAAGCTCCACCTGCCCGGATAGTTCGTGCTCTTCTTCCTGTTGCATTCTGTCTGTACGCTGCATTCTCATTGGAGCATGCCATCCGTACAATCGTTGTCCGCACATTTCGAATGATTCTGCCGTACAGCTTGCTGCAAGTGCGCCATACAGCCTAAAGGCACGTACGTGTCTACGCCGTACTCCTGCCCCGTCCGTACCATCGCCGTACCTTCCGTACGGGCACTATACCTGCTATTGCCATACCTGCACGAGTACACCGTACAACAAGTCGTCGTACCTATTTGCGTACAGGTCCTGATTCCGTATCTGCCATACGTGTGGTACCTGCTGTACCTTCTGTGTAATCGTCGCCGTACCTGCCGTACCATCGTGTACCTGATCTACCTGCTGCAGTCATCACTTGCATCATCGCCGTACGTAGCAGTTGTACCTGCGCGTACAATCCGTACAGCAGGTCTTCATTCCTGCTTCCGTACAGGCTCTGCTTCCGCACAGCAAGTCTTCATTTCTGCTTCCGTACAGCAGGTCGTCAGTCCTTCATTTCTGCTTCCGTACAGCAGGTCGTCAGTCTTGCTTCTGTACAGTTCCAGTACCAACAAATCTCGTGGTACTTGTGCAGATATTTGCAGTTCTTTGCTGTCATTTTGGGTATTCTCAGGTTCACAGTTACTTGCAAATCAAACATTGTAGACAGATCTGCAGATTTGGTCTAAAATTTCGGGCTTTTGTTTAGAAATTGCAAATTTGGGGCTTTTAGTGAATTTGCCCCTTTCTGATCGCAATTTCAAGCTCGAAATTTGGGGCTTTCAGTTTTGCAGTACAATTTCTTGAAGAAATTTGGGAATATTCTGTGCAATTGCAATGGCAGAAAGGGATGTTTTTGGATTGCTCTCTGCAGAAGATAAATTGGAGGTCAACATCTCCTGATGTCACATGGCAGAGAGAGAGAGAGGGCCTTGCTTATGAGTGTGCCCGACCTGGGACCAACTATCCTCTCTGATCGTACATGATGCGACATTTGCTTGTGGCCAAAGGTTTTTGGGGCATTGTGGATGGCACTCAGTTGCGTCCACATGCACCAACAAATACTCCTTCACCTAGATCAGAGGGTGAGTCATCTCGGATTATAGAGATATCACAATCACCTACTCCAAAGCAGAGTCAATGGGATGGCCGAGATGCCAATGCACATGCCTTGATTGCATTATCTGTTAAAAGAAGCATTATTCCTCACATCCGGTCATGCAAAACAGCAAGGGCAGCTTGGGAAAATTTGGCAAAGTTGTACCAAGTCAAGAATGAAGCCCGTGTGGCATACTTGAAGAGGAAATTGGAGACTCTTCCTATGCTTGATGGTGATTCCATGGATGATTATCTCACGAAGGTAAAGGATTTACGAGAGCAATTAGCATCTGTGGATGAGATTATTCCGGATGCCTCGTTGGTTTCTACAATGTTGCAGGCCATCCCCGACACGTATCAGAATGTGTCCACTACTATGCGGCTTATGATGAAGGGTAATCCCAATTCAATTACCTTCGATGAGCTTGTTTCTGTACTCTTGCAAGAGGAGCAGTCCAGATATAATAGGACCGTGATGCGTGTGGCTGATCAGGCTTTTATTGCCAGCCAAAAAGGCAAAGGTAAGGCTGCATTTCAGGGGGGCAGCAAGCCCAAGAAAGATGCAAGCCAGCCATCTGGCAAGTATGAAAAAGAGGGTGATAAACCCAAGAAAAAGGGGAAGTGCAACTATTGCAGGAAGCCAAGACACTACATTAATGAATGTCGCAAGAGGCTTGAGAAGGAAAAGACCAAAGGGGCCAGCATGGCAGTGACGGATAATGTCCCCAAGTCCGATAACAAAGAGGCTGCAAATTACACTTATACATCCTCCCATGATGAGGAATGGGCTTTTGCAATGTTATGCAGTTACAATCCGTCTATTCATGATGCATGCCTATCTGTGAGTGATGCCAATGCATGGTATTTTGACAGTGGTGCTAGCAAGCACATTACCTCACAGAAGGATTTGTTTACATCTTATGCAGCTGGTTCTCATGGAGGCACGGTGACATGTGCCAACAACTCCTCCCATCCTGTGCAAGGAGTGGGAAAGATTGTACTTACCGCAGCAAATGGTGGTGCATTTACACTCTCTGATGTGCTATGGGTGCCTGGCATCAAAAAGAATTTGCTTTCAGTTTCAGCCATTGCCAGTGGTGGCTTAATGGTGAAGTTTTTGGATGATAGATGCACCGTACATGACATTAGTGATGGTGATACAATTGTGGCTTCTGGAACTTTATGCCACGGTCTTTACAGACTTGATCACTATGAGAGTGCTTTGCATGATGCTTTATTCACCACCACCCCATCACAGTTGGCAAATGCTGAATTATGGCATGCTTGGCCATCTCAATTTCAGAAGTTTTCTGCGTTTACACAGCCATGAAATGGTGTCCGAGATGCCACACATACATACTCCGACTCGCCATGTATGTGAGGGATGTATCTTGGGGAAGATGCATCGCACACCGATTCCCAAAGATGGGACTGTCAGAGCTGTCCGTAGATTACAGCTTATACACAGTGATGTTTGTGGTCCTATGAGGACTCCATCTATTGGGGGATATCTGTATTTTGTCACTTTCATTGATGATTTCTCTCGTTTCACGTGGCTCTACCCATTGAAGGAGAAGTCAGAGGTGTTTACAAAATTCAGACATTTTATTACTCAGGTTGAGAATTATGCCTCAGAAAAAGTGGGGACACTTCGCACTGATAGAGGGGGAGAATACATGTCCAAGGAATTCATGCATATCTTGCAGAGAGAAGCATCATCCATCAGTGTACCACTCCATACACCCCAGAGCAAAATAGGCTCGCTGAAAGGAAAAACAGGTCGGAAATGGAGATGGGTGGATGTATGCTCAAAGGCAAAGGTTTGCCCAACAGGTTCTGGATGGAAGCTCTCATGTGTGCAAATTATGTACTTAACACATGTCCCACAAAGGCCTTGCATAATCTCACCCCGTATGAGGCATGGCATGGTAAGAAGCCTTCTATTGCTCATCTCAGAGTATTTGGTTGCTTGGCCTATGCACATGTGCCACAGCAACATCGTACTAAACTTGATGATAAGACTCTCAAATGCATTTTCGTGGAATACAGTGTTGAAAGCAAAGGGTATCGGCTGTATCATCCATCCAGCAGGAGGATTATTACAAGCAGGGATGTCATTTTTGCTGAGGATTCCACTCAGCCATTGCTGTCCTGTCAAAAACAGCCTGATGTCTACTCCAGGGATGTGTTTGAACAAATGCTGCCCATGACAACTGAAGGTCCCTCATTTTCAGAACATTCCAGTTTGATTCCCCATGCTGTTACGCAGGCCGGTACAGCAACTAATCAGCCTATTGTGGCTGAACCACATATGCCTATAGATGAGGCAAATATTGACCAGGCAGTTGATGAGGAAAGGACAGCCATTCAGTCATCCAAACGGGTGCCCAGGTGGCTGATTGAAACATTACGGGACAGCAGGTTACATACTCCTTTACCTGCGAGGACTCGTGCAAAATCTCATCATGCATCTGGGTTGTTTACTGATTATGCCTTTCAGAGCACATGCAATGATGAAGAACCTCTAGCATTTGAGGATGCTGCAGAGGACAGTAATTGGATGGCAGCCATGCATTCAGAATATGATTCCATCATGCAAAATGAAACATGGCACTTAACTGAATTGCCTCCAGGCAAAAAGGCCATTGGTACTAAGTGCGTCTACAAGATTAAGCAGAAGGCTGATGGTTCAGTAGACCGCTTCAAAGCAAGACTCGTTGTGAAAGGGTATGCTCAGCAAAAGGGTATTGATTTTGATGAAACCTTTGCCCCTACCTCTCGCATGACCACTATCAGATGCATGATCGCCATGGCAGCCCATCATGGATGGCAAGTACATCAGTTGGACATCAAAACAGCGTTCCTACATGGAGACTTGCATGAGGAGGTTTATGTTACACAGCCTCGTAGATTTGTGCAGGATGGACAGGAACACTTGGTGTGCAGGCTTCGCAAAGCTCTGTATGGCCTTAAGCAGGCACCTAGAGCTTGGTATGAAAAGATGCACACATATTTGGTTGCCCAGGGATTCAGCAACAGTCCAACTGAGAGTACCCTCTATGTTAAAAGGACTCAGGATGTTTTTTTGGTCATTGTTTTATATGTTGATGACATGCTGCTCACAGGCCCCAATGAGCAAAATATTGCAGCCTTCAAGGCTGAATTACATTCCTCATTCGAGATGAGTGATCTGGGCCCTTTGCATCTTTATTTGGGCATTCAGTTTATACAGCGGGATGATGGTATTGTTCTGATACAAACTAAGTACATCCAGAAGTTGCTTCAGCGGTTCTCTTTCCAAGATTGCAAGCCAGTTGCAACTCCTGTGGAGACTGGGATGAAATTCAGCATTGAAGATTTTGGGGATGCTTTTGATCAGACATTGTACCAGCAGGCTGTGGGCTGTTTGATTTATTTATGCAATACACGGCCAGATATTCAGTTTGGGGTCTCCTTATAGAGCAGATTCATGCATTGCCCAGGAACCAAGCATTGGCAGGCTGTTAAGCGGGTGTTCCGCTATTTGCACGGTACTATGGACCTTGGTTTATTCTTTCCCAAGGGGGCTGATCCACAGCTGCATGCTTTCTGTGACTCCGATTGGGCAGGATGCTTTGACACAAGAGTGTCCACTTCACGTTTTTGCTTCTACTTTGGGCAGTCATGCATCTCTTGGTTGAGTAAGAAGCAACCCTCCGTGGCCACTTCCAGTTGTGAAGCTGAGTACAGGGCAGCTTTCACAACCACCGTTGAGTGTGTTTGGCTCAGGCGATTATTTGCTGATTTGGGTATGAGACAGGAGTCTGCTACCTCTATTTTTACAGACAGTCGGAGTGCTTTGGCAGTTACAAGAATCCCGTCTTCCATGCTCGCACAAAGCATATTGAGGTTCATTATCATTATGTCAGAGAGAGATTGTCTGCCTCAGAAATCAGCATGATCTATGTGCCTACACATGACAATGTGGCAGATATATTCACCAAAGCATTGTCTCGTGAGAAGTTCCAAGGCTTTCGCAAGCTTCTGAACTTACTTCCTTTTGGTGATTGATATCACATTTGCTTGTACACTGTCACCACTTCACTCCAAGGGGGTTTGTTAGCACCTATGTGTTGGTAGTGTAGGGTGACACCTTAGGTGTAGGCCCGGGGCACTTTTTACTCCCACTAGTGGAGGTTTTTTCCCCCGAGCTTGGCAGGCACACTTCCATGTGACCTGCAAGGTGTGCTTAGCAAACACAACCTTATCCATGTATATGATGTGACTTTAGTCACATCTTCTGAATTAATCAATCATTCGAGCTTTTTGTGCTTGCTCTCTCCTCGTGTGTCTCGTCTCTGCACCAACAAGGATGCAATCAAGACCTGGAAAGAGACCCTCCATGTTTGTTGGCCTGGTGACACAACCAACAGGAGTGATAGTGTCACTTATCCCATGGAGAGCTATTGCGCCGCAACCACAAAAGACCATGTAGCTTGATCGATAGTAGCGCTCTATAACAGGGTTATCTCTAGTGATGCCAGCCAGTGTCACAGCCTTTGTCGGCTTAGACCCTCCTGTCCATTCTCACCTGCCCAGTGAATCTGGTTCCTCGAACCACATACTAGCTTTTTTTCATGGGTTTCAGAGATTAGTATTCATCTTGGGGGGTAGATGCCCACTTAGTGGCCCTACTCATTCATGTTTTTTCTCATTGTATCTTATTTTTTCAGCCTCATAGACTCTTCGATCTTTCGAAGATTTTCATAACTTTCTCTCTTTTTCTTCTTTTCTTTCAAATGATTGCGCGCGTGCACACACACACACACAGTGCACACACGTGACAAACTGTAGTATGTACATATGATAGACGATTAAATCAAGATTTAAGTTTAAAATACACAAGAGTGAAGGCTCAAGAATCAAAATATATATGAAATATAGATCATCCATAGATCATACGTTCATGAATCATAAGAAAAATTAATACATATAACTAGCAACTAGCTAGGCTGCAGCCTAAACAGAGTGCCGAAACTCTAAAGCTAAGACCTACTCCAACATCTGCTATAGCATTTTTCGTCACTATGATCAACAGATGTGTCCTCAAACCAGTCCCTCACTCACTTCTAGTATGACTCCTCTAACAGGTCTAGATTGTTTGCATCCTTCTTAACTTGAACACCCTCCTCCATTTGTACGTCAACTTGCTCCATGGGTGCTCTTGCTCAATCTCATGAGACTCATCTCTGCCTCAACTGTTAGTAATCGACCAATAGAGGGTACGCACAGCGGAAGACTGATAGAATAGCCCAGGAGCTCACACAGTGTGGTGTGGGGTGTGGAATCACAAACTTCTTAAGCTTATGTGCATAGAATAGAAGTGCAAACTCATCAATAGACAATGAACCAGCCAGATAGAGAAACCACCAAAATAATATATTTCCGTCCAAAGCTATGGACATAATACAAAAGAGATAGATCCAGAGTCCCACCACTGGTGTGGTCCTCTGATCTTACCACAAGGTCCTTCTCCTATCTGCCGGCTATCTCTAGACTCGAGCCCGTGAGCTCCACCTCGAGCGTCTGTAGACTTTCCGTCCAGAATGATCCTCTCCACCTTGCTGTCTGGAAACCAGCCTAGGTGGGCAGCCTGCTGTGAGCTAGGTCTGCAGCACAAGGTACTTCTTTCTCCTCCTGAATGTAGGCCCAAAGGTAGCCCTGCTGCTTGCTCCTTCTGCCAGTGGATTGGCTGCAACAGATGATGATGAATGAGGGCCTGGAGGACCTCCTTTTATAGCCCCCAACGGCTGCTGCAAAACTGACTGGCAGACCCCCTTCCTGGCCAACTTTCTGTCTGCCCTAAAACCGACTGGTTGGCTGCACCTACCAGCCCAACCAGTGCACTATATAAAGGCTTTCCTGGGCCCTTTTTCAGCCTTTGTTCCAGGGCATAAAGCCCTCCATATCCTCCATGCAGGCGCCTTCCTGCACCAACAGTCCCACCTCTGTCCTGGCCATGTGCAGGCCCTGAAAACACCTGCCACAGTTCCGTACACCTACTGCAGACAGTCCGTACTGTTGCTGATGTCAGCACCATGTCAACGCAGTCTTTCAGCTCAGCATCCTTGCGCAGTTCATGCTCTAGCCAGTCCTCAATGTCCACGTGTCTTTGTGCCACTATTTTCTGTTGGGGTAAAGGCACATTGCCACCCCTTTATTAAAGATATGACACCTAATAGGGGGGAAAAACCTAATCCTAATAAAACCTATGAGTTTGTGGTGTGGCTCATCACTTCACACCCGCATGTTTGGAGTCTCTCGCTCTCTCCCCCGTTGTTCTTCTTCTCCTTACCTTCCCCTTCAACTGGTATCAGAGCCTCTTCCCCTTCTACCCTTGCCTACCCACCCCCTCTACCTATCTTCAGCTCCAGCGGGACAGCAAGGGCAGCAGCCAGGGCATAGCGCGGGCAGCTGCAGCGGCAGCGCAGCGCGGGCCAGCGGGACAGCGCGGGCAGGAGTGCAGGGCGCGGGCATAGCGCAGGGCGCGGGCAGGAGCGCAGGGCGAGCTGCAGTAGGGCGGCGCCGAGCCGCGCCGGCAGCTGCACAGCAGCTGCTAGCTGCTACAGTCTTCGGGCTTCGAACAGGGCGGCGCGCAGGCGCGCACGTGTACGGCCGTACGGCCGTCCGTACTGTCGTACGGACTCCGTACAGGCGTCCGTACTGTACGGACGTCGCCGTACTGTTCCTTGGAAACTGCGACAAGGATGTGTTTTTTTTTTCGGGGAGCAACGTCAGGCATCTAGGCACGCAAGCCTAGGAAGCATTCGAAAAGGAAGAAGAAGAAAATCTCGAATTTCGAGAAAAGTACAGCAGGTACAGCGAGGAGATTTGGACTTTTCCCGAGGTGCATTGTATTGCGTGAAGTACATACAGCAAGTACTTTTCTTTTATTTCCCTCCTGCTTGGAGGAGGACTTGTGCACAGATATCGGGATTTATGCATCTGACAGAGGATATATGCTTTTACTGGGTTTGAATCTCAGTTTACGGGTGAGCAGATCATAGGGCTTTTGCCCGGCAGTTGATGCTTTGTATGCCTTGAGGTAGTGTGGTGCCAGACTGCACACATTTGTCTCGATTTCCGCAGTGTGGAGGTGACATTTTCTTGCAGGTCACATTTCTTGTGCAACACTCAGAGAACCTCAGTTGAGCCACGCTTGGCCAGGGCGCATCGAGTTTACTCGGTCCCTAACTGTCCATCGTTGACAGTGCTCAAAAGGTTCCTCATTGAGTGTTTGTACGTTTGGATCTGTGTATGTCATTTCTACACAGGGCAGTATTTGCATTACACTGTTAGTTGATTTTGTCAGAGAGATTTGCACATTGTATGCCTTATCCCTCATTGTTGAGGTTGTTTTCACTTGGTACAAGTGTCAGATCAAGGGGCTTTTGCCCAGATTTTGCTTGAGAGCACTTGGGTTACTGTCAGAGATCTTCAGATGCATTTTATTCCCTTGGCAGAAGGGTAATTGCTTGGGATTTATCCCATTTTCTGTTGCAGGTTTTGTGACAGGCTGAAGTGTCTGGAGCTCTTTTTTTTTTTTCTTTTCGGTGAACAAAACAGTGTATGCCAAGTGGTTTATGCATATTAAATCAGTGCAATACCTCATCTGAGGTGGGAGAAGTGATCAGGACAGCAGTGCAGCAGTGTTTACAGCAGTGTTTTGTGCTTTGTCAGCTGTTGATGCACTGTTAAAGCGCTTGTGGAACAGCTACAGCATTCTGGAGTTACTGTTTTATGCCTATTTGAGCACGGTACAGTGTGTCAGAAGGTACAGTGACTGGAGGGACATTTACTGTTTTGCTGCAGATCCTTTTGACAGTAAAAACAGCACTATTGTGAGTGCTTCTGGCTCTTGATAGAGCGGGTTTTTCTGAGAAATCAGAACTTTATTCAGTCATTTTTTTTTTACTTACAGGGAGTCAGGGACTTTCCTTATCTGATATGGCATAAGGGGGAAGTGAATCATCAATTCTGAACATAAAGAAATTGGAAGGAGCACACAATTATGCATTATGGGCAGAACAGTGTTTGAATGTACTTCTGTTAAAGAAGATTTCTAAGCCCATAAGGGTGAAGGGTGTCAAGCCATCTGACATGGCAGATGATGACTGGGAAGAGCTTGATTTGTCCGCAAGGGCAGCTATCATGCTTACTATTTCTAATACTCTTGTGTTCAATGTTCAGGCTGAAAAGACCTCTTATGGCCTATGGCAGAGGCTAGCAGAGTTATATGCCCAAAAGAGTTCAGCCAGTAAGGTTTATTGGTTGAAGAAGCTGGTTGATCTTCGCATGAAGGAAGGTACAGCTATGACCTCACACTTGAGTGAGTTCAATGCCATCTTTACACAGCTTATTGCACAGGGATTGAACCTTGATGAGGAGTTCAAGGCTACTTTCTTGTTGTGTACCCTCCCTGAGAGTTGGGACACTTTCAAGACCACCCTGTCTAATTCAAATGTCACTCTTATGTATGCTGATGTAGAGAGCTCTCTCCTTATGGAGGAGATGAGCAGGAAGAATAATGCGGGCAGCAAGTCTTCAAATGCTTTGCAGGTACAAGATAGAGGCAGGACTCAGCAGAAGGGGAGATCTGCTAGTAAGTCCAAATCCCGCAGTTAGTCCCGTGGCAAAAAGGATATTGAATGCTTTTATTGTGGCAAGAAGGGACATGTGAAGTCTAAGTGCTTCAAGTTCATACGGGATCAGAAAGCCAAGAAGGCTGAAACAAAGGATGCAGGCAGTGGAAGCAAAGGCAAAGGCAAGGCCAAGGCAGATGACTTGGATGCAGTGAATGTTGCAGCAGAGGATAGTGACAGTGACATACATGATGTTTTATGCTCTTCTGCTGTAATTGCACATACTTTGGTTATTGATGGCCATGACATGCACACCTGGCTCTTGGATTCAGGTGCTTCTTTTCATGTTACTCCTCATAGGGAGTGGTTTACTTCCTACACAGGTACGTATGGAGTTGTTCATCTTGGGAACAACTATGCATGTCAGATTGCAGGGATTGGCAGTATACAGATAGTATTCCCTGATGGACGCATATTTATGCTTGATGGTGTCCGCCATGTGCCGCAAATCAAGAAAAATCTGATTAGCACTGACTTGTTGGATGACAGTGGTTACCACACCACATTTGGGGATTCCAAATGGGTGATTACTGATGGCCAGGTTGTAGTGGCTGAGGGTTATAAGAGTGATACCTTGTACCCTCTTTATGTTTCCAGTGTAGGTAATCATGTTGTTGCCATAACCGAGCTGCCAAAGATTTCCTTGTGGCATAGCCGGTTGGGACACATGTCCGTTAAAGGAATGCAAGAACTATCACGTTTGGGTTATCTGCCGTCTCTTTCTTTTTCAGATTTGCCTACTTGTGATCATTGCATATTTGGCAAGCATTCTGTGACTCCTCATAAGAGGAGAACTCCCCAGAATAGAGCACCGCTTGATCTAGTGCACACTGATTTGTGTGAGATGCCACAGTTATCACTAGGGGGTGCAAAGTATTTTATTACTTTTATTGATGATGCCACACGCAAAGTGTGGGTCTATTTCGTGAAGCATAAGGGCGATGCCTTAGATGCTTTCAAGAAGTTTGTCGCTCAGGTTGAGAATCGGACAGGTCGCAGGCTGAAATGCCTCAGATCCGATAATGGGGGCGAGTATGTGTCACATGCTTTTGTGCAGTTTTGCGAAGCTAAGGGCATCAAACAGGAACTCACAGCCCCTCATAATGCATCTCAAAATGGTGCAAGTGAGCGGATGAATCGAACTATTCAGGAGAAGGTTCGATGTATGTTGTCTTATGCTGCATTACCCCATGGCTTTTGGGCAGAAGCAGTGCAAACAGCAGTTCACATTATTAACAGGTCGCCAAACAAGGCTTTGGAGTTGAAAGTGCCAGAGGAGGTGTGGTCTGGCAAGCCACCTTCATACAAGCACTTACGTGTGTTTGGCTGCGAGTGCTTTGCTCATGTACGCAAAGAACTGCGCACCAAACTGGAGCCAAAGTCTATCAGATGCATCTTTATGGGTTATGGTGACGAAGGTGAAATGGGGTACAGGTTATGGGATCCCGTTAAACGGAAGATTATACGCAGCAATGATGTCATCTTTAAAGAGGATAGTGTACACAAGGAACCCGTGCAACCTGTGGAATACAGGAGGGTTATTTATGATGATGTTGGACAGCAAAGAATGCCCATTTATATGCAGCAGCAGGCTGCTGCAGATAACCCTGTTCAAGAGGGTATACAGGCTGAAAATCAGCCAGATAATTTTGCCAATGATGCACCACTGGATATGCCAGCAGATGGGGCTGTAGAACAGCCAGATATAGTGGTACAGCCACCCGTCATGCATGACGAACAGGCTGGACAGCAGCCTAATCCGGAACATTTTGTTAGGAGGAGCACCCGTGTACAACGGCCTCTTGCCAGGTTTGTTCCCAGAGCCAATAATGTGGCTGATTTTATCATGCTGACAGATTGTGGTGAGCCTTCCAGCTTCAAGGAAGCTATGGGAAGAACAGAGAAAAGGAAGTGGGAGAAAGCCATGCAGTCAGAAATGGACTCCCTACTTCAAAATGATACATGGGACTTGGTGCAGCTACCTGCAGGCAGAAAAGTTTTGCCATGCAAGTGGGTTTACAAAGTCAAAGTGGATTCAAATGCTTTACCGAGGTATAAGGCCAGATTGGTTGCCAAGGGATTTAAGCAGGAGAAGGGCATTGACTTTGATGAGATCTTTTCCCCTGTCGTCAAGATGACTACTTTGAGAGCAGTGTTAGCTCTTGTTGCTCATGAGGACATGGATTTATGTCAGATGGATGTGAAGACTGCTTTTCTTCACGGAGATCTCCATGATGAGATCTACATGAGTCAGCCAGAGGGATATGCTGTTAAAGGGAAAGAGCAGCTTGTGTGTAAGCTCAAGAGGAGCTTGTATGGACTCAAGCAGGCACCAAGAGAATGATACAAGAAGTTTGATGCCTTCATGCAGTCCCAAGGGTATCATAGGTGTGAGACCGATCATTGCTTGTACACCAAACGGGCAAAGGATGGCAGTTTGATGCTACTCATTCTATATGTGGATGACATGCTGATTGCCAGTAAATCTCAGCAGGAGATTAGTACTTTGAAGAAACAACTGCATAAGTCTTTTGACATGAAAGACTTGGGTGATGCAAACCATATTCTTGGCATGCGGATTACTCGTGACAGGTCCAAGGGACTTTTGTTTCTGTCACAAAAGGAGTACATTGACAAAGTACTGCAGAGGTTTAAAATGGAAGGGGGGAAGTCTATTAGTACCCCGTTGCCTCCACATTTAAAACTCAGCAGTAAGGACAGCCCCAGATCAGATGATGATAAGGCTGAGATGGCCAAGGTTCCGTATGCATCTGCAGTTGGTTCTTTGATGTATGCCATGGTTGCCACTCGTCCGGATATTGCTTTTGCGGTGGGAGTCATCAGTAGGTATATGGCAAATCCAGGCAAGCGGCACTGGGAAGCAGTGAAAGGTGTCTTGAGGTATCTCAAAGGTACCAAAGACTTGTGCATATGCTATGGTAGGCAAAATGCATTGGTGCATGGTTTTACAGATTCAGACTATGCAGGGAATGCAGATAACCGGAAGTCTACTACCGGTTATATTTTCACTTTTGCAGGAGGTGCTATATCATGGGTGTCTCGGTTGCAGAAATGTGTTGCACTGTCAACTACTGAAGCTGAATATGTTGCAGCCACTGAGGCTTGCAAGGAAGCAATATGGCTTACTCGGCTAGTGGGAGATTTGGGCATTACAGGAGATATGCCAGTTTTGCATTGTGATAGTCAAAGTGCTATCATGTTGGCAAAGAATCCGGTCTTTCATCAAAAGACCAAGCACATAGATGTGAAATATCATTTCATCAAGGAGGTACTAGAAGACAAGCGACTTGAGCTTGTGAAGGTGCATACTGATGATAATCCTGCAGATTTGCTCACTAAGAGCTTGCCTACAGAGCGGTTTGCACATTGCCGCCACATCATGGGATTAGGATGAGACCATTATTATTTTATGGTCTTGTATACAGTAACTGTATATTGCTGTAATTTTTATTCTTTTCTCCCCTTTAGGCACATTGGCCTTTAGGTGGGAGGTTGTTGGGGTAAAGGCACATTGCCACCCCTTTATTAAAGATATGACACCTATGACTGTCTTAAGACAGTCATAGGGTGAAAAACCTAATCCTAATAAAACCTATGAGTTTGTGGTGTGGCTCATCACTTCACACCCGCATGTTTGGAGTCTCTCGCTCTCTCTCACTCTCTCCCCCGTTGTTCTTCTTCTCCTTACCTTCCCCTTCATTTTCTGAGGTATGTCTTGAATAGTGCTGCCCACATGACAGCCTTGCTGCTGTTCATGTGGCAACCACCTCTCCTCTCTTTTCTCTATCTCATCCCTGCCCTCATGACAGCCATGATGCTGCCCATGTGGCCATCTCTCAAACACCAGGTTCACCCCCCCCATACTCTCCTCATATGGGGGCTTACAGATGGGAGGTGACCTTTCCAACATCGACGTCGTCAAAATGAGGATGCTCATGCAGCTGCATGCAATTCTGCTCATGATCTTCATACTCGACACTGATAACTACAAACCGATTTTGGAGCCTACAGCCTGCACTAATCCAAAGGCCGTGTAAGGTATATGTGTTGGTCTTTGTAGAAAAAAGTACTCATGATTCATGAGATCGAGCCATCAAACGTGTCTAGCACCAAAATTTGAGCATATCCTGTTGCAAGAAGTTGTAGGCATCATCGTTTTCTTGACTTCGCTGAATACTAGACATATCAGGGTTTCATCATCATGTCATCAAGACTCCTATGTCCCCTTGAGAAGTACAGATTTGCAGATGGATCTGATAGCATTAAGTGGAGATCAAAGCAAGTCACTTAATGCTATCAGATCCATCTGAAAATCTGTACTTCTCAAGGGGACATAGGATGGCATTTACATATACCAACCAATTGAGCTGCTCGGTGCTCAACCTAATACAAAAATTAAAAAGTCAATGGTGCAGAATTAAGACTCTATGTATTCTATATTATAATTATATCCTCAACCAGTCCTAGGTTAGCTTTCGAAGCTCCTGCATGAACTCGTACAAAAGGCCCATTGTATAATCCTCGAGAACTAGTTCAGTACCAATAGTAGAGATGTACAAGTTCACTAAGCGATGGAGCTCCATAAGCTTGAAGTCACCAAGGGGACCATAAATACATGCTTACACATAGGCACGACAGAAGATGGTACATTTGCGATGTACCTAGCTTGCTCCAACAGCAAGTAACACCAAACCGAGTTTCCAAGGTATTTCTCCTCAATATGCTTCATTGGAGATTTCAGTATATCGCTTCAGGATGAGTGTTTGTACAAGAACTCTTAGTTGGATGCGAATGGTACTACTTGTACAACAGATTGAGATAGACCCACGATATTTGGTATCTTACAAAGTTTGGTCCGTTCTTATCTTCTGAGGGGGACGATTGGATGGTTCTATAGGTGCCTTGGGATTTTGAAGATTCTGTGACTTGGACCAATAATTGTACTAGTGTTCCAGACTAGATCCGATCATTGAGGCGTGGGATGTTAGAAATGACCCAACAGAGGGTACTCACAGCGGAAGACTTATAGTAATGCCCAAGAGCTCACACAGTGTGCGTGTGGGTGTGGAATCACAAACTTCTTTACTTAATGTGCGTCACATAGATTAGATGTGCAGACTCATCAATAGACAATGAACCAGCCAGATAGAGAAACCACCAAAATAATATATTTCCGTCCAAAACTATGGATACAATACAAAAGAGATAGATCCAGAGTCCCACCAATGGTGTGGTCCTCTGATCTTACCACAAGGTCCTTCTCCTATTTGCCAGTTATCTCTAGACTCGAGCCCACGTGCTCTGTAGACTTTCCGTCCAGTATGTTCTTCTCCACCTTACTGCCTGTGAATCAGCCTAGGTGGGCAGGCCCTACCAAGCTTTGTTTGCAGCAGACAGGTCCCCTTGGTCCTCCTGAATGTAGGCCCCAAGATAGCTGTTTCACTACTCCAACCTGCTTGTGAATCGCTGCTCCAGAAGGTATGATGATCACAACACCTTGCTGCCATAGAAGACAGCCCAGGTCCAGCCTCTAGGGAACTCAGTCTGCAGCTCACCTTCCACTCTCCTTCACCCCCAGTGTGAGGCCCAAGGAGTGGCTTCTGGCTGCTCCTGTCTGCTCCTGAACTTGCTGGATAGGTGAGGCCTGAGGCCTCTCCTTTTATAGGCCCCCAAGGGGCTGTCATAAAACCGACCAGCCAGCCCTAACTGGGCCGACTGGACTGACCTGGTTGGCTGGCCCAACCAACCTGGTTGGCTCAGCCCTAACCAGCCCCATTAGGGCCCTTTGCTGGCCCCTTCCAGTGCAGGGTCCAGCCCATAGGTCCCGCCCCTTTCAAGGCCCTTCTGCAGGTCGCAATCCTGCCCACAAGGCACGCCTCTGCTCCTGCTATGCTGCGCCATGTGCCAGCTCTGCTTGCAGGTCGTGTCCCTGCCTGTAGACACCCGCCATGCTGCTGTATAGGGGCCGTACCTGTCCGTACAGGTCCTGGCCTGTCCCACCACCTTTTGTGCCTCCGCAGGCTCTTGTGCTGCCCCGCCACCTGCTGTACACTGCCCTGCAGCAGTCCGTACTGATCCGTACAGTGGGGCCATGTCTAGGTAGGTCTTGAGCAGTGCTGCCCACATGACAGCCTTGCTGCTGTCCATGTGGCAGCCATCTCTTCTCTCTTGGCTGAGGTGCTGCCCATGTGGCAGCCCCCTCCCTTTCTCTTCTCTAGGCATCTTCTGCCCTAGGTCTCCCTCCCCCACGCTCTCCTCATATGGGAGCTTACAGTTGGGGAGGTGACCATTCCAACACCCCCTCTCACCGACACATCCAAGCCCAATGCCAACACGTCAATGAAGATGCTCCAGTAACTCCCTGGTCGTAGTCCTCTGGAACTTTTCGATGTCGAAATCTTTTCCTGGCTTTTCATCCAGTGGCTCCTGCTCCGCCAGGTCCGGTTCCACTTCCGTACACCATCCTGGTACACAGGTCCGTCTTTGGTACCACCTCCTTCAGTCACGTTTCCGCCTTCAAACTCGAGCAACCAGCCTCTATGATCTTCCAATTGTCCCCCTCATAATAAGTGAACAACTTGGAGTCTTCCAAGCACCATGCTCTAAGGGTCTGTTTCAACCCGTCCTTCCTTTGGCAAGGTTTTCAACAAAAGTACATCTCCAGATAACCTGGACTGCGAACTTTAAACGCACCTGACTGAACCTGAGTCACCCTCCTTGCAAGGGCACAATCCTCCAGTCATGGAAGTCGATTCCCAAGAGCTTTTGAATCAGGGTCGTCCTTCAACAAGGTCCCTGCCTTCAGGCACCCACACCTGTGAGCCTCCTACTTGAGCTCTGATACCATGTTAGAAATGACCCAACAGAGGGTACTCACAGCGGAAGACTTATAGTAATGCCCAGGAGCTCACACAGTGTGCGTGTGCATGTGGGTGTGGAATCACAAACTTCTTTACTTAATGTGCATCACATAGATTTGCACACTCATCAATAGACAATGAACCAGCCAGATAGAGAAACCACCAAAATAATATATTTCCGTCCAAAACTATTGACACAATACAAAAGAGATAGGTCCTCTGATCTTACCACAAGGTCCTTCTCCTATCTGCCAGTTATCTCTAGACTCGAGCCCGCGTGCTCCACCTCGAGCGTCTGTAGACTTTCCGTTCTTCTCCACCTTACTGCCTGTGAATCAGCCTAGGTGAGCAGCCCCTGCCAAGCTTTGTCTACAGCACACAGGTCCCCTTGGTCCTCCTGAATGTAGGCCCCAAGATAGCTGTTCCACTACTCCAACCTGCTTGTGAATGGCTGCTCCAGAAGGTATGATGATCACAACACCTTGCTGCCATAGAAGACAGCCAAGGTCTAGCCTCTAGGGAACTCAGTCTGTAGCTCACCTTCCACTCTCCTTCACCCCCAATGTGTAGGCCATCTCCTGGTGATTCTAGTGATGTCCTATAGGCCATGGTATGTGCCTTGTAGGCATAAATAAAGGCACTTGTAGTGTTAGTGCCTTTTAGGCCACATAGGACACTTAGTCCTATGTGACACTTAGTCCTAGGTCTAGGTACTTGTACCTTATACTTCTCTTTTTCCTATTATCCTAGTTTTGACGTGACAGCTAATCTATCGACTCTTTTGCAACCTACATTCTCTCTCTTTCATTCGATCCTACACTGGTATCAGAGCGGGGCTTGACTCGTCTTCTCTTGCACTTGGACTCACATCAGCTCTCTTCAACTTCACTGCCCTTCATCCGTACAGTCGTACGGTACGACAACTGTACCTACCGCCTGATCCGTACTTGCGTCCCGTACGATGCACCTGCGATGTACGTCGTACTTGATCCGTACACAGTACTTATTACGCACATGCGCCGTACTTGTCCGTCCCGTACTAGAGCCACCATACCTGCGCCGCTGTACAGATCAGTACCTGCATCACCGTACTATCCATACTGATCGTCGTACTGCACTCCGTACATCTTCCGTACCTGCACGTGGGAGCCTCCATACAATTGTAGGACTTCAGATCTCCGTACAACGTACAACCGTACAACCATACACCGTACATCGTACGGTGTACTTGATCCGTGCAATCAATGTACACTCTACTTGAGCTGTCCGTACAGCTAGTACTTCTTTCGAGATCTCCATACAAGTGTTGCACGTACAAGGTCACATTCAGGACATTGGTATTTTTTGGGGCTTTCAGTTCATTTCACCTTTCTTTGGTTGCAATTTCTTGCAAGAACATTGGGGCTTTGGAGTTTGGTCTGCAATCTCTTGTTTGTTTGCAGTACATTGGGTCAGATTGCAGGACATTGAGTCACTTTTGCAGGACTTTGAGTCAGATTTGCATACATTGGTTTACATTTGCAAAAATTTCAGCAAAATTTGGGGCTTTTCTGCATTTGCCCTCCTTTTGGCCTATTTGCCCTCAATAAATTTGAGGCTTTAGCCAGATTTGCTGTTTTTGCAGTGAACATTGCCTGCCACAGTCAAATTTGGGTCAGATCTGCATTTGCCCTTTGATTTGGGTTGGAAACTTGCAAATATCTGTTGTCATTTTTGGACAACCAGCTTTTTGTAGTGATAGCCTTAAGGCTTTAAGGTTTTCAGGTCTCTTTCACGGTATCACATTTGCTATGGCTGGGAACAATCAAGATTTATTTGGAGTTCTTCGTGAAGATGATAAGTTGGATGGCACCAACTATCCGATGTGGTCTTATCTCATGAAACATATTCTTGTTGCAAAGCATTTGTGGAATATTGTTTCTGGGGTTGACCTGAGGCCAACCAATGCCACAGTGGTTGCCTCTACTGTTGGTCCCTCCACAGGGGGTACTCCTCCTGATGTCTCTTCCTCTAGCACTCCTGCTGCTGCTCTTCCAAATCAAGAACAGTCAAGATGGGATGCAAGAGATGCCAATGCACATTCATGTATTGCTTTATCATGCAAGAGAATCATTATTCCACACATCCGGTCTTGCAGGACAGCAAAGGATGCTTGGGATAAATTGGCTTCTCTCTATCAGATTTGCAATGAAGCTCGTGTTGCATATTTGAGAAGGCAATTACAGGAAGTCAGTATGAATGAAGGTGACTCTATGGATGCATACCTGACAAAGGTGAAGGACCTCATGGAACAGCTTGCCAACATTGATGAGGTGGTGCCAAATTCACAGCTTGTCAGTACCACATTGAATGGACTGCCAGATACATATCAAGGGTTTGCTACAACCCTTCGATTAGTGGACATGGGTAATCCAGACCACTATTCTTTTGATCAGCTAGTTACTTTGCTTTTGCAGGAAGAGCAAAGTAGAGCTAATAGACAAGCCATTATTCCTGATCATGCATTTGCTTCACAGCAGACAGGAAGAGGCAAGGCTTCCAAGCCTATGGGCAAGCCAAAATCTGCACATAGCAGCTGCAATTCCTCCCATGCATCTAAAAATACAGCAGATACGTCAAAGAAGAAAACATGCAACTATTATCACAAGCCTGGACATGACATTTCAGAATGCAGGAAGCGCATTGCTTTGGCTGCCCATGTCAATCACATGCGGAGTCTCATGACTCAACTTGCTTCTATCAACTCTCCAATCACTACAGATGATGCAATGGCAGTGTTGCTCAAAAGTATGCCTAAGGATTATGATCATGTTGTTACCACTTTGAAAAATCTTCCTAATCCTACTCTTCAAGGTCTTATTATTGCTCTTCAAGAAGAAGAAAGGCACATGGAACTCCGGAGAGGCAATGACACAGCCTATGCCATAAAAACTCAAAAGGGTAAGTTTTCACCTTGCAGACATTGTGGGAAGACTAATCACCTCTCAAAAGATTGCTTCAAGATCAATCCTTGCAAACATTGTGGCAAAAACAATCACCATGAAAAGTATTGTAAAGTCAAAAAGGAAGCAACTACAAAGTCAGAAACTGCCAATCTACTTTCAGTTGATGTGCCTCCACAAGATGAGGCCTCCTATGAAGACTATGCTTTTTAAGCACTTTTTTGTTTATCATCACTTGGTCAAATTTTGAGGTTCTCTGCCTGGAGTAGTACTCCAAAAAGAATATGTTATGTCTTTTGTAAATCACCTCTGGTCACCATATGATGTAGACCATGTGATATGTGTTTTGACTATCCCATTTTTGTGAACCTCACACCCTTGGGAACCCTTGCTAGCATGAGATCCTAGCCATAGATTTATCCTTGACCACCATGAGATGGCATGAGAAACTATGAGACTAGATGTATCCTTGACACTGCAAGAGGCGACCCCTTGAGGGGGGGTATGTTGGGATAAGTATGATCAAGGGCTTGCTCTATGGTGCATGTGTGCATCTAGGGGAGTCACATGTGGTTTGTGTGTGTTGTAAAGGCACATCAAGTGCTATGATGTGTCTAGTGTGTGACCTAAGTGATGATGTAAGACAAAGGCAATCCCACTGATGTAGGGACTGATTCCCACTGATGTAGGGGCTGATTGCCACTTATGTAGGGAAGGTACTACCTTCTCCCCCTTTCTATAAGAGAGAGTCCTCTCTCTCACAATCCATAATAGAGAACTACCATCTTTCTTTCATTGTGCTCTCACACCTCTTGCAAGATGCATCTATTCTATCCTACGGGATTCTACACTGGTTGGCTGGCCCAACCGACCTGGTTGGCTCAGCCCAACCAGCCCCATTAGGGCCCTTTGCTGGCGCCTTCCAGTGCAGGGTCCAGCCAATAGGTCCCGCCCTTTTCAAGGCCATTCTGCAGGTCGCAATCCTGCCCACAAGGCACGCCTCTGCTCCTGCTATGCTGCGCCATGTGCCAGCTCTGCTTGCAGGTCGTGTCCCTGCCTGCAGACACCCGCCATGCTACTGTATAAGGGGCCATACCTGTCCATACAGGTCCTGGCCTGTCCCACCACCTTTTGTGCCTCTGCCAAGCTCTTGTGCTGCCCCGCCACCTGCTGTACACTGCCCTGCAGCAGTCCGTACTGATCCGTACAGTGGGGCCATGTCCAGGTATGTCTTGAGCATTGCTGCCCACATGACAGCCTTGCTGCTGTCCATGTGGCAGCCATCTCTTCTCTCTTGGCTGTGAGGTGCTGCCCATGTGGCAGCCCCCTCCCTTTCTCTTCTCTGGGCATCTTCTGCCCTAGGTCTCCCTCCCCAACGCTCTCCTCATATGGGGGCTTATAGATGGGGAAGTGACCATTCCAACATGGGACACACACCTACCTTTGTAAGAATATAATATAACCAATCGTACAAATTCAAATTTTTGTTGTTCTAAAGTTCAAATTTATAGATTGAAAATAAAAGAGAAACAAAAGAGAAGAAAAACAAGCTAACAAAAATTTTTGAAAAACAAAAGGTAGACATACCTAGAAAGCATAGCATTGCTTATGTCATCACCAATGCCCAAGCATAAGCAGCTATACTCAGTTTCTAAAGACCCGCGGTGTCTCTTGGGCAAACCCAATGCTTACAAAAATATGTCAATTAAACGAAAGAAAAGGGAAAGATACAAGAAACAACAAAGGAGAAAGAAGGTGACTAAGTAAAAATCATGATGATGGCAAATCCTCGATTTGTTCCTGAGAGAGCTTTTGCAAAGGAGCTGATGGAGTGATTCTTCGACAGCGTGGGCATCGGACCACGGTGTGTCATTGAGAGGGGGCGTTGGAAGAATATAGTCAATGCCCTACCTGTAAGCCCCCAAATGAGAAGAGCTACGTGGCTCGACACCTGCATAATGTTGTGGGTAGATGTATCAGTAGGGGGATGGACTGAGGCTGCCATGTGAGCAGACTGCAACATGGGCAGCAGAAAAAGTTCCTACTTTATGTCATTGTAGGGCAGCCAATGAGGCCTCCCTGGTTAGCACATTGGGCTGACAATCAGCCCAGTATATGGGCTGGTTGTGGGGCTCTGTTCAGCCCAGCCAAGAGCCCATGGACAAGGTCAAAGTGTCATGTGCACGGATTGGTATTTGACGTGTACTGGGTACACAAAACTAGCTCAAGCAGTCTGGGTGTGCACAAGCATGAGCTGAGGCAAAACTGTGGTTTCATCAGGCTATAACGTGGAAGGTACAGCTTTTAGAAAGCCCAACCTCCTAAACTTGGAAGGGTGGTGCTTTTTTTAGCGTCCAGCCTCCCCGAAACAGCAGCCTGGCCGCGATCCTGCTCCAACCTATGGCGCACCCCTCTACACTCTCCTGCATGGTGTCACCTGACCTCTGCGCAGCCCCGACCATACACGGGATCCCCTAGGTTTCCCCTCAGCCTATCGCTTGCCTAGCGGCTCCTCTCACGCCTCTCCTACAATCCTCTCCACTATCTCCAAGCTACACCTCTCACTCTCTCTCACCTAATCACCTAACCCCACTTATCAGCCTCGAATTCACACCCTCTCTCTCTCTCTCTCTCTCTCTCTCTCTCTCTCTCTCTCTCTCTCTCTCTCTCCTTCTTTCCCAATCCTAGACCCCGACCCTTAATGATGAACCAATCAATCACTTGCAGGGCCCCTTATATAGACTCGGGCCCCAAGCGCCAAAAATAGCGAAGACCTCTAACTGGTTCGTACCCTTGCCACTCAACTCGAGGATCAAGCCTGCCTAACTCTAAGCCTCCGAGAAGACCCCTCCACACCCCTTGCGGATTTCGTCACTTGGGTACGGCTTGCAACAGACTTCCGTACGGCACAGCCAACAACAGGAGTATCCGGGTTCACTGACTCGGGCTGATCGTCAGCTTCGTACCTCTTTCATCGGCCAGCCTCTCTTCTCTTTCATCACCTCCTATCTAGACAGTTTTCTTCTGCTCCAATCTCCTAGCTCCGATCCCACCTGTTACTTCTCTAAGTTTACTCCCTTCATCAGATCAGATTTCAGATATGGCTGATTCAGTAGATCCCGAGCTTGCGATGGGAGATCAGGATATGAGCTACCATGCGGAGGATGACCAAGGACTCTACGATGATCTGATTACGAAGAAAGCCTTTAGTGAATTCACCACTGCTCTTGATGGAAAGTTTGAGCAGGTTAACACGAATCAAACGGGGTTGACACAGCAACTCCAAGGGATTCAGACTACACTCACACTTTTGACTAGCACTGTTTAGGCGCTCACGCATGTGGATGCCATGGCTTCAGTATTTGGTCCGAACATCACTCCAGATCCTTTTCCCGAAATCAAAAGTCTCATACCAAGGAGGTTGTTGACACTTGGTTGCACAAGTAGCAAGTACACTTCCAGTTTCACCCTTATCCGAAGGACAAGAAAATACAGCTTACAGCAGGGTTTATGTCAGGAAAGGCTTTATTGTGGTGGAAGGAACTCCAACCCAAGCCTGCAACATGGATAGAATTCGAAGGGGTCTTCAAGAAAGAGTTTCTAAAGTAGGAGGAAGATTACAATATCATAGGCAAGCTTAAAGCCTTCGATATGTCCAAGCTGAATCTGACTTTTGAGGTTTATCTTCAAAGGTTTCGGGATTTGCAGACCAGAGCTACAAAGATGGATCCAGTGACCTTGTTAGGTTTCTTTGTGGATGGTTTGCCTGACTCATACAAGTTACAAATCAAGAACAACAAGTGTACCACTTTGCAAGAAGCCATGAATTACGCGCGCATCTATGATGATACCATGGTCAACGCAAAGGGAACCACAGTTACCGACACGGGTGGGAAGAACAAGAAGAAGTTCTTCCAATCTACCACTGGTACCGGGGAGTCGAAGTCTATAGACAACGCCTCCAAGAACCATTCGACTCAGGCAAAGAATGGTCGTGCCCGTTTCCTTCGTACCTTGAAGCTAAAGAAAGAAGGGCATTGCTTCATATGCGAGGAGTAAGGCCACACTAGGAATGATTGTCCTAAGTGAAAGAACCAGAAGCAAGCACCGGGACCGAAGCTCCATGCGGGTCCAGGTACCAAACCTAAGGGAGCTAATCAAGTTTCGATGACAGGTATTTCTGTAAATGTCATTACCTGCCCACTTTCTTGTAATTGCACTTTTAATACTTCGTTATTTGGTTCCCATGATCTTTTCCGAGTTTATGGAGAAGTTAGGGACCAAAGAGTTCACATTCTCTTTGACCCAGACAGCTCTCACAACTTTGTTAATTACAAACTTGTGCAGAAGATGGGGCTGTCCACGATACCTAGCGATCACACCTACGAGGTACACTTCCAACTGGGAAGCAGTTTTGGGATCGCAAGATTGAAGCACTTTCTATCCGGATTCAAGACTACACAGTGGCTCTTACGTGCTATGTCATGCACTTGGAGCATGTGTACTTGTTAATCGGAATAGAGTGGTTTAAAACCCACGATATTGTAGGCTATCTCCTGGTGGTTCTAGTGATGCCCTATAAACCATGGTATGTGCCTTGTAAGCATAAATATAGGCACTTGTAGTGTTGGTGCCTTTTAGGCCACATAGGACACTTAGTCCTATGTGACACCTAGGACACTTAGTCCTAGGTCTAGGTACTTGTACCTTGTACTCCTTTTTTATTATTGAAGTTTGACATGACGGCTAAGACTTATGCGACGCATTGCTACCTGCACTCTCTCTCTCAATCGATCCTACAGTGGTATTAGAGCAGGGGTCTACACTTGTCTTCCAGCTCTCCTCAACTTCCCGAGTCCTCCATTGCTTATTGGGAGCCTGCTCCTCTACTGGTCGTCACTGCTTCAGCATGTTCGCCGTACAGACTCGTTGGACCTATATCTTGCCTCCGGATTTGCATCTACTTCTTCATCCGTACAATCCCGTACGACTGTATGGACACCCCGTACACACAGCCTGCACGCAGGACGTACATCACTGTACAGCTCCGTACATGCACCATCGTACAGCTCTGTAACTGTGTTCCGTACACTGCACCTACAGGCTACGCCGTACGTCGTACCCGATCCGTACATCGTACTTCCATCATACTGATCCGTACATCATACTTCCGTCATACCTGATTCGTACATCATACTTACCTCGTACATGCTCCGTACTGTGCTCAGCACATGTTCCGTACAGGCATCGTACAGCCTCCATACATGCATCGTACAACCTCCATACAGGCATAGTACCTGTTACCGTACTGGCATCCGTACAGTTGTGTTTACTCCACGATTTGGTAGAGCATTTGGCACGTGTTAAATTTCTTGCAGTATTTTACTGTTTTTTGACAGTTTTTACTGTCAAACCCTAATTTCCAATAGAAAATTTTAGATCTTTTGACATCTAAACCTTCTACTTGTCAATACAATACTTTTGACAAGGTTGACAACTGAAATCCTTCCAAAAATTGAAGTTTTCACTTAATTTCAGGTTCAGGACTGTCACATTGTGCCACGTCATCACTAAGGTCAACAAAATTTGGGGCTTTTGTGTTGGGAGCTCAATTTCAACTAGTGTTTGGGACAGTAACTCGTATTTTTGCAGTTTCAAGCCTTGAGGATATACATTGGGTCAGATTCGCATACATTGGGTCACATTTGCAAAAATTTCAGTAAAATTTGGGGCTTTTCTGCATTTGCCCTCTTTTTGGCCTATTTGCCCTCAATAAATTTGGGGCTTTTGCCAGATTTGCTGTTTTTGCAGTGAACATCAGTCACATTTGGGTCAGATCTGCATTTGCCCTTTGATTTGGGTCAAAAATTTGCAAATATTTTCTGTCATTTTTGGACAGCCAGCTTTTTGCAGTGATAGCCTTGAGGGTTTTGGGTTTTCAGGTCTCTTTTAGGGTATCACATTTGCTATGGCTGGGAACAATCAAGATCTATTTGGCGTTCTTCGTGAACATGATAAGTTGGATGGCACCAACTATCAGATGTGGTCTTATCTCATGAAACATATTCTTGTTGCAAAGCATTTGTGGAATATTATTTTTGGGGTTGATCTGAGGCCAACCAATGCTACAGTGGTTGCCTCTACTGCTGGTCCCTCTGCAGGGGGTACTCCTCCTGATGCCTCATCTTCTAGCACTCCTGCTACTACTCTTCCAACATGCAAGAGATGAAAATGCACATTCATGTCTTGCTTTATCATGCAAGAGAATCATTATTCCACACATCCGGTCTTGCAGGACAGCAAAGGATGCTTGGGATAAATTGGCTTCTCTCTATCAGATTCGCAATGAGGCATGTGTTGCATATTTGAGAAGGCAATTACAGGAAGTCGGCATGAATGAAGGTGACTCTATGGATGCATACCTGACAAAGGTCAAGGACCTCATGGAACAACTTGCCAACATTGATGAGGTGGTGCCAAATTCACAGCTTGTCAGTACCACATTGAATGGACTGCCAAATACATATCAAGGGTTTGCTACAACCCTTCGATTAGTGGCCATGGGTAATCTAGACCACTATTCTTTTGATCAACTAGTTACTTTGCTTTTGCAGGAAGAGCAAAGTAGAGCTAATAGACAAGCCATTATTCCTGATCATGCATTTGCTTCACAGCAGACAAGAAGAGGCAAGGCTTCCAAGTATATGGGCAAGCCAAAATCTGCGCATAGCAGCTGCAATTCCTCCCATGCATCTAAAAATACAGCAGATAAGTCAAAGAATAAAAGATGCAACTACTGTCGCAAGCCTGGACATGACATTTCAGAATGCAGGAAGTGCATTGCTTCGAAGAAAAAGAAAGCAGGATTGACAATTAATGCCTCTCATGCTATTGAATCCCATGAGCCAGAAGATGCTTCACATGCACATGCTCTTCAGGATGATTGGGCATCGGCTGTCCATTGCTCATTTGATCCCTCCAAAGCTGATGCATTCTTTACTGCTAATGATGCTCAATCCTGGTACTTTGATAGTGGTGCTTCCAAGCATGTCACATCTTGCAGACAGTTGTTTCATTCTTTAGCTGATGCACCTCGAGGGGGGCCTGTTACATGTGCTAATAATGCTTCATATGCTGTAAAAGGAATTGGAGATGTGCAGCTCACATCCATTTCAAGCCATCCAGTTACTCTAACCAATGTTCTTTTTGTGCCTGGAATTGAAGTCAACTTGATTTCAATTTCAGCAATTGCCACTTCACGTTTCAGAGTTATTTTTTATAGCTACAGATGCCTAGCTTATGATCCTCCTGATGACAATGCCATAGTTCTCACTGGCACTTTGCAAAAAGGGCTTTATCACCTGGATCATCACTCAGCTGCACTTTCTATTGAAGCATTGGCTATTTCAGATTCACAGCTTGCTGAAACTCATCTTTGGCATGAGAGAATGGGTCATCTCAATTATAGAGCTCTTGCAAAGCTACATTCACAGCAGATGGCAAATGATGTACCTCAAACTCACACAGTTTCCAAACATGTGTGTGAGGGTTGTCTTTTGGGTAAGATGCATCGGTTTCCTTTTCAAAAGAATTGTCCAAAACTCTCACAAAGGAAATTGCAGCTAGTACACAATGATGTCTGTGGCCCCATGAGGACAAATGCCATTGGGGGATACAAATATTTTATGACTCTCATTGATGATTTCACAAGATATTGCTGGGTATATCCTTTAAAAGCCAAATCTGAAGTTTTCTTATGCTTTCAGAGGTGGCTGAATATGGTTGAGAATGAATCAGGATGCAAGCTTGTCACCCTCAACACAGATAGGGGTGAGAGTATATGTCTAAGGAGTTTGATGCATTTCTGTCTTCACGGGGCATTATTCACTCATGTACTACTCCTTACACTCCTCAGCAGAATCCTGTTTCTGAAAGGAAAAACAGGTCCACAATGGAGATGGCCAGATGCATGCTTAAGGCCAAGTCTTTGCCCAATAAATTTTGGCTTGATGCAGTAATGTGTGCAAACTATGTGCTGAATAGATCACCTACACGGGCATTGAAGACTGTTACACCTTATGAAGCATGGAAAGGCAGGAAGCCTTCACTTTCACACATGAGAGTTTTTGGGTCTCTTGCATATGTTCATGTACCATCTCAGCTGAGACATAAGCTTCATGACAAGGCAATCAAATGCATATTTATTGGTTACAGCCAGGAGAGCAGAGGGTATTGGTTATACCAACCAAATACTGGGAAGATTATTGTCAGTAGAGATGTAATCTTTGCTGAACATTCAGCTTCTCCTCTTGTGGACTGCAAAGCTAAGCCAGATGTTGACATGTTTGATGCCTTTGAATCTTGGTTACCTCTGCCATCCTCAGAAGAGGACTTTGACCAGCAACATGAGCCTCTTGCAGGCCCTTCACCAAGCAATAATCAGCCACTACCTCATGCTGATTTGCAGGTTTCTCTTCCGGCACAAAATGGTCCCACTATTCATGATGCAGTCATTGAAGAAAGAGCTGTCAATAGACAGCAAAGGCAAGTTCCCAGATGGCTTCTTGATACATTGAGGGACAGCAAACAAGATCAGCCTTTTGCTGCCCGGACAAGATCAGGGAACAGACAGCATGGTCACTTTCTTGAGTTTGCACTACTTGCTACAGCTTGCAATGAAGAGCCTCTATGCCACAAAGATGCTTTTGACAACAAAGAGTGGATGGATGCAATGAGAGCTGAGTTACATTCCATTGCTAAAAATGACACATGGGAATTAGTAGATCTCCCTCCCAGCAAGCATGCCATTGGAACCCCGTGGGTCTACAAATTAACAAGGAAATCTGAAGGCAGCATAGATCGATACAAAGCCCGTCTTGTTGCAAAAGGGTATGCCCAACAACAAGGCATTGACTTTGAGGAGACATTTTCTCCCACATCCAAGATTACTACCATTAGATGTGTCATTGCCATTGCAGCCCATCATCATTGGCAAGTGCACCAACTTGACATCAAGGCTGCTTTTCTTCATGGGGATCTGCAGGAAGAAGTATATGTCACACAACCTCCTGGTTTTGAGGTTGTTAATTCTGAAAATAAGGT
Source organism: Dipteris shenzhenensis (assembly GCF_047967505.1). NCBI lineage: Eukaryota > Viridiplantae > Streptophyta > Polypodiopsida > Gleicheniales > Dipteridaceae > Dipteris > Dipteris shenzhenensis. The sequence continues at coordinate 39,789,031 of NC_141607.1, forward strand.
ATGCCGGCTTAGAAAAGCCCTTTATGGTTTGAAGCAGGCACCCAGGGCATGGTATGCCAAAATTCATGCACACTTACTATCCCTTGGTTTTCAGAATAGTCCCACAGAACCCACTCTTTATGTCCGTGGGAATGGATCTAATTTTTTAGTGCTGATTTTATATGTGGATGATATGCTCATCACGGGCCCAGATACTCAGCAAATTGCAGCTTTCAAGGCTGATTTGCAGCAGATTTTTTACATGTCAGACATGGGACAGCTCCATTATTATTTGGGCATTCAGTTTGCGCATGTTGAGGATGATGTCTCAGTCCAAGTATATTGGACAGCTCCTTGATCCTTTTCAGTTTGAGGATTGCAAGCCAATCTCTACTCCAGTGGACCCTGGCTTCAAATTCTCAACTCATGATGGGAGCCTACCATGAAGTGTCACTCTTTATCAGCAGGCTGTTGGATGCCTTATTTATTTATGTCACACCAGACCTGACTTACAGTATGCAGTATCTCAGCTCAGTAGATTCATGCACATGCCCAGTTCACAGCATTGGCAGGCAGTAAAGAGAGTCTTCAGATATCTCAGAGGCACTTAGGATTTAGCCCTCTTCTATGGTGATCAAGGTTCACTTACCATGCATGCTTACACGGATAGTGACTGGGCAGGATGTTCCGACACCGGAGTGTCATAGCCCATCCCATGGAGGGGGGCTTGTAGGCCATCTCCTTGTGGTTCTAGTGATGCCCTATAAACCATGGTATGTGCCTTGTAGACATAAATATAGGCACTTGTAGTGTTAGTGCCTTTTACGCCACATAGGACCCTTAGTCCTATGTGACACCTAGGACACTTAGTCCTAGGTCTAGGTACTTGTACCTTGTACTCCTCCTTTTTCATTATCCAAGTTCAACGTGACGGCTAATACTTGTGCGACGCTTTGCTACCTGCACTCTCTCTCTCTCAATCGATCCTACAGATATTCGGATTGGACGGAAGGAACATACTCTTTCTTTTTCGGATAAGGACACCCAATTTTGTATTCAGTGTGATAATATTCCCTCTTCTATTGTATCTGCGATGCACCTTCGGAATATATTAAACACTTCTCATTATAATGTGTATCAGTGTGCTTTGATTCCGCTTTCTTCATTTGTTGTCTCTGTTAATAACAAGAATGATTTAAGTGTGTTTGAACACCATGAATTGAGAACGTTGTTAGATGATTTCATGGATGTATTCCCTGCTCAACTGCCGGAAGGTTTACCTCCAGAACGGGCAATAGACCATCGCATAGATTGGGGCTCAACCTATTAGTGTTCCACCTTATAGGATGAGCCAGCTTAAGGAGGATGAGTTAGCTTCACAGCTACAAGATTATGGGCTATATTCGGCCAAGTAAATCACCTTGGGGAGCACCTGTCCTCTTAAGAAAGAAGAAAGATACTTCGTGGAGAATGTGTATAGATTATAAACGATTGAATAAAGTGACAACTAAGAATCGATACCCTCTTCCTCATTTCGATGATTTGATAGACCGTTTGGCCGGAGCGAAGTATTTCACTAAGATTGATTTGCGTACGAGTTATCACCAAATCCGTATCTATGCTAAACACATAGATAGAACCGCATTCCGAACTAGGTATGGCCACTACGAGTTTCTCGTATTACCTTTTGGTTTGACCAATGCTCCTGCCACCTTCCAGCAAATGATGAACGATTTGTTCCCAGATTTTCTGGGCAAATTCGTTGTCGTGTTCTTAGATGACATCTTGGTATAAAGCCGAATGCTAGAGGATCACATAGGACACCTCTAGATTGTCTTAGTTATCCTAAGACAACATAAGCTCTATGCCAAGATGAGTAAATGTGACTTCTTTATGAAGGAGATCATTTACTTAGGACACAAGATTTCTTCTAAAGGTATTAGCATTGATCTGGATCGTATCCAGAAGGTTTTAGAATGGCCTATCCCTCAGACTCTAAAACAACTTCGTTCTTTTCTAGGATTCACGGTATTTCTACGAAAGTCTATGCGTGATTATTCACACATCACGGCACCCCTGACAAACATATTGAAAGGTCATGGACGCAAGTCTACCCAGCCGATCTCTTGGAATGATGCATTGAACAAGGCTTTTGAAACCTTAAAGTTAACTATCAAGAAAGCACCCATTCTTGCATTATCCGATCCTACCCGGCCTTATGTTTTAGAGGCCGATGCGAGTGATTTTGCAATTGGGGCAGCTTTATTCCAAGAAGGCAGACTTGTAGCTTTTGAGAGTAAGAAGCTAGACGACACCTAATATCATTGGCCCACACTAGAAAAAGAACTCTATGCAGTTGTGTATGCTCTAAAAGTTTGAAGACACTACTTGTATGGTTCGAAGTTTCTTGTATTGACCGATCACCAGTCAATCAAGTATGTGTGTGATGGATCTGAATTGAGGGGACAGAAGGCTAGATGGGCAGAATTAACAAGATTTTGATTTTGAAATACGTTATCAAAAGGGTTCGCTGAATAGTGTGGCGGATGCCTTAAGTTGAGTCAAGTTTGTAAATGCTATGTCATTTACGAAAATATCCTCAGAGCTATTTCAATCCTTGAGAGGGCTTTGCGCAACTGATAGTCATTTCAATTCTTATTGGTAGAGAGTCCAGGATGAGAGCTCCATGGTTAACCAGGACTCAAGGATTGTGCTACCTACGGTACAGGCGGCGGGAGATCAGTGGATGATAAGGAACGGCTTGATGTTCTGGAATGGAAAGATATGTGCGCCAGATGTTTTGGATCTTCGATCCAAGATTCTCTGGGAGTGTTATGATGCTCCTAGTGCTGGACATCCAGGTATACATCGAACTTTGTCTCTTGTGAAGCATACATTTTATTGGCCTAAGATGCGTGCATTTATTGAAAACTATGTGGTAGGTTGCCGGGTTTGTCAAGTTACTAAGGTAGAACACCTTAGAAGCGCGGGTTTATTACAGCCGTTGCAAATCTCGGGTAATAAATGAGAAAGTATTTCCATGGATTTTATTACCGGTTTGCCAAGAACGCGCAAGGGTCATGACTCCATTTAGGTCATAGTCGACCGTCTGACAAAAATGGCTAGATTCTTACCTACTAGAACAACTATTTCAGCTGTTCAGCTAGCTCACGAGTTTGTGGACCACTTGTTTAAGCTGTATGGTTTGCCCTCTGACATAGTCAGTGACAGGGATTCGAAGTTTACAAGTAACTTTTCGACACTTGTTTTTTGAGAAGTTAGAAACTATGCACAATCTAATGGCAATACAAAAAAGGTCAACCAATTAGTTGAAGATATGCTTCGGGCATATGTTTCTAAGAGACAATCTTCATGGGAAGATTATCTACCTATGATAGAATTTGCTTATAAAAGTGCGAAGCATTCGAGTACTAGTTACATTCCTTTTATGCTTATGTACGGGTTTCAACCTAAGTCACCAGTTATGGTTGGGTTAAAGGGAATCCAAAATGATGCTGTAAAGACATTCTTGCAAGACATGCAAGAAATGTTGCAGTTTGCCAAGGAGTCAATTAGAAGTGCCCACGATCGCGACAAATTTTAAGCTAATAGACATCGTTCACCTAGAGAGTTATCTGAAGGAACAATGGTATATTTGCGAATTCCCAAGGAATCCAAGAGCCTAAGTACTGGTTTGGTTCCGAAGTTATCCCCCAGATATTATGGTCCGTGCAAGGTTATTAAAAGAATTAGACCAGTTGCATATAGACTAGAATTGCCTCCTGATGTTAAAATACATCCAGTATTTCATGTCAGTAGACTGAAAGAAGTATTGGGTGCGGATGATCAACTTGTTTCTCCTCAAGAAATAATAGAAGTTACAGATTTAACTTTTATTCCACACGAACCTGAGAGTATTCTTGAATTTCGTGAAAGACACATTTGTAATAGAACTATCACAAAATACAAGATCAAGTGGAAGGATCGTGTTGAGGAGGATTCAACATGGGAGACATTACATAACCTCCAGAGGACATTCCCAGGTTTTTTAGCGAGCTCAAGAATGAGTTCTTAGAGGAGGGGAAGTATGTCATGTGCACGGATTGGTATCTGACGTGTACTAGGTACACAAGACTAGCTGAAGTAGCCTGGGAAGGCTTAGAGTTAGGCAGGCTTGATTCTCGGGTTGAGTGGCAAGGGTACGAACCAGTTAGAGGTCTTCGCTATTTTTGGCACTTGGGGCCCGAGTCTATATAAAGGGCCCAAGGGTTCAGTTCTCAGGGAGCCGAAGGGAGCAAGTCTCGTTCCCAGGTGCGAGGTCTGATCCTGGATTGAGTCGCGGACCTGCGCCTGCATCATAGCATAGCCCAAGGCCCAGCAGCAGATCCCAAGCTTCACAATGCCACCTGGTGGTATGGGACAACAGGCTGGTTAGGATCTGGTTGGGAGTTCGTGGCAGTAGCTCAGCTCGTGGCTCGGAGGTTTCAGGAGTGCTGGGGTCATGTCACAAAGGGCTGCGGCAGGAGAGCACAATAGATATGGTCGGTAGATTCAGCAAGAACAGGTGGGCAGTACAGCAACAGCAGCTACGACTGGTGCAGCATTGCCAGAGAGGATTGCAGAAGGAAGACATGTGTTTGCAAAAGGGGGGGACCTGTGTAAATAGGGAACAGTCTGGTTGGTTGGCTGGAATGACCACATACTGTGTCAGCTGGCAGTCTGCCACGTCAGCCAGTCTGTCAGACCAGTCGGCTGTTAGAGGAGGGCATTGTGCCCTATATAAGAAGCCCCATTTGGGGGTTCCAAGCATTACAGGACACCACATTTTAGGCTGCATTCCAGGGCAGCAAAGAGGTCAGGAATCATTTTGTGTTAGAGCATACAATCCAGAGTGGACCTAGGTGCACACTGCAAAACCTACATCAAGTCGGAGAGCATCAAGAGCTGCAGAGGAAGAATCTGTCAGCCAAGAAGAGCAGAGCAGAACTTTTGCAGGGATGCTCTACCTTGAGCAGCTACTGAAGCCTACACAGAGGCACGTGGAAGAAGAGGAAGAGGGTTCAACAAATGGAGCCATTGTTTAGTACCTTACCTAGGGGATTGTTAGCTGAAAGTGTTGGTATATATTGCAGTAGTTTTCATACCCGGTATCTATCTTGATATATATTCTGTTTTTGGCTGTACATCTGAGTTCTCTTTCTAGAACTGACTTGCCCTCTTTGAAGTTAAGTAAGCACATGCTGTGAGTTGTGTTTTGTTCGCGTGTCTTGTGATCTCGGGGTAGTTCTTCCACTGCCTGGGAGTTGGCCTTTAGCAATCAGCTTTCCTCAGGGTAATTTTTCCAACTGCCTGGGAGTTGGCCTTCAGCAAGCGACTTCCCTTTGTTTTTTCTACAGGTTAAAGTTCATATAACTGAACTAGTTATGGTTACTAACACAACAATTGGTGGGAAAAGAGCCCTAAGTGTCAAATAAGTTGAAATCTCTCAAATCGCGCTTGTGCTATAGTATAACTTTGACAGACAAAGCCTTTCAAAGCTTAAACATGCACGTAGTACTTTGGCCTTCATGTTGCAAATCATATCAGTGGCAATTGGAAAGGGGCAGCTGAAACTGTAAGAGCTGAGTTTGGCTTCTCATGATCAAAAACATCTCGATATACCATTGCTAATGCAATAAAGGAGACACATGGGCATTCCATATTACCGAGATCTCATAATCACATGCACATGAGCCACTTCCACATTTTACTAATTAGTACCATTTTATATGCCAAAGATCATGTACCATTGCAACACCAACCATCCTCAATCCAAGAGTCGAATGCCACTCGATTAGTCAGCATATTCAGAGTACAAGGCTCATACCTGCATCTTCTCTGTTGTAGGAGTAAGGAATGACACCCGTGCAAATTCATCATCGTCCAACTCAAGAATTTGACCATTATACCATCGACCGTCTAAATACCGAAACCGACACTTTGAACCAACCACAAACGGAGAATTTCTTCCAGAAGGAGTCTCAGCTGACAAAGTCTTGGAGTCTTCATGAATCATTTTTCCTTCAGTGACCCTTGCATCTAAAACAGCATCAATTTCTTGAAGAAGACGAGTGCGTTTCAGTTGCAGGAGACTTTCTTCTGCACTTTTGATTGCAATGCAAAGCTCCCCATGAACCTTCAAAGGAATCAAAGTCAGAAATGTTTCAAAACCTTTGCATATTACTATCTAAAGTCCGAGAACAGTCATGCAGATGCCAGAAACTTTTGCTGTATGCATGAAATTCACATTCAAAGAGTCTCTTCAGCTGAAACAAAGCAAAGGCCCTATGTTATAAGTAGTATTGTAAAATGTTCTGCTGTTTATTGATTAAAAAGATATGGCCAATTAAAAAAATTGACACTGCATTACATGTAGATAAAAGAGAAGAAAAACCAAAGGCCTATCTAGATGAATACGAGAACATGCCCAAACTCATCCTCTAAAAATACAACACATAGTGCAGTTTCAATCTCATGATAGTCACTCATAAGGTTGAAAACCATAAACCCCATCACGCATGGCAGGGACTAGCTACTATAACATCCCCACTATGTCTTCAGCGCCCAAAGAGGTGTTTGGAATAGATACGTGACACACATGCCCACATACACACAGGACCATGCACATGGATCTGCGCGTGCCCGAGCGCACGCGCACACACATGCTTGAAGAATCCTTGTGATACATCCAATTGCACGAGTACATTGAGATTTTGCAAAGCAGGCCCAAAATATGAATTGAACAGGAATAATATTAAAAGAAAAACGCAAGTTTAAAATCCCAAATAAACACCAGAAATGAAGTAGGGCATAACTAAAACAAGTTCAACGTAAAGGAACCAGATAAGCAAAACAAAACCAATAATCTCACGAGTACCGAAGCACAAGTTGCTATCTCAAACCTGAAAAATTCCAGGGCCACTTCAAAAGGAGTGCACAATGCACGACCCTGACTTTCTTCATTCCCTTAGTTGGATGCTGATAGCGTCATTCTATGATTTCAACATCTTCTTCACATGCAGACCTTAGAGCCTCATACGTACAAGGATTAATCCAGGAACACAAACAAACTCATCATGTAAATACCAAGTACACTGTGACGTCAAAAACCATGGCATCCCCGCTAAAATCAATCCCTCACAGAGAGAAACCTCCGTAAACCTGTGCCGCTAGGACAATATTTCGATGCCACTGCTTGTTCCTTGTTTCTATGTGGCTACATTCACGTATCAAGTTCGCAAGTTCTACCCCCCCAACAAACCTGCTGTTTGTAATAATTGGCTTAGACATCCACCATCGGAATCTTAAATGGCCTACGGCTGTCACATTATGAGCTCTCTCTAAACTGAGACACATGGACACTCCCCCCTGAATTCACGGCTGCTTTGAGAAGCTTACCCTAACTCCAAACTCAGTTTGGTCTGTCTCTTTAGAAGGATCAAGTTTCTAAAATGCACATAGTGCACAGGAGCGGAACAAAGTAGCTTGGCAAGGTAAGGGTTTCAATCGATACTTCAGAGCGATCTCCATGCTGCCTTAGACGCGCAGGCACACTTTTTTTTTGGGGCGAAACTAGACGCGCAGAAACACACAAAGGGAGAATTTTACCGCTAGAAGCTCCTCGTTGGCAGGATCGCAAGCCAGGGCCTCGTCCAGTGCGGCGAGGGAAGCTCTCTGTTCTACCAAGTGCTCATCGAGCTGCTGTTCGAGGGCAGCCTCGGTCAATTCCTCCTCGATATCGAGAGACGAGTCCATCAGGGAACAAGCAAGGATTCTTGCTGGTGCTGTTTGAAACTAGGGACTAGGGGTCATCAAAAAGGTTTATCAGAGTGAGGAAAACTACCGTAGCCTTTTGTAATGCCCATTTCAATTAGGGACTTACTCGGTCTTAGGCTCTTTACACACCAAACGGCTCCCGGTCAAGAGCGTTTAGACCGAGCGGCTACCACATGTGGGTGTATGTGCCAGGCCTGCTCAGGATTCTATCTTGACCACCCCGTTTGGAGCCGCTAGTGGCACTTTCAATTTCCCCAAGAATAAAAACAAAGTTTTAGATGGGCACCTCTTTACACATACAAAACACCCAAGCTTACACCTTTGAATCCAACGTGGAGTCCACGTCATGCCCTGAGAAAGGCCTTCCTTCGACCAAACCACTATCATGATTCAGGTCCTCCACCTCCACACCCATCCGGGCACTCATTTTTACAAATGAGTTTGGAGGGCAAGGTTTGAATCCTCTTGTCAGCAGAGGATAGGCGGGCTATGGGCGGGGGCAAGTGCCTACCCATGAACTTGGAGTTCCCTTTTTTTTCGTGACAAATGGATTCTTGCCATGCGAAGTCCGCATATACACAAGCTCCTTCCCTACCTTGGGTGGGCGCCCTGTTTGTTACCACCCTAAATTCAAGCCTCAAGGGCAGCTCAAGACCTCGTCTTGTGGGAGCATTTTTTGACAGTTCAATTAGAATAGGTCACCAAAAAAGAAGAAGAAGGGAAATGGGTGTATCATCAAGGTTGTACAAAGTGAGGAAAAGTACCATATCCTTTTGTAATGCCCATTTCAAGTGTAATAGACTCGAGGCCTTAGGGTCTTACATCAAAGAGTGTTAGCAATGTGTAGTGGCAAAAATGTATGGGTTTGTGCTCATCTTAGTCACCCCATATGGGGCGTTGTTTGGCACTTTAGTTTAATGAAAGGGGGAAATGGGTATTTCTTTCTGTTATGCAAAATGTACCATGGTAAATAGGGGGAATTATGTATACTATTTGCTTATGCTACCTTGGAAAATCGAGGGGAAATACTTGGGTAATAGAGAGAACAATGGGAAATAGCACTCTATGCTATAGACCCAAACTCTCAATGCTATTTTTCATACCCTTGAGAACCATTCTTTACCATTCATGTGATATTTCTTTATAGCAGCCTCTCATTTTCCCTTGGATCTTTATGTCATGCACGGGCAGAAGAACGCCTCAAATATGCTCAAAAAATCCACCCTTATTTCCCCTCTTTTTTCCCTCCATGAGTACATAAGACCTTGGATGGGACTAGCATGAGTTTAAGATAAGAATCTACTTGCTATCATGTTACTCTCTTCCTAGACCAATTGGTCTAAGATGGGTTCAATATAGAAATAGACACTTTTTTGCCTCAAGACCCTATGAACCAAAATGGGATCCCCTTTTTAGGGATTGGAAAGCATGGAATGATGACATGTGTCCTTCTCCCACCTCCTTAAACATATGAAATGGTTCCATGTGTGCTCTCCCGCCTAACCCACCCCTAGGTCTTTTGAGTAGCTAGTAGATCAAGTATTTGTAAGTGTTGATAAATTAATAGACTAACATCTCTTTTGGATTCAATTTAAATCTCCTCAAATTCAACACAAAGTATTTGAAAGCAATCAAGAAGCAAAATCTAAATATGATTTGTTTAAAGAACATATATGCAGTTTTGTCATTTAATAATGGAGAAACAAAGGGACAAAATAAACCAACAGAGAAACATGGCATTTTAAGAGTGAATTCATTGTGAGTTTGTGAGTCTATTTACCTTGTTTTTCTATGGAACATGGTAGGGCATAGATATTCAATTGAGACATGAAACTCCATGTCATGTTTGAGCCAGTAGATGCCCATACATGTCATTAGATCGATTCATAGTCCATGTCATGAAATTGATCAACAGTTCACATCATCACCTACAATCCACATCATCATGTTGCCCCTATACGTCTTGGAGAAAATGCAATGATTCAAAACCAAGTATGAAATCAATGGAGAGGGTTGCAAGATGAATGCAAATGATAAAGTCACAAAATCTGAAGGTTCCATATGGTTCTATGTCATCACATCACCCTTACCTATCCTAAAAATCAATCAGTCTAAAAAGATGATGATTTAAAACCAAAAAGTGCAATCAACAAGAAGGCTTCGAGACCAATGCAAAGGTCAAAATGAATTCATGAGCTCCGAAGGTTCCATGTAGTTGCAAATGACATTTTTGCCAATAAAATTAACACAATAGATTCACTCGTAGACAATTGCAAGCAATTAAACAATGAAATTTATGAGCTTTTTTTACATTCAAAATATATGTAGTTGCAAGGCTAGGTCTGATCATCAACAATTTATTCTCAAAAGGTTCCAGATACATAGATGAGTCCAACCAAACAATATAATAATTGAACATTAAACCAGCAAAACTACATTCAATCTAGATGATGGGGATGCTCCCTTAATGGCTAAAAATGTTTAATCCTAGACTGACAATGTAAATTAAATACTTGCATCCCACAAACTTCCCTTTAACATATGCTACATGAAGTCCTCGCATGTGCAAGTAAGTTTCTAATTTATGACAATTGCCTATATACCACTCAAAGGATTTCTACCATAGCTCTCCAAAGTGAAAACAACATGGCAATTTGTAACCACGATATCGTTCATCACCTTATCATTTAGGATCATTTCCATTTGAATTATGTCAAAGCTTCTCCTACTTGTCTTTTTCTTAAGAGGATGTATCTTGATGGAAGGAATTTCATTTCCATGAATACCTCCTCGACCTCCATGTGGGACATGTGGGACATGTGTGACATCTCCTTATGGAACGACATCCAACAAATATCCAACTTTATTCAACAATTCCACTTCCATGTAGGACAAGTGGGACAACTCCTTGTGGAACAACATCCAACAAACATCCCCCTTTATTTAGCAAGTCCAATTCTTTTTGGCTAACATTCCCAAGCAGAGTAGGAAAGTATCCTTCAACAACCACTAGAGGCTCTGTTCATCCAAAGAAAAGTAGGAAAATATGCTTCTACAATCACTAGAGGCTCTGTTACTAGTGGTTTGGATATCCATGTATAAGTAATTTCACCTACACATAAATTTGAAACTTTTACACTAGAAATTGTAAAATTTTGCCAAGATCTACATCTTTTCTTTCAAATGTTGCGAGCAAATATATAAAACCATACTACATTTTGTCAATATTGTGAAACTAAAAATTTATCTTGGTTGACTTTCACTAGTATTTTATATCTGATAGATAAGTATACATTCTATAAAAACATCCACACTCATCAAGAACATTCACAAAAGCTTGGCCCTCTTGCATTTGCCTTGCCCAATGAGAGTCTATTTATTAGCTTCTTATACTTAAAATTGGTCCAATGTGTCTTCCTCTAATGTAAGTAGCATAACAAGAACTTTGCAATACAAAGCTCACCATACCTCCCAAACAAGCTTCATGGACACCATTTCACATGTGTATCCCTTTTGTAGCAAGCCAAATGTCATGCTTCACCTTAGATAGTTTGATTGTAGGCATGGAAGCCCTTTTTAATTCTCTAAAGTTTTTGCTCAACCACAACACGCTCCAAAACCCATATTGACAATAGTTTTAGAACTATTTAAGTTGTAAAAAATCTATATGGTATAAAAAACAACCCAAGCTCATGGAGTGCACGTGTCGACTACAATGGGAATACCAGATATTCCAGCAATCAATACTCAAGACCTTTGTCATTTCTATAGGCTACCACTTCTTCTCAAATTTTAATTTATTACATTAGTGTATTGCATCTCCATGATCATTAGCATCTCTCCAATTCTCACATAGTGTTGAATGTAATCTTGTCTTTGATGTTTTGCAATGGGTCATCACATGTGTTTTAGAGGCTATCTTTGAAATGGAAAAGACATGACCTTTCTCTACCTTCCAGCAAAAAGTTCACATCACTTCCATAAACATATATAATAGCTCTCCGATTTGTGCAACTTCATTTGCCACCACGAATGAAACTCAACACTGGCAACTACATGCCTACTCATCAACTCAATCAACATCCCCACTATCTCCTATGCCTTCATTTCACATATAGATATTGTTTGCAAAGCTTGCACACTACAATCAACATGGGATGACATTAAAATCTAATGAATAAAATCCAAGAACAACCAAATGTTCCCACATATAATATCCATTCTTGCCTAGGATCATAGACATGGGCACCCATTGTGATCCATCCCCACACTCATCTGACATGGTCGAAACACACCCAATAATTACACTCAGGTCTCCTGTAGGTTGCCCAAGTTAGCTCAAGAGGATAGAGACTAAACCATCTCTCTTGCTTCACATCCACCAACTAGCCTTGAAAAATGGATCCTTGGAAGTAATCATATTTACATTGTCATTTTAGCTTCAATAGCCCATCCACATATTCGCCAATAGGGGATACCACACACCAAAATCATCAACCCACTTTCAAAGCTTGCATATGTGCTTTTATCAAATGCGCTATGAATGAACAAATGAACCCTACATGGTACCCCAAATGGCCATCGGAGTATGAATAATGTCCATCTAAATACTGGCCAAAGTGTGAGCAGGGTGAAACTGAGATCCATCCACAGCCTCCATGCATCTGGCGCTCCAAATGTGCCATGCTGAAAGGCTAGCCCGTATCCATAAAAGCATGCATAGCTCTAAAAGGTGAGGCAGGAACAATATCCAGAGAGCATGACTCGACTATGTGTCATTGGATTGAGAAATCTCATGAAGAGTCAGGCCTCTGACAGAACATCTAAGGCCCATAAGAGTAAACTAAGCAAGTGAGCCCCAAGTCATGGAGAATGCTTGCGCCACCAACTCCATATGTATTATGTTACTACCCTCATCCAAAATCTAGGGTATGGGGGGAAAAAGGTCCATGCATGTATTTCTTACAAAAGCTTTAAATATGCAAGCGAAAAAGATGACAATCTCCAGTCCTCCCTACCAAAAAGCATAAGGTTTATACTTCAAAAAATATGAAGATTTTAAGATTTATACATATTTTTCATAATATGCGAGACCAAATGGGGGGAGGGGGGGTCCAATGGATGAGGCAGGTTAAAACAAAAATAACACTAAAATATAAAAACCCAACTCCTTTCAAAATCATGTACATTTTCATGTGTTACGTAAATTTTAAGGTGTAAAAACATGTTTGAAGCTCTTTTATGTAGAACACAATCATGCTAATTTGACTAACTTACATTTTTTCTTTTTCTTTTTTCTTTTTGACTAACGTTTACTCTTGGCATATTGTTAAATTCATCTCATACTCAAAATTTTCATAGGTATTCTTACTAAAGGGAGTTGGCACCCTAGGGAAGAATGGAGAGTGTACAAAAGTACTAAAAATCCAGGCAATCCCCTTTCAAACTATCCTCACCTATCCACAATCACATGAGCAATACTAAATGGACTTCACTTGCTGACATGCAATGAGGATAAGTAGCATCTACCCCCAATCTAGATCTCCATAGGCTCACTGCAATCCCTCCATGAATATAAAGTGAAAAGAAAAGAATGATTTTTCTATTCCTGAGGGATTTCCAAAGTCTCTTCTAGAAAAGCCTCTGCAAGTCCAGAGAAATCTGAAAATTCTCCCAATGAATGGATCTGGAAGGCCTCTAACCTTTGTAGCTAAGATGGAATCTCCTAGCATTACTGATAGTGTAACAAAAGAAGGGGAGGCTCTTCTCTCGGTGCTCCTCTCCCACTCCCTGGGATCCCATTGTAAGAACTTTATGGGGACACCTCCATAGAGCCAAAAAATCTCTGAACCCAGGGCAATGAGAAGCGGGTCAAGATCAAGGTACCACTATTGAGTCACAATCATGCTCCACAAAACCTAAGATCCTCACAAGCTGAAAATGAGACTCCAGCAAAATGTCATGTGTGTATCTAGATAGCCTACCTCTTGACGGACATCAGCATCCTCACATGCACATTGAAGGGCAGTAACCTATGCTATTGGGTTAGTAAGTCAATTTATGTAGGCTCCAAGAAACTGCATTTGGATGTGGCTAGACGCATATTGAGGTATGTGAAGTCCACATTGCACTATGGACTATTTTATGAGACTAGGGTCCAGATACAATTGCATGGATACACTGATGCTGATTGGGCTGGTAGTATTTCTGATAGATGATCTACTAGTGGATATGTGTTCTCTTTTGGGAGTGCTACACTCACTTGGAGCAACAAGAAACAGACTACAGTTGCCTTGTCGAGCATAGAGGCTGAGTACAGGGGTGCCGCAATGGCTGCATGTGAGGTAGCTTGGTTGCGCAAGCTACTTTATGATATGCATCAGTCTACAGATGGGCCAGTTGTTATTTATTGTGACAACGTGAGCAGTATACACTTGGCAAATAACCCAGTCTATCATGCTAGAATAAAGCACATTGAGGTGCATTATCACTATGTGCAAGAGAAGGTTCTAGTAGGTTTTATTGATCTAATTTATGTGAGGCAGTCGATAGAGCGAGCGAGGAAAAGCGAGCGGGCCCAAAAAAGCGAGCGAGCTTTTCCACAATTTCCTTATTGAGGTACTCAACATAGCTTTGTGGAAACCACTATTTGGGAAGATTCTCGAAAATAAAACGTATGTTACTATGTGTAACTATACCAATATTGCGAATTATAGTCTACCTTAACTTCCAATTGGAGCCATACTCACATTATGCAACAATAGTATGTGGGTTTGAAAGAAACCGAATTTCCACTCCAAAGCGGATTCCTTTACTGATACAACAATTCTTTTGCATTTGAAATGGGTCTTATTATCAAAGTCCTTCAATAATCAAAACAAATGTGTTACTTGATATGTTGAACTTAGTAACGTAAACATCACTTCACCCATATGCGGGGAAAAAAAATTGTCTGTAGACTTCATAGCATGGGATTGCATCAGCACTTATGACATTTAAAATGGTTCTTCTTATTAAAAGTGTTATCAACCATGAAAGAAAATGTTTAAAAATAGTTCACCCGTATGTTGAAAAACCTGTGTCATTTATGACATTCAAAATTGTTCTTGCAACCATCCTGTAGTTCCTAGAGATTTTGCCCATACTTCCAACCCCTTCCCTTCAACCACTAAGAGGTATCTAATAGTTTTATAGAACACTTGAGATATCATCACCTCCTAATACAAAACCATTATTACTATTTGTAGAACACTTGAGATATCATCACCTCTTAATACAAGACCATTCTTACTATTTGTAAAATACTTGAGATATCATCACTCCTTCCCTTCAGCCACTAAGAGGTACCTTATACTTTTGTAGAACACTTGAACCATTCTTACTATTTGTAGAACACTTGAGATATCATCACCTTTTAATACAAAACCATTCTTACGGTTTGTATAACACTTGAGATATCATCATCTCTTAATATAAGACCATTCTTAGTATTTGTAGATCACTTTAGATATCATCGCCTCTTAATACAAGACCATTCTTACTATTTGAAAGATTAATGGATTAAAGGTTTGAAGCTCATAGGAGACGAAGGAAGAGAAAGTCAGTTTCAACATGAGGACAATAAAACTAATTGGAATATTTTGACTTATGTATTATACCTTTTTGAAGACTATGAATTTAAGTCAGTTTCAACATCAGGATGATAAAAATAATTAGAATATTTTGACTTATGTATTATATATTTTTGAAGACTATGAATTTTAATGAGGAGAGGCATGCACACTACTTAGTAAATACACTAGTACTACTACTAGCCTACAACTATTAAGCCTAGTAGCACCAGTGTGATTTTGAGCCTTGTATTAGCCTTTTGATAATTTTCTTTCATCGTTAGTGCAATAGAAATTATTCCTTCTATCAGAAGAATCTTGCCAAATTTATTCAAAGTGATGATTTTGTAGTCTACAGCCACTATCCTTTGACTCTCAAAAATATATTAAATGTGAGCACCCATTTATCTTGTTTGATCAACCCTAGACTATGCTGCGATAGGACATTACTAGAACAAAAAAAATATGAATTGATATGGTGATGTTCGGTGTGAAATAACCAAATTAAGGATTTAATAATGAAGAAAACAATCAGAATCAATAGGCTATTCAATGTCTCAAATCTGCACAGAAATTATAATGTGCCTCCCAACTCTTATGCATTCCAGCTCCTCATGTTTGACAAGAATGCTAACAATAATGAAATCACATTATCTTTAGTTTCAAAGTAAGCAAAGCACCAAAAATAAATGCAAACGTATTGGATGAGGAATAAATAGGTATAGATATAGATAGACCTATATATATGTATTCATAGATATAATGATGATTAAAGTTGGACGGTCGTAATAATATTATGTGTACTATCATTGGGATTAGGACTACTATTGATAATATTGTATGTAGTAGTAGGAGAACTACCATTAAGGAACACTAAAATAAAATTACTAATGGTGGTGATAAAACTACCACTAGTAGTTTAGTAATTACCCCTAACATCTACAACAAATATTTGATGGGTAGCTAGTATTAGGTCAAAAGGCCCCAATTGTGCTATAATAATGGACCAAAAAAGGGAGTGCTATAGCATCACCTAAGGGTCACTTTTTATCCATGAAAGAAACAAGTCGGTGCAACCTAGGTCATACAGATCTAGGTCATGTGGAGTGGTTCGCGTCTCTTTCCTTGACAAAAAAGTTACACTACCTTTGATAGTAACTACAAAGATTGCTGCCATAGTGCCGTAGAGTAGCCCCTAGGTTGCACCATCATCCTTTTTTGCTTTTGAGCCATTAAGTTTGATCCACTAATTTTATGTATAATTATTCTACTATATGTTCACATGTCCTTAATAGGATCTTGATATAATCCCTTCCATTGTAAGTACTTTTACTTTAAGTTTCACATATCCTTAACAAACCACTAGGCTTCAACACAAATTCATTCTTATGTTTCAAGCCTCAAACTCAAACACCCTTGTAAAAGGGATAATGTAGTAAATCTACATTCAATCCATCAAATCTTTTGAATAATAGTTCTATTGAAAATTCATGTATCGTCAATAGGATTTCATCCATTATATGTTCATTTGTCTTTAATAGTATGTCTAAAACTTCATGTATCTTCAATATTATTTCTCTCATGTGTTCCAATATCTTCAAAAGGATACCTTTATTTATGTCTAAACTTGAGCATTGATTTGTATTTATCAAACACAATTTCACTCCACCTATTCTTTAGAATGAAATTTTTTCGCCAAAAGTGGGCCAAATGCAAGGTCTTTCCACATATTCTTAAGAATGAAAATTTTGGCCTTACGTTGGCAAGTCTATGGAATGAGGGTAAGGCCAAAGTCTCTGGTACGGTGCATTAGGTCTTGATTAATTCTTCTTTAGGCTTGAATATTTAATGCATTAACTTCACAACTATTATTTATGCTTGAACTTGTAATGTATTAATTTCATGACTTAGGATTTTATGAAGTTATATCTAACATGTCCCAAATTTAATGGAAATTAATATCCTACATAACACAACAAAGTATCATCATATCCCTTCCCAAATCAATGCTACCTAGCAACTCTTCTGGCATTTTCACTGCCTTACAGTTAAGTTAGCTATGATGAAGAATGTTGCCTGCCTTTGGAACCTCTTAGAGTTACTGTTAGCATGATCTAATTTCATGTACCCCAAAACTTGAGACTTGGAGATTCCCATATCACACCAGCGGTAGCTATCTTGTCCATTCTCAATGCTAGTAAGAGCTAGGCCCCATAGACCAGTAAAAGAAGTCTTTTTGGAGGTTCAATTTTTTCCCTCCGTCTTCTATAGGCCCCATGATGAAATAGGATATATTCATCACCCTACATTTAATGCAAGAATTGACATAACTTTTTTGGACCTGACTATGTAGTTTACATCCCAAAATTGGTGCTAAAATTGCAGAAGACTGGGAGATTCCCATATCACACCAATGGTAGCTATCTTGTCTACTCTCAACACTAGTAAGAGCCAGTCCCCAGAGACCGGTAAAAGAAGTCTTTTTGGAGGTTCAATTTTTTGCCTCCGTCTTCTCCGGCCCCATGACAGAATAGGATATATTCACCACCCTACATTTAATGCAAGAATTGACAATTTTTTTTGGACATGACTGTGCAGCTTACATCCCAAAATTGGTGCTAAAATTGCATACTGGGCATCTCCATTTGCCGGGGGGTGTCCCTAGCAACCCCTTGGACTTGCTCTATTTGTCTAGTTGTGTCTCTCCACAAAAAGCGGAGTGGGGCCTATTTTCCCCATTTAGTAAAAATATATGCATCAATATGTGTGTATGTATGCATGCATGCATGCATCCATGTATGTATGTACACACACACACACATATGTATGTATGTATGTATGTATGTATGTGTACTAAAACTACTAAAACTATATGCATCAAATAATGTTGTTGATCAATTTTTGGCATACCCCACCAAAATCAAGACCCCCATTGCAAAGAAAGGTAAGGGACACAAGTGCTTGTTCTTATGCTCATGAGACAACAAAATGCATGACATAGGCAACCAATGGGGTCTTACTTTTGATGTTTGTATGTATGTATGTATATATATGTGTATGTACATACATACATACATACATACATATATATGTGTGTGTGTGTGTGTGTGTGTGTGTGTGTGTGTGTGTGTGTGTATGTGTGTGTGTGTGTGTATATATATATATATGTATGTATGTATGTATGTATGTATGTATGTGTGTGTGTGTGTGTATGTATGTATGTATGTATGTATGTATGTATGTATATATATGTATATGTATATGTATATGTATATGTTGATGCATATATGTATATATTGATGCATACAATTTTGATATATGGAGAAAATGGACATGAAAACCATCTAAATTAATTCTTGTCGTTCGGTTGATATACGACATGATCCTATTTGGATTTGTAAGTCCAAAGATATGGGGTCCTACTTTTAGGGCTTGAATGCCTAAAATAGGCAGCGCGTTAACGCGCTACCTATTTCATGCATTTAGGCCTCAAAAGTAGGACCCCATTGTGTTGCCAATGGGGTCCTACTTTTGAGACCTAAATGCATGAAATAGACAGCGCGTTAACGCACTGCCTATTTTAAGCATTCAGGCTTTAAAAGTAGTACCCCGTATCTTTGGACTTGCATATCCAAATGGGGTCATGTCATATATCAAATCGAACAGCAAGATCCAATTTAGATGGTTTTCATGTCCATTTTTTCCATCAACTAAAACTATATTCATCAAATAATGTTGTTGATCAATTTTTGGCATACCCCCCCAAAATCAAGACCCCCATTGCAAAGAAAGGTCAAGAACACAAGTGTTTGTTCTTATGCTCATGAGACAACAAAATGCATGACAAGGGAAACCAATGGGGTCTTACTTTTGATGTTTGTATGTATGTATGTATGTATATGCATGTATATACATACATACATACATACATACATACATACATACATACATATATATATATATATATATATATATATATATATATATATATATGTATATATGTATGTATGTATATGTTGATGCATATATGTATATATTGATGTATATATTGATGCATACAATTTTGATATATGGAGAAAATGGACATGAAATCCATCTAATTTGGCTCTTGCCGTTTGATTTGATATATGACATGACCCCATTTGGATTTGTAAGTCCAAAGATACGGGGTCCTACTTTTAGGGCCTGAATGCCTGAAATAGGCAGCGCGTTAATGCGCTGCCTATTTCATGCATTTAGGCCTCAAAAGTAGGACCCCATTGTGTTGCCAATGGGGTCCTACTTTTGAGGCCTAAATGCATGAAATAGGCAGCGCGTTAACGTGCTGCCTATTTTAGGCATTCAGACCCTAAAAGTAGCACCCCGTATCTTTGGACTTGCATATCCAAATGGGGTCATGTCATATATCAAATCGAACGGCAAGATCCAATTTAGATGGTTTTCATGTCCATTTTCTCCATCAACTAAAACTATATTCATCAAATAATGTTGTTGATCAATTTTTGGCATACCCCCCCAAAATCAAGACCCCCATTGCAAAGAAAGGTAAAGAACACAAGTGCTTGTTCTTATGCTCATGAGACAATAAAATGCATGACATGGGAAACCAATGGGGTCTTACTTTTGATGTTTGTATGTATGTATGTATGTATGTATGTATGTATATGCATGTACATACATACATACATATATATATATATATATATGTGTGTGTGTGTGTGTATTTAATATGTATATGTTGATGCATATATGTATATATTGATGTATATATTGATGCATACAATTTTGATATATGGATAAAATGGACATGAAAATCATCTAAATTGGCTCTTGCCGTTTGATTTGATATATGACATGACCCCATTTGGATTTGTAAGTCCAAAGATACGGGGTCCTACTTTTAGGGCCTGAATGCCTGAAATAGGCAGCGCGTTAACGCGCTGCCTATTTCATGCATTTAGGCCTCAAAAGTAGGACCCCATTGTGTTGCCAATGGGGTCCTACTTTTGAGGCCTAAATGCATGAAATAGGCAGCGCATTAATGCACTGCCTATTTTAGGCATTCAGACCCTAAAAGTAGCACCCCGTATCTTTGGACTTGCATATCCAAATGGGGTCATGTCATATATCAAATCGAACGGCAAGATCCAATTTAGATGGTTTTCATGTCCATTTTCTCCATCAACTAAAACTATATTCATCAAATAATGTTGTTGATCAATTTTTGGCATACCCCCCCAAAATCAAGACCCCCATTGCAAAGAAAGGTAAAGAACACAAGTGCTTGTTCTTATGCTCATGAGACAATAAAATGCATGACATGGGAAACCAATGGGGTCTTACTTTTGATGTTTGTATGTATGTATGTATGTATGTATGTATGTATATGCATGTACATACATACATACATATATATATATATATATATGTGTGTGTGTATTTAATATGTATATGTTGATGCATATATGTATATATTGATGTATATATTGATGCATACAATTTTAATATATGGATAAAATGGACATGAAAATCATCTAAATTGGCTCTTGCCGTTTGATTTGATATATGACATGACCCCATTTGGATTTGTAAGTCCAAAGATACGGGGTCCTACTTTTAGGGCCTGAATGCCTGAAATAGGCAGCGCGTTAACGCGCTGCCTATTTCATACATTTTTGCCAATGGGGTCCTACTTTTGAGGCCTAAATGTATGAAATAGGCAGCGCGTTAACGCGCTGCCTATTTTAGGCATTCAGACCCTAAAAGTAGCACCCCGTATCTTTGGACTTGCATATCCAAATGGGGTCATGTCATATATCAAATCGAACGGAAAGATCCAATTTAGATGGTTTTCATGTCCATTTTCTCCATCAACTAAAGCTACATTCATCAAATAATGTTGTTGATCAATTTTTGGCATACCCCCCCAATATCAAGACCCCCATTGCGAAGAAAGGTAAAGAACACAAGTGCTTGTTCATAAGCTCATGAGACAACAAAATGCATGACATGGGAAACCAATGAGGTCTTACTTTTGATGTTTGTATGTATGTATGTATGTATATATATGCATGTACATACATACATACATACATACATACATATATATATATATATATATATATGTATGTATGTATGTATGTATGTATGTATGTATGTATGTATTGATGCATACAATTTTGATATATGGAGAAAATGGACATGAAAATCATCTAAATTGGCTCTTGCCATTTGATTTGATATATCACATGACCCCATTTGGATTTGTAAGTCCAAAGATATGGGGTCCTACTTTTAGGGCCTGAATGCCTGAAATAGGCAGCGCGTTAACGCGCTGCCTATTTCATGCATTTAGGCCTTAAAAGTAGGACCCCATTGTGTTGCCAATGGGGTCCTACTTTTGAGGCCTAAATGCATGAAATAGGCAGCGCGTTAACGCGCTGCCTATTTTAGGCATTCAGACCCTAAAAGTAGCACCCCATATCTTTGGACTTGCATATCCGAATGGGGTCATGTCATATATCAAATTGAATGGCAAGATCCAATTTAAATGGTTTTCATGTCCATTTTCTCCATCAACTAAAACTATATTCATCAAATAATGTTGTTGATCAATTTTTAGCATACCCCCCCCAAAATCAAGACCCCCATTTTGCTGTATGTATGTAAGTGTGTATATATGTATGTATATACATACATATATATCTATATGTGTATATATATATGTGTGTGTGTGTGTGTGTGTGTGTGTACACACACACATGTATGTATGTATGTATGTATGTATCTATATGTATATATATACATACATACATACATATGTATATATTGATGCATATATTGATGCATATCTTGATGTATATATTTATGCATACAGTTTTGATTGATGGAGAAAATAGGCATGAAAAACATCTAAATTGGCTCTTGCCGTTCGATTTGATATAGGACATGGTCCCATTGAGATTTGTAAGTCCAAAGATACGGAGTCCTACTATTAGGACCTGAATTCCTTAAATAGGTAGCTTGTCAATGTGCTGCCTATTTCATGCATTTAGGCCTCAAAAGTAGGACCTCATTTGGTCCTACATGGGGTCCTACTTTTGAGCCCTAAATGTATGAAACAGGCAGCGCATTGATGCGCTGCCTATTTTAGGCATTCAAGCCCTAAAAGTAAGACCCCGTATCTTTGGAATTACGAATCCAAATGGGGTCATGTCATACATCAAATCAAATGGCAAGAGCCAATTTAGATGTTTTCATGTCTATTTTATCGATTTAATAAAACTATATGCATCAAATAATGTTGTTTATCAATTTTTGGCATACACCCCCAAAATCAAGACCCCCATTGGAAAGAAAGGTAAGGAACACAAGTGCTTGTTCTTATGTTTAGGAGACATTAAAAAAGAGGCCTAGTAGCCCAAAAATGGTAGCGCATCAATGCGCTATCATTTTTTGGTTTCCAGGTCTCTTTTTTGTTGTCTCACGAGCATACATATGGAGGTTATTTTACAATATAACTAAGAAGTAGTATTGAAGTAGTTCTACAATTTGGATGCATTAAGAGCATTCATATAGCAAGGAAGAATATAATAATTGAATACATTTTTTTTCAATACATATTGCTAGTGAGACTACCAAAAAGAGGCTCTACCCCTCATGATGTCTCTGGATACAGAATATGAGATTGCTTGATGCTTGGATTGCAGCTGGAAACGTTGTGTGGGCAAAGCCACTATATGCCTCAAGTGTTGGAAATTGATGTATGGCTCAAGTGCTAGAATGTGCAAATCATGGCCAAAATCAAGACCCCTTAGAGATTCCATGAGGGCTATCCTTTTACTACTACACACGTCACCTTTAGTCGAGTGCAGAACCATTCGTCATCATAGGCAGCAAGTTCATGGGACCCCATCCCATGATCCAAGGCATTATTCAAAGACAAAGTATTTCTGACCATTCCCAAATTGAGTTTGCCAATTCCTAATCTGATTGATTTCATTTACTGGACTTGCAATGCTTGCAAAGCCCTTGCTTAAGCTTGAATGAGCCTCTTGATTTTGGGGGTATAATGGTCAAAAATGGCTTAACACGCCCAAAATCAAGAGGCTCATTCAAGCTTAAGCAAGGGCTTTGCAGGTCTTGTTTTTGGGTAGTAAAAGCATGAAAAATGACAGCGCATTAAGGTGTTGCCATTCTTATGCTTCCCCCCTCCAAAAACAAGACCCCCAAGCTATTCATTGGAGACACCAAAATGAGGAGAAGGATGACGTGAGGAGTAGAGGAGCTAGCCAATGAGGGGAGGGACAGCCTTGGAATTGCCAGCAACAAGCATGATGCAAGGAGGTGAGAAGGCAAAGAAGCAAGGAGGTGAGGAGGTGAGGAAGCAAGGAGGCGAGGAGGCAAGAGGCAGTCTTGAAGGGCAACAAGAGGGTGGAGGTGGCCGAAAGAGCAAGCAGGAAAGGGAGGGATGGAGATTGCCTGTAGGAAATGCTTGGATTAATGCTACAAATGCCATTTTTTTGTGTGTGTTTTGCAGCATGAAAATTTTATGGCATTTTTCTTTTAAAAAATACAACATTGTTGTGATTAATTGTGCTACAAACAACTCAAGCCGTAAAGCACCATGGATTAGTACAACAATATACATCACAAATGGATGCATACACTCATATACATCACCGATGGATGCATACACTTATACTCACATCAATTTCCAATATTGTATTAGATGGACCCTTAGCATATATGTGTGCATAGAAGACCATTTCCTACATTGATCCCTGATTTCATCGTTAAATGATTCCCTTTCTCACATTCCAACATGTGAAGATTTAATGTACATGCATTATGGGCACATTATATTGCAGTTTATGACTAACTTTTTTTATGAATGCATGATACTTGTATATGGTCAAGGAAGGTATATTATCATTTTTGAATGACAACATTATTCTATGCTCCATTTTATCCTATATTAGAAACTATGATCACTAGATATTACATAAATGTATTGCTCCATTATATCCTATACTAAAAACTATTTTGACCCAAATACATAATGCCAATTGAGGTTAGTACTCATGACAAGTGATGAAAACAATCTAATGGTATGAATGAGATCTTGTAAATTTTGGATATATAATATGGGTACTATGTTGATTGAGCTATTTTTCTAAGGGAATATTTTCAACTTAATTACTAAATACATACTTACAATGGTGACCTGATTCCCATCTATATGTATAATCAAGTTTTACTTTGTGTTTTAAAAAAAAGCTTTTGCATAAGGTTAAAATTCGAATAGTATTTATATTTGTTTAAGACTACCCATTGAGCTGGCTCCTATCCTTATATTGAACATGATAATGTTCATAAAGATTTTATGAATACAAATAGATAGCATTGGGTGGTTGGGAATGAACCCTAAAAGTACCCTAAAATGACTATGTATTCCCTTATTTGTAGCATGGAAGTGATCATGGTAGAGTGGCATAATCCCTATTTTGCTTTTGTCATAGGTTCTTTTGCTACTCATGGTTGGCAGATACACCACGACATAGATCCGAATAGATATTTGGTTTTTTGCTTCAACTTGCTTGACTAGACTTTCCTTGATGATTGTTCGATTGTGCATGATGAGTAGTCGCTGGCTTATTTGATGCATTAAGTGCAATGTTTTCCTTAAAGTTTTTCATACTACAGGATAAGAGTTTGCTTATATAGGTGGAAATAGAAGCTTGTTAATGCCTGGTGCATATTTTTCGTTAGATGCAATAGGATACTAGTTACAGAGTGTCTTTGCCAATTATTTCACTTGAATCATGCTCCTCCTATGTTTGAGTTTGTGGTCACATATTGAGTTTAACATAATAGTCTACATGATACTGTGGATGAGCACTCAACATAGTGGTTAGATGCGTTCATTTCTAGTTCCGATAGAACTATCATTCAGACATTGGTCATAATAGAAGTATGGAGGGCTAAAATCCTTTTTTGGCTCTCTAAGTTTTTTAAAGCATAGTATTGTCCAGATTACATAGGTATTTTCACTAAGCAAAATTAATCCTTATGATGAAAATGTGTTTTTTTTCTTTTGACATAGTTAGTTCTATTTCCATGTTTTTGGATCGAATGTATGGATGATCTTATGCAAGCATAAAAGACATGATATGTATACATAGCACATGATCATGTTTACATATTTTCAGTCATATATTCTACCTTGTGATCTATCATTATCTTGCTGTGTGGATGTTCAATCTGAGTAGTGTTTGCTTTTTTTATTGCAAATTTTATGTATTGTTGTGTCTCTACCTCTCCACAATGACTCAAATTGATAGTATGGGGATGAAAGAAAAGTTAATTGTGAGTTTTAGGCATGCCTTCATTGTTCGAATATGTTTAATTTGCTTATGATCACATCAATTGTTCCAATGATATTGAGAGGAATAAGATGCTGGATGAGGTTCTCGCTCGCTTGAAACCTATTTAATCTTGCTCGCTTATTTGGGGCTGCTCGCTTTTCTCTGCTCGCTTTTTGGTAATCCTCAATTTATGTCAGCACAGAGGATCAGGTAGCTAACATATTTACGAAGGCATTGGGTGCAGAGAAGCTGTGCAAGTTCAGAGACATGCTTGGTGTGCAAGAATTGGGATTGAGCTCAAGGGGGAGTGTTGAGATATCGAGCTCCACTCGTGATATGCCAGGGTGACCGTTGTGCATTTATGTCACCGACTTGTTAGCTGCAGATGCGGTTGGTACACCGCCCATGAATAATAGCTGGATGACAACTATTTTTATATACTCTAGTTAGTGGCTCAGTTAGTATGCCACCTAGGTTAGCTGAGACCCACATATAGGGTTCATCTATTCCTTTTGTACTTAGAGAGAGTTTTTTTGGCTTTCACAACTAAGAAGATGAAAACTATTTTCAGCCTCCACCTTTGTGTGTATTCCCCCATTGTGTATGTGAGAAAGCTGTAAGTGAGACTCCTTACTTCTCTCGCACTCTCTTCACACCCTCACCACCACCTTTTAGGTTAAGGATCTATAATGCAAGTCCACATCAATGTTAAAACCCACTTCTCAAGTGGGGAGAATGACGGTATCCCAAGCCACCCTAGCTATAGTATCTATCGTGCCATCAAGTCCACTCCAAAGAAAGTTCCTTACATTAGGCCTCCTAAAGCTAAGTGATACAATCCCTAGAATGGCTCCTATAAGAGCAAACAATCCAAGCTATAGCAAGAAGGACCAGATTTACAATCACCATGCTGGATGCTAAGTTAAATTTGATTGACTTCCAGAAAAGGAGTTTCCTCCTGATGCTCTCCAACTCAAGAGTAAATAGATATAAAAGAGAGATACCCAAGCCAACCTGGCATCCCAAATACTTGATTGCAATGTCTAAAATCTCTTCTTCCTCTCTGATGGGAAGTCTCAGCCCAAAAATGTCCACTGAAGATCTAAGAAAGATGCTCATAGCTTCAGCCACACAAATGGAAAGAGAAGTGTTGAAGCATGGTGGAGGAGAATGATAAAAAATATGAGACAATGCACAGGCTGAATGTTGATAGATAATAGAAGCAAGTACTTGCCTCTTTTTGTTAGGCAAGGTATGCCATCTCTTGTGACATCATAGTTGATGTAGGGGACTTCTACTAGAGATATAACTCTATCCATACATGTTCTTACTTCTTGTGAGCCCATTTGAATGACACACCATCTTCCTTGCATTCAAAATGTGTAAGCATATTCAAAATTCCTATACTGTGTAGTATGTCTAGTGCGCTCTTGCCCCACCATGCTCCTCATTTTACTAAAGAAGACTTCAGCTACATCCAAGCTAGTGAGATGTAAAGGTCACTTTAAGCTTGGGTGAAAGCCTCTGAAATATTTAGTTAGTAGCACCATAAAGTGGCATGAGACATGCACATCCAATGTCTCCTTGCTAATAAAGTTTGTACTTAGAGTATACTAATCATGCTCTACAATCTAAGATCTCCAAATCTAGAAGAAGAAAGCTAATTTGACTACTAAATGAACTCTCTCTAGCAAGCTCAAGTGCAAATACAAGAAAATGTCAATGTAGTCTCCAAGATAGGATTATGTTCCTAAAATACTCTGCTCTTTTCTATCTAGCCTAATGTTTGAAAGCTCTCCAGACATGATTGCACTTGTTAACTAGACATCCTTTGAGTTAGTTTAATGATCATCCCATCTATTATCTCTTTCTCTAACCATATATTATCAACATAGAGATAATCATACATAGGGATAACATGGGTCAAGGTAACCCAAACATGACCAATAGCCAATTGACGCTTTCGTTTATTAAGAACATTGAGTAGCTTCTTTCCATCATATACAAAGTCTTGATCATGCATGCCTGAGGCATCCCTTGTTGCCATTTTGGCTGAAAGAGGCCATCCATCCCATCCGATTCCTAATTAATTCTGAATCTAATGTCCTAATTGTTGGCATAGTGAGCAAGCATAAATTTTATTTGGTGGCTATCTCATCTTATGCATGCCCAATAATTGGCGTTCTTCTAGACTTCAACTTTTCATCCCATAAACTCAAAAGTTCATCCCATTGTGCCTCTAAATAGAACATGCATCAAAGTGATTGCAAGTGCAATGGGATACCACCGCCAAATGGTGCGGAAGCACTTCATGTAGTTGACTTGCACCAAAAACTCTTGCATAACCAACAATGACATGAGTCTCAAACGCAGCAACAACAATTACATCATAACCTACATTCCCTTCTCCAACTTTGATCATGCAAGAAGACATGCACTCATGGTTCTCTGATTTATATAATCCACCAAATCCAATAATTGTGTCATCCTTTGGATTTCCCCTATAACCAATACAAAAATTTACAAGAGACAGCCAATACCAAGCCCTATTGCCATTTGTTCAAGGTATACTTATTATCTATGAACTAAAAGGCCCTAACATGAGCTCATGATCCTCAATTTTTTCTTGGACCTCCAAAAAAGTGGGCTCATTAAATACATCCTTTCTCACCCTCACAATGCCTAGCTCCTTGTCATTGTCATTTTTGATCACTTGAATCTTGTAGAAAGATCCTGCGTGCATGGAGACCATGCTAGAAATTGTATAAGGTTTTGATCAATGTCGAGTTGCAAGGTGGTGCACCTCCACAAACTAAGGAGAAACGTGTAAGATAGATAGCAGTGGCCAATGGTGGAGCACGGTCCACCTATAGAAAGGAATATGAATGGAATATGGTGAGCTCACCTTGGATGAGGTGGTGAGCTTACCTACTTAGAAGTAGAGATTTGAATTAGATAAGAGATGAGTTCTCTATGAGACATGTAGTAGCATAGAGCTAGTCGAGTAAGGCTGCTTGGTTCATAGAGCTTCAAGCTCAAGTCGAGGTGAGTGAAGGTGAGCCTTGAGTGGAGCTATCACAAGTTTGTGCAGCTACAGGCTATTGTAACATGTGTTTATCCTTAATAATATAAACATTGATTGCATCTTTTCACTGTTATATCTATTTTCCTCAAGTGCTTGATGTATCTATCCTCATACAGTTTACCCACGTAGCATGTCACCCTATGTTAGATTTACATTGATGCTTAACCTCACTCACCCTGTGTTGAGAGGTAAACCTTTGCACAAAACCTATAGATTGACACACAGGATGATTGAAAAACAAAATAGTGTGGGACTTGTTTCAAATATGGGCATGATGAGGCCAACTATTGGTATGCCAAGAAGAAGCCACCATAAGGGAATTAGGTTGAGCTTGAGTCAAAGATTAAGGAGGCATGACCACTAAAACTTGAGCAAGGTAAAGGAAAAGGTAAGAATGTGAAGGACAAAATCAAAGGCTTTCACAAATTTGGCATTGCTTTTGTAATGGTGAATATACCAAAGATGAGTGCCCAAGGTGGGAAGAACATTTGAAGTTCCTTCAAAATGACAAGGAAAGGTGGGAAGTAGACCATGGATGCCAGGTCATATTGATAGAATTTCTACGTTCAATGGATGCCAATGTAGTCACTCGGTCACAAAGACGAGTGTACAATGAGGATGATACAACATCAGCATCTCGTACTTGCGATATCAATTGGAAAGCACAGAAGCACATTGCCTCATAAGTAACTTAGGAGTTAAAAGGTAAATCTCTAGCTACGGATCTACCTCTTTATTTAAGTGCAATACCACCATTAAATCACTTAGTTGATGCCTTTGTAAGTAAGTACCAAAATCAAAGGGCGAGCCATGTCTTTTTCATATTGCGATAGAATAACCTCATGTTCGGTCTTAAAATTCTTGGAAGTCCTAACTCTAATACCATGTTAGAACAATCTACATATACTGAGGGAGGAAGTGCTAGCTCTGATACCATGTTAGAAGAAGAGTGTGAGAGGAATGAGACTCAAGATAGCTCCAATAAGTAGTTAGTATATTCATGTATCATGGGCATATATATATTTACGGCCTAGGTTGAGTTAGGGAGAGCTATATATAGCTCCAACACAAATAAGTCTATCTCTAGCTCTATGTCCAACTGATCACCTATACATATTATCAGGGTCTATAAATGTCTACCTAAAAATTTATCCTCTAGTTGACCCTCTTCAATAATATCATGTGATACATGATCCCCATGTTCTTGCCTAATGCCGTGATATCCACCTTCCTCTATTATCATTCATTATTTCTACCTTCATCTCGGTCCTATTGTGATCTAGCTTCATCTTCTTTCCTAGATCCATCAGGATCAACTGAATCCATTGGCGGCACCTCCATATCCACATCCCTATTTTAGAAAATTTATTTACTTTAAGGAGAAACTTGGACCACCTTAAAGCAACTTGAACCATATACTACCTTGTTGGATCAGAACGATCAGGGTGAAAGGCCCAACAAGGAGGGAATGAAGTTTTCCCTCCAATAAAAATTTCATTGCCAAAAAACAGAAAATATGCATGCCCAACAATGCAAATGATATCAAATGGACGTGATAATTTGCACTTCCTTGAAGAAGGTGTCATTGACATGGGTGCAAGGTTGCATACCCATCGAAGATATGCACATATGATAGATCCCAATGTGTATTTTTGGGCACTCATGCATGATGCATGGCAAGAAAGAAGGAAATATGCATGCCCAATAACACAAATGATATTTGATGGGTATGATACTTTGCACAAGTCTTGAAAAAAATGGGATTTATGCTCATGCTAGTGTCATACCCAACGGAGACATGCAAATGTGTTAGAACCACACTAATACTTAAATTTGACACTCATGCACGATGTGCGGTGAGAAATAATGAAAAATACATGCCCCACCATGCAAATGGTATCCAATCGGTATGATGCTTTGCAGGGGCAATGAGCACAGGAGCTTTTCTCTAAACTATGAAAGAGTAGCTATTCTTGTCCTCTTGTTGATTACTTCCAACACATCATGAATTATGTTGAGAAATTGAATGCCAAAGGACAAAACGATTCCTCTATACCAATACTAGCTATAAAGGATGAAGATAGGTGTCATTGAATCACCCTACAACATTTGATATATGTTGAGGACAGTGTAAATTGCCCCATACCTCTAGGGTGTAGGGGCGAACCCTAATCTTAACCCTAAGGGCTTCACATGTATATCTTCATGTTCATGTTCAATCCAATTTAGTGTATAGGTAGCTATATCATGTGCACTCCTCTCTCTCTCTCTCTCTCTCTCTCTCTCTCACACACACACACACACACACACTTCTGCTATCATGGTATATGAGTTGATGGTGCTCCCACTCCCTTCATGAGTGTCAAGCCCTCCTTCCATGAGGCATCCTCTATTGAGAGATTTTCCATTGAGAGAGAGGCCCTTGTTCTGTCAAGACATGCAAGCCCTGACTTAGTCAAGGCACATGCCCTCTCCTTGAGGCATATCCATTCCTTCTCTAGCTCTCATCGTAGAGCTCCTTCACACCTCCATTTTGGTTCAAAATGCTAAGAAATCTGCTTCCTAGTGCCTAAGGTTCCATCTCGAGTGTTAGGGTTCAAGTCATGGATCTTGTAAGGTTTTGTGAGAGAGGGGCTCATTTCTGAGTTTGAGAGAGACTCTAAGGTTCTATAAGGTTTGCTTTTGACTTAGCAAGCATCAAAAACAAAGAGAAGCAAGCTCCACCATTGTCATCTGTAGCACCAATGATTCTCACAAGCAACATAAGGAATCACAGCTCTACAAAGGCTTCCTCAATGAGCTCAAGCTACCTATAGACACCCTCATCTTCTACAAAGCCAACAGAGTGGCTCTCAAGCCTCCTCCATCCACAAGCACTAAATATCGCATGAGATATCAAGCTTCCAACACTCTTTTAGCTTTTGCTAGCCACCATGAAGCTTGGGCTATCTTTGGACCATTGCTATCATGATCCTTACATGACGTGCTGTCGGTAAAATTGAGTAGTTGAATAAGCAATCTCTCCTTGTGATGTTTTTGTTAGATTCCTAAGTACCAATGTCTCCATCTCTTCAATGCATGCAATGCAAAGGCATCACCTGTGGGCCACACAGCACACATAATGGGCAAAGAAGCTAGTTTGGCCTATAGCTCAAGCATCCTCAAGGGCACCTCTACAACCTACATGGCTGCAACAATGCAACACTACCTAATGGCCACCCTCACTGCCTCCATCAACAAGTCAAGCTTCAAAAGTGACTTGCAACCTCGACATCCTACGCCCATGCCAAATGATGCCCACAACCACAAGAAGCAGCCGTCACAAGCCAATGGGAGCATGACGGTCTGGTCCCTCCACTAGCATGATGATTCAAACCCGACATAGGCTTCAAATGCTCCAAAGCACATGAATGACCCAGACAAGACTCCAAGCAATGCCTCAGACAAGCCATAGCTCTCACGATGCTCCAACAAGCTAGCCCCTTATGTCAACGACATAGGAGCCAGCTTCTCCAATAGCAATGGTTAGCTATCCAATGACCAGCCAACTCAATGCTTGCATCAACATAGCAAAGTTGGGTCCAACACCAGCTCAATAGCGCACCTATAAACAGACTCCATGCACATCCATGCCTCTCCAAACTACTCAAATCATAGTGCCATGCCACACAGCTCCCCAATAAGCAGTCGACCTTCACAACTCTCCTCTGAGAGAGAAGATGCCATGTGGTTATCCACAAACTAGGCCCTAGGGCTAGAAGAGCTTGGTTAGCCACACCCAGGGCCAGTAAGTCTTGGTTTAGCCTTTGACATGTGGCAGGTAAGATTGAACCAAGGTTAGGTTCAGAGTACCTCAAGTTAAGTAGGTTTGGTCAATGGTGGTCAGTTAGCCAACTAACATGTAGTAGATTGCCATGTAGTTTGGCCACATCATCAGATGACACATGTCACCAGTTACACCTCTGCGGTGGCCACATTAGTTGACCACATGGCAATGCCATGTTAGCTACCCAGTCAGCTTCTTGCCATGTCATCATGACATGTGGCAGAGTGCCAGCCAAGCATAGTTCTCCACACAGGCATACCCTTTCACACAACATGTGACCCACAATGCCACATCAGCCTCCATCCACCTCATCATTTTGATCATCCTCTTGGAATCAAAGTTTGGCCATCCTTCCAAGGACCATAACTTTTGATCCAGGCAGAATTTGGAGGTGATCCAAAAAGGAAAAATGATTGCCAAATTGTGCTCTATGTGGTGAGCATCTTATCTTTTGCATATGACATTTCCATAGGTTATAATAATCCATTCTTCGTTATCAAAACCACCTGATCCATTGCAGCGTACCTAGCACGAAAAATGAATGAGCTAATATTCATTTTGCTGCATTTGACACTTCGACTTGTAGTCTAGCTGTAGACTAGCACCGCCATAAAGAAGATCGAAATCCACCAAGCCAAGTCAGCCATTGCCACATTACCTGATTAGTTCCTATCAGCATCAGTCCCATCGTATTTTTCATCAATGTACACACTCACACATCTGACACCATTTTAGTTCTCTTGGCAATTAGCAGTTCATCATGATTGGTGACACTTGGTAGAGTTGTCTCTTTCTTAGATTTAGGATTGTTGCATTCTTCTTGCATGCACATATGCCACCCATGTAAAGTCACATATTGTTGACTCTTTTCTTGAATTGGTTCCTACACACATAAACATCAACCTTGTACAATCTATTGGCTACTCATGACACATTGTTGTAATCATTTCATTAAAGGCTTGATCATTAGCACACTATTGTTCTCACATGACTTGGTTTGACTGATTCGCATAAGCCCCAAGTGTGGCAACTTTCCCACCTTGTTCTAATGAGTAGACACTCTCGCCGATACATGGGCAAGCCTCTTGCAAAGAGCACCCGGGGGGGGCACTATGTAAAAAACCCATATAGCATGTGTGATTGAGGGGTGTTAACAAAACCCCCTACGTATAGATTTTTGTAACCAATATACACCCCTTCTATAATTTTTGAGATGATAATAGTATCCCTTATGTATGAAAATTTTCACCTTTTGAATTGAAAAACCCCCTATGTATGTATATTTTTTCTAACTCCATAAGAATATAAAACCCCTTCTGTTGATCACATGAGCTACCTTACATATTTCTTAGCGACCCCCCCCAAGACAGAGCACCAGTCTACCTCAAGCATGGATTTATTCACATCACACCATTGATGATACACCAATCATGACTTCACATGAGATCAATGAGTGGAAATAGAACCTACTTTGACCATTCATTGCCACAAGGTATGTACCAGTTTATGATGTAGATTCGGGTCTCATTGGTCTTGAGGGATTTGATACAGATGTTTCACATGATAGCATGGATCATCCCACACCTTTTGATCATGTACATTTGATGGTAAGCCATCAACGTGAGGAACACTTCTCGATAACCTCCCATCATGAGGCACATTTGGCAATAACCCCTCAGCACGAGGTAATGTCATCTAGATCAGCATAGACTGATTCTAGCGACCTACAGCCATCACTTTCATGCATTCATTTAACTCCACCTACTGTCACATCAGATGCAGACACTCAACATGAGTTCACCCATGATTGATCATGCAATTTTTCAACAGGTAATTCTTCAATATGAGGCACTCACATCTCTAGTTGCATGTGGAGATATATGCCCCAGTGCATTCATCTCTTCAGGTAATTCCATTCTAGCATCCATCATTGATGCTTTCACCTATGAAACAGAGCATACCTTGGACACAGTTTCCATCAGTAGCTTAGATCAACACATCAGTCTATAGGACATTCCAGCATTGTCTTAGTTATACCACATTGCACCACCCTTGGATCCACCTCCTTCAATCAATAGATCATTCCTTAGCATAAAGATATTCATGCATTAGTGCAATCCTACCCCAGTGTAGTAGACATCATCAGATTCAACCATAGTGCAACCTGAGGAGACTCAGTGTTTCAACATGCACTTATGGTTGTCGCATATAGTCCATACTTGAAACAGATTAGTGATTGGATCCCATGACTTTAGATCATCCTCAACATCAGCATTTTGCACCACATATACCTCAAGGACATCTTATGCATTCTCGTTTATATTTCATGCTTCTAGGTCTGTACACTGTTAGCTCCACCTTGAGCCTATGACAAATGCTACATTCCATGCTGATGGATGTTTAGCCATGCACACATCAAATGACCTTCAACTCATGACAAATGAGCATACAGGTTCGACATGTTGCCATACCTTGTCATTTGTATGGGCCTCATCATCAGTAGAGCAACATATCATACCTACACCTTTGGCCCCAGATCCTAGGGCACGAGCTCACTATGTAATATGCTACTACCCTCATCCAAAATCTAGGGTATGGGGGGACAAGGTCCATATATAATATGCATGAATTTCTTTAAAAAAATTCAAATATGCAAGGGAAAAATATGAAAATTTCATGTCCCCCCTCCCACAAAATATAAGGTATATACCTTGAAAGATTTTAAGATTTGTACATATTTTTCATAATATGGGAGGCCCAAGGAGGGGGGTCTTTTGGATGGGGGGTTTAAAAAAAAAAACACTAAAATATGAAAATCCATCTCCTTTCAAATTAATGTAACTTTTTCATGTGTTACCCAAATTTCAAGGTGTAAAGACATATTTGAAGCTCTTTTAGTGTAGAATACAACCATGTTAATTTGAACAATTTCTACTCATGGCATATTGTTAAATTCATCTCATACTCAAGATTTTGATATATTTTCTTACTAAAGGGAGTTGGCGCCCGAGGCCCCAGATATGTAGCTCCTGGATCACTTTGTCCACACTGACTATGCAATCTTCTTCGACCCTGCATCATTTGACAGAGAATCTACTACTATTGTAGCATACCTCCACCATTATTGTTAGTTCTTTTGGGTTGGTGACACTCTTGTATGTCATAACTTGATGGGATCACATCACCATAGATACATCTACTAGCTTCACATCCGTATGCTTCCTCTACAGAGTAGCTGCACAGTCCATGGTGACACATGACATGTTCAGCTTTGACATGTTTAGCATGTTGCCATACACACAATTCTCCATGAAGTCATCTTGCAATAGTCTTTGATCCAGGTGGATGTTATTTTTTGCATATTTCCTTCCTCTTCCTTTTAGCTTATCTTCTAGGTTTTATTCCCAAAGGCAAAGAATGACCCACACTTAAGAGGGCAAATCCATGTTATGTACAAAATCGTAAGTTGTACTCATTGTACATGCTCCCTCTTCATAGTCACTATGCTCACACATGCACATATGACTCTGATGTTTTTCAATTTTGGATGCTATCATATGCACCAAACAAAATCCACAAAAAAGTATTGTACATGCACCCTCTACTTACCCAATGCAATTTAAGAGTGGGCATTGAGGATGTTGTAAATTGCACCATACCTCTAGGGCATAGGGGCATACCCTAACCCTAACCCTAACCCTAAGGGGTTCACATGTATATCCTCATGTTCATGTTCAATGCAACTTAGTGTCTAGGTAGCTATATCGTATGCACTCCTCTCTCTCTCCCTCTCTCACTTCCGCTATCAACATGGTGGTTTTTCACATCTTCATTTAGCCTTGTGGTAAGGTCTTGAAAGTGCAAAGTGGATGTATTCAATTCAAGTCTCCCTTTGGATGAAAGTTTGGAGATACACCTTTGACATTAGCATTCCAGCATTCAGCTTAAGCTTAAGGGAAGTGAGCATTCCAGCACACTAAGAACATTAGTTCATGATAATTAAACCCACAAAACATGCAAAATCTATACATCAATCTAGCAAGATTATTGTTTTGAGCACAAAGCTCATTCCTAAGTCAAAGGTGAGGCAGATGGGGCTACCAAACTTAAGAACATTAACTCATGATACAAAAACCCACACTACAGACATGAAACATATTCATCTACCCCCAACAAGCTTATTATTTTGACCACTAAGCCAGTCTCTAAATCAATGGGCTATGCTATCCATAAACACAATTAAAAAACCCTCAAAAGTGCAATGAGGCTCTATTTGGAGCCATTCTTTTGAAGGGGTTCTGGAAAATGTAACATTTCCTCTCTCATTTGAAACATAATCTCATTTAATTCTGTCCAAAATATCAACCATCCCCCACCCCTAAATTTCATAAATGCAAATGAAAATTAACCAGCATATTAGTGGTAGATAGTGGTTTCTTCTACAGCTATTTCTCCCCTCCTCGACAAACATATTTCTCTCTCTCTCTCTCTCTCTCTCTCTCTCTCTCTCTCTCTCTCACACACACACACACACACACACACACACACATCATCATCATCACACTGGCATTACTTGCTAATACCTACAGTAGTAGATTGAATATGAGTAATAGAGAAGAAGTAGAGAAATAGGATAAACACACACACATATAGACACACACACACACACACACACACACAGAGGCACACTCACTCATGCACACATCATCATCACACTAGTACTACTTGCTAATACCTAATACATTCATTTATACATTGCTTGCATCCTCTTATGCTATGGTATGCATATTTTAATTATCCATACTTACACTTACAATGCAATGTTTATGTTATGTGTAATGCCAGGCACCACTAATTTGGGAGATGTATAATCTACTGAAGATGGCACACTTGAAGAAGGGATGCCTTCTACATGGTTTTGGCAGGAGGCATTCAGTATTTTTGCTTTGGTTTTGTATGGATTGTCTCTTTATGATATAGTGCGGTGACATTCTATAAGTGTGGTATGGTTTCATTACTTATTATGCTTGTTGGACTTGTATTATAATAAATCTCTAAGGCAGAACTCATGAACATATAATCAATTACAATGCGAGGTCTCTCTACTTGTATGATGGAGTTTTGTTGGATAAAATTTTTACGAATTTTATTCAACCACTGTATTGGTTCTTTAGTCAACTCTTCAAGGATATTTGGGCTAAGGTTTGGGCTCCTACCTATAATTATTTGAAGACCTCCGGTTTCTTGGTACATTGCCTCGTAATTCTACACTATACATTGCAAAGTAATTACTTTATGACTAACCTAATGGACCTGATATTTTATACAAACATTGGCTTTTACTATAGTGCAGCAATCAAGGCATAAGGTTAGCCAATGCTACAATTAGAATTGGTAGTTGGATGGTTAATGTGTAGTTAGTATAACGTGCTTATAATGTAGGTGGTGATAAGACTTGGTTTATGGCTCTTGGTGGTGCTCTACCAAAATCTATGGTGATTTATATGCTTACTCATGATCCCTGCATTGTGACACTACCTTCTCATATTGGCATTCTCCTCCATCCATTTGCATTTTTTTGGTTGTTGCGATCCCCTCCACCCTACTCCACATCTAGCTGCTATGCATATGCTCGTATTGGAATTCTCCTCCACCCGTCTGCATTTTTCTCGTATTAGCAATCCCCTCCACCCTACTCCACACCGAGTTGATGTGCCTATGCTCTGAAAAGCTACGCCATTGTCCACTTGTGGTGATAGTTCATCTGCTACTTTATGCGATTTTTTGGACCTTTACACCTCCCTTGCTCACGCGATCCAATGAAGGCTGCTCAGGTATGTATTGTCGATTATCTACTGGCACCTTTGTTGTTTACTACGCTTGTTTATCTGGAGGGCCTCTCTAATATCCTTGACATAGCCTGGTGGTAAGCCTTGGTTGCATGACCTCTTTGTAACATTCCTCCTTGTTTTCTATTTTCTTTTGCACCTTTAATGATCATCTTGGTCTCAATCAAGTTCTTGCTCACTATGTTATGACCTACTCTTGGCTACCATCATGATTGATGCCATGCCCTTTTATCAGTATTTAGTCGGTTCTTTGGTGGCCTGTTGCATGGGCTTACATACCTAAACTGTGTCATGATTAGCCTATTCTCAGTGGTTGCATGATGCTCTAGGGTAGATTGCTTCTATAATTCCTGGCCTCCCACAAATTTTTTGATAGCCTAGCACCTCTCTGGCAGCTAGCCTTCACACCACTGACATTGGTTATGCTTTGTTAAGTCCCACCTCATAACCTAAGTGTTTCCTTGCACTCGTGGTCTACCCTTCCTTGTTGGTTAGGCTCTTTCAAGTTTTACTTCTTAGTCGCTTCTGCTAGTCTTGTTCTAGCTGCATTGGTGGGGATGCTTTTTGTTCCTTCTCTTCATTTAGCAGTTCATAGCCTCTTGAATCCGGTGGATGGAGCAGAAGCTACTGCAGGTCATTTGTAAGGGATCTATTGTTACCATGGATAATAGTCTATAACTTCCATTTGGTTTGATGATTGGACTTTTCGTTACGACTCTACGTATTGCGTTGGTCCGGTTTACTTCTGGGGAGTTGAGGGCCACTACACTCCCTGTGTTCTTCCTCGTTGTTATGTGCTTGTTTGGCAACATGGTTACAGTGGTTGATGGCTACTTGTTTTGTGCGGTTCTCATTTAGTGTGTGCTGAAGTTTTGCGGGGTCTTCTGGTTAGCCTCTCTTGCGTTCTACATGGATATCTCACACTTCTCCCTCTTTCATAGTAAGTTTATTGCTACACACAACATACATCCCGTCCACTTCATGTTGCTCATTTGAACGACTCCCTATAGTACACGAAGCTCCCATTTGAATGACTCCCTGCACTCACGAGAGTATTGCACTAAGAAGCTCGCTGCTACATGGTGGTTCATCCCTGCTTAGCCTAAGTTATGGTTTTGGTCTTTTTGATGATCAGCATTACTAGATAATTTGGTTGTGTGTAGTATTCTTCTTATATGTGAGTATTTAATTTGGTTGTGGCCACTTTTCCTTCGGCATTGCTTGGCTATAAGGTTGATTAAAATTACTTGATTAGCATTAGTCAGCCATTCAATGGTTACTATGAGCCAATTTTGGTCTCCCTAGATTAACTACCCTTATGTACTATGCTTTTAAATCCCCTTAAACTTTCTTTCACTTCTTGTGATTATTAAATTTTGTGCCAATATTTAAAGATTCTCTTTGATTTAATAAAAATTATGTGATTACATCCCTATTTTTCTTGTCATATATCAATTTCTTCTAATTACATGATGTCTCTTTTAGAAATTGAGTACTTAGTTAATTTTGTGAGTTGCATAGTCAGATCTGTATGGCTTCCTATTTTATTATTCATATGTTCTTATAAGGATGGCCATTTAATAATGAATTTATATGATACTGGGCATGGGTTTAATCCCTCTTTGATATGTGTATTTAGATATTTGCTCATATATACTCTCTCGAAATTTTATTTATTTTGTTAATT
Source organism: Dipteris shenzhenensis (assembly GCF_047967505.1). Taxonomy (NCBI): domain Eukaryota; kingdom Viridiplantae; phylum Streptophyta; class Polypodiopsida; order Gleicheniales; family Dipteridaceae; genus Dipteris; species Dipteris shenzhenensis. Next base: position 39,829,249 of record NC_141607.1, read on the forward strand.
CTTTATTTTGCCATATCTAATCGCTAGAAGGTCCTCATATATATAGACTTAAAATGTTTTTAATTACAAAATGCACCATTAACCTACTATTCACACACATACACACATGCACACACACGCGCACACACACACTTGCAAGCCTCCCCAACAAGTTGCATCCCCATGGGTTTAGTAGAAAAACTTCCTCTGCAAGCCGACACACCTAGTATGGTGGCTAAACTAGCAAATGAATATTGGCTCTCCATCACCACCCTAAACTTCACATAAAATTACTATATTTAATTATGCATTCACCCCTAGTTATAAAAGCATACAATTTCTAGTGATTGACCATTGTTATGTGTAGTCAAGATTCCTAACTAGCAACATAAGCAATTTGCTATTATGGCTAGGTTGGGGATGTTCCCTTGGATTGCACTAATGATCTTGTGGTTACATAGACCTACTTGTTATATAATTTTATCGTAGACTAGCCCAGATATGCTATTTGTAATGTAAGTTTTGTATACCCCTTAGCATTTATTATAGTGAGGAAACTTGCTATATCCCTTGGGGTCCTTTGCAACCTTTAGGAGAGCATAAAGGGAGGTACTCCTATAGACATTGGACTTATCGATAGATTGCAAAATTTTTGCAATTTACTATTGCTAGACTACATTGGCGTATAAACATTATATGTATTAGTAGTTATGTATGAAAATATGAAGGATTACTAATACCTTTTCTCTATACAAGACCAAGGAAGGGGACTTGTACTCTAAATATACATGGATGTATGGATATATGTATATTCGTATGTGATTAGAGTAGATTTGACTCTGACAGATCTCGAACCCCACACCACAGGACTCATCATGAACTTGGCCTCCTTTATGACTAAATACATGCATTATGTTGGATTTACTAGCATGACAAATGTGGGGAGTGGACTTGATGAATTTGGAAGTATAAATACTTGGCACAACACCCCATGGACATTAAGGAAGGAAAGGACATGGACATTAACCTGCAGGCAAGACATTGAATGAGGAAGTACACCTCCTTCTCATATCAAGCCTTGGGGATCGAAGCTCACATGACTCAAGGTTTCCTTGCGCTTCTTGCATACAATTGAGTACATAGACGTGGGTAGAATAGCATCCCAACCTTTGCTCGCACTCTCACCTCCTAGCTTGGATACTACACCCTCAAGGGCATTAGCCCAACTTGTCTCTCCCAGTAAGCACATATATTGATCATTGCATGGACTAGTCGACTGGACTGCAGTTTGGAAAAGAGAGTACATATTTCAAGAGGGATGCTTCATGACTTTATGACAAAGCATGGTGGATAATAAGGTATGCCTTGTTCAGAGGTAGACAACGAGTTGGATTTGCCTTTTCATAAGTTGGCCTTCTCCCACCCGATTTCCTTTCATCTCTCTATGCAAGAGAGGCTCAAGTATTCCATTTACTAACTTCATGTTGCACTATGTGTGCTCACGATTAGTGACTCCTTAACATGCACAAATGTTGAGACTCCCACATAGGTGGTATTACAAACTCTTTCGTAGTCACTAGTCTTACAACACTAGTGATACATCATCTGAAGCCTTATATTCTACATCGAGACACTTGTGATCATGTAGCTACAATAGATGGGCACCCATGAACATTAAGTACTTCAGTATCCACTCTCCATTCCATAGCCTGCAGTTGATTGCATATCGTGTGCACAGGGATGAGTGCATTGGTTATACATGTGATTGTAACTATAGTGGTGTGATACACTATAGACTTGATATCCCGCATCGACACTCTGAGCTCGTGCAAGGCAAATGATTTGGCCAATATTGGTGATATACGAACAACCCACCACTGCACTGGGGCAGAATCGGACTGATGCATAAGTATCCTCGTGCTGAGGAATGATCTACAAATCAAAGGGTGGTGGTGATCATTGGGTGGTGCAATACTCCCAAAAGCTCCCAAAATGGAGTCCTAGTTTAAAAGGTGTAGCATTTTTCTATTTCAATTGTATATTTGTTATGACAAAATTTGATGATGTTATCAAGTTCTTTCATAACATGACAAGTTTTGATGACATCATCAAGTTCTGTCATAACTTATGATAATTCTCGATGCTGTTATTATCGAGTTCTATCACAATTATGCTAAAATTCAATAACATCCTCAACTTTCATCATAACATTCACTACAACTCGATGCTATCATCAAATTTAGGGAAACTTTACGACATGGCTCAATGATATCATCAAATTATGTCATAATTTGCAAAATGTTTTAAGGTTTAGGGTGCAAAGGCGAATAAATTTCATTTTGTTTCCAAGAGTATGGCTAGGTACCTCTTATCATCTTGTGTTAATATATCTTTGATTAAACTCGATGATGTTATCAAGTTTTGTCATATGTTATGATACAACTCGATGATGTTATTGAGATTTGTCAAAACATATGACAAAACTTGATGATGTTATCAAGTTCTATCATAAGTTTTGACTTCATTTGATAACATTATCAAGTTGGGTCTTGCTTTCCCTAAATTGTTATAAAAAGCTCAATGGCTTCTTTTTTTAATGTATTGGTATGCCTTTGACACATGCTACTAATTCTTTATGCACCCAATAGTATTCTCTCAAGTTCAAATTTAAAAATTCTGCCCCATGACTAGGGATGAAGATGAATTGCCAAAACCAAAAAGCCCAGTTCCAACAAAGCAAACATCTACTCAAAAATCTAATCAAAGAAGGTAGCCTCACGATGAGTTTAGCTCACCAATTGGCAGCAATGGTGTGAAGGGCAAGGCCTGAAAGAAGGTTGAGGACATTGAGTCACCTCTTGTTGGGAGAGGAAAAGATCAAGGACAAAGGAGAAAGTAGCAAGGATTTATTGAGGCAGATCTAACACCTCCTCCCAAGAAGAGTGGCACACATCAAATTAGCTCACAATATGATTCGCAAGAGGAACAGTCTTCTATACCTAAAAGAAAAAGCTCAAAGCAATTGGATCTTCCTTAGAAGCATCTTCTCCTCACATGGACATGGGAAAGAGTATAAGCAATGAGCTTTCTATCAGGATTGAGGCAAAGGACATTTCAGATGAAGCAAAGCATTTTTACTCAAATCAACAGTGGGCACTAACAAAACAGGTATCAAGTACTAGAGTAGTCTTGACCATCTCAAGAAATAAAGGCATTGCTGAGTTTGGTACACCAAGACCCTTGGGTGTTCTTACTAGTGCTTGGTACAATTAGGATGACATTGATGCTCTGCACTTTAATCTTATAAATAAAGGGATGGTATGTGACGTTACCGTTATGCTATACACTTCAATCTTATAAATAAAGGGATGGTATGTGATGTTACTGTTATGTAATCTCTTTTTAGTGAAGATGTTTCTGCATCTATAGAGTTCGCAAGAGCAATAAGTCAATGTATCAAAGACAACAAAAACATTATCACTAAGCTATTGAAGCATGTCACTTTTGCTCTCTCTCAACCTAATCAAGTGCTACCTTCACAACCCTAATAATCAAGACATCAAGATGAGGATATTGCAACCAATTTCTTGTATGTTGTTCAAAGGCAAATATCCACGGTAAAATCTAGAAAACCTGAGACAAGGAAGGATGACAAGAGAAAATGTATGCAAGATGGTGAAGATGTGTCCATCACAAAGGTCCCTAGTGCTACTTTGGGATTTAGAGCTATAGACTCCGAACAAAATAGAATAAGGAAAAAAATTCAAATAAAAAATCTTGTGGATGGCAGGAAGTACTACATACATATCAATAAGCTTCACTGACCTATTATTGATAATAGTAAAATGAGAGTATTAGAAATCCGTGCACCCATTGCATGTCCATAACCTAAAGACTGGGATGAAGATCAATCCATTCACTAATGTTCTTCTATTTCTTGTAATGCTTCAACTTGTACAATTTCCAAAAAAAGATGACTTTGATGCTCGTCAAGTGGATCAATATGACTACTATTGCATTGGTGGTGGTCATTATGCACAAGCCAAGAGAGACTAGTACTTGAGTTTCCTGACTCCCCATATTTTAAGAATTGTGAATGTAATATTTATGTAGGTCTTAACTCATTGGAGGCAAAGCTCTTAGCATGGGACCATAACATTAACAGTGACTACAGATTGACTATGATGTTCATTCAACACATCTGATTCTTTCATAGTGAGTATGTGGATAGGATTGCAAAACATGGTAAAACTTCTATTGAATTGAGGAAATTTTGGTGCTTTGAAAGAAACTAAATTGGTATTTGATGAAAGTAAGGCTTCTGATACCTTCTGAAAATATGATAGTTGGCATTGGAAATGGTCCAATTTGGGAAATAGTGAACCAAATCTTTACCTTGTGGGACATGAAAGAATTGAAAGGTCAAAAGAAGTCTATCCAATGAGATGACCCAAATGTGTCCTACAAAGGGAAAGAAAAGAAGGTTGATATATCTTAAGTCCATTCTAGATATTAAGAAAATCACTCATTGGAAGTCAATGCAAGGGATTGGTGATGAGAAGGTGATACCTTCTATTTTATTCCCCATTATTGGAAAGGAGCTCTCACTTAATCACATAGCAAATGAGTTTGACGAGTGAGTAATTTATCAAATTTTCATGAAACTTTGATATTGAAGTACTTCTCTAAGATATTAATTTATTTATTATGTTAACACATGTGTCTTAGCAAAAACACGCACAAGAATTATATGAAAATGTAGGAACAAATGATGTTTCACTTAAACTGTTTGCCATGGGAGGAGGTTAGGCAAAATTACCCAACCTCAAGTAGTCACGACTTGTTGAAGCAATTCTTCGTTTCCTTGCAAGAATATTGTGAGTTTTACTCTGACTGTCTTATACTTTCATTGTTGATAGTTATAAATCCTTCCTTCCATTACTTTCCTCATGTACTTACTCCACATCCTAGGGGTCACCTCTTTTTAATCATTCTTTCTAGCATTTTTTATAATAAAAGTTAGTGCTTTGTAAGTGATATCCCCTTTTCGCATGCAGTCCCACCTCAAGTATTTGGAAGTACATATCATCAGGATGAAATATAATGCTTGTGTATTCCTAGTATCTATCCCTTACCACCTTAAAGCTTGTCATTACCTCAGTTCTCTCCTACTTTGCACTTGGTAGTACAACCACACTTAGGCATGTGTAGAATTGGAATAGTTTTTTCAGCTTCTTCCTTATTGGGGGTTCTTTGTATAGTGGTTACAAGCCTCATGCAAGTATTCCATAAGGTTCTAGCCTTCATTAGAATCTCTGATGTTGATGTGATCTTTCTCAAGGCAATAGATCATGATTGAGTCTTTCTGACTCAATCACATATTCATACTCGCAATCAAAGATGCATATCATATGGTATTGATACAAAATTAAGAAACCCTTTCGAAAGTATCTTGGGTAATTCTTTGTTTGCAAGCTCATTAGCTACTTGTACTGTAGCTTCAACTAGAATGTCCAAAGTGGATTGGCTAGATGAAATCTGCTTCACATCCACAATTGCTGCAAGGATGGCAGAATGAACACCAATGTTTCAGTGCTTGCGCAGGGTGGACTCCAATTGTACAGAGAGCATTGAATGCTGTGAAGGGTTGTTGCCTATGAACTTTGATTGGACAGAGCTTATGCACGATAGACTCTGGCTGGAAGCTTGTGTGGAGCTCCCTTGTCCGTCGGCAATGCGAGATTGAATATGTGGATTCAATTGAGTGCCCAGGTGTTGCAAAGGCCACGGCACCAAGAATCATGAAGGTTTGTGGGAACCAAAAAAATGGCAACACTCACATCCAGATGCTCGCATCTGGGCTATGGGGAAACATGCCCAGATTGTGGGGATCAAACTCAACACACCCAACAACAAGAGTCGCTCCCGTAACCAACATGTTTACTCACCAAGTGCAGCATAAATGTTGGCCAGGATGAGACTATATACACACTGAAGAGATCTTTCATTAGACATCAATCCTAGGGATCGAACTCAACAAACCCAACAAAAAGAGTCACTCCTGTAATTAACAACTCTTCTCACCAAGAACGGGGGTGCAATGTATAGTTACATTCTGCCCTTATCTCAAGCCCAATACACACCGCTCGATAATGATATAGGGGCACATAGTGGAGGCAACCATAGCTAGTGATTCAAAATTTTCAAATATCGAGGAGTGTCAAAGCCTCCCCTTTATAAAGATGACAAGCTATGGCATGGCTATGGCATGTTGATCGAAGGTTTGTAGAGTCACATGGACGTGAAATCTTCACCTCAAAAGTACATCGAGTACACACCATCCGATATCAAGGGAGGCTAGGGGTTCACACCACCTGCCCACCCATAGAGGAGGAAAGAGAACTAGAGGATGGCTACCGAGGCTAATGGTTTACACCACTCGACAGTCATCAAGCTCCTAATGTATGTCACCGATGTGTGATTGGTGTAGCTACTAGAAGAATGGAATGGGCCAATCATGTAGCAATTTGAGGAGTTGACCACAACCTGTCCATCCTATTGAGCCAACTAGGATGGTAGCCCTTCATGCCACCTTTTGGAGAATGGTTGGCGGGTGGTCTGAACCCCCGACCTTACACATCGGGTGCCCAAAGTTGGGCAGGTAGGGGCGTGAGATGAGGTGGACACAACTGGCAGGAAATGATTGGGTCCTTAAAAGGCAGGTGGACAAAAGCTTGGGTAGCCAAACTCCCCCACCCAAGCTTTGAACCATGGACCCCACTGGATGATGACAAGAGTTCAACCAATAAGCACCTGCTGACAAATATGGGACTCAAGACATTTTCTTCCTTACTCATTCCCTCTGTCTGTAAGCACCCATTGACAAACATGGGACCCATGACATTTTCTTCCTTACTCATTCCATCCCTCAAATCAAATGAGCATGTATGAGGGCGGTGTGTAACCACCCTAAGAGAATGGATGGGCAGTGTGTGGTTATACTCTAAGTACACTAGTCTTAGGCCATTAGACACCACTGGTTATTGAAAATTGAAACTTTGAAAATCCTCTCCTCTCCTCTCCTCTCCTCTCCTCTTCTCTACATCGCTTTCTCCCCACTCTTGGGTGGGCTGAACTCCATGGACCAGAACAGGGGGTTATACCTCAGCTTGGAGTTCTCTACAAATCATGACCTCACTTAGTTTGATCTCTAGGAGGCTCCTCTCTGGTCATTGTTCTGCTCTAGGTCAAGTTTCTGCTATTGACCTGGTTTCTACACTGTCAAAGAATTAACTATAACTTCTCGATATTTGCTCAGATCACTTCAAAGTAAAAATTAAGTTTATTCTTTGGAAGATAAGCTATATTTTTTCCTTTTGGGATAAAGTCAAAATCACTACCGTTTGGTTGTGGTGAAAGTCACAAGCACAAGGGGTACTAGCATACTATTTTTTCTTTTATGGGGGACAGGAAACAAGAGAAGCGGCCTTCATATGCTACAATAATAGCTTCACCCTTGCCTAACACTAGGCAAAATGAGTTCATTTTTCTTCTACAACAGCAAGTTCTCCTTTTCAAAAAGGAGAACAATGAGCTAAAGCAAAAGTTCCAAGAGCTAGAAGAGAGAGTAAAAGTGGCTGAGAGCAAACTTGAAAAGGCAAGCCCCATTGTAGCTCATGATGAAGCTATCTTTAGTCAAATGGAGCATGAGAAGCTTAAGGGAGAAATCCAAGAGAAGCTCAAAGAAGAAGTAAAGAGCTCCTTAGATGCACAGATGTCTACTTAGACTATAGAAGAGAGTTAAGGAGCAAGCCGATAGACTATGCAACTCAAGAATGCTCAGGGTTGGGGGTTTTACTAGATAATTGGTACATAGCAAAATACTCTTATGAAGAGACTCGTGAGAAAATCAGCAAAACTTTACTAGAAGTTGAATGGGAAGACCTAGAGTTTAATATTGAAAAAGCAAGAGCGCATGCAATCCTTACCTTCGAGTCAAAAGATGAAAGAACTCAGATTGTCAGACAAACAAATAAGCTGAAAGGATTAAGCATGTGGATGGCAGAGGAACTCACAAAAGCTCAGCTAAAGACTAAGACCTCAGAGTTTGCAAAGGTAAAGGCTACCAGAGAAGAAGGAAAATGGCTATCTTTCGAGATGGCAAGGCTTTGATCAGAGACTTCAAAGCCAAGATCAAAGACCCTTAGTCTATAACTAATGTATGATTTGCTTTCCTTTCTATCTCAGCTCCTTTTGTTCATCTTTATTAGTTGAGCGAGTTGTATATGCTGGAAGTAATACAAAACCTTCTTTCTTTGGGAAAAAAATTAAAAATAAATGTGGTTATTAACAGCACAAACCATAGGAAAATATGTGGACATTCAGAGCACCAACCATGGGATAAAATGTGGTTCTTAAGAATAAATGTGATTATGAAGAGCACCAACCATGGGAAAATCTAATCTCATTGTCAAGCAGTAGGCCTTTTAAGAGGTGAATTTTGTTTGCTTTCTTTGTTTAATTTCATTCAATATAGTTAAACAAATCCTAGTTTTGTTTTAAAAATACCAATGGCCATTTTTGTTGCGAATTTAATAGTCAAAGTTCATGGGAAAAAAGAGGGGGAGAAATGATGGGAAAGCATGATTTTAGAAGTCCAAACTTCAGACCCTGGGATTCAAAGAAACACATTTTGTGGATCATAGCAAATGTATTAGAAAAGGTTTCTCTATTAGAGTAGGGCATTGTGGGCACTGTGGCTAAATGGTGGTTTAAGAGAGTTAACATTCCCTAAGAGAAACAATGACTCCAAATTTTACAAAGTTTCCAAATGATTAACTTGGTAGAACTATTATAGCTAGTGCATGTGCAACTAATGTGAGTGATGCTTAGCACTAACATGATGAGCTATTGTGCATCTTTATTGATGTGCTTTTTAAGTTGAATCGAGGATCATAAGTTAGATTGTCTATATGGGTAGCAAGATGCAAGTAGGAACGACCTTGGGGCACACCTCATGTCAAGTGTAGAGGATCAAATTATTTTCCAATTGGGCATTTTTGTGAAATCCGCACCATGGAATTTAGGGGTGTAGTTTGGTGATTAAGAGGTCAATTAATGGCACATGTTATCAAGCAGCATGTCAAAGCATGGCCCTAAATTAAGTGCACCCACTCAGAGTCTTTGAGTTCTATCAATGCTTTAGTTTTTAGAGATAACCTGTCCACTCAAAGTGTGACCACACATTGCTCACACCTCTAATTATGGACATTTAGACCTATTGTGCTCCATTTATACTTTTGGAAGAAAAGGTCAAGGCATGGGCCTAGAGACTAAGGACATGAGGCTTTGTGGGTAGTTTGGTAGAGAGAAGGGGTAAAGGGGAATTGGGGTGTGTGTTAAAGTGAGGGCGGGGTCATGTGCTATTGAAAAGCACTAGCATGACTATTAAATGTTCCTCATTACTCATTCACCCCATAAATTGAATTTCATACCTCTTGCATATCAAGCATGAGGACTATGGCAAGTAGAGGGATCCCAACATGCAAAAAAAGGTAATGAAACAAAAAATAGAGATAGATAAAGAGAGCTTTGTAGATGCACTATGACATAAGAAAGGGACGCTCTATGAAAGAGGCAAGAGGGGCATAGGGTCACCCAATATGTCCAATGATAAGGAAGCCTTTGTAGAGATGAGCAATCTTACATATCTTGCACTTTCACTAAACGAGGTGTCTTATTCTATTGTATGTTACTACTTATTTCAGGTGAAATTACAAGTGGTATGTTAATCCTCATGCTTCATTATGATCATTTTTACCACCCCATGACTATGTGGTTGAAAGATGGCATTGTATTTTGTTGTTGTGACTAAGGGTTTGTGCGATTCAAGGTCACCCTTGCCTCCAGCCCCATCCCGATTGGTATAAGACTTTCTACATCAATCCTAGGTTTGGAACACACACATTGGCTAGCATACTTCTCCAAACAAAGCAGAGGATCGATTCATGTATCCTATTCAGTTTGCTTTAAGACAAATGCTTAGGACTTAGTAATGTTATTCAAAGGTAGACAAGCATGCGTTGCCTTTGGTTTTTTGTCTAGAAAAATTCAAGCATTATATAGTAGGTAGACCTGTTATAATGTGTCAAGTACTAGGCTTGCAAAATAGGTTTTGTAGTTGCCAAACCCCATGGGCTAGTTGGCTATTTTTGAAGACTGATATTTCTTTTAAGGTCATAAAAGGGTGTTGTTTGAACGTAAACAATGCCCCAATTGATTTGGAAGAGTATCGTACCTAAAAGTTTCAAGTAGTATCATGATGGCTTTTGTGAAGGACACTATGTTGCAAACTATACCACCAAGAAGGTCTTGCACACTGGCTATTATTGGCCAACCTTCTTCAAGGATGTTGCTGTTTGAGGAGGGTGGAAAATTCGGTAATGACGATAGAGATGAGATTGGAGATTGATTGGTTTGAATTAGGTCAATGGTTGGATTAGGCCCATGACTTGAGACTGGCAAAGCAGTTAACACATGTTGAGTGGTTTGTGGACTAGCATCATCATGGACAGCTTGCCCTGGGGAACCAACTCCCTTTAGTAAGAATACCTATCAAAATGTTGAGTATGAAATGAATTTAACAGCATGCCATGAGTAGGAATTAGTCAAATTAGCATGGTTGTATTCTACACTAAAAGCGCTTTAAATACGTCTTTATGCCTTGAAATTTAGTTGAACACATGAAAAATGTCAACGGAAATGAAAGAGGGAGAGAGAGGAGTGCACACAAGCTACTAACTATACATAAATTGTATTAATACCAAGGAAAATAGGAATATATACATGGACCCCTTAGGGTTAGGCTTAGGGCTTGTCCTATAACACTTATGGTGCAATTTACATACATCATTCTCAACACCACCTCTTAAATTGCTCTGCATAAGAAGAGGGTGCATTACACCATTTTTTGAATGTTGCATAACGGCAATAGGAATAAAGGTCAGAAAAGATGCACGAGTGCAAAAAAAGCATAGCGGAAAAAGTATGTACATAGGTGTACAACTTAGTGTTCACTTTCCCCTCTTAAGTTGCAATTGACGAAGACCAAGCTGATGTCGAAAGTGGAACTTATCAAGGGAAAGTGGCTTCGTGAAAATACTACGACTTGTTCTTGTGTCGAACAATGTAGCAAGTCGATCTCTTCACTAAGAACTTTCTCACGAACGATGTGATAATGCACTTCAATGTGTTTTGTTCTGGCATGAAACACTGGGTTCTTTGCCAGTTGAATGCCTTCTGAACCAAATTTCTTCACATGTTGCATTGGTGGATCCTCTATACTCTACTTCAGTGGAAGACAATGCCATTGTTGGTTGCTTCTTGCTTGCGATAACAAATCTGTGGAGCTAAGACTAAATCAGTATCCACTGGTGGATCTTCTATCATTTACACTTCCTACCCAATCAACATCTATGTAACCATGGAAGTGTAAGTCGGATGGCCTGGCATAATGTAGTCCATGATCCCATGTACCATGAAGGTATCTGAGTACTCTCTTCGCTGCAAGGAGATGAGTCTTCTTAGGATTTTGCATAAACTCGTTGAGCAAACCAACTGCATTCTGGCCTGGTGATAGTCAAATAGATCAAGTTGCCAATGAGTTGTCTATACTATAGAGGATCGAAAGCTAGAGAAGTGTCAAGTGGTGAAAACTTGATATTGCATTCCATAGGAGTAGGGAGTGGCTTGCAATCATGTAGATGAAACTGCTTAAGTAACTTTTGAGTGTACTTTCCCTGAGAAAAATACTCTCAAGTGGCCAATAGAGGGCTTAGTTCCTGTGAATGACTCTTCTGGTGTTATATCTTGCAATGAAGTAGTGGGACTCGTGTTCATCAAGTACACAACTGTCACATGCCTCGGCCCAATATTGTCTTGGAACATTCTTCTCATCAAGTATGCACCTAGATGACTCTGCAATCACCTTATTTTTTTGTTCACCAACCCCATTTTGTTGAGGGGTATACCTACATGTGGACTGTCGTGTGATGCCATGCTGTCTGCAAAAGGCATTGAATTCTGTGGACTTGTATTCACCTCCATTGTCACAATGGAAAATCTTTAGGTACTTGCCGGTATACTTTTCTACCAAGGCTTTGAAGTCTTTAAAGTTGTTGAATGCATCAGACTTCTGCTTCAAGAAGTAGATCCAAGTCTTCTTTGAGTAATCATTAATGAAGGTCATGAAGTACAAAGCCTTGCCAAGAGATGATATAGTAGATAGACCCCATAGATCTGAATGAATGATTTGAAGAACATTAGTACTTCGAGTCAAAATTTGTGTTGCTTATGCATGCAACAAGCCTCACATACATCTTTTCGAGGGGACGAGCATTTTTCGAGCGAAATCTTCCGAGCGTCCGAGCGAAGGAAAAAAAAAGCTTCCAACTATGTAAAAATATGACAAAAATGGATCGGAAGAAAACATAGTTTCACTTAGAAATATTAAAAGTATTATAGGAATGCCTATTTTATACACGAATATTTATGTGAATCTTTGGGAATGGTGAGAACATAATGGGATGGCTTTTGAAGAAACCCACATGTAGAGTAGACTTCTCTATGAAAATTCCCTTACGATCCTTCTTACAACTTTTTACTTAATAGGGGGTGACATTGAAAAACCTCTCTCAACCTATCTTCATGAAAGGGTTTCTCCAAAGAAAACTCATTGAAGCAAGCCATCAAGGTAGTTTCGCCAGCGAAACCCCTTTGAACAATGTCTTTCAAGATAGTTTCGCTGGCGAAACTACCTTGGACAGCACTTTTAAAAGTGACATAACTTTCACATCCAATGTCCAAATATAGTTATTCAGCCACTCAAATTGATCGGAAAACCCCATTTGAGCACATCTATGGGGTTATATTTTGGAAAACGTTGCATATATAGTATTAAATATTACATGTATTTTATGAGAGTGATATATAAGCCCAAGTTAATACTTATTTACAGTAATTTAAACTTCTGTAGAAACATGTCCATAAATATCTTGTTATTAATACTATAAAAACACTTGAAAGATGTTGCCATATGATATAAATGTGTTTAATAAGTAATTATTTATGTATAATATTATTATATTGAGAGTGATTATGAGGGATGTTTCTTAAATGAATTATTTTTCAATACCTTTTTAAGGTAATAACAAGGGTACAAAGGGATGTCTATGAATAAGAAGATTTATGTTATGTAAAAATGAATGAGTGACTAGTCTGTATATTTTTATGATAAAGCATCTAGCTCTAATGAAAATAAAAGTGTAAAAACCATGTTTCCTAAAGAAATACTATTTTTAAAATCTCTTGAAAAACACGCTCATATAAACCTGCTCATAGGTTTTTGCTCGTAAAATTGACGCATCCTCTTTTCGAAAATACAGCTCTGGAAGCCCATGTACCATGTTTGTCTTTTTGAGGGCTACAAGGCTTATGAAGTTGAGGTGACCATATCTCTTGTGCCACAATGTACTCAAATAGGCATTTGATTCTGATGATGATTGGCTAGGGCTCTCTGGATCAGAATGGCAGAAGAAAGCTTAAACATTCTTCCAATCTTGACACCCTAAGCAATGATGCATTCGGGACTCTTGAGCTCTCTCATGATACATCCATACTTGTTGAAGACGACTTCCATGTCACTCTCAGTCATCTGTCCAACAGAGAGAAGGTTCTATGCCATTGTGGGGACATAGAACGTACCTTCAATGCTCCCTGCGGTGCCTGCATTACTGCGCAATGGTATGTTGCCGATCCCTTTGATTTTGTGGGGTGTGTCATCCCCCATCATGACGTTCTCTTTTGGATTTCGATAGGGACGGAGATCGGAGAACCATTCTTTCTCAAGTGTCATGTGGTTGCTTGCACCAGAGTCAAACCACCATGTGTCCTCATCCTTTTGAATCTGAGATGTAGATTGCGATATGAGAACTTTGTGTTGATAGTCCTGAGAGTTATCTTCATCACAGGCATAGTGGGCGGATTGCCGTTGATGATGGTTTCCTTGATTAGGGTTGTGAGACTTGTTTGACTAGCCTGCATTGCCTAAGTCCCTTTGTTTCTTTATGCATTCTGCTTGCCAATGGCCTGGGATGCCACAATAGTTGCAATTTCCCTCGCGTCTAGGAGTACTTCCTTGATTTCCTCCTCTTCTAGAGTTACCTCTACCTCTGGGATTCCATGTCCCCCTCTGAGCGGGAGGACCATGACTCTAAGTTAATGAAGATGGAGACTATCTGCCCTGGTATTGACCTTTGCCTTGATTTGCTACAGCGTCCAGAATTCTTGCCTTTTCATTTGTATGACCCTCTGTACCTCCTCTTGCTGTAAAGGCAGTGTCATGATTCTTTGAATCTGTTCTGAGACCACGTCTCAATTGCTCTTGCATGAGCATGTTTGACATGAGTTGAAATGTTGGAGGTGCATCTCGAGTGACTAATGCGGTCACAAACTACCCATAATCTGATCCAAGTCCATTGATGGCAAGTTGGACTAGTCTTTCTTCTTTGACCTCGTGTCCTAGTGATGTGAGCTGATCGCCAAGGTCCTTCAATCTGAGTAAGAAGTCACGAACTGATTCATTTGGAAGCATTGGATTGTTGTTTAGTTGATTCTCCAACAAGAGAATATGTGACATGTTGTTGGCATTGTACCTTCTTTCCAAAGCTTTCCAAGCAAGTATAACTGAAGTCTGCCCACAAAGAATAGGGATCATCATATCTTTTACTTGAAATTGATGATATCCAAGGCAAGTCGAGCCTTGGTATCCCACTCTTTCTATTTCTTTGTGAGCTCTAGTTGTTGATCTGCTGTAAGAGGAGTTGCCGAAGTTGGCTCTATCTCTTTTCGTCTTCTATGACTATGTCCCACAAGTTCTTCAGCTGAAAAATGTTCAGCATTTTGAACTTCCAATTGCCATAGTTGTTCACGCTTGCTACTCTGATCAAGAAATATGACATCATGATGTGTTTTTTTCATGGTGCACTAAAAATCATATCATGTATACAAATAGCAACCAAGTGCCATTGATAGCTAGAGGCTTTACAAGGTTTGTAGAAGTGGTGCAAAAACCGAATGCCAATATAGTCAACTAGTGACTTTACAATGTGGCATGTGCATGCAAAGGTGCAACTGTCCTGAATCAAGAACCCAAACTCCCAAGTGACTCAACAAGAGTGAATCTGCCTTGTGTTAAAGAATGGAACAAGTCTCAGTATGTGCGAGATGACTGTCGATGATAGGTTCCGTAGGGACTGACACCATTCGAGAACTAGTCTAGAAATTTTAGGCAGGGCTTCAAATTGGCTTTTATGGATTATCTCCTCTAAGGTAGCTAGTCCTATAACTAGTCTACACATCGAATGATAGGAAAAAGCAGCAAAATAGATTAGGTTTGTGCTAGGCTCGGAGAGGATGCGAGCTAATCAGGAGTGGTGCTGATGAAGAGGTTTTTGCAAATACTGCAAACTAAAAATCCCAAATGTTGGAATTGATGTGATACGTGCGTAGATCACGAGCTGGCGAGCGATTATATGACCTCAAGGGTGCTCAAAAATGCACTAATGATGTAGCTTGTGTGTGCATATGCTGGAGCACACAGTGTGCCTGTGATGTACAAATGTTGAGGTGGCACTGTGGGCTGGCACTGCCACGTGTCAGGTGAGGTGGTAGTGGTGATGTGGCTGACTGGACTTGAGTTAGGAAAGGTTTAGTCAAACCAAGCCATGGTTAGTTAACCATGATGACATGACCATGGTTAGGGTTAATTGTGGTTAAAGCTAACCAAACTTGGCAGGATAAGCCTAACCTCTGGTCAACATGACCTAACCTAAGTGGAGGCCTATCTGCCATGTGCCAGCTATTGGTGAGGTGAGAGAATGTAGAGAGGGGTAGAGATAGAGTAGTTAGAGAATAGAGAGGTCTCTCTATGAGAGGCGACGTCGATGGCGAGAAGGCAATGGAGGTTATGTTCGTGGCGGCTTGGTGAGTCGATGAAGTCCTGCTGAGCGTGATGGAGATGAAGACCATGGAGTTTGTAGCTTTCGCTGGAGCTGCTTGTCATGAGGGCTGCTCAGTCGGTTGCTTGTGTCGTTGGAGGTTGGCACAATAGATAGTCATCTCGGTTGGCTGGGGGCTCAATGGCGTTGTTGAAGCTTTGTTGCCTGTTGCCAACCGTTGAGAATGTCATTTGAGCCAACCTACGTTGCTGCTTGGATTTCATCGTCCGTCATTACAGTGTCTTCATTTGGACGTAGGCTAGTTGTATAGCTCGTTGGAGGTTTGGGAGTCGCCAGCGCAAGAGCTTCCTATTGCTGGCTGGCCCGTTTAAAGAATGTGTAGAAGGCATTGTAGATGCTTGCATGCAGCTATAGTCATTGTAGATAGGCCGAGTTATAGATGTAGGATTTCATGAGCTTTGGACCTCGTAGAGTGTCGGCACCTGAAGGAGCTGGAGTCACCTTGCAAGGTTGCTTATTGGATGAGAAAAGCCACTGTTGAAGTCATTTGCTCGCTCAAGGGCTTGAGGTCGTAGAAGCTACAAGTCGGCCTTAGAGGCGGGCAATGCTATGCAAGCTAGATGGATGTTCTTATAAAAACTATAAAAGAGCTACTCATCTAAAGGAGCTGAGATGAAACTGCCACACCATGGCTATCAAAGGGTCTTGCCACAGGTGCTCCACACCATGCATGTGAACTAGCTACAGATTGATACTGCTTTGAGTGAGGCACTGAGTGGCCAAGCGTGAGTCTAGCTGTAGGTCATTGCTTTGGCTAGAGCTCTCTCTATCTTCTAGTTAGGATCACTCTCTCAAACATTCGAAATGTTTCTCACCCAATAACTTGAAGAACCAAAAAGAACTCTCTCAAGAATGACAGAAATCTCTCTCTTAACCAAACAAAAATCTCTCACATGAAGAAGAAGACCTTTAAGAATGGAAATCTCTCTTAAAGGAAACTCTCTTACAATAGCTCTTAAACTCACAAAGTGGAGGTGGAGGATGCCTCACATGTGGAGGGCTTTGATGCCTTGACAACATGCAAGGGCTTTGGAGCAGCATAGGCTCTGATACCATGTTAATGGAAATGAGAGAGGGAGAGAGAGGAGTGCAAACAAGATACTAACTGTACACTAACTGTATTCCAAGAAAAATAGGAATATATACATGAACCCCTTAGGGATAGGGTTTGTCCCATAACCCTTATGGTGTAATTTACACACACCATTCTCAACAAAAAAATTATTTATATATTTTAAATCTTTTGTTTTACCCCCCCTCATCCAAAAGATTCCCCCCCTTGGGCCTCACATATTATGAAAAATATGTAAAAATATTAAAATCTTGCGTATTTTTCAAGGTACATACCTTTGTGGGAGGGGGGACATAAGATTTTAATATTTTTCCCTGCATGTTTAAAATTTTTAAAGGAAATCCATGCATATTTAGAGAGTGCTCTCAACGGAAGCAAATGGAAGAGGGTGAGAGAGAGGGAGAGCCACACAAGTTTTGGTGGGTGCAGAACACCCTAATCTTCTATGTCATCCATATATATATGTGTTTGAGTATTGTACATAAGTGGGGTTAAGGTACAGTGGCCTTTAACCCTCATAACCTCCCACTTAAAGGCCAATGTGCCTTTGAGGGAGAACTACCAATGGACATACTATCCAATGCCTATCAATACATGACAATACTCAAATTGTTGACTAGGTAGACTCTTCGTTAGCATATTTGTAGGGTTATTATCTGTATGAACCTTGACAAGCTCTATGTGCTTGTCCTCAAGTACCTCCCTAATAAAATGGTACTTGACCTCAATGTGTTTGGTCTTTGCATGAAAGACCGGATTCCATGCTAGCTGAATAGCACCCACTCATCTAACCACTATGCAATGTTGGTACTTGTATGAATTCCCAAATCTCCCACGAGCCGCGATCTCGAGGTGGATCAAGCCATATAGCCTCCTTGCAGCCCTCTGTGTCTGTAACATACTCGGTCTTTATGGTAGACAAAGCAATGCACTTCTGTGTGCGAGACATCCATGAAACTACACCACTTGCAAAAGCGAACACATAACCAAAAGTGGATCTCCTGCTATCCACATCCCCTGCATAGTCAAAATCTGTGTACCCAAGTACATGCATCTCTCCTTTGCCAAAGCAGATACACATCTCCTTGGCTTGGTTATTACAATCGGTTAAACAATGCTCAAACAATGGCTATGCAAGCAAGCGAGATGCACAGAGCCCAAGTAGAGCAGCTATCACATTTAGGAAATAACACCATTGTTGCAATGCATAACTCTATGCAGGAGCTTCCAAGGTAGAACAAGGATCTTCATGATAAAGCCAAAGCATTGGACTTGGAGCAAAATCCATTGGACTTGGAGCGACAAAAATTACAAGAATCACTTTGTAAGCTAGCTGAAACCAAAAAAGGCTTGGAAAGATCTATATACAACCAAGTTCAATGAGCTATAGAGAAGGAACGAGAGAAGGTAGAAAAATGAGTGCAAAGGATGAAAGAAACACCTTTGGGATTGAAGGATAGGAAAAGGAGGTACTGACATAACATGGATGCATTAGCACCCACTGGTGGTGCTAGAAAGAGGAGAATCCTCGAGGAGGTAGAGATTAGGAGGTGGAGGGTCCATGGTGGTGGAGAGGGAGAGGAGGGTAAGGGGAGGAGGTAAAGGTTAGGAGGTGGAGGCAGAGGCGATGGAGGGGGGGAGGGGGGGAGGCAGTGGAGGGGGGAGCAGGGGAAGGGGAGGAGGTAGAGGTTAGGTCGTGGAGGGGAGAGGCGGTGGACAGAGGGAGGAGGGGAAGGGGAGGATGTAGAGGTTAGGAAGTTGAAGGAGAGGAGGTCCCCTTCCCCCCCTCACCCCCAACCTATTGCATATATATATATATATATATATATATATATATAGAGAGAGAGAGAGAGAGAGAGAGAGAGAGAGAATTCTCTTCTCACTTTTCTTCTGAGTAGTGAGTAGTGTGTGGAGATTTGAGTACCGAGTAGTGTGTGCTTTAGAAGTGGAGATCTGTAAACATGCCACAGCATGTCATAGAAATGCTACTGCTCATTTCACCATCGTTGCAGCAACAACTGTGGGTGCAAGAAAAAACACTGCACTCGTGCTTGTGGAAAGAGGCCAATTGAAGTCTGATGACGCCATGGGGGCCCTTGCCATGTGGCCTGAAGTTAAACAAGTTGAATACATTCAAAAGGCCTGCCTTGGAAGTTGAGAGAGAGAACAAAGGCCTGCCTTGGAAGCTGAGAGAGAAGAAGAAGAAGAAGGAGAAGAATAAGAAGAAGAAGGAGAGAGAGAGAGAGAGAGAGAGAGAAAGCGGGAGAAAACAATGGAAGGAAAGCACTTGGAAATCCAAAAGAAAATAGCTCCAAAATCATTTTTCGCTTCTCTAAGCTGGGCAGGCGTCAATAAGGCTTCGACGCGAAATGTACGTGGCAGGTCGAAAATTCTCTCTCTCTTTTCTTCTTCTTCTTCTCACTAGTGAGTAGTGTGTGCATTAGATTTGAAGGCCATGTGAAACTAATAATAACAGCAGCTGTTGCAAAGCTGGAATCGCCGACTAGAATCGTTACACAGGATAAACTTTGTTGTGAGATGGAGGAGAACCATGCAAACATCGAGCTGAAAACCGCTGTTCCCACGGATACTGCTTTGAATGATAAATGCAATTGTTATGGTCAATCTCTGATGTGCTGCACGGTACCCGTCTTTCTGTGGGGGTTAAAGGTCACTGTGCCTTAACCCCGGTTATGTACAATACTCAAACACATATATAAATGAATGAAAAAGAAGATTAGGGTGGTTTTGCACCCACCAAAACTTGTGGCTCTTTGTCTCTCTCTCTCCTTCTTCCGTTCTTGCTTCCGTTGAGATCACTCTCAACTGGTATCAGAGCCCGGGTGATCTAGCTGAGTGTGCGTGAATGCTTGAAGCTCAGCAGCTCTGTGGGAGGAAGGAGAAGCTCTATGGGAAGCTTTGTGGGTGACTTTACTTGCATCCGAATGTGCAGAGACCTTGGAGGAACCTTTCGAAAAGTCATTTTGGCGTTGCGAAGTGGTTTTGAGAGCCTGTTAAGTGTTTTCAAAGAAAAAGCCGTTTTTTGAGCTTTTCCCTGTTCCGTTCGATGACAGAGACTCCGTATTGACTTGTAGAGGCAACTATTGCTTGCTTTTGGTATCCACTTCACTTTAGGAGCTTGGAAACACCTTCATTCTTGAATCTGGGATCATTTCATTGGATTTCTGACTCACTGTGTCAGTTTCTGCGTTTTTTGCCCGGGCGTTGGAACTCAAGTTTGGAGCAACCATTTGCAAATCTGTCAGTTCCGGTGGACTCAGGAGGTCCTAAAACTTCTATGTTGCTCATCATTTACACTCCGGTGAAGTTTACAAACAGCTCTGTTTCCAAAAACGTTTTCAGTCTGTGTGTTGGACCCAGTGATTGAGACCACGGTTTCCAAAACCGTCTGTCCCATTGCGTTCCGGATGCCCAAAAACCCCTACCTATCAGTTCTTGCGCGATTCAGTGGAGGATTTTTAGAGTTATAGACCTCTGTGTATTCGATTTCGTCTCTCTGTTATGCATTTTTCATTCTAAGGTTTTGAAACCTTAGATTTATGCCACATGGTAGTGGATAACTGTTGACTCCCATTTCTCACTCATCGGTTGGGATTTTGGAGTTCCAACAGAAGAGAGATATTTGCAGATTTTCTTGCTGAGTCCGATTATGCAATGGCACCCGTGTTTTGAGGCATCTCAAGTTCTATTTTCAGTAGCGGTCATTACCGTGGGACCATGATTTTTTGAGCATACCTTATGCAGATCACTCTGGTTGCAGTGTTTTGAGCAGTGTGCGCTGATTCGTGGTATGCATTTGGTTGCAACGGATGATTTATAGGCCATTTGGATGCATTACAGTCCTTATTGGATGCGCTGATAGGCCCAAATTACCTTATGGGATGCTATTTTTTATGGACGCTTTGCACATGGATGCTATTTTATGCTGAGGGACAGCTTTGACACATTGCAGGTGATGCACTGATAGTGCTATGCTCTCTTGGATGAGATATTATTGATGCATATGCCAGTGGATGGTGTTTATGCTTGAGTCATTTGGCACTTATTGGCATTTTCTTTTGGGCCAGATTTGCTCATATGGATGCATAGTATATGCACATGAGTTAGATGCATCTTTTGATGCTTTGAGCTTTGAGTTTTGATGATATTTCACTCTATTGTGGCATACACATTTGGGTGCACCTGGTATTTGGTGTGATTCTCTCTTGAGGCACTAGCATCTGTGGGATTTTGTTTCATTTACATCATGGCATCCTCTTCCATGTCTGAAAAGGAGTTTTTCAGCATTAAAAAGTTTGATGGGACAAACTTTTCTTTGTGAAAAGAACAAATAAGGGATGTGCTTATTCAAAAGAAGCAGATTAAATCCTTGGCAGGGATTGAAGCTAAGCCTGCAAATATGTCTGAGGATGATTGGAATGAGTTGGATGCATTAGCAAAGTCTACTATTAGACTTCATCTTGCAGAGTCAGTTTATTTCACAGTAGTAAATGAGCAGACTACGGAAGATTTGTGGAAGAAACTGTGTGCCACTTATGAGAAGGAAACTGCCTCTAATAAAGTTTACCTCATGAAGAGGTTGTTTGAGCTGCAGATGAAGGAAGGGGTCTCCATTGCTTCTCACTTGAATGAATTCAATATTATTTTTAGCCAGCTTCAGGCTCGGAAGATGAATTTTGATGCGGAGACTAAGGCAATATTTCTCTTATGTTCATTGCCATCCTCATGGGATACCTTCCGTACAGCTGTCAGTAACTCTGCACTTGGTGGAGTACTGAAATTTGATGATGTTGTGGGTAGCTTGTTGGTCGAGGAGATTAGACGAAAGTCTATGGACGGCAACAAGCAGGATGCAGCCTTAAATGTGCAAAGGGGCAAATCACAGTTCAAAGGGAGGTCCCAAGAAAGAGGAAAGTCTCGTAGCAAATCCAGGGCATGGAACATTGAGGGTTACCACTGTGGCAAGAAGGGGCATATGAAAAAGTATTGCTACAAGCTGAAAAGAGAGCAAAAGGATAAGAAAAAGAATGCAAATTGGGGTGCAAATAAGAAGGAAGAGAGTCCAAGGGAGGACAAAGGAAAAGTGAAGATCGAGGAGATCAATGCAGTCACACATGATAGTGACAATGACGTTCTCTTCATGTCTAGTTTATTTGCAGAGTTGCTTACCACTTCAGATGATGCATATTCCCAGGATTGGATTTTGGATTCTGGTGCTTCATTCCATGTTACTCCCCATAGGGAATGGTTCTCCACTTATGACAGTGGAAAGACAGGTTGTGTGCATCTTGGAAATGACTATGCATGTGACATAGTGGGAGTAGGTGACATAAAGTTTTCTTTTGCAAATGGGTCTGCATTTGTTTTGAAACATGTGAGTCATGTGCCTAAGCTGACCAAGAGTCTTATTTCAGTGGGTCAGCTAGATGATGCTGGTTTTCACACCACTTTTGGCTTTTAGAGTTGGAAAATTCAGAAGGGCTCTATGCTTTTGGCCAAGGGTGCCAAGTGTGGGACTTTGTATCCCTTACATGTATCAGGGGTATTTGATCATGTTGTTGCAATAACCGAGCAGCCAAGCACTTCTTTGTGGCATTGCAGGTTGGGGCACATGAGCCAGAATGGAATGAAACTCTTATGCCGTTTGGGTTATGTACCACATTTGAGTTTCTTTGATTTTGAATTTTGTGAGCATTGTCTCTATGGGAACCAAACTAAATCAACCCCTTAAAGAAGGGGAAAGAAAGAGTTTGAAATGCTTGATTTGGTGCATTCAGACGTATGTGGTCCCATGCCTACATGGTCATTAGGCGGGGCTGAATACTATGTGACATTCATTGATGATGCAACTAGGAAAGTGTGGGCTTATGCTATAGCTCGGAAGAGTGATGTGTTCCAGGTATTTCAGAAATGGCTGGCCTTGGTTGAGAATCAGTCACGTAGAACACTTAAATGCCTACGGACTGACAATGGTGGAGAGTATCTCTCTCATGACTTTTAACATTTCTGTGATACACGTGGGATTAAGAGGGAGCTCACATCCCCTCATACTCCAGAGCAAAATCCAGTTGCAGAAAAGATGAACCGTACCATTCAAGAAAGGTTGCAATGCATGCTTTCCAATGCAAGTCTTTCTGGTGGTTTTTGGGCTGAGGCAATGAAGACTGCAGTGCATGTGATCAATAGATCACCTAGTAAGAGTTTGGATGGTGGTATTCCTGAAGAGGCATGGAGTGGCAAGAAGCCCTCTTACTCTCATTTGCGTATATTTGGGTGTGAGGCATATGCACATGTGCCAAAAGAGCTTCGAAAGAAGCTAGATCCTAAGTCTAGGAAATGCATCTTTCTAGGTTATGGTGAAAGTGGAGAGATGGGCTATCGTCTCTGGGATCCAGAAGCAAAGAAGATCATACGCAGCCATGATGTGGTCTTCAATGAGAAGAAGATGCATAAGGCACCCATGAGGGATGTGGAAATGAGGAGAATCACTTTCCAGGATGTGAATCTACCTGCATATGTTGATAGACAGTAAGCTGTCCATGTACCAAATGTGCAAGAAATGGTACCACCAAGTACTCCCACAGGTATACAATCAAGGGTAGATGATGAATCATCTATTGGTGGAAATAATGAGCCAAATGTGGCTGATATGCAAGTGGGACAGCAAGCTGAAATGCCTTTGAGAAGATCATCTAGAGTGTCTAGACCACCTGATAGGTTTGTTCCAAGGGTAGACTATGTGATGCTTACTGATTGCGGGGAGCCTTCTTGCTATAGAGAGGCTATGATGCGTGAGGATCAATGCAAGTGGGAGTATGCTAATGCAATCAGAGATGAGTTCACTTATGAAGAATAAGACTTGGGACTTGGTTTCTTTGCCACATGGAAAGAAAGCATTGCCATGTAAATGGGTCTACAAAATGAAGGTCACAGGTGATGATGTGCCTAGGTACAAGGCCCGTTTGGTTGCTAAAGGGTTCAAGCAAGAGAAGGGTGTGGACTTTGATGAGATATTCTCTCCGGTTGTGAAGATGACCACACTTAGATGCATGCTTGGACTAGTGGCATCAGAGGATATGGAGCTTATACAGATGGATGTCAAGACAGCTTTCTTGCATGGGGATTTGCATGAGGAAATTTACATGGTGCAACCGGAAGGCTTTGAAGAAAAGGGCAAAGAGCATTTAGTTTGCAAGCTGAAAAAGAGTCTCTATGGTCTTAAGCAAGCACCTAGAGAATGGTATCAGAAGTTTGATGCTTTCATTCGGTCCCAGGGTTTTAGAAGGAGTGAAATTGATCACTGCCTCTACACTAAAAGGGCTAAGGATAATAGCCTG
This sequence comes from Dipteris shenzhenensis, assembly GCF_047967505.1. Classification (NCBI taxonomy): domain Eukaryota; kingdom Viridiplantae; phylum Streptophyta; class Polypodiopsida; order Gleicheniales; family Dipteridaceae; genus Dipteris; species Dipteris shenzhenensis. The sequence continues at coordinate 39,853,734 of NC_141607.1, forward strand.
ATAATCTTAGTACTATATGTGGATGATATGCTATTGGCTAGCAAGAATACTTATGAGCTAGATGCATTAAAGGCCAAGTTGCATGAGGCCTTTGATATGAAGGATTTGGGATTTGCAAGTCATATTCTTAGTATGCGCATCATGCATGATCGGAGTAGGAAACTCCTTTGGCTTTCACAAAAAGAGTATGTTACAAAAGTATTGCAGCGTTTCAATATGGAGGGGGGGAAGGCAGTGAGTACTCCATTGCCTCCATATGTGAAACTGAGTCATATAGATAATCCCAAATCAAATGAGGAAAGGGCCATGATGGCCAAGGTTCTTTATGCATCAGCAGTTGGGAGTCTTATGTATTCTATGATAGCTACTAGACCAAACATTGCATTTGCAGTGGGAGTTGTTAGCCGGTATATGGCTAATCCAGGAAAGAGGCATTGGGAGGCAGTTAAGTGCATCATGAGGTACATGAAGGATACCAAGGAGATGTGCATCTGCTTTGGTAAAGGAGACATGCGTATACTTGGGTACACAGATTCAGACTATGCAGGGCATGTGGATAGTAGGAGATCCACTTCTGGTTATGTGTTCACCTTTGCAGGTGGTGCAGTGTCGTGGATGTCTCGCGCACAGAAGTGCGTTGCTTTGTCTACCACAGAGACTGAGTATGTTGCAGCCACAGAGGGTTGCAAGGAGGCTATATGGCTTGATCGGCTAGTGGGAGATTTGGGGATTCATACAGGTGTACCGACATTGCATAGTGATTCCATGAGTGCTATTCAACTAGCACGGAATCCGGTCTTTCATGCAAAGACCAAACACATTGAGGTCAGGTACCATTTCATCAGGGAGGTACTTGAGGACAAGCGCATAGAGCTTGTCAAGGTTCATACAGATGATAACCCTGCAGATATGCTGACGAAGAGTCTACCTAGTCAGCGGTTTGAGTATTGTCGTGTATTGATGGGCATTGGATAGTATGCTCACTGGTTGTTCTCCCTTAAAGGCACATTGTCCTTTAAGTGGGAGGTTGTGGGGGTTAAAGGTCACTGTGCCTTAACCCTGGTTATGTACAATACTCAAACACATATAAGGGTGGTTCTGCACCCACCAAAACTTGTGGCTCTCTGTCTCTCTCTCTCCTTCTTCCGTTCTTGCTTCCGTTGAGATCACTCTCACTTTCCTTGTTACTTTTTCAAAACGTGCTTCCAAAAGTTCGATCTTGGAATTAGGACTTTTCTAGTCTATCTAGATGCATATGGTTGCACTTGTGGTTAGCTTTCATAGTTTTATTAGTTCATAATAGGCAAGAGTGCAACACTATGCTTGATTGCTTCTATGGTATAAAGTTGGATTAAGATACACTTTAGCATTACTTGTTAGTGTGGAGTGCTTTAGTTTTTGGGAAAGCCCTCTATAAAGGTGGCAATAGAAAGTCATGTCGTCAAAAGGGCAATACAGTGAATGATAATCTGAGGGAAGGTTTGAATCACCAGAAATGGCTTCGTTGCATTTCCATCCCAGTTTATTACTTTCTCAGGCCAAATGCATCAGCAAAAGCTCCCATTCCCATTCCTCCCTCCTCAGCCTTCGCCGCTCCTCTTCCTCCTCAGCTTCCTGCCAATTGCAGCTTCAGACTCAGCCTGCCTCGGATTGGCGCACCACTCTCCTCTCCGGTAATGACAAATTGGAGATTTGTCGCGTCCTCAACGGCTTGTGGCAGACCAGCGGTGGATGGGGGAAAATCGAGCCTCAACCTGCTGTCGAGGCCATGCTCCGTTACGTCGATGCAGGATTCACCACTTTTGACATGGCTGATCATTGTACATCTCATTTCACCTCACACGTCTGCTCTATGTCGTCTCCCCTACCGCAGTTTGCTAAGCCTTGCAATGCCTGGATCGTAATTCTGCGCAAATAGGCCGAATCGGACGATCGTGCTAGGTCAGTTAGAGATTGCCGGCCGGGATATTTGAGTCATGATAAATGAATTGATGAGTTTTCTGTGAAGGAGAGTTGAACGCGAATGTATTTTCATTCATGACCTTTTCCTCATTGCTTCAAGTTACTAGTTCTGAAAATGTGTGTACAAGAATATAAAAAACACGAAAGTCAAGTAATGACGAAGGCTCAGGGATGAGCACTTGCATTTTCATATGCTCGTACAATTATTCGAAGTTTCGTAATGCAGATGGTCCGGCAGAGGATCTATATGGGATATTCATCAACAGAGTACGTCGAGAACGAGGAGAGGAACTTGCAGCGGATGTGAAGGGGTATTAGTAACTTCTTCTGGATGCTGACTTCGCTTTTGAATTTTGATTGACAGTTGTTTCACATGCTCTGTCTTAGGCTCTCGATTTGCATGTTAGTATCCACAACCAATTGAAAGTAACAGCCAGTCACCTGCCATGTCCGTGCCAGCAGCTAGGATCTTTTTCTTTTCAAGCCAAGAAGAGGCTATCTTTATCCACTATCAGCGGCATTTCCTAAGCTTTTTCACTTTGAACTGTGCGTTTGAAATGAAATAGTATATTACCTGACGTTTCTAGCGTCATTGAAGTGGATAAGGACACGGGCTTTCTCCCAGTTGCTACCTTTCATCATTGATCGAGTCTGTCCGTCTTCAGAGCCCTGATAAGAGCTCAGTACACAGAACTTTGCTGTATGAGAGCGCTCATGTGCGTGTAATTAATTCCTGTGTGAGGGCATATGTTTGTATAATGGTCCACGCCACTGTTTGGCAGCGGATGAAGTCAAATGGGATGCCATGGCAGCTAGTCCCTGCTATTTACGATGGAGTTGATGGCTTCTAAATGTGTGGGCGGTACATTGTTTGTGAGTTTATTGTCTGAAGCATTGAAATGTGTTATGGAATAGGCTTACAAAATGGGTACCACCACCTGTGAAAATGACAAGAGCATATGTTGAGGGGAATATCGATCGATCTCGAAAGCGGATGGATGTCAAAACGCTGGATATGCTTCAATTTCATTGGTGTGTTCAATTAATAAAGCATTTGTTTTATTACCTGATTAGAACAGAATCAGAACCTCAAAGAGAGAGCGGCAATTAAGAACTAGTTGAAAATTTGAGCAATCAGTTTTCGATTAATTCTGGTTTTCTAGATTTGTAGCGAGTGTTAAAGTTTTCACCCGTGGGTTTTGAGTAGGTGGGAGTATTCAGACCGTGGATACTTGGATGCTCTGAAACACTTGACGGATCTCAAGGAGGAAGGTAAGCATGGAATTTCTTATTTTCTTTCTTATCTTGCAACATTGTTTCCTATGCACCCAGATATGATGGGGGAATTTCAATGCTTATGGATCGTTGCACAATCATAGAAATCGATTCCCCATGTTTCTTTGAGAATGGGACGAGGGGATCTTGAGGACTGTAATATATTGTTGACCTCTTTCAACAAATGTGTGCCAAGCAGACAACTGTCAAATGCTCAGTGCCCAAGGTACATGGCACGAGTGGGTTGCAGTCTAGCCCACGGTTTTGACGATGTGACAGTGTATGAGGTCTCAGATGCTTCCTGTTGTCCTAGCCTTGCATGTCTTCAGCATTCATGAACTTTTGCAGAAGTCACGGCATTCAAAGACAATTCACATGTTCAGATACTCCTCAGCAGAATACAAGAGCTGAAAGGAAGAATGGGACTTTAGCAGACAGTGCTAGAGCAATGCTTAGTGAAAAGCATCTTCCGAATCAGTATTGGGCAGAAGGAATAGCCACGGCAAACTATTTGCTTAATCGGCTTTCTACTGAACCGATACAGGGTATGACTCCTTGTGAAGTATTCACTGGACATAAGCCACACATTGGGCATCTCCACATATTTGGTTTTCTTACTAGTTGCCCAAACGAAAGACACATGAAGTTGGAGGTGGACAGCATGGGTTCCCCTCCGTTTGCCTCTGAGAGAGGTCACGCTTCCCCTCCCCTGTTTCCTCTCTTGCTCTCCGTTTTGGGTAACGATGAGAATGTCTTGTCCAATGTTCCACTACGACATACAAGATGAGCAACCAAACAAGAATACGATGAACAATGTCTCTGCAGGATCCTCCAAGCAGACTAATCACTCCGAGAGAGGTCATGCTTTCCCTCCCCTGTTTTCTCTCTTGCTTCCCGTTTGCCTCTGAGAGAGGTCACGCTTCCCCTTCCCTGTTTTCTCTCTTGCTCCCGTTTTGGGTAACGATGAGAATGTCTTGTCCAATGTTCCACTACGACATACAAGATGAGCAACCAAATAAGAATACGATGAACAATGTCTCTGCAGGATCCTCCAAGCAGACTAATCACTCCGTGCCACTCGTGTCTTGAGTCCTAAGTACACGAGATTTTGGCACAGCAAACTCCTATGTGGTGTAATACAAGCACTGGTCGAAAGGCTTCTTATCATCCCCTGCTTGTCGGAGCGCACATGGCCCTTTCCAAGGCCGGTTCTACAAAGGGGCTTATGTCCCCTTTGACCCTCCTGAGTGTCCTGTATCAAACCTTGCCTCCTTTCCCACCTCCCAAGTAGAGATGGCTAGAGCCCGGACCCAACGATGCTGTAAGTGAAGGTCCCTCAGTTATGCTTGATAGGTAGATTGGTCTCCATCTTGCCATACAAAACCTGCTGCAACTATTCCCATTTTGACCCTAACCAGCAAGGTGGAGGTAGAGCTGCTACAGAAAGTGAAAACTGTAAATCAATAATTCCAGCACACGAATCAACAAGAGATGATTTCATCAAGGAAGGATATGCTCGCTATCTTTGGCATCAGGTTCCAATTATAGAAGCCATGCCTGATATAGATCGCTTTTTCTGTCAGAGAAGAGAGGTAGGAATCACGCAAACCTCACAGACGCAGTGTAATGAATCAACTCTCTCCAATCACTCAGAGATGATCTCACTGAAGCAAACCTCACTCATGAACACAAGCGAGAGAGAGAGAGAGAGAGAGAGAGAGAGAGAGAGAGAGAACTCAGACTTCAATACATTAGGAGCAATCTTTGAGCTCTTGGAGAGAGGATGGGGGCTGGCAGCACTGCGATAATCATCTAGGAGCTGGCAAATATGTCCAACCTAAGAGGGCGTGAACAATGTATGAGGTTGCGGTGGCAGAAAGCCTATGATAGATCGTTGACAGTTGTCGGTGTGTGTGGTCTGCTATGGTCTCCTAGCTATGGCCGTACGACGGATGTGCCCTTGATCTGGTGAGTATAGAGGGAAGGTCTCCTAGTCTGATGTGTGCCTCAACCCTCTGAGCGAGTCTGCCACGTCTCTGGCTCTGGTTCTCGGATCCGTTGTCTCCCTAAGGCCTACTGGTTAGTGCTGTTTGGCTGAAAAAATGTAGTGATCATGCTTTGAGTGGAGTCTGTGAGTGGAGTCTGGCTGGAAAAACATAGTGATATGCTCTGACCGGAGTCTAGCTGTAGATCCCGATCGTACCAGTGTCTTGAGCAAATGCTCCCTATGTCGGATGGCCTCATGGATGAAAGTTGTGAGGCATCTCTGATCTGGGTAGGACAAGAAACTAGATAGTGGTTCAAAACTGTCCTTTTAGAGCCATTGATAGTGACCTTGGACCTCATATGTAGGACATTTGAAAGCGAAATGCTCCTTCGACTCGATCTCCTGCTGATCAAATAAGGTGCAGATGCACCCTCTCTATGTATCTCCCTTAGCCCTTCCATTCTAGAAGTGGAGTTGGTGTGATGAAACACAGAATTACCCAATCGACATCCTCAAGGAGTGGGGAAGATGGGTCCATGTGTCTCTTGGTGGATCAACGGAGTCCTCTGCTGAAATTGCCAAAAGTGGTCTTTGTAGGGTTGAGCTTCAGGGGAAGCTCCTGAGGTGCCAACTAGGTTCTATATGTGTGTAGCTGTAAGAGATCCTCTCGTATTACTTGGTTCACCTTGTGATATGTGAGCATGGCTGAGAGGGCCTTAATGCTATACGGGAAGGGGGTTTAATTTGTCTATGTGGAGCTTCAGGCTCTCTCCAACCATTTGCGTGTACGTGCATACCAGCACGTTCGGCCACCCTCGGCTACCAAAGCCATGGATGAAGATAGGGCCACTCACGGTAGCTTGCGTTGCGCCATAGTGCAAGAGCCATACTCCGTAGCGTGGTAGAGATACATGATAACCTAGAATGCCTGTTTGCGGATACTCGGGACATCCCAGCATCATCTTGATCAATGTCTGGTAATCGAATTCATTGCAAAAATAGAAGTGATACCTGGCGTGTACTTGTCCTCTTGTTGAAGTTCCCGACAAGGAGAACTTCCCCACGGCTCGCGAAATCCATGCCTTGGGGGGGAAGTAACAAACTGCAATGAAAAGTCCTCTTAGGGAGGGCGCCGGATCCTGATCCATAGAAATTGGGCATGTGTATCTCGCCTCTCGACGGAGAACGCCCCGGTAAGCGATGATCTGTATAGTACCGCCACTCCCGATCCTTGAACTCCTATCTCCGGAGTCTCATCCCTATATGCTGCTCCCATGTGTATCCACTGATTACCAGCAAGGGCTCTCTGGACTCTGATGTGTCTCTGTGGGAAAAGCTAAGGCTCGACCGTTCCCTGGATCTAATCATAAGGTACTGTTATACAGTTCCAAACACTGCAGCTCAGGGTCTCGGTACTCTGAATCTCATAGACCCCTCCCTCAGTTCCAAATACTGTGGTGAGGCATAGAGTGGTACGGTGGCAGTTGGGCTAAGAGGGCATGTCAGCACATTACTAATGTTGCTGTCAAGGCCGACCCTGGGGGTACTGTTTTAACCGTAATTGGTGGGGGGAGGATGATGATGAATTAACTAATGCTGAGACTGTAACTGGAGCTGAAGCTGAAGCTAAAGCTGAGGCTGAGGCTGCTGAGACTACGTCTGTGTGGTCCTAAATGCGAGGCTATGCTAGCTCCCTTCTGAGCAGCAGTAAATCTCGTAAATAGAGGTAATGTCCAAATACAAAATATAGCCAAAACTGTGACGACACCATCAGCAAACATGAGTGACTATCGTGAGATTGAAACTGCACGATGTTGTGCTTTTAGAGGATGAGTTTGGGAATGTTCTTGGATTCATCTAGGTATATGCTGAGGCAAGCATATTTTTTGGAAGTTTTTGTTTCTTGACTTGCTTGTTTATTTTTGCTTAAGTCACCTGCTTCGTTTCTTCTTTATTTCTTGTTTTCATTCTCTATTGTTTATTTGACGTATTTTAGTAAGCACTGCGTTTGCCCAAGAGACTCCGCGGGTCTTTAGAAACCCAGTATAGCTGCTTATGCTTGGGCACTGATGACGACATAAGTGTTGCTTTGCTTGCTTAGTATGTCTTCCTTTTGCTTTTCATAAAAGTTTTTGTTTACCTCTTTTTTCTTCTCTTTCATTTTCTCTCTTTTTTTTTTTTTTTTCCTTTGTAGATTTTTGATCTTTAGAACAACAAAATTTCTAAATTTGTATGATTGGACTTATTCTAGTCTTACAAAGGTATATATGCTGAGGCAAGCCACCAACAACAGGCTCTGTTTGCTGGTCCTTCTGCTGTAGACCTCTTCTAGATCACCACGTGTTCCCAATGGATTTCAGTAGCTGCTCTAGGTTGAGCACTTGTGCAAAAGTATGCTCTGATCTGTACTGCAGACCAAGCTCCTTTTCATGCAGCCCTTATGCTCTCCTACAGGTGCATGTGGTGCAAGTGTCAGGGACTTAGGCTCTTGCAAAGTACTATTGATGTAGATCCCTAGGTACACTGCTGCAGTCCTGCCGTCCACAATGCGCTCTAGCAGGTTGCTGGTCTGCAGGCTGGAGTGTCCTGGGTGCTTGTGGTTCTAGACAAGTCACAATCCTGTTGGTAATCATTGAAATGAGAATTTGGTCCACTAACGAGTCTTCTGTCTATCTTTGTGAAAGATTTTAGCAGGCCATAATAACTTTTTATCTTAGAGATTTGAGGTCCGTTATGGATTCGGTGGAGGCTCCTAGATGTACCAATGCTATTATTCAACCTTGGAGGGTGTAACATGCAACTGTTATCTGATCGTGTAATTCACAGCAAGACCTTCTTTAAACCTTTAGCGAGGAATGAGCGTTGTTTACCATAGAGAGAGAGAGGAGATGAGGGTAGAGAGAGAGAGTAGAGTGGACAACCGATTGGGTCCCTGTACCCACTAAGGGCCCCCTCCCCCAATCAGGGGAGAATTTGCTTTATACTTGGAGAACTATGAAAATACAAAGAACACTCTTCAAGAGAGCACGGAACGTGCTTCTGAAGAGCTCACTGTGCACACGTATAGCAGGCCCAAAGACCCGAGAGGCAATGTTGACCAATACTGAGACCTTGATGCTGTCCACACTGACGATATAGGACGCTTCTGCAAGCCAAGCAAGAGGCTTGTGTTGTCTACCGGAATGCAGGGTTACTGCGTGAGTGAGAGAGTGAAAACTAGAAGTGATAGATCCTATGAGAAAGAAAGAAAGAAAGAAAGAAATTTTATTAGAGTCTTGGGAAGACCGATGGGTCTATGAGACTGAAAGAAAACCTGATACAAATCATAGTAAGGGTGGAGCTACTGAAACTAGCATCATCACCCATGCTGAATCCTAAGTCTGATCATACATAATCAAATACATTTGGATGTAACAATGAAAAGAAAAGGACTGGAGCGGAGCGGAATCCTCCGTATGTCATGTCGCCCTGGTTGGTGCATAAGCGGTGATGGGACGCTGACGCAAGACCAGAGCCACCGTGACTCCCGTGGGATGTATCCCGGGTCTAAACAATGACGGGAGGTCCCCCAGAGTGATCTGTGTGTCCCCTTGATGTCTCGTGTGTCGTGCTGCGGTCGTTGGGTCGGGGTCTCTGTCACGTCTGCAGCTAGAGACTGGACGATCAATGTCACTCGATGGGAAGAACTCTGTGATCCTGCTCTGAGAGGTGTCTGATGATGTGGCCAAGTCCCATCGCCTAAGTAAGTACTCTTTGTGTCGGACCCCCTCGTGAATGAAGGCCGCAAGGCATCTCTGATCTGGGTAGGCGAGGAATCTGGAAAGGAGCCCGGAGCCGTCTGTGAAGAGGCAGTGGTAGCGGCCTCGGATCTTGTAGTACACTGGGCACCTGAAAATAAAATGCTCCTTCGACTCAACCTTCTGACAGTCGCACAATATGCATAAGCGATGCCCCCTAGGAATCCCCTCTGCTCTGCTGCTCTCTATGCGAAGGTGGTGTGATGATACCCGAAACTGTCCGATGGAGATCTGTAGTGAGTGAGGCATATGAAGCTCAGTGTACCCCGGTGGTGTGATGAATCCCTCCTCCGAAATACGAAGATGACTGAAATATAGAGCTGAGAGTGAGCTGTGTAAACTGTAAAAGAGAGCTGAGAAAGCTGAGGAAATAGTGCCCAAACCTCTCTCCGTTTGCTGGTCCAAACCTCTGACTGTTGTGCTGCGTGGTCACCTTCAGATCAGGCTGAACTGATGGCCAAGGGACTGAGGCTAGAGCAGGGCCAGATCTGAGGATCTCAGGGGCTGCACAGGTTGCTGAAGTGGAGCTGTAGGACCGAAGGCGGGAGCAAACTGGATGAGGAAACAGGGCAGCCAAGGGGCCCTTTTATAGGGCTGGGCTGAGGCAACCCAGTCTGTAAACAGCCGACTGAGTTGGTCTGTTTTACAGACTGGTTGGCCTACAACCAGCCTCTAAAAGGCCCTCCCTGGCTCATTTGCCAGGGGAGTTTTTGGGCAGCCTTTGCAGGCTGCCTTGCTTACCTGTCCAGCCTTTGGGGACCCTAAAGGGACTCTTAACCTAGGCTAAGACCTAAACTATATGATGGAAACACTTAACCTACTGTTCTCCAGTGGGTACTAGTGAACAAGAATTGACTTACTGACTTGACCTAAGGCTGAGAGACTGACCTACGTAGCTTGTGCCTGACTGTCCCTGGACAAGGGCTCACAAAGGGGTCACAACATACGACAAAATCTCCTATCTGGGAACTATAATGCACTTGTAGCCAGTGTGTCACCTTGCACCCAAGTGCAGGGGTGCTTGTGACATTCCCTCCTTAACTTGGCGGTAGGTTCATTGCTTCTAAGTAGTCCGCCAATATTTGGGGGAACTCCTGGAAAAAATCTTCGTCCAACCACACTGCTTCATGGGTACCTCGATCACTGAACTTGATGTAAAACTCCCGGATCCTGCGTCCTGACCCATGCTTGAATTTATGAAGAAGAATCTGTTCTGGCTGTAGAACTTCGGCTTCATCAAGAACTTCAGGTTGTTGCTCGTCGGAAATCTTTGAAAGAGGAGGTCCAAAATATGGCTTCAACCAAGCTACATGGAACCATAGTTACAATCAAACGTTTGGGGGATCCAAACGTTTGGAGTTTCCAAACGTTTGATAAGTTTGAAAAAATGAGAGAGAGTTTCCAAACGTGGGCTTTTTTAATATGGTAATTTCAATAAAAAAATATGCTATGCTGCATATTTTGACAGTGTCATTACAAATAATAATACACAGCTTAACAAGCTTGTAATTTCATTAAAATTCAGACTTTTAAAGCAAAAACCAGTTACAACTTACAACTTACAAACTTACAAGTTACAAGTTACCACTGCCAAACCAGTCACATGTTGAGTTTTGACTCTCAAAGAGTTGAATTACAAAGCTTGGAAGTTGGAACTTGGCACTTAGGCCCATAAATTGAAAACAAAATTACAAAGTCAAAACCTTTTTTCTAAAAAAAAAAACAGCTTACAAGTTAGAACTTGCAAGCTGAAAAATATGAAACGTGATTTTGTCCCCATGTCAAGGCTAGTAACTAGTTACTAAATAGCTGGTAGCATCTAAAAGCTTTAAACAAACAAATCTATGCTATTGCTTCCATTGGTATGTCTTGGGTCTCTTCTTCTTCCTTATCTTCATCCTCATCCTCGTCCTCATTCTCATCCTCGTCATCCTCCTCGTCCATATCAAGCAACCCATCATCGACATCCACTGTGGTGATTGGCCGTTCAGCCTCTAGCTCAGCTCGCAACTTCTCCAATGTGAGTAAGTGATCCACATCACGTTCCTTCTCAAGCATAGCAAGTGTGACCTGAAATTTGAAAGAAAGATAAGCCTTTAATCTTCTATGTTCTAGCTTGAAGAAGCTTCAAAATAGCCAAGAGAGATAGGAGATTGAAACTCCATCTTGAGAAAACCCCGTTGTTTGATGTTTCTTGTGAGACGGAGATTTGTATGCACATATACCAATCTCTCCATCTGTGCGTGCTTCAAGCGATTCCGTTTCTTTGTATGGATAAGTGAGAATGTGGACCAATTTCTTTCACAAGGAGAGGCACTACTACCCTGTGAAAGGATGCGGATGGCTAGTCGTCGTAGCTCTGGAGTGCTAGCTCCAAAAGATTCCCACCACTTCACTCCTGTGGCCATAAGTGACTTGTCCTTTGCAGCCATACGTGAGAATGATCCCTCACAATCATGATACATATTCAATTGGTCTATCAATTTGGCCTGAAATGGCCAACAACAAGTCCCAAGTTTCAAGTTCCAACCAGAAATTAAAATTCAAGAAACTTTGCTATAGCTTATAGCTTGCATAAATGCATCCTGAAGCATGTGCCATATCACTTAAGCCTTACCTGTAGCTCCATATCATTTTTGCTATATCGCTCAATGGTGGTCATCCAACCACTTTGCACCTCTTGATCAGTTTCCTGACCCTTGCCTGTCCAAACTGGATGAAGGACGAATGCAGAAGCATGCAAGGGAGAGTGCATCATATTCCACCTAAGTTACAAAATAAATATCATTGATGTATATGAGTCACTAATAACTATCAAGTATCTACTTAAAAAATGCACAAAAATGATACCACAACTTACAGTTACAACTTACAAGTGACTCATAAAATAAAAGCCCACCTTGACACACATAAGTCGTGTACTTTTTTCACGCGATCCGCTGAAATATTCTTCATGGCATCAAGCTCCTCCACCATCTTGTCCATGAGTTCATAAACAAATCCCATGGTTGCACCCTCTCGATCCACAAGACGGAGAAGCTTCAAGATGGGAGCACACAAGTTCTTTATGATAAGGCATTGCTCCCAAAATGCATTGTCAAGGACATGCTCTTCCACTTTTTTGCCTTTTTTTGTTTTGGAGGTCTGCCATCTTGTCCATTCTTCACTTACAACCATCCTCCTCAATGCTTGCCTTACATCTATTAAATTGCCCAAAACTATGTACATGTAGGCAAACCTAGTGTCACAAGGCTTTAACAACTCATGCTCACTCAAAGAGCGGAACATATGTAAAGCTCTTTGCTTTGTGATGAATGCTACAATCATCCGTGCTATGTCAAGCACAGGCTTCACCCAATCTAACTTGCCGATGTCCTCAAATAGCAAGTCAAGACAATGGCAAGTACAACGAGTGAAAAAAATATGGGGATAGTCCTCCTCAAGCATATCTCTAGCAAGCACATAATTGGAAGCATTATCCATGACAACTTGGACTACATTTTCTGACCCCACCTCTTCAATAACCTCTTTTAGGATGGTGAAGGTGTACTCACCTGTCTTTAAGTGGCCACTAGTGTCCACTGCTGTCATGAAAATACCCCCATGGATAGAAGTTACCATGAAATTGATAAGTGGTCTCGCTTCCTAGTGTCTGACCAGTGTCTGACCAGCCATTGGACACTATTGTGCAACCATACTTTGGCCACTTCTCCTTCACCACTTGAAGCTCCTTCTTAATGGACTTCACCTCTTCCCTAAGGTCTTTAGTGCAGAAGGTTTCATATGAAGAAGGTTTCCATGAAGGTCCAACCTCCCCAACTGCTTTGACAAAGTCCAAGAAGAAAGGGCTACGAATTAAATTGAAAGACAAATCCTCCGCAAAAAAGAATTTCCTGCAAGCACTCATGGCCTTCTCTCTTGCAGCCACTTGCCAAGACTGTACAAGAGTATGTTGTTTGCTCCCATAGGTTGGAAGCTTAGGACTCAGGAGGTAGAGACTTGAAAGTTGAGAGTCGAGACTCTTCACTCGAGGCTAGAGCTTGCAGCCTGCAAGGATGCTTATAACGTATATGATATATCTGCAAATTGCAATTTGCACCTTGAAAGTAATGCAAGGCTAAGGTCTGAAGCTATCTGCAGATTCCAGACTGCAAAGTTCAAACAAGAGTCAAGACAATAAAAATAATTATAACTTATAAGTGAAGCTTGAAGTTTCAACTTTCAAGTTTCAACAGGCTGTAGCATTCACTTGCCAACTTTCAAGCTTCAAAGATAGGTTCTAACAGGTTACAGCAGCAAGAAAATTACCTTACAGGAGAGAACTCAGCATGGGGGGGCTGGAGCTGGAGCCTGGGACTGCACAGTCCAGTAGAGCCTACAGTCTAGACTCTAGTCTTGACTCTTGAGTAGCGTGTAGAGCAGTCACCACTGACCAGTGGGCTGTATGACTTGGGCTGTAGGCTCAAGGCTGTAGAAGACTAGAGCAGGCTGCAGCTTGCAGCATGCAACCCGTTACCCTAGGGCCTGGGTTGCTTCCAACGCAGGAGGTACGAAAGCTGTCGCGCAGGTACGGGCGTCAAAACGGGCGTGGAAAAAGAGGCGAATTTGCATATTTTATGACTTTAGGGTTTTTTCAAACGTGGGTTTTTCAAACGTTTGAAAATTTTCAAACTTGTGCACTAAAAGCAAAGTTTGATTGAAGTTTCCAAACGCCTATTTTTCAAACGTTTCCAAACATTTGGTAAGCCAATCAAACGCATTTGATAGTAACCATGCATGGAACACGTTATGCATAGTCCAACTGTCTGGTAGGCGTAACTTCATTGAGACATCGTTGATCTTTTGAATAATAGGGAATGGTCCGAAGCTCCTGAAGGATAGCTTAGGGCATCGCTTGCGCACCTGCTTCAATCGTTGCTTGATAATGCGTAAATACACCGATTGACCCTCTTTATACTGGACATCTCGTCTGGATTTATTAGCTTGGCGTGTATACGATGCTTGAGCTTTGGCGATGCGGTTTTTCACGGACTCCGTAATCTCTGCCATGGATTCAGTGGTTTTGTTGGCTTCAAGAGATGGAGACACTATCTGGGTGAGGAATGAGGTAAATCGCCGTCCAAACGCCGCTTCATAAGGTGTGTGACCAATACTCGAAGAATAGGTATCGTTTAGAATGGCCTGCACAAGCAGAAGAAACTGCTCCCACTTTCCCTGAGCATCATGACAATATGATTTCAAAATATCAAATGCCATACCATTATACTTTTCCGTCTCGCCGTTCGATTGCGGATGGAAAGCACTAGACATCTGCAACTTAGTACCAAAATTATCCAACAAGGCTCGCCAAAAGCTAGACGTAAACTTGGAGTATCCGTCGGATGTGATGGTCCTTGGCAACCCTTAAACGGGATACCAATACTTGATAAACAAACGAGCTGCATCTTCAGCGTTGGCCGTTTGTTTGCAGGGAATGAGCATACAATATTTACTAAAGCGACAAACAATAGTAAGACATTGAGTATTACGCGTACTTGCGGATGGTGGAAGTGGTCCCACGAAATCCATACCTATGTCTTGGAAAGGACCGTCGGGGATTGGCAATGGCATAAGTAAGCCTGCCGCTTTCTTGTGGGAAGCCTTGATCTTTTGGCATATTTGACAATTCTGCACATAACCGTATACGTCCTTCCGCATCTTTGGCCAATAGAAATAATGCTCTAACTTCTCCAAAGTCCCGTTGATACCTCAGTGACCATCGGTAAGGGCGCGTTCTGTGCCTTCATGCTATCAAGATCCTTTCCTTTGATTTCGAGCACAATGGCTTGCTCAATGGTCTGGATGGAACCTTTCCGACTAAGAGAGTCTGTAATGGGGTTGTTTTTGCCGGGAACATACTCAATCATTTCCCCAAACTGTTGGAATATTTGACTCCACCGCTGTTGCCGATCACTCCATTGCGTACTAGGCATTGTCTGAAGCCACTTAAGGGCTTGGTGATCTATCTTCACTGTGAAAGTCCGTCCGTATAGGAAAGGCTTCCAATGTTTTAATGCCTGGATGACACCGAGGAGCTCTCTATCATACACTGAATAGTTCTTTTTGGCATCGTTAAGCTTTCTGCTGTAGTATGCCACGGGCCTATCCTCTTGCTGTAAAACTGCCCCTATGGCGACAGTGCTAGCGTCTGTGATTATCAGAAATGGATCATCCCAAGAGGCGATCTCCATAATTGGTGCTGTCGTGGCCAACCGTTGCAAGTCGTGGAAGGTCTGCAAAGCTTTGGCTATGACTTGAACTTTTTGTTTGCGTGTCTTTACCCCCCTTGAGTAAATCTGTAAGAGGGGCTGCGTATGTTGAGAAACCCTCCATGTGCGAGTTGTATGCTTGACACAAACCCACAAAGGATCGGATCTCCTGGGCCGTCGTGGGGACAGTCCAACTTGTGATAGGGTGGATCTTCTCAGGGTCCAATCGAATCCCTTGAGCACTAATGATGTAGCCCAAATACTGAATTTCCTGCAATCCGAATTCACTTTTCTTTGCGTTGAGATAAAGCTGGTTATCACATAATAACTGTAGGGCACATCACACATCCTTAATGAAGGGCCAGAAGGGGGAAGAAGAGCAAGAGGAAGAGAGTGTGAGAGGGAGAAGACTCAAGTGTGCGGGTGTGAAGTGATGAGCCACACCACAAACTCATTAGTTTTATTAGGATTAGGTTTTACCCTATGACTGTCTTAAGACAGTCATAGGTGTCCTATCTTTAATAAAAGGGTGGCAATGTGCCTTTACCCCAACAACCTCCCACCTAAAGGCCAACGTGCCTAAAGGGGAGAAAAGAATAAAAATTACAGCAATATACAGTTACTGTATACAAGACCATAAAATAAGAATGGTCTCATCCTAATCCCATGATGTGGCGGCAATGTGCAAACCGCTCTGTAGGCAAGCTCTTAGTGAGCAAATCTGCAGGATTATCATCAGTATGCACCTTCACAAGCTCAAGTTGCTTGTCTTCCAGTACCTCCCTGATGAAATGATATTTCACATCTATGTGCTTGGTCTTCTGATAAAAGACCGGATTCTTTGCCAACATGATAGCACTCTGACTATCACAATGCAAAACTGGCATATCTCCTGTAATGCCCAAATCTCCCACCAGCCGAGTAAGCCATATTGCTTCTTTGCAAGCCTCAGTGGCTGCAACATATTCAGCTTCAGTAGTTGACAGTGCAACGCATTTCTGCAACCGAGACACCCATGATATAGCACCTCCTGCAAATGTGAAAATATAACCGGTAGTAGACTTCCGGTTATCTGCATTCCCTGCATAGTCTGAATCTGTAAAACCATGCACCAATGCATCCTGCCTACCATAGCATATGCACAAGTCTTTGGTACCCTTGAGATACCTCAAGACACCTTTCACTGCTTCCCAGTGCCTCTTGCCTGGATTTGCCATATACCTGCTGATGACTCTCACCGCAAAAGCAATATCCGGACGAGTGGCAACCATGGCATACATCAAAGAACCAACTGCAGATGCATACGGAACCTTGGCCATTTCAGCCTTATCATCATCTGATCTGGGGCTGTCCTTACTGCTGAGCTTTAAATGTGGAGGCAACGGGGTACTAATAGACTTCCCCCCCTCCATTTTAAACCGCTGCAGTACTTTGTCAATGTACTCCTTCTGTGACAGAAACATAAGTCCCTTGGACCTGTCACGAGTAATCCGCATGCCAAGAATATGATTTGCATCACCCAAGTCTTTCATGTCAAAAGACTTATGCAGTTGTTTCTTCAAAGCACTAATCTCATGCTGAGATTTACTGGCAATAAGCATGTCATCCACATATAGAATGAGTAGCATCAAACTGCCATCCTGTGCCCGTTTGGTGTATAAGCAATGATCGGTCTCACACCTATGATACCCTTGGGACTGCATGAAGGCATCAAACTTCTTGTACCATTCTCTTGGCGCCTGCTTGAGTCCATACAAGCTCCTCTTGAGCTTACACACAAGCTGCTCTTTTCCTTTAACAGCATATCCCTCTGGCTGACTCATATAGATCTCATCATGGAGATCTCCGTGAAGAAAGGCTGTCTTCACATCCATCTGACATAAATCCATGTCTTCATGAGCAACAAGAGCTAACACTGCTCTCAAAGTAGTCATCTTGACTACAGGGGAAAAGATCTCATCAAAGTCAATGCCCTTCTCCTGCTTAAATCCCTTGGCAACCAATCTGGCCTTATACCTCGGTAAAGCATTTGAATCCACTTTGACTTTGTAAACCCACTTGCATGGCAAAACCTTTCTGCCTGCAGGTAGCGGCACCAAGTCCCATGTATCATTTTGAAGTAGGGAGTCCATTTCTGACTGCATGGCTTTCTCCCACTTCTTTTTCTCTGTTCTTCCCATAGCTTCCTTGAAGCTGGAAGGCTCACCACAATCTGTCAGCATGATAAAATCAGCCACATTATTGGCTTCTGGAACAAACCTGGCAGGAGGCCGTTGTACACGGGTGCTCCTCCTAACAAAATGTTCCGGATTAGGCTGCTGTCCAGCCTGTTCGTCATGCATGACGGGTGGCTGTACCACCATATCTGGCTGTTCTACAGCCCCATCTGCTGGCATTCTAGTCGTGCATCATTGGCAAAATTATCTGGCTGATTTTCAGCCTGTATACCCTCTTGAACAGGGTTATCTGCAGCAGCCTGCTGCTGCATATAAATGGGCATGCTTTGCTGTCCAACATCATCATAAATAACCCTCCTGTATTCCACAGGTTGCACGGGTTCCTTGTGTACACTATCCTCTTTAAAGATGACATCATTGCTGCGTATAATCTTCCGTTTAACGGGATCCCATAACCTGTACCCCATTTCACCTTCGTCACCATAACCCATAAAGATGCATCTGATAGACTTTGGCTCCAGTTTGGTGCGCAGTTCTTTGCGTACATGAGCAAAGCACTCGCAGCCAAACACACGTAAGTGCTTGTATGAAGGTGGCTTGCCAGACCACACCTCCTCTGGCACTTTCAACTCCAAAGCCTTGTTTGGCGACCTGTTAATAATGTGAACTGCTGTTTGCACTGCTTCTGCCCAAAAGCCATGGGGTAATGCAGCATAAGACAACATACATCGAACCTTCTCCTGAATAGTTCGATTCATCCGCTCACTTGCACCATTTTGAGATGCATTATGAGGGGCTGTGAGTTCCTGTTTGATGCCCTTAGCTTCGCAAAACTGCACAAAAGCATGTGACACATACTCGCCCCCATTATCGGATCTGAGGCATTTCAGCCTGCGACCTGTCCGATTCTCAACCTGAGCGACAAACTTCTTGAAAGCATCTAAGGCATCGCCCTTATGCTTCACGAAATAGACCCACACTTTGCGTGTGGCATCATCAATGAAAGTAATAAAATATTTTGCACCCCCTAGTGATAACTGTGGCATCTCACACAAATCAGTGTGCACTAGATCAAGCGGTGCTCTATTCTGGGGAGTTCTCCTCTTATGAGGAGTCACAGAATGCTTGCCAAATATGCAATGATCACAAGTAGGCAAATCTGAAAAAGAAAGAGACGGCAGATAACCCAAACGTGACAGTTCTTGCATTCCTTTAACAGACATGTGTCCCAACCGGCTATGCCACAATGAAACCTTTGGCAGCTCGGTTATGGCAACAACATGATTACCCACACTGGAAACATAAAGAGGGTACAAGGTATCACTCTTAAAACCCTCAGCCACTACAGCCTGGCCATCAGTAATCACCCATTTGGAATCCCCAAATGTGGTGTGGTAACCACTGTTATCCAATAAGCCAGTGCTAATCAGATTTTTCTTGATTTGCGGCACATGGCGGACACCATCAAGCATAAATATGCGTCCATCAAGGAATACTATCTGTATACTGCCAATCCCTGCAATCTGACATGCATAGTTGTTCCCAAGATGAACAACTCCATACGTACCTGTGTAGGAAGTAAACCACTCCCTATGAGGAGTAACATGAAAAGAAGCACCTGAGTCCAAGAGCCAGGTGTGCATGTCATGGCCATCAATAACCAAAGCATGTGCTATTACAGCAGAAGAGCATAAAACATCATCTATGTCACTGTCACTGTCCTCTGCTGCAACATTCACTGCATCCAAGTCATCTGCCTTGGCCTTGCCTTTGCCTTTGCTTCCATTGCCTGCATCCTTTGTTTCAGCCTTCTTGGCTTTCTGATCCCGTATGAACTTGAAGCACTTAGACTTCACATGTCCCTTCTTGCCACAATAAAAGCATTCAATATCCTTTTTGCCACGGGACTGACTGCGGGATTTGGACTTGCTAGCAGATCTCCCCTTCTGCTGAGTCCTGCCTCTATCCTATACCTGCAAGGCATTTGAAGACTTGCTGCTCGCATTATTCTTCCTGCTCATCTCCTCCATAAGGAGAGAGCTCTCTACATCAGCATACATAAGAGTGACATTCGAATTTGACAGGGTGGTCTTGAAAGTGTCCTAACTCTCAGGGAGGGTACACAGCAAGAAAGTAGCCTTGAACTCCTCATCAAGGTTCAATCCCTGTGCAATCAGCTGTGTAAAGATGGCATTGAACTCACTCAAGTGTGAGGTCATAGCTGTACCTTCCTTCATGCGAAGATCAACCAGCTTCTTCAACCAATAAACCTTACTGGCTGAGCTCTTTTGGGCATACAACTCTTCTAGCCTTTGCCATAGGCCATAAGAGGTCTTTTCAGCCTGAACATTGAACACAAGAGTGTCAGAAATAGTGAGCATGATAGCTGCCCTTGCGGACAAATCAAGCTCTTCCCAGTCATCAGCTGCCATGTCAGATGGCTTGACACCCTTCACCCTTATGGGCTTAGAAATCTTCTTTAACAGAAGTACATTCAAGCACTGTTCTGCCCATAATGCATAATTGTGTGCTCCTTCCAGTTTCTTTATGTTCAGAATTGAAGATTCACTTCCCCCTGATGCCATATCAGATAAGGAAAGTATCTGACTCCCTAGAAGAAAAAAAAGACTGAATAAAAATTCTGATTTCTCAGAAAAAAAAAACCTGCTCTATCAAGAGCCAGGAGCACTCACAATAGTGCTGTTTTTTTACTGTCAGGAAAATCTGCAGCAAAACAGTAAATGTCCCTGCAAATACTGTACCTTCTGACACACTGTACCGTGCTCAAATAGGCATAAACAGTAATTGCAGAATGCTGCAGCTGCTCCACAAGTGCTTTAACAGTGCATCATTGGCTGACAAAACACAAAACACTGCTGTAAACACTGCTGTACTGGCTGTACTGATCACTTCTCCCACCTCAGATGAGGTATTGCATTGAGTTAATATGCATAAACCACTTGGCAAACACCCAAAAAAAAATGACACTTCAGCCTGTCACAAAACCTGCAACAGAAAATGGGATAAATCCCAAGCAATCACCCTTCTGCCAAGGGGATAAAATGCATCTGAAGATCTCTGTTGGTAACCCAAGTGCTATCAAACAAAATCTGGGCAAAAGCCCCTTGATCTGATACCTGAACCAAGTGAAGAACACCTCAACACTGAGGTAGCATGCAATGTGAAAATCTCTCTGACAGAATCAACCAACAGTGTAATGCAAATACTGCCCTGTGTAGAAAAGACATACACAGATCCCAACGTACAAACACTCAATGAGGAACCTTTTGAGCACTGTCAACGATGGGACAGTTAGGGACCGAGTAAACTCGATGCGCCCTGGCCAAGCGTGGCTCAACTGAGGTTCTCTGAGTGTTGCACAAGAAATGTGACCTGCAAGAAAATGTCACCTCCACACTGCGGAAATCGAGGCAAATGTGTGCTCTCTGGCACCACACTACCTCAAGGCATACAAAGCATCAACTGCCAGGCAAAAGCCCTATGATCTGCTCACCCGGAAACTGAGATTCAAGCCCAGTAAAAGCATGAAAGTCCTCTGCTAAATCAAGGCATTTCCTTCACGAAAACAGATACCTGTGCAATCAACCACACACTGTGGTTCTCTTCACCTCAAGCACGAGGTAAATGAAGGTACTTGCTGTACTTTCAAGAAAACACAGTTTTGTGAACTGAAAGATGATCCTGAATCAAGAGCAGAGAGCTCTTTCTCCTTCTTTTTCTTCCCAAAAAAAAATTCTGTGCCTGCTGTACTTCCTGTACCTGCGCAGTCCTGCTGTACGTGCTGTACCTGTGCAGTGCAGGGTACGAAATCCCAGAAGAGAGAAACAAAATTTTTTTTTTCGAATGTTCTCCCTGATGCAGCTCCCTGTAGGTACGGCGACGTCCGTACTGTACGGACGCCCGTACGGAGTTCGTACGACGGTACGGACGGCCGTACGGTCGTTAACTGCTCGAACTTGTGCGACGCCCGGATGAAGATCGAGGGATCTAACAGCTAGCAACTGCTATGCAGCTGCTGGCGTGACGCGGCGCCGCCCTGCTGCAGCTAGCAGCTGCGCTACTGCTCGCGACCTGCTCTATGCCCGCGCGCGCGCCCGCGCCTTGCTCTATGCCCGCGCCCGCGCCCTGCTTACGCTGCCGCCTGATGGCTCGCGCTGTCGCCTGTTGGCCTGCGCTGCCGCCTGCTGGCCCGTTGGCCCTTGCAGAGGCTAGGTAGAGGTCGAGGGGGGTGGGTAGGCAAGGGTAGAGGGAGAAGAGGCTCTGATACCAGTTGAAGGGCCAGAAGGGGGAAGAAGAGCAAGAGGAAGAGAGTGTGAGAGGGAGAAGACTCAAGTGTGCGGGTGTGAAGTGATGAGCCACACCACAAACTCATTAGTTTTATTAGGATTAGGTTTTACCCTATGACTGTCTTAAGACAGTCATAGGTGTCCTATCTTTAATAAAAGGGTGGCAATGTGCCTTTACCCCAACACTTAATATGCTGCTCGGCTGTCGCGGAAAAGATAAGGATATCATTGAGAAAGATAAACAGGCACTTCCCAATATACTCTGCGAATACCCGGGACATCATCACGACGAACTCGTAATGAGCTCGCTTAGTTCGAAAAGCTGTCTTTGGGATGTCAGCTTCAAAAATCCAGCCACTCTTGAGGTCAATCTTTGGAAAAAAATCTTGCACCATTGAGTCTTTCCAAGATGTACTCAATGCGGGGCATAGAAAACTTGTTGCTTACCGTAAGCTTGTTGAGTGCTCTGTAGTCGACACATAGTCGTGCGGACTTATCCTTCTTTGCCACAAACAGAATGGGTGCAGCAAAAGGCGAAGAAGGTCTAATAAACCCTGCGCGCAGTAATTGAGACAATTGCTGCTCTAACTTCCCCTCCATAGACTTTGAAAGTCGATAAGGGAACTTACTTGGAGGTGTCGAGTCCGGAAGGAGATTGATGCGATGGTATTCTGGTCGGTTGGGAGGTAGCTGGGGTGGCAGATCGTCTCGGAGCATGATGTCTTCGAACTCTTGGAGTAGATCCACCATTGCTTGCCCCATCGGAGGAGCGGCTTGAATTGTAGTGATCTAGCACTGGACATAGACAAGTGCACACATGGCACCCTTGCGGGCGGCACGACCTACTTGAATATGAGAGATTAATGGAATCCCTGGTATGCTCCGATCACCGCGTATCACGGCGGGCTCAGGTAAACCTTCCACAATTGTGAAGGTGTCCTGCCGCCAATCAAGCGTCGGAACATGCTCATGGAACCACTAAATCTTGAGGATCATGTCGCACCCCATCAAAGGAATCAATATAAAATCCCGCGTAAACATGGCCTTGTGAACTGAAAAAGTGAATTGGATGGCCTTATGCGTGATGTGTGTGTGCAAGCCGGGCGTGAACCCGTCCATTGCAAGCTTGTGAGGCACCAAGGTGCACCCCACTGTCTTGGCAAGCTGAGGGGAGATGACATCTTCTGAACTCCCCATATCGAACATGATAATAAACTGATGCCTGTTAGCTGTGCCGTACGCTCGAATGAGCGCCTTCTTTTGATCTGAGAATTCGCTCTCGTTCTTACCTTGAAAGACCACCGTGTTTAAAGCAGGGAAGACGACATTCGTAGCTGAGGATGGAGGTGGCACTGGAAGAGCCAATTCATTAGCGACGGACGAAGTAGGTGCTTTTGCAGCCTTTTCGGCATTCAAAGGAGGGAAGACGACATTCGTAGCTGAGGATGGAGGTGGCACTGGAAGAGCCAATTCATTAGCGACGGACGAAGTAGGTGCTTTCGCAGCCTTTTCGGCAAGCCATTTTGGACAATCCTTCTTGCCATGCCCAGCGATGTGGTGGCAATGAAAGCAGCGATGTTCTTGGTGGTACCGCTTCTGCTCGTCGGCGGGTTGTAGATAGCCTCCCGTAATACCCGCTTTAGCCTTCTCATCCGGAGTCATCTTTGGCTTGGACTCCTCCTTTTGACCAGAAGCCTGGCCGTCTTTCTTTTGGAACTGGTTGTCCTTCTTTTGATCCTTACCTGCTATGTTGTTTGATTGCTGTGGGGCTTTGGAATCTTTCTGGATGTGCTTGGGCTTTCTCCCGTTTAGCATCATCTCTTGATTTTGTGTGAGAGTTAGCGCCTGCTTGTAATCCGGCGGGTCGAAGTTCCAAATGGTGAAACGCATGTTCGTGTCCAATCCTCGAATGAATTGCTTCATCTTGGCGCTCTCCGTCACACCCAACTGTTGTGCCAGTGTGATGACCTTGTTACTGTATGTCAACACAGGCAAACCATTCTGGGATAGACGAGCGAACTCATCCTCTAGGTTAAGCAGATAAGGTTAAGCAGATATTGGGGTGGGAGAAAACGGGCTTTGAGGTCGGCCACAAACATTGCCCAAATGAAATTCGTCTTAAACGTGTTTGGGTCAGTATGCTTACCAGCCCAATGCTTACCAAGTCACCGCCTCACCTGTAAGATGAGGGGCTGCAAGGTGGACTTTCTCTTGCTCATCTTGAATTCGTGCTAACGGAAAATGAGCTACAAACTGATGAATAAACTGTAAAATTGTTGAATGGTCACACTTACCATCAAACTTAACAAAATTTGAAGTGGACCGAGTGAGTGGTGTTACCTTTGTCGATGGCGAAGCTATGGTGGAGACGGCTGCTGTGCTCATACTTGCCTGCATAGCGGCTAACCTCTGTTTGTGTTGGAGAAGCATTGCCTCTCGGTCTAGCTTTTGTTGCCTCTCTGCCTGGGCGAGCTCTGCGCGTCGCGGTGCCTCCTCATTTTTGCGTTCCTCACACATCATCAAGAGCAGTTTTTCAAAATCTGTGGTTCCTCTTTCTTCCAGCGGCTTTTTTGCTTCTTTTTCCTCTAGACATTGTTTTATCTGGTCGAGCTGTCTTCTGCTTTCTTCCAGCTGGGATGAATGTTCTTCGAGTTGCTGCAGCAGGACGCGATTCTGCTCTAGAAGGTTCGCCATCACTTCTTGAGCATTTGGTGGAAGCGTATCTTGTTGGTAGTCTTTCTCCTCTTCAAAGTCTTCGTGGTTGAAATCTTTTCCTGACCCTTCCATGGTGCTTGATTGTGTGTCCTTTCTGGATCTCAACACAACCATACACTCGCAGTAGTCAAGCTGGATACAGACCGAAGCTCTATTACCAATGTAACATGCAACGGTTATCTGATCGTGTAATTCACATCAAGACCTTTAAACCTTTAGCGAGGATTGAGCGTTGTTTACCATAGAGAGAGAAAGGAGATGAGGGTAGAGAGAGAGTAGAGTCGACGACCGATTGGGTCCTTGTACCCACTGAGGGCCCCCTCCCCCAATCAGGGAAGAATTTGCTTTATACTTGGAGAATTGTGAAAATACAAAGAACACTCTTCAAGAGAGCACGGAACGCGCTTCTGAAGAGCTCACTGTGCACGAGCTCACTGTGCACACGTATAGCAGACCCAAAGACCCGAAAGACCCAAGAGGCAACGCCGACCAATACCGAGACCTTGATGCTGTCCACACTGACGATATAGGACGCTTCTGCAAGGCAAGGAAGAGGCTTGTGTTGTCTACCGGAATGCAGGGTTACTGCGTGAGTGAGATAGTGAAAACTAGAAGTGATAGATCCTATGAGAGAACTGAGAGATGACTGAAATATAGAGCTGAGAGTGAGCTGTGTAAACTGTAAAAGAGAGCTGAGAAAGCTGAGGAAACAGTGCCCAAACCTCTCTCCGTTTGCTGGTCCAAACCTCCGACTGTTGTGCTGCGTGGTCACCTTCAGATCATGCTGAATTGATGGCCAAGGGACTGAGGCTAGAGCAGGGCCAGATCTGAGGATCTCAGGGGCTGCACAGGTTGCTGAAGTGGAGCTGTAGGAGGACTGAAGGCAGGAGCAAACTGAATGAGGAAATAGGGCAGCCAAGGGGCCCTTTTATAGGGCTGGACTGAGCCAACCCAGTCTGTAAACAGCCGACTGAGTCGGTCTGTTTTACAGACTGGTTGGCCTACAACCAGCCTATAAAAATCCCTCCCTGGCTCATTTGCCAGGGGAGTTTTTGGGCAGCCTTTGCAGGCTGCCTTGCTTACCTGTCCAGCCTTTGGGGACCCTAAAGGGACTCTTAACCTAGGCTAAGACCTAAACTATAAGATGGAAACACTTAACCTACTGTTCTCCAGTGGGTACTAGTGAACAAGAACTGACTTACTGACTTGACCTAAGGCTGAGAGACTGACCTACGTAGCTTGTGCCTGACTGTCCTTGGACAAGGGCTCACAAAGGGGTCACAGCATACAACAAAATCTCCTATCTGGGAACTATAATGCACTTGTCGATGTAGCGAGTGTGTCACCTTGCACCCAAGTGCAGGGGTGCATGTGATTGAGGGGCTATAAAATGTGATCTAGAGAGCTACCACTAATATGACATTTATGTAGCCAATGTGATTTGGTGAGCGACCACTAATGTGACACTTATGTAGCCAATGTTGTAGCGTCAAAATTTTCCAGGTGTTGAATTAGCACCTAAAAGCATGTGCCAATATTGCTGCTGCAAGCCCGGGCCCTATGTGTAGGGAGAGGTGACAATATAAGCTCACATGCCTTAAAAGGTAAGGCCTACATATATTATTTGCTGGGACTGTCTCATCAACCTTCCAAGCTGGATTCTTTATTTGGTTTGGAGTTTTTATGGCTCCATCATGAGCACCTAAAAGCATGTGCCAATATTAGCTGCTGCAAGCCGCAGGCCCAAGGTGTAGGACGCTTCTGCAAGGCAAGGAAGAGGCTTGTGTTGTCTACCGGAATGCAGGGTTACTGCGTGAGTGAGATAGTGAAAACTAGAAGTGATAGATCCTATGAGAGAACTGAGAGATGACTGAAATATAGAGCTGAGAGTGAGCTGTGTAAACTGTAAGACGATATAGGACGCTTCTGCAAGGCAAGGAAGAGGCTTGTGTTGTCTACCGGAATGCAGGGTTACTGCGTGAGTGAGATAGTGAAAACTAGAAGTGATAGATCCTATGAGAGAACTGAGAGATGACTGAAATATAGAGCTGAGAGTGAGCTGTGTAAACTGTAAAAGAGAGCTGAGAAAGCTGAGGAAACAGTGCCCAAACCTCTCTCCGTTTGCTGGTCCAAACCTCCGACTGTTGTGCTGCGTGGTCACCTTCAGATCAGGCTGAATTGATGGCCAAGAGACTGAGGCTAGAGCAGGGCCAGATCTGAGGATCTCAGGGGCTGCACAGGTTGCTGAAGTGGAGCTGTAGGAGGACTGAAGGCAGGAGCAAACTGAATGAGGAAATAGGGCAGCCAAGGGGCCCTTTTATAGGGCTGGACTGAGCCAACCCAGTCTGTAAACAGCCGACTGAGTCGGTCTGTTTTACAGACTGGTTGGCCTACAACCAGCCTATAAAAATCCCTCCCTGGCTCATTTGCCAGGGGAGTTTTTGGGCAGCCTTTGCAGGCTGCCTTGCTTACCTGTCCAGCCTTTGGGGACCCTAAAGGGACTCTTAACCTAGGCTAAGACCTAAACTATATGATGGAAACACTTAACCTACTGTTCTCCAGTGGGTACTAGTGAACAAGAACTGACTTACTGACTTGACCTAAGGCTGAGAGACTGACCTACGTAGCTTGTGCCTGACTGTCCTTGGACAAGGGCTCACAAAGGGGTCACAGCATACAACAAAATCTCCTATCTGGGAACTATAATGCACTTGTCGATGTAGCGAGTGTGTCACCTTGCACCCAAGTGCAGGGGTGCATGTGATTGAGGGGCTATAAAATGTGATCTAGAGAGCTACCACTAATATGACATTTATGTAGCCAATGTGATTTGGTGAGCGACCACTAATGGGACACTTATGTAGCCAATGTTGTAGCGTCAAAATTTTCCAGGTGTTGAATTAGCACCTAAAAGCATGTGCCAATATTGCTGCTGCAAGCCCGGGCCCTATGTGTAGGGAGAGGTGACAGTATAAGCTCACATGCCTTAAAAGGTAAGGCCTACATATATTATTTGCAGGGACTGTCTCATCAACCTTCCAAGCTGGATTCTTTATTTGGTTTGGAGTTTTTATGGCTCCATCATGAGCACCTAAAAGCATGTGCCAATATTAGCTGCTGCAAGCCGCAGGCCCAAGGTATAGGAAGAGATGATAAGCTCAGATGCCTTCAATGGTAAGGCCTATATATACTATTTGCATGGACTGTCTCTTTCATCAACCTTTAAGCTGGATTTTTCATTTGGTTTGGAGTTTTTATGGCTCCTTTATATTGTAGTTATTGTGACTCATATTCCAAAATTTGTGATGTTGTTTTTTCCAGAAATTGAGTGCGTGGATACTTTTTCTGCTTTGTGAAGCACTGACCGTAGGCTAGATGTCTTTTTTGAGGCTGTGCAGACCTAGTTGATTTTGCTTACTTGGACAGGCTCTAGAAAATAGGCACGGACGAGGTTATCATGTTTTTATCGAATGGTTTAGGAGATGAGTTGGAATACTTTTTGCTTTGTCTGTCTATGCAGGGAAGATAAAAACGTTGGCATTGACCAATTTCGACACCAAAAGATTGCAGATAATTTTGGAGAATGGGATACCCATTGTCAGCAATCAAGTAGGTTATACTTGATGATGTCTCATCAATCCCGTCTATAATGCTTCTCAGCTGTTTTCTGCCTAATATATCAGTATTCCTTCTTGGATAGATGTCTGTTGCATGCTCTATTGAAGTAGTGCATTCTTGTAACTGTACAGGTTCAACACTCAATTGTGGACAGACGCCCGCAACAGAGAATGGCAGAGCTTTGCCAATTGACTGGGGTAAAGCTTATCACGTATGGCCTTGACTCAAAATATCAATCCTATGATTCCTTGTTGACTATTGTGTGCACAACTTTTAGGGAGTAAGGATACTGCCATAACAAGAAGTTCTCCTTGTGCTCATTTGTGTAGACTTGTTGCAATTATTAGAAGCTGCAGCAAAAATAAAATTTCCTGTCTGAAACATCATAATGGAGTTCTTAGATTTTCGTCTTCTGATTTTTTAATGCTACTTGGTTTTCGTAGCCATGAGAGCTAATATTACTGCTTTCTGGAGGTCAGATATGGAACAGTGATGGGTGGTCTCCTTTCTGAAAAGTTTCTGGATGCCAATATATCCATCCCTTTTGTTGGACCTAGTCTAAACACTCCTTCTCTAAACAAATACAAACAGGTAATTCCTTTTTGTTCAGACCTTTATATGATCTCTTATAGTGCGCTGCTTTTTTGAATCAAAATTGTCCAAAAATGCCATTATCTGTTATGGTGCATGACTTGCATTCACGACAGAGATGTCTGCATACAATGACCTGGAATCCTTTCAAATATCTACTTTTACCAGATGGTTGATGCCTGGGGAGGATGGGGTCTGTTTCAAGAACTTCTGAGAACGTTGAAAAAGATATCCTTGAAGCATGGAGTTTCCATCCCTGCGGTAGCAGTAAAGTTTGTACTTGATCAGGTAAACCTTGTCACCCATTCATTAATGGGATTTCCAACTAAAACAGGCTAATAAATGCATTGGAGGTAAATAATCTATAAAAATGCTTGATGCCACAATTATTTGTTTACACTTGTGCATGACCTGCAAGTGTTCACACCTGTGCAGTATTTGTTTATACCTGTGCATGACCTGCAAGTGTGCATAGCTCATGCACACTTTGTGCAAGCATGTAGAATCACTCAGGCAGGCATATGTATGTGCACACATAGTGGATGCATGCACGCTAAAACAGTTGCAGACAGTCGTGCAGACAAAACCTATGAGAGATGGGCCCTGGTGTGTAGCCAATTGGTGCATGACATGATAGACAACAGCAGGTGCATTCCATGCTATCAGTAGTGTGCTGCAGAGCAAGGCTCTTTGCCACATATCTGATTGTTTATTCACATTTTGAGTCACCGTGAAGCCATGCTTGCCACCTATAACATCTTATGCACAATCTGCGCCAATGCATGAATCATTATCATGAGTAGGTGCATTAATTATTTAATTTCTAAGTGTGCCTATGATAATAAATGATGTAAGGTTCTCTTTGATTTACTGATATTGAAGATTTAAGTCTATCTCATGCAGTAACCTCATGTTTTGAATACTGCTCCTTTTGCTTTTAGTACGTTGATCCCTTTGCTGAGAAGAACCAAACTGGAAGCTCCCTTTGTAATTCCAATGCTCCATAATAGAATGTGCTCCTATCTATTAAGCGTGCAGAGGATGGAAGGCTAGATCAACTCCGAAGATAGATATAGGGGCACAATAGAGGCTGAAGAGATTTGCTCTCAAAATGATGGCCCAAAGTGGCAGCTGCTGCATGTGTGTGAGATGCAGATGGGAGCAAGCAAAAACATGAAGCTCTTCTGAAGTGAAGTTGCTAGAATAAAAGTACAAAGGGCTGTCAACAACCCTTAAATCTTAGGTTAACCCAAACTAGGGTTAGAAACCACACAAATCTAAACTCAACCACTAACGTTGGGTAGGAGAAAAACCTTAGAAGGAAAAAGTCCTCCTAACCCTCCTAACCAATCAATACAATACTACAATATTTCCAACACCCCCAATGTCCTGGTATACGAGTGTATCTCAATCACCAAATGGAAGGAAGCCCAAAGCCTCATCCATCCTGATCTCCTGCTGCTGCTACTGATGATGATGATGGTTATGATGATGTCGACGATGATGCTGAGATTGATGTATATATAGTCAAGATACGACTATGTTGTACTTTTAGTACTGCCATTTTGCATTTTTTTGCATTCTGCAGTGGTGTGGATGCTCGTTTAGTAGCTCCACTACCACAGCTCATTGTATCAGGTTTTTCAGTCTCATAGACCCATTGGTCTTCCAAAGACTTTAATAAATTTTCTTTCTTTCTTTCTTTCTTTCTGGATAGAGCCTTGGTGAATAGATCTGTAACATTCTGATGTGCAGGACAGTAGATCAAACTGATCTCTCCTGCCTGCAATCTCTCTGACATAATGATAATGTATCTCAATGTGTGTTGTGCATGCATGAAACATAGGATTCCTTGCTACTGCAGTCTTTTTGACATATGGATAACATATTTCAATGTGTTTCGAGCGTGCACGAAACATATGATTCTGTGCCACTGCAATAGTACTCTGGTTGTTAAGGAGTATGGGAGTAGATGGCTGCAAACTGTCATGAAGATTTGCCATCAATCTCTTGACCCATACACGTTCTACTGTACTTATGTAGGCTTCCCTGTACTGAGCTTCACATGATGAGGTTGCCACATTGGATTGTTTCTCGCTCAACTAAGAAATGCATGAATGGCCAATAAAGGAACAATTTCCACTGGTAGAGGTTCTGGTATCATAATCCCTAGCCCAATTTGAATCATTGAAAGCATGCAAAGAACAGACCAAGAGATTGAGTACCCTGTAAATATCTGAAAGCACACTCTACAGCACTCCAATGATGTGTCTTTGAGCTGTGCATATATCTACTCAATTGGGATACATTGTAAGTGGTGTCTAGAAGTGTGTTTGGATGCCACTGCCAAATATATGATTGGTCTTTCCCTTTTGAGATCAAATAAATCCAGCCATGACCGAGCAACTGGGAGAGCAGTCCTGGGTCAATGATCTCCTGGAAGGCGAGCCGTAGTACAGCATGAGAGCACTCCCAAAAGCACGTGAAGGAAGGTGTCAGGCTTTTCTTGGTAGATCACTTCTATGGTGGGAGCGCCTTTGAGGGCGTCCAAGAGCTCCTCATGGGCATTCATGTGTTTGCTAATGGACGGGGAGACCGCTGCAGGAATGTGTGCCCAAATTCACTCTTGGGCTGCAAGAACTTGGAAGGACAACTTCTGTAACGGGAAAAAGTATCAATAGGAGGAGGTGGTCGTCTCATGAATCTCCTGCGGTCCGAGTGGATCACGTAGCCGTTGAAGCTAGGTCCTTGCTGAGCATTCCCTATTGGACCCAGTGTGCTCTAGATGAATGATAGGAGAACTTTTGTCCTAGGATCTTTGTTGCGTGCATGTCAAGCCAAGCACTCCCGTATCTATGTGCAAGCCATTGAGAGGCCAGGGTTTGCTCCTTCAATATCTTGATGGAGGCCAGGATCCGTCTCAAATCTCTCTTCTGCTCTTGAAGGGAGTGTCGTCTCTGAAGTGCTTGTGACTGAAGCACATCACTACTTTGGATCGCCTTTGCTACCCAGCTGGTCCATCCGTCTTGTGGGGGGGCATGCATCTGTTGTTGTATGTCTGCTGTGGCCTGCTAGACAATGCATTGAGAATTGCACCCCTTTCTGGGGGAGTCCATGATGGGGCTTCTTTAAGTGGAGCTTGATCGGGGAATGATTTGACATTGTCATCCCTGTGGTTCTAACTCTGTGCATTGCCCGATCCCCACATAAAATCTGTCTTGTCTCTCAAGGAGTCCACTATGCCATTGCTACCTCACACCAAGGATCTTTGCCCACTAACCGTAAAGATGAATTGCTCCCAAGTGCTACGTTCTAATGACGCATCAACGAGGAGGCACCACTCTACTCATCCTCCTCAAGACCTAGATTGTTGAAGTCTCCTCCAATAATCCATGTCTCCACATTTGGGAGGCTCTCAGTAAGTCCTCTCCAGAAAGAAAATCACTGCTACCGACAAATGGGTGCATACACATTCAAGATCTCAATCTTGGAGTCTCCCATTCTCAAGTCCATCCACACCACACGCTCTCCAATGAGTTCTCCTTGATCAAACACACTTATTTGGGCTACTGAAATACAAACACGCCTACTCCTACCCACTGCTAGAGACCAAATCTCCGGGCATCTCACCGGGAGGAGATTGTGCCGTTGTCTAATGTTTGTAGCTGATAATATATGCTCGTGAATCATGAGGATGTTGATTACCTATCCCACCAAAGCCCATTGCAACTTCTGATGAAGAATCAGCTGTTGCGGCTGTTGATGGGCCCAATTATGTAGACCATGCACATTCGACTGACCATTGTCCAACTCATAGGGGGGGTAAGGCCTTCCTGTGCGTGGAAGCGTGAGTGACAATCATGTGACTTCAGTGCTGGTTTGGATAGGGAATAGTTGGTGTCCATGCCGTGGCAAGTCAAAGGCATGACTGGCTCAGTGCCCACTGCATCAAGAAAGAGATCTCCATTCCTAGCCTGCTAGCGCACTGATTCAAAGGCAAATACGTGACCTGTTTGAGCTGTATTGCTAGAGCGAAGCCTCATTTGTCCCGTGAGAAAGCAAGGTGAAACGTGGCAGTGTGACCGTGGATGATCCACATCTCCTTCTCCTACTGTCCCACCACGCCTCCCAGAAATTTTGGGCCTACATCATAAGGTTGAAGAAAAGGGGAGTCCATGGTTCCTCTCCTATGAGTGCGAAGTTGAAGCCCTTGAAAGGATGAGAAGGGCTCTCAAATACTTTGATGTGACCCCCTTTCCAGGGCTGTAGAATGAGGATTGACATCTTAAATGCAATGGGGTAGTCATTTAAAACATCAAGATAGTACACAATTTTCTAAATTTGTACGATTGGATATATTCTAGTCGTACAAAGGTATATATAGTTCTAGGGCCCCAGCCACTAGAACTCACGTGGGAGAGGCTTTGGTCCTGGAGACCATGAGAAAAACGAGGGATTCTCTTGTGATGACATTGTGGGAGCCCTGCCTGAACTAATGAAGGGGTGTGTTGGGACTGTGACGATGAACCCACACCCTAGCCAGAGAAATGGGGGGGAGAGGAGGAGGGGGAGGAGAAGCGATTGAGGGTGGGGGCCGGGAAGGGAGACGGTCCGGAGGCAGCAGAGAAGGGATGAATTATGGTGATCAGAGGATTGAGAAGGGGTGCCTCTCGTACCTGAGCCCAAGCTAGTCTATTGAGCTCGCTGGGAATTCTGAGGTGTTGGAGGGAGAGGGTTTGCCAGAAGGTCGAAGAAGACCAGGTGTCAGGGGGTGCTCTAAGGGGGCCTCTTTGTCTGCTTCCCCTATGTGGGGGGGATTCGTGGGATCCTCGTGCCCGCCTGCTATTGTTGGCATGCATGACGTCTGTGGTTCTTCACTGTTTTCTTGCTTGGGCTCCTTCGATCTGTGCGAGTCCGCCCCTGCTCGGATGGCTCGATCCAAGGAGTTTGTGACTCGTTCTTATCTCTGTCTGGACGGGGGAGTCTACCCTCTTGACGCTCACTTTTGATTTGGGCGAGGCTGCTGATGGGTGGGGCCTCGGCCCTCGACTTGCACTGCGAGGTAGGCTCTCGCCAGGCGTCTGCATTTGAATGCCCTTGGAGGCTTGAAACCTCAAGTCTCAGTCTAAACTCGCCCTTGCCTAGGGTTTCCACAAGGATCTCCATTAGCGAGGACTGTGGATACTGTGCAATTACCCTAAGCCGTAGTTGTAGCTTCAATGAAGGGATGATGGACTACTTTTTGATGAATCTTCTCGCTCGCCTTTATCATGGCGGCTGAGTTTGCCCTTCACCTATGAAGTGCAGATAGAAACTTAGTATGAAGGCTTTTGTATAAATGGATGCTCAAGTATATGTGTGGGTGCGTGGATTTGTATGTGTGAGAGCATGTCTTTATACTATGGTCTCCACCCACTATTGGGCATTGATGACGTCAGTGGGGATGTCATAGTAGCTAGTCCCTGCTGTGCATGATTGAGTTCATGGTTGTCAACCTTACGATTGACTCTCATGATAAGAGGATGAGTTTGGGCATGCTCATGAATTTATCTAGATATATGCTTCTGTAGTATTAGTGGACATGCAAATTTCGCTTTCGTCCATGTTGCGGCTTGCTGATATTGCAATAAGTTCTTTCTACCTTAAGTTGTGCGTTGCCCTATCAGCTAGATGGTCTAAGTAAATTTTTTAAAAAGACCTTGGATGCTTGTTTGGGAGAGACTAAAATGAAATCATATAGCCTTCACAAGAAATTGTTGCTTGAATGAAGAGATTTTGGGCTACTTTTTGATTAGCCTTCTCCTGTAGTGCTAGCCTTTGTCACGGACGAGTCTGCCCCTCACTTGTAGAGTGTCGACAGAAACTTAGTAAATGGATGCTCAATGTAGGTACGGTGAGTGTGTGAGCAAGTACAAGAGTTGAGGCTGATAGGCCGTCACGTCAACTAGCATAAAGAAAATGAAAATACAAGGTACATAAAAATAGACCCTAGGACTAAGTGTCCTAGGTGTCACATAGGACTAAATGTCCTATGTGGCATAAGAGGCACTAAAACACCTAAGTGCCTATAACTATGCCTACAAGGCACATACCAGGGCCCATAGGGCATCACTACAACCGGGAGAAGATGGCCTACAAACCCCCCTCCATGGTATGGGCTGAAGTATTTTGGAAACGTCTCAGAATACCTGGTATTTTCTGGTCATGGTGGCACATGTTCATCCAAAAGGATATAGCCACCTATGAATGTACAAGGTATGTTAAATTATGTAACAAAGGGAACCAAGTGTAAAGCCTATCAGAAGACTTTGAACTTGGGACGAGGAAGTGCCTTTGTAAACATATTTGCTATGTTGTCCTCTGTGGGAAGGTAGGACAACTCTCCTGCTGACAACTGCTTTCGAACATAATGATAGTGAACTTCAATGTGCTTGGTACGTGCATGAAACACTGGATTACGCGCAATGGCCAAAGTACTCTGATTGTCAGTGTAGACCATAGTGGAGGATGTCTAGCGAATACCAAGATCTATAAGTAACTGTCGAAGCCATACACACTCTACTGTAGCGGTGAAGGCTGCCCTGTACTCAGCCTCACAGCTAGATGTGGCAACTGTTGGTTGCTTCTTGCTGAGCCAAGAGATACATGAACTGCCAAGCAAAAAATAATTGCTAGTATGTGAATTCTGGTGTCGGAACAACCTACCCAGTCACTATCTGTGTAAGCATGCATGGTAAGTGAACCCTGATCACCATAGAAGAGGGCTAAATCCTGAGTGCCTCTGAGATATCTGAAGACTCTCTTCATTGCCTGCCAATGCTGTGAACTGGGCATGTGCATGAACCTGCTGAGTTGGGATATTGCATACTGTAAGTCAGGTCTGGTGTGGCATAAGTAAATGAGACATCCAACAGCCTGCTGGTAAAGAGTGCTATCACATGGTGGGCTCCCATCATGAGCTGAAAATTTGAAGCCAGGGTCCACTAGAGTAGAGATTGGCTTGCAATCCTCAAATTGAAAACGATCAAGGAGTTGTCTAATATACTTGGACTGTGACATCATGATACCCCCCTCAACATGAGCAAACTAAATGCCCAAATAATAGTGTAGCTGTCCCATGTCTGACATTTCAAAAGCTTGCTGCAAATCAGTCTTGAAAGCTGCAATATGCTGAGTATCAGGGCCCGTGATCAGCATGTCATCCACATATAAGGTCAGCACTAAAAAATGAGATCCACTCCCATGGACATAAAGAGTGGGCTCTGTGGGGCTATTCTGAAAACCAAGGGATAGTAAGTGTGCATGAATTTTGGCATACCATGCCCTGGGTGCTTGCTTCAGACCATAAAGGGCTTTTCTAAGCCGGCATACCTTGTTTTCAGAACCAACAACCTCAAAGCCAGGAGGTTGTGTCACATAAACTTCTTCCTGCAGATCCCCATGAAGAAAGGCAGTCTTGATGTCAAGCTGGTGCACTTGCCAATGGTGATGAGCTGCAATGGCAATGACACATCTAATAGTAGTAATCTTGGAAGTGGGAGCAAAGGTCTCCTCAAAGTCAATGCCGTGTTGTTGGGCATACCCTTTTGTAACAAGACGGGCTTTGTGTCGATCTATGCTGCCATCAGATTTCCTTTTTAATTTGTAGACCCACCGGGTACCAATGGCATGCTTGCTGGGAGGGAGATATACTAATTCCCATGTGTCATTTTTGGCAATGGATTGTAACTCAGCTCTCATTGCATCCATCCTCTCTTTGCTGTCAAAAGCATCTTTATGGCACAAAGGCTCTTCATTGCAAGCTGTAGCAAGGAGTGCAAACTCAAGAAAGTGACCATGCATCTGTCTATTCCCTGATCTTGTCCGGGCAGCAAGAGGTTCATCTTGTTTGCTGTCCCTCAATGTGTTAAGAAGCCATCTGGGAACTTGCCTTTGCTGTCTATTGACAACTCTTTCTTCAATCACTGCATCATGAATAGTGGGATCGTTTTGTGCTGGAAGAGAAACCTGCAAATCAGCATGAAACCTGCAAATCAGCATGGGGTACTGGGTGATCATTGCTTGTTGGAGGGCCTGCAGGAGGCTCATGTTCCTGGTCAAAGTCTCCTTCTGAGGGAAGCTGAGGTAACCAGGAGTGAAAGGCATCAAACATGTCAATTTCTAGCTTAGCTTTGCAGTCCACAAGAGGAGAAGCCGAATGTTCAGCAAAGATGACATCTCTACTGACAATAATATTCCCAATATTTGGTTGGTATAACCGATACCCTCTGCTCTCTTGGCTGTAACCAATAAATATGCATTTGATTGCCTTGTCATCAAGCTTATGTCTCAGCTGAGATGGTACATGAACATATGCAAGAGACCCAAAAACTCTCATGTGTGAAAGTGAAGGCTTCTTGCCTTTCCATGCTTCATAAGGTGTAACAGTCCTCAATGCCCTTGTAGGTGATCTATTCAGCACATAGTTGGCACACATCACTGCATCAAGCCAAAATTTATTGGGCAAGGACTTGGCCTTAAGCATGCATCTGGCCATCTCCATAGTGGACCTGTTCTTCCTTTCAGAAATAGGATTCTGCTCAGGAGTGTAAGGAGTAGTGCATGAGTGAA
Source organism: Dipteris shenzhenensis (assembly GCF_047967505.1). NCBI lineage: Eukaryota > Viridiplantae > Streptophyta > Polypodiopsida > Gleicheniales > Dipteridaceae > Dipteris > Dipteris shenzhenensis. The sequence continues at coordinate 39,891,021 of NC_141607.1, forward strand.
CAATGCCCTATGAAGACATAAATGCATCAAACTCCTTTGACATATACTCTCCCCCCCTATCTGTGTTGAGGGTGACAAACTTGCATTTTGATTCATTCTCAACCATATTCAGCCACCTTTGAAAGCATAAGAACACTTCAGATTTGGCTTTTAAAGCATATACCCAGCAATATCTTGTGAAGTCATCAATGAGAGTCATAAAATATTTGTACCCACCAATGGCATTTGTCCTCATTGGGCCATAGACATCAGTGTGCACTAGCTGCAATTTCCTTTGTGAGAGTTTTGGACAATTCTTTTGAAAAGGAAACCGATGCATCTTACCCAAAAGATAACCCTCACACACATGTTTGGAAACTGTGTGAATTTGAGGTACATCATTTGCCATGTCCTGTGAATGTAACTTGGCAAGGGCTCTATAATTGAGATGACCCATTCTCTCATGCCAAAGATGAGTTTCAGCAAGCTGTGAATATGAAATAGCAAATGCTTCACTAGAGAGTGCAGCTGAGTGATCATCAAGGTAATAAAGCCCCTTTTTCAAAGTACCAGTGAAAACTATGGCATTGTCATCACGAAGATCATATACTAGGCATCTGTATCCATAAAAAATCACTCTTGGCAATTGCTGAAATTGAAATCAAGTTGACTTCAATTCCGGGCACAAAAAGAACATTAGTCAGAGTGACAGGATGGCTTGAAATGGATGTGAGCTGCACATCTCCAATTCCTTTTATAGCATAGGAAGCATTATTAGCATATGTGACAGTCCCCCCTCGAGGTGCATTAGCTAAGGAATGAAAGAACTGTCTGCAAGGTGTGATGTGCTTGGAAGCACCACTATCAAAATACCAAGACTGAGCATCATTAGCAGTAAAGAATGCATCAACTTGGGAGGGATCAAAGGAGCAATGGACAGCCCATGCCCAATCATCCTGGAGAGCATGTGCATGTGAGGCATCTGTTGGCTCGTGGGATTCAATTGCATGTGAGGCATTAACTGTCAATCCTGCTTTCTTTTTCTCTGAAGCAATGTGCTTCCTGCATTTTGAAATTTCATGCCCGGGCTTGCGACAATAGTTGCACCTTTTCTTCTTTGACTTATCTGCTGTATTTTTAGATGCAGTGGATGAATTGCCACTGTTAGGTGCATATTTAGGCTTGCCCATAGGCTTGGAAGCCTTGCCTTTTCCTGTCTGCTGTGAAGCAAATGCATGATCAGGATTAATAGCTTGTCTATTAGCATGACTTTGCTCTTCCTGCAGAAGCAAAGTGACTGGCTGATCAAAAGAGTAGTGGTCTGGATTACCCATGGCCACTAATCGAAGGGTTATAGCAAACCCTTGATATGTATCTGGCCGTCCATTCAATGTGGTACTGACAAGCTGAGAATTTGGCACCACCTCATCAATATTGGTAAGTTGTTCCATGAGGTCCTTGACCTTTTTCAGGCATGCATCCATAGAGTCAATGTATGCATCCATAGAGTCACCTTCATTCATACTGACTTCCTGCAATTGCCTTCTTAAATATGCAACATGTGCCTCATTGCGAGTATGATAAAGAGAAGCCAATTTTTCCCAAGCATCCTTTGCTGTCTTGCAAGACCGGATGTGTGGAATAATGATTCTCTTGCATGATAAAGCAATACAGGAATGTGCATTTGCATCTCTTGCATACCATCTTGTTTGTTCCTGAGTAGGAGCAGCAGCAGCAGGGGTGCCAGAGGATAAAGCATCAGGAGGAGTGCCCTCTGCGGAGGGACCAGCAGTAGGGGCAGCCATTGTAGCATTGGCTGGCCTCAGATCAACCCCAGAAACAATATTCCAAAAATGCCTTGCAACAAGAATATGTTTCATAAGATAAGACCACATCGAATAGTTGGTGCCATCGAACTTATCATCTTCACGAAGAATGCCAAATATATCATGATTGTTGCCAGCCATTGCAAATGGGATACCCTGAAAAGAAAAGACCTGAAAACACAAAAGCCTCAAGGCTATCACTGCAAAGAGGTGGCTGTTGGAAAGGTCACCTCCCCATCTGTAAGCCCCCAAATGAGGAGAGTGTGGGGGAGGGAGACCTGGGGCAGGATGTGCCCAAGAGAGAAGAAAGAGAGGGGGCTGCCACATGGGCAGCACCTTACATCAAATACCATGGAAAGTACCCAGAGCTAGGATGGATCTGCAGCAGCAAAAGGCGAAGCAGTAGCCAGCACAAGGGACCCAGAATAGGAGGCGATCACATGGCGCTGACATCTGCAGGGTGTACGGCTCTGCACACTACTGGAGAAGAGCCTAGCAGGGGCGCAATGATGGCAGGATGTGCAGGATGGATAAGTGCAGATGTGGAGCAGGTTTTGGGACTGTTTGGAGGCCTTGGTTTAGGGCTGGAAAGTGGGCACCCAGGTGTCCAGAGGCAGCAGCAAGGAGGGCTGCAAGGGACTGACCCTGGGGGGGCATATTTATAGCCCACACAGGTTGGCCAGGCAGGCTTATATAGTCTGGGCCCTTGCCTAGATTGGAGGGCCAAAGGCCCTAGAAGTGTGGGGCCAAAAGCCCCGGGTTGTGAGCCCTTAAAGGGTTGGACCAGCCACAGTCTGGTCGGCCAGATTAGGGCAGGCTGGTCGGTTTTTTGACAGGCCCCTAGGCCCGATAAAAGGAGAGGCTTGATGTCTCACAATTCATCCAGCATAGCCAGCAGTTCCAGGGCAGAAAGGAGCAGCAGGAAGCCTACTCTCTGGGCCTATCTATAGGAGGTGAGAGAGTGCAACAAGGGCTGCAGACTTAGCCAGGAAGGGCTGGACCTTGGCTGTATTCTAGGGCAGCAAGGTGCTGAGATCATCATCACTTGGAGCAGCACAAGTACCAGCAGAAAGGAGCAGCAGGGAGCTTGCCTTTGGCCTCATCATTGGAGGTTAAGGGAGCACACAGGAGTTGCTGACTTAGCTAAGAGTGCTGCCCACCTAGGCTGGTGCAAAGACAGCAAGGTGGAAGGGATATGGACGGAAAGTTTACAGAAGCTCAAGGTGGAGCACGCGGACTTGAGTCTAGAGATAATTGGCTGATAGGAGAAGGACCTTGTGGTTAGATCAGAGGACCACACCATTGGTGGGACTCTGGATCTCTCTCTTTTGTATTGTGTCCATAGTTTTGGATGGAAATATATTGTTTTGGTGGTTTCTCTGTCTGGCTAGCTCATTGTCTATTGATGAGTTTGCACATTTATTTTATGCACATAAGTAAAGAAGTTTGTGATTCCACAACCCACACGCACACTGTGTGAGCTCTTGGGCATTACTATAAGTCTTCTGCTGTGTGTACCCTGTGTTGGGTCATTTCTAACTTGGTGTCAGAGCCCAAGTAGGAGGCTCACAGGGTGGGAGCCTGAAGGTAGGGACCTTGTTGAAGGACAACCTTGATTTAGAAGCTCTTGGGAATCAACTTCCACGACTGGAGGATTGTGCCCTTACGAGAAGGAGGGTGAGTCAGGTTCAATCAAGTGCGTTCAGAGTTCTGGTCTACTGAAATTGAGTTTGGTTGACTTTGCTATGTCGTATAAACAACAGAGATGTCGACCTCTACAACCTCTTCAGCCCCTGCTTTTCCCTCCTCCTCCCCCAGTTTTCTCTCATTCACTATCCCTAACTTTGGAGAGTCTGGGAAATTGGACGGGACCAACTACCCGATCTGGAAAGTGAAGATCCGGAGTCATTTAGTTGCTTGGAAATTGTGGAAGCTGACCACGAGAGTGGAGGCGAAGCCAGAGGACATAGTGGATAGGCAAGGGAAGGTATTCATGGTAGTAGACAGAGAGGAGCTCGAAGCCTGGGAAGATAGAGATGCCCATGCCCTGGCATTAATCATAGGGACTACGGCGAACTCTGTTCTTCCACATATCTAGCTGGCCGAGATGTCAGTAGAGGCGTGGGCCACTCTGAAGGATCTGTACGAGACGGATAACACCTCCCGGATTTTGCTTCTTCAACATCAACTCTACAATCTTGATATGGAAGAAGGAGATATGGTACATAGCCACTTGACGAAGGTCAAAGTGGTGAGGGATCAGCTGGTAGCAGTTGGTCAGAAGACAGACTCATGCCATTTGGCCTTTATGATACTGAGGAGACTACCTCGGAGTTTCAAGAGCTTTGTTACGATTGTGATAGCAGGACAGAGGACCAAACCTCTGACGTTTGAGGAGTTGGGTCCATTACTGCTACAGGAGGAAGCTCGGGAGAAGCTCTACAACGAGGACAAAGACGACAAGGCGATGTTGGCGAAGGATGACGATGGCAAAGGAAAGGGCAAACCTAACAGTGGCAAGTCCAAGAAAGACGACTCTAATGACGAGGAGACTTCGAAAAGGAAGCAGAAGAAGAAGTGCTTCTACTGTGATACGCTAGGACATTTTGCAAAGGATTGCAGAAAGAAATGGCGGATCAGAAAAACAAAAAGGAGTCCGACTCAGATTCAGAGGGAGAGGCCAAAGCAAATGTGGTAATCAAAGAGTGGTTCCTGGTGAAATCACCGAGTGTTACCGAGGTCAGATATGTTGATCCTGAAATCACAGTGAGGATGTCTGATATAGAGATGGTGATGTCTACAGCTTCGGTATCGTCCTCCTTGAGCTGGTCACCTCGCAGCGCGCCATCGACTTCGCCCGGGGGCAGGATTACGTGAATCTGGCCGTTTATGTGCAGCGCAAAGCCTAGGAAGGGCGGCTCATGGACGTGATGGATGAGCGGTTATTCACTGCGACTGATTCTTCGGCGCCCCCTTCGAGTGCTGCTGCTTCTTCTTTACCGTCTTCGGCATCGTCTTGTCTGTATTGACCTGCGTTCCCGAGTGGATGCAGAATTCTCTCAGTGCATCCAAGTGTGCTTGCAAGTTCTCCTTGCTCTTTGCCAAAAATACCCGAGAGGGGCCAGCCTTGCTTAACCCCTATGTCACTGTGTATGACAGCTCTCCCCTTGGAGCACAATCCATCCACTAGTGGCTGTGCTAACTCTGCTAGAACTCTCTCATAGAGTCAAGTCTGTGGCCTTTCTGAGTTCTTGAGGGCTTGAAGCTTTTCCAGTCTTTCCCACAGCTTCTTACATGGCACTGTATCGAAGGCTTTCTTGAAATTAACAAAGCAACAGTAAACAGTCTCTTTCTTATGCGAGAGAGAGAGAGAGAGAGAGAGAGAGAGAGAGATTAACTTTTGTATGTGCTTGAATTCATACTTGCAGCCAGCAGTAGCAGGTTCAATGATAGGAGTTCGACTGGGTCTGTCAGAACATATACAAGATTCCAAATCTATTTTTAACCTGCAGCTTGACGAAGAAGATAGAGCTAGCATTGAGAGCGTGTCAAGCAAGGGTAGGGACCTAATGAAGGTTATTGGGGATTGTGGAGATGAATATAGAAGAGCCTAAACAACTCATTGAATTTTATGCTCTTAAAAGTATGTGTACCCCTGGTTATATAAGTATGTGTACCCCTGGTTGTATATCATTATCTTGTGCAGATTGCGAGTTGAATAGTGTACAATAGTGTTAACATATCAATTTATTTGTCGAAATTCGTTTTTTCAAGTATACAGAATAAAGTTAATGGGTCTTTAAAAGGTGATGTGACATCGACATGGACAGGAGTAAGGGTTTGCTTCATTCATAAGCGAGCAGTGTATCAATTTTTACATATGCAGAACATTCTACAGTCCTTTTTGGCCCTCCATAAAATTTTGGCGCTCAAGGATGGGTCTTGTGAAGTTCAGGGCGTAATTTGTGCAATGGATGATCCATGCTACTTTTAAGTCTTCAATTGAGCTTCTTTCTTGCTCCTTTTACATGATATGCAGACCATGTTTGTGTACAAACCCCGCTCAGTTATAGTTAGTTAGAAAGTCTGGGAGATTTGAATCTCAAACTGCTTCATGCAGTTCCTTATAGAGTTTGTGGATCTGCTCTTAGGGCCTGAAGGCCTAATTGGTTGAAGAAGCCAGGAGCCAGTCTAAATCGAAAAAGGACTTGAGCAAATGCCCTGTCTCCAATGTGAGAAGGTTTTGGAAGAGCGTGTGAAACCGGCCTCTAATCACTCAGAGGGCAGTGGAACTAAACCTTTAATCACTTCAGCACTTATTTACAGCTCACAAAGCATATATCACAACCATTAACCATTGCATGATCACCATTTGGCATTTACCCATTTGTTCACAAACAAAACCATTGAAAAAAGGATGGAGGCTAGAATGCCCCTGCTCAACAAACATAGACAAGTGCACTCGATTGGCCCCAAACACCGTGGCGCCCCTTTCGGCATTTCTTTATATTTCACAGTGAAATGATTACAAGTTGCATCTGGGAGACCTTCCCTGCAACTGAGCACGCAGTCCCAATTCACTAAGCCTTCGCAAGGCTTTCAAGCATAGAACACCATCACATAAGTGCACTTAACCCATAGGCTCAACCCAAAGGCATTCTCTTTTCCGAGTGCAATTCTATTGGCTGTCCAGATGCAATCACATTGCATCCCAGCTGCACTCTCTTTGAGTGGTTTTCAGATGGCATTCACAAAGCTTTTCAAAGCTCCAAAATAAAATCAGCAAAGTATCCAACCAAAGAATGACTCATGTAGCACTGCCTGGGCACCTGTGAGCCAGGCACATGAGGCCAACCAATAGCTTATGGCAAAAAGAAATTGCAACAGCAAAATCACAACTCACCAAGCCCTGAAAACTCGAACCAAGTTCTTAATCGCCAAGAGGACATAGTAGCCAATGCCCAATTGCATTCTCAGCCAAAGAGGAGTGCAAAGGCATGAATAAAGAGCATTTACAAGAGCCGACTAGTAAGAATTCCATTGAAAAATGCGAAAAGAAGCACTTCTGTCGTGAAGAAATGGGAGTTCTTGGGCTCAAAAGAAGCGTGCTTCAGAGAGGAATGCATTGAGAAGGTTTTGGAAAAGTTTCATCGCCGGAAAGTTCTCCAAAATTGAGAAAAATCAGTCAACCAGCGCGTCGGACCACTCGAAATTCAACAGAAAGCTGTAGCTTTGCAAGAGGAGAGGCCCAGGAGGCGGTAGAAGCGAAAAGGTCCAGAAAAAGTCACTTTTGCAAATTCGACTAGCAAAAGAAGTGCTCAGCTCTGCCTGTACTACCAAACGCACGGAGGGAAAAGCATATTACTACGAAGGGGAGGCAGAGGTGAAGCCATCGGGCCAAACGGAAGTCGAGGAATCCAAACGGGTGAGGAGTTATGAAGAAAAACAGAATTCAGCTGAAGGAGGTTGAAAAACCAGTCCAAAATCTCAACAAGGGAGAAGATGAGAGAGAAAACCACACATGTGAAGTTTAGAAGGCCCAGGAAGGTCCAGGAATGGCAAAGGAGCATGTAGAAGGCACTAGAGCCACTTGGAACTCTAGGGGGGCCACTGAAGGTACATGGCCCTCTAGGGGGTCCATTAAAAATGCCACATCATCATTTTTCAACAACTACTCTTTTAATTTCTTGGAATGCCTTTGGGCCTAGGGATTAATTACGCTTATGTGCTAGGCACCATGTCGCGTTTAATTACACATTATTAAGCCCACGCTTGGACTTTTAAAACCAAAGTTGTCACGGTCTTGTAGTACATTAAAGTACTTAGAATTTCACGCCCCCGTGACATACCACTCTCTTGAAATAGCAAACCACAATTTGCTGCCCCAAAACATAGGAGCGAGCATGAAATATAGCATAAAAGAGTATACAAGAAAGTCGCAGCTATAGTATACAGAGACAATGAAAATATGGCTAGGAGAGGCATGCATCCATCCATATACACTGCTCAAAATCTATGTAGTCCTCGGCGATCAATAGTCAAGATGCATCAATATCATGAAGTCTCACAGCATAAATACTGTCAGCTCAGTATCTTGGATGAAACATACAGTGTCATCAAGCGACCTCATGAAATCACGGTGAGCCCGTTTGTACTGAGGGAGTGGAGGTGCTACCTCCCTCTCGAACACCAGGTAATGCTTCAGACGCTCGCTGTGCTGAACTACCTGTAGGAGCCCGGACCGTAGTCGGCTCTAACTGGAAAGCATCAAGGTAAGGCTGCAATATCCCAGGTGAATTTGCTAGTTCACCTTCCTCCATCCATTTCGCATCAAGTGATGGGTAATTTTGAAATTTTACCAAGTAGCGACGGATAACTATACCCTTGAGCTTTCTATCTCTGTGTGTCAGAATTTGCTTTGGGACCAGAAGTTCATCCTGTTCTTCCACTTCAGGTTGTACCTCATCAGGTAAATCCTCAGGAATATCTCCATGATATTGCTTTAATAAGTTCACATGAAAGGCATTATGTATCTTCCAATGTGGAGGCAACTTCAGCCTGTAAGCTACCTCGTTTATCTTTTCAGAAACCTGGAAAGGACCATAGTAACATATGTTCAGCTTTGTGTACAAACTTTCCTTGCCTTTCTTATTTTTCAGCCTTGCCTTCTGAAAATGCAACAAAACCCAATCACCTTCTGTGAATACCAATTCCTTGCGGTGCTTATCTGCTGCTCTTTTCTGCTTGTCTTGACTTCTTTGCAAGGCATATTTGATCTTTTTTTAAGCCTCTTCAAGGCTTTTCACAAAATGATCAGCTTCGAAGATTCTCTTTTGTATGCAAAATGGGAGGTATCTTCCTGGCACTTTCCACTGTTTCAAAAGGTGCTTTACCTGTGGATGTGTGCACCGTATTATTATAAGCATATTCCAGCAAAGGCAAATAATGCTCCCATTTGCTTTTGTGGTTTGAGACATAGCATTTAAACATATCCAAGATGTTAGATTTTTCTTGCTCCGATTGTCCATCAGACTGAGGGTGAAAAGATGACGAAAAATTCAGCGTAGTGCCCATATTTTCAAACAGCCCTCTCCAAAAGAGGCTGGTCATCCTCGGATCTCTATCACTGATTATGGATTCAGGCATCCCATGATACTTGAAGACATGCTGCAGAAACAATTTGGCCATTTGATCTGCTGTAATTTTATTTCTTACTGGCACAAAGTGGACTTGTTTGCTAAACCTGCAAATTATTGTCCACAATCCATCATGTCCAGTAGGAGTACGTGGAAGATCAAACACAAAATCCATAGCTATGCTTTGCCATGGTCTATCCGGAATTGGCAAAGGGTGTAACAACCCAGGTGCCTTCCGCCTGTCAAACTTTACTTTCTGACAAACCATGCATGTTCTCACATATTCTTCCAAATCTTTCCTCAAAGATGGCTAATAAAAGTATTGCTCCACTGCTATAATTGTTGCTGTAATTCCCCTATGTCCTGCATATGGAGGAGCATGACTTTCCATTATGACTTTTTGTTGCATTTGATCAGTGACACAGAGTCGTTCATGCATCAAAATGAAACCCTCTTTCAACATATAGTGATCATGCCTTTGACCATCAGAAAGTTGATCATAAATAGTTGAAAAATCAGCATCATTAACATATTGATCTTTCATCACATCTAACACATTGTTGTAAGCAATGCTCACTGTTGAAACACTGGGTTTCTTGGAGTCTGCTTCAGGCTGTGGTTTCCTGGAAAGTGCATCAACCACGACATTTTTGTTACCCGACACATGTACAATTTGAAAATGAAACATTGAGAGGAAGTTAGCCCATGTCATGTGCTTTTCAGATAATTTTCTCTGTGTGAGAAAATATCTAAGTGACTGATGATCTGTCTGCACATAAAAATCAGCTCCAAGAAGGTACCATGTGGTCAAAGCATGTATCACTGCTAACATTTCCTTCTCGTATGTCTGCAAGTACAATTCAGCATCTTTGAGAACTCTACTCTCATATGCAACCACTCTATCATCCTGCATCAAAGTGCCTCCTATGCTGTTCCCACATGCATCACAAGTGACAGCAAAGGGTTTTGCAAGATCTGGCAAGATAATAACGGGTTCAGAAGACAACTATTGCTTCAGCTCTTCAAAAGCTACATTTTCCTTTGGTTCCCACCGAAACAGTACAGCTTTCTTTTGTAAAGCATGCAAGGGAGAAGCAATTTCTGTAAAGTACCTTATAAACCTCCGATAATATGAACACAACCCAAGAAAGCTTCTGACTTCATGCAGATTTTTCAAAATTGGCCAACTCCTTATGGCCTCAACTTTTGCAGGATCCATCTTGACTCCATACTTTGACACTACATGACCAAGAAAATGAATTTCATGCATAAAGAACTTACTTTTCTTGGTGTTTATTAATAGCTTGTGTCTTTTCAACTCTCGAAACACAATAGTGAGGTGTTTCCTGTGCTCCTGCTCATTTTTAGAGAACACAATGATGTCATCGAAGAAAGTGCCCACAAACTTTCTGTGTGCTCTAAAAATTATGTCCATCATTCTATTGAAAGTGGCAGGTGCATTAGTCAAACCAAAAGGCATCACAAGGAACTCATATAAGCCAAATGAAGTGCGAAAGATAGTCTTGTAGACATCTTCAGGCCGTATCCTTATTTGATGGTATCCACTTTTAAGGTCAAAACGACTGAACATTGAGGAACCTTCCAACCGATCCAATATATCATCAATGCGTGGAATTGGAAAACGATTCTTAATTGTGACTTTATTCAAAGCCCTATAATCAATACACATTCTCCAACTGCTATCCTTCTTTTGCACAAGCAACACAGGGGAACAGTAAGGAGAATTACTTGGCTGTATTAATTCCTTTTCCAAGAGTTCCTTCACTTGTGACATTATCTCTTCTTGTTGTGCCTTACTGACATGATACGAAGGTATATTAGGCAGTGAGCTTCCTGGAATTATATCAATTTGATGATCCTCGGGCCTCTTGGGAGGTAATTCTTGAGGAAGTGCATATGAGAAACAATCCTAAAAATTTGAAATAAAAGCAGCCCTTTCTCTATCTAAAGCAGAAAGAGAAGAGCCTTCCTGAACTGGTTGGCTGTCCTCTTTGGCAAAAATCAAGTACGCTGAAATATGACGCTTTATTACATTGGAAATACAAGAAGCTGAAACTACAGGGATGGACTCCCCTTTCAACTTTACATCCAGTACATGATTTTTGCCTCTATGAGTTAAAGAAATCTTCATGTTTCTCATCTGCACATCAGCCCCCATGCTGTACATCCAAGGCATCCTAAGCAAAGCATCACATTCTGGCAAAGGCATAATGTAGTCGTCCTCTGCATCCTGATATCCCTGGATATGCATCCTCAACTTGCCAATGATAGGAGTGACAGGTGTGTTGAGTTCAGGCTTGGCCATATCACACATGCCGGATGGCCCCATTTCCTTAGGCTTGATGCCAAGCCTTCCTGCCATATCAGGAGTTATGAAATTTGCCTTTGCCCCAGAATCAAAAAAAAACAAACAATTCTGATTTTTGATTTTTTCCCATGCTCTGCACATCTCAGTCTTTTTTGTTTCTTCTTCATCATCTACATGTGGCAAACTCTCGATCACATTTGGAAGAAGTCTTGCGGAAGGTTTAGGCCTTTTGCCCTTCCGATCAGCCTGTTTATCACCATTCTTATCATCATCTGACCTGTCTCTTTTCTTGAATGAGCAATCATAAGAGCGGTGTCCCTCTCCTTTGCATATAACTTTGCATATAAAACATTTGTTTTGCTCCATGAGTGACTTTTTCTCTTCATCAGATAACTTGGTACGGGGCTGTTTATTAGGCTGTCCACGCCTTTGACCAACTTTGAATTGGGCTTTTCCTCCCTTTTAAAACGGTCGTTTGCCATAATTTTTATTTTCAGATTTGATGTCCTTATCCTAGTGTTTGGTAGCCCGTTTGTTGTCTTCTTTCTTGCTGTCTATAAAGCCCAAATTCTTCTCCTGCATCCATGCATATGCTGTCCTTGCATTCTCAATTAATTGAGTCATAGAACAATAATCACGTAGCTCACTAGGCAATCAACAACAGTACCTCTCTATTTGCTCTTTCAAAGAAACATGCCTGTAAGAGCTCAATGGCAGCAAAACATCCCAAAACCTCTGGGTGTAACCATCAAGATTCTTGCAAAGTTTGTATGACAAGTCATGCCAGTGTGAAAGTACTTCAACTTCAAAAGTTGGAGTAAGCCAAGTAGAAGAGAACACTTGCTTAAATTCCAGCCAAGTAGCAGGTGCATCTCCATGAAGCATAAGGTTGGTGTACCACTTAAGTGCATTGCCTTTCAAAAATGTGGCAACCTTCCTCATCTTGGATGCTTCTGTAAACAAACCCCCAAGAAATGCTGCATCAAACTGTTGAAGGAATGTGAGGGCTTTGTACCTGTCCTGTACTCCATTATATGTATCAAACTTGACATGAGAACCACCATCCTTAAATTCTTTATATACATTTGATATTGGCTGTCCCAAAGATGGCTGTATATTTGCAGCATTCCCTTCACTAGGGAGAGCCATGCTTGGCTGAACATTAGGCATGGGAGCATATGCTGTGGCTTGCATGCTTGGCTGCATTCCCACATTGTCATACATGGCTTGCTTTCTATGCCCAATTGGTGGTGGAATCAACATAGCATCAAAGATAGAATCTGTACCAAAATATTCAGGTTGCTGCCTCAAATATGGCTTAGGTGGTTGAGCCACATTTATGGACTACACATTATTATTTTGAGGAGTAGAAGTACCCTAACCAAGGCCTTGTGCTGGCTGCTCATACTGTTGCACTGGCTGTACTTTTTGTACCTCTTTTTCAAGTGCTCTTTTGGGTGATCCCTCTCTCTTGGAAGTCACTTTTTGAGTCATTTTTGATGGCTGTCCCTCATGGGAAACTGATGCATGAGTGTGCGGTCTGCCATGAGAAGCTGATGCATGTGTGTACTCACTCTTTCTGTCCTTGTGCTTTGTTGATTTCTTCTTCTTCTTTGCGTTTGTTTGCACAATCTGAGCCAAATTTTGAGCCAGCTGAGTCAAAGCAAGCTTCATGTGTGGCCTGCACAAAAGGCATTTGTTGTGCTCCCTGCAGCTGTACACTAGCTGAGGGATTTCTAATTTTTGAGCAAAACCATCCGAGCATTTGAGCAAATTGGATCAGAATGTAGTTTTTTTGTGTCAAAGTTTATGAAAACAATCCAAGTGTATGGACCCCTTTTGTAAAGAAAGGGGTCATATTGCTTAAGAAAAGAAATGGACATTCTCATTTCTGACTAAACAAGTTTTCTAACTCTTGAAGTTCATGAAATGAGGCCATGATTATGAAACCGTTTTGTAAATGAAGGGTCCATATTGCTCAATAAAAGAAGTGGTTATCCTTGTAAACTAATAAACCACAACAACCAATAACCGAAAAACAAATCTTCAAATAAGTTTTCAACCTATGCAAATGAAAATGAAGACATGATTTATCACATAGAAGACATGTTCAAACTTTTGTGATGTGAAATCATCCTTCAAAATGTCCTACCACAATTATCAAGTGGAGAATAATTAGCACACTATCCTTGTGGTTCAAATTACTTATGGAAAAAAGGATTTCTTATATCCAATCCAAGGTACAAAAGGAAATGTAACAAATATAGCCAAATTTTAAGTCAATATTTTATACTCATAGTTTGGTATTTTGCTACTACTTGTGTTGAGTTCATGTTATTTCAAATAAGTTTCCTACAAAGCGTCCTGCCACAATTACCAACAAGTGGAGAAACAAACCAAAAATTTACACAAGGAGAAATGCAAAAGGCTCCAAAAACATTGTTCTTGTGGTTCAAAATCTTCATGGAAAAAAGGATTATTATAGATATCTTTTCATTTTGTATTCAACATCATGAAGGTTCAGTCTTCAAAAAAATACTATTTTTGTGGTTCAAAATCCTCATGGAAAAAGGATTATTATAATAGCCCTTCCATTTTCTATTGACCATCATGAAAGTACAGTCTCCAAAAACTAAATCTCAAGGCATGCGGGACAGTGCCTGGAATATCTCTTTTTTACTCAGGGTGGCTTGGTGAACAAACATTATTTCTGCTATCCAATCCAAGGTATGAAAGGAAGATGTAATAAATATGTTTGCATGGAATATAGGCATCCAATTTGCATGATCGTCCAGTGAAGTCTTCACAATTGCAAGAAGGAAATGGAGAAATGTCAACCTTGTATTCAATACCTTTTTGCATTGATCCTTCTGTAGAAACAATGAACTCAGCATGCTCCATGGCCTTCATGACTGTTGCATCCTTAACAATGCATTTCATGACCAATGACCTCTGAATTCTATCTTCCATTTCTTTGGAGATTTTGTTTTGCCATCTGATTGCTTTGCCATCTCGATGCTGAGGTCGATCTTCATGCAATACTATTGTTTCATCATGGGCTTGAATTGGTGAAGCACAACTTGCACCCACCATCGGAGTTGACACTCCTAATATGACAAACCCCGAGCTTGTCAACGTAGCAATCTCTACACTTGTCAAGGATGTTCCTAATTGAACCTTCCACCTTCCTGGTGATGGTCCTGGAATACCTGTAATGCTAGTTGATGGCTTCCACGTGTGGGTTACATCATTTCCATAAAACCAAATCATTTGGGAGCGCACTCCAATTGGTGTTTGAATCCTCCCAAAGAATGATGGTGCAACAACTCCACGTCGATTTTCACGATCCTTTATATTGACAAGCTTGTTACATTTTCCTCCTTGTCCTGGCAACGGACTTGGCTTATTACAGGAACTCTTCGTAATGCCCAATTTGCATCATGCACTTCATATTCTTATACACTCTTGGAATCATCATCCTCAAAACTCTCTGTTGCAAATTTAGTACTAGATTTTGGAGACATGGAGTATCTTTTCTTATTTGCATAACTATACTCAGGGCGGTGACTATCATCCTCACATATATTTGAAGGCATTGACTTTGGCCTTTTCCTTCGCACAGTCTTGTCATCTCCATCATTAAAACATACTTCAGATGCAACACCCATTTCCTTTGCAACATCACTTGTTAGATCAACAACTGTTTTGGCACTAATGTCAATCCGAGATTTTGAAGATCTTTTTTTTAAGGTCTCTAGACTCGGTCCACTTCTGATGAACTGGCCCTTTAAAAAAGATGTGTATCTAGAGCTTTGTAAAATTGCATTTGAGAGGTCACTAATAGAGGCATTGTAGAGACCAACATATTTGACATGGTTCAATCCAGCCCTCCAACTACCATGGATAGACTCTGCTAGATTTGTTCGAGGTATCAAGTACTTCTCGTTATCTAACATACTATGCAAACCAAGCATTGTAGAGATATTGTAATGGCAAAGTTACATTATTAACATGATTTAAAAAAATTCAAGAGAAATACAAAACCAACCTCTATAATGTAGTGGCCCCAACGGGAAATCCTAGCATGCCACCATGCAAACCAAGTTTCAAGCCGTGGCAAGTCTGAATCACTTGCATGGCCTGCATTCCACCATGCCCTTAGGCTTCTCATTTCAACTTCTACCGCTTGCTCTGTAGAGGCATCCTTCCAGTGTCTACATCGGATTTTAAATTCCTCTTGGCTGCCAACTTTTATACATGCCTTTGCATGGGAATGAAGACTTTGCTCGCAATGGAAAAGGAAAGAACGCTCTTTCCCTTCCATTATATTGTCAGGGCCACCATTAAAAGTGGCACGTACAGCTCTCCAGTTGGCTTGGGCTTCATCTGCCATGAACCCTTTGAAATCTGCATTGTCAAACCCTTCTAAAACCATTACTTTGTTGAGAGTATCCCAAAATAGAATTTGTGCGTCAGTATCTTCCACCTTGAAGTCACAAGTTGTAATTGTTTGCAACTCTTGGATAGAAGGATTATACACATGGCAAGCCATGGTAGTCCAATCTTTCATTCATTCACAAAGTCAAACAACACCCAACAATGACCCAGTTCTCCTCCAGGTCTCATTTTATTTACCAAATCAACCCCTAAACCAGAACCTTGGGTAGACATTTTAAATACATGACACCTGCTGAATGAACTATGTTGCAATTGTCCAGGAAACACTACACTTTGGAAATAATTATATCTACAATGTCTTTTCAAGTATAAAATTCCATCTAGCCCATCTGACATAGGTCGAGAGTCACGTCGACCCTCCTCAATCCATCTTGATAATCTATACACAGACATAAAGTTGGTCAATATTCATTGTAATGACATAATTAAATAAACCAATGCAATAACAAATATTATGGTAATTACCTTCTTTTGTCGAGCAAAGGTTCACATTGTTTTAGCAAATCTTGTA
Organism: Dipteris shenzhenensis; assembly: GCF_047967505.1. NCBI lineage: Eukaryota > Viridiplantae > Streptophyta > Polypodiopsida > Gleicheniales > Dipteridaceae > Dipteris > Dipteris shenzhenensis. The sequence continues at coordinate 39,907,260 of NC_141607.1, forward strand.
GCTCAACATTCGACATCTTAATCCCATCTTGCACTTTCTTAGACAATAAAGTTTCCATAATAATGTCTTGGACAATTATATTTTGTATCCCTTTAGGGAATACAGCACCATCAGCCCTCACCATTTCAGAAACTTTGGTTTTAATGGCATCCTTTGTTCTCCTAGTCAAACCATCTCCAACGGGATGATTATGATGGCCATGGTGTATGACTGCACGAGTAAGATTCACACCATCTGTACATTCTGGCATGCAGAGTAACATTTCACAGTAACATCTCTCCAAGCAAATTGGTGGATGACCACAATGTATACATGATAAGGAGCCATATGATTCAATTGACACATTTGCTGGGGCCACTCTTATCAATCTCCCATCCCATTGTGTCTCATTCTCTATCCCAATTCTTGTTTTATAACCACAAGTTGCATTTATACAACGGAGGTGACCTCCACATTCCTTTCTACGAACCACACCAGGAAATACTATATTTGTTGTAATAGGATCACTCCAAACATGACCATCAAATTTTGACTCCGTACCTTTTGTGCGATGTTTCACTGAAGTAGCTGGTAACTCAAAGAAAACATCACCATCATAAGTAGAAGGCAACTCATCCATAGTGACGTGCATTTCAACCTTCTCATAGGCCTCATGCAATCTGTTCTTTATAGGTAGTTGCATAATAATCTCAATGACACTATGTTGTTTGTCATTCTCAATGTTGCTAGCTGAATCATGTTTCCTTGCCTCATCATTTTTGTTGCAAACAGAGAAGAAATCTTTTTTGTTTTCGTGCACTAGAGTCTTTTGAAGTTCATTGTCATCAAGCTTGAATCTTTCTCCCTTCATGGTGAAAATATCACCAAACTGTGCATCAAGGTGAAACATTTTGTATCCATCGTCATGGATTTCGTATTGCAGCTCCATTGTCAAATCAGACCCATTATCACCAAAGTGCTGATGGATAGATATGGACCCAAGTGTGAATTGAAAATGGCTAGCAAGCACCATCTCTGACAACACTCCTCTACCTACGAAAGTACGAACAAACATATGCAAAGATCTATCCTCATTCTGAATTGTGACAGATTCCATAAGAACGGAATGGTTAAGCTGTGCAACTCAATGAGATGAAGTCTAAAGGGTGAGATCAAGAGTAGAGTGTTCGTTTCAAGAACTCATTTGAAACAAGAGTCTGCTGCAAGAAAAGTTGCTCACAAATGCTTTGCAAACACTGCCCATTGTTTATACTCGCAACTTTGTAAGACAGGTCTTGTGAAAGTCGGCACAAGTGTGACAATGGTACTGAACCATGATGTAAATTTTAGCCATCATTTGTTAACAACAATACTAGAATACCATGGACTCTTAGAACTTTTAATCCCCAACCTTTCTTTGACACATATGGGAGTTATTACAAGCCATTCTCGCTAGCAATGACATTTCATAATTGCTACATATTCATTCCGACAATTTGATATAAGTATTTTAAAGTTGATAGATAGATATAAATTATAATTGTGGTGAACAAGAAATGGTTGATCAGTAATTTTCAAAATCAATTATGAAAAATTATCAACCTCACATAGTAATGATGTTTAATTAAATGATCACTCATCATTGCTGCATTCTCATGAGCAATCGAATTCGTATGATAATCATTATAAGTCATGGTTCCTATTAACATCATAGTGCAGTAGCATTTCTATAGCCAGTATGTCGTCCTGTCATGGTGAATAAAATAAACACATTGATTGTATGTCATCCCATCATGTGTGGTAAGGAGTGCTAGCTAATAAAGAGCCCTCATGAAAATGAAAGGCCAATAGACCCCTTTCGTCGACGAAAGGGGTCTATTGGCCTTTCATTTTCATGAGAGCCCTTAAGCCCTTAAGAAATATAAAAGCCAATAGACCCCTTTCGTCGACGAAAGGGGTCTATTGGCCTTTTAAGCCCTTAAGAAATATAAAAGCCAAAGCCCTTAAGAAATGCCAATAGACCCCTTTCGTCGACGAAAGAGGTCTATTGGCCTTTTAAGCCCTTAAGAAATATAAAAGCCAAAGCGCTTAAGAAATATAAAAGCAAATAGACCCCTTTTGTCGATGAAAGGGGTCTATTGGCCTTTCATTTTCTTAATTAAACTCATGAAAATGAAAGCCCTTAAGAAATATAAAGGCCAATAGACCCCTTTCATCGATGAAAGGGGTCTATTGGCCTTTTAAGCCCTGAAGAAATATAAAAGCCAAAGCCCTTAAGAAATATAAAAGCCAATAGACCCCTTTCATCGATGAAAGGGGTCTTTTGGCCTTTTAAGCCCTTAAGAAATATAAATGCCAAAGCCCTTAAGAAATATAAAAGCCAATAGACCCCTTTCGTGTCCCTCCCGCGTGTTGCTTCCCTCCCGCGCCTCGCTACCTCGCTCCTTCCCTCTGGCTCTTTCTCCCTCCCTCCCTCCCTCCCTCCCTGGCTCTGCCTCCCTCCCTGGCTCTGCCTCCCTCACCTCGCCTCCCTCCCTCGCTCGCTCGCCTCGCCTCCCTCCCGTGTGCAGCCTCCCTCCCTCGCCTCGCTCCCTCGGTCCTTCCCTCTCGCTCTGCCTCCCTCCCTCCCTCCCTCGCTCTGCCTCCCTCACCTCGCCTCCCTCCCTCGCCTTGCTCCCTCACTCCTTCCCTCTTGCTCTGCCTCCCTCCCTCCCTCCCTCCCTCCCTCCCTCGCTCTGCTTTCCTCACCTCGCCTCCCTCCCTCCCTCGCTTGCCTTGCCTCCCTCCCGCATGCAGCCTCCCTCCCATGCAACGGGCCACAGTTATACATGTAGAAAAGGGTTCTTCCTTATTATGGGGCCATTTTTGGTTCATGGTTGCAGTGGTGGGAGTGATGCATCTATGTATACGAGCTTTGGATGAAAGACTTGTATCCACATGATTTCATGGAGAGGTAACTATAGACTGTATTGCTGCATTTACACTTATGATTCATGGGATTCCTAGGATGTTAGCAGCAAACACGAGACCACTACAAGAGTACTTCGAACACCACTACCCTGGCAAAATATATCGTGTTGTCATGCCCCCAGATCTATCTTCTTTTAGATGTCATGGTTGCAAGCAGAGCTTTTCGTGGATTACAAGGAGGATGCAAACGGTTTTGTGAATTTGGCAAGGGCACGAAGGCGTAGGTTTGTGGGGTTGAGGGAGGGTTGGCATTTATGGAAGCTTATTCTGGAGATGCTGCTGGTTCGACCTTCCAGGTCTGCTGGTATTCGTGATAACCAAGTAAGAATTTCACAATAGAGAATAATTGAAAAAAGAAGGGGTTGCGAAGGTTTTCCAAATTGTACTCTTGATCTAATACAATTTTCATTCTCATGAAAAAAAAGAAAGTAACGTAAAGCCAATTTTATGTTGAGCTCAAAAAAGGCAGTTCTAAGAAAGGCTTTGGAAGGGTGCATAAATTTGTCATTGGTTTCTTGCCCCTAAAGCCGCTCCCATTTGATCTTCTTGTCCTACATCAGCCGTGATATGCTGCCAACAACCATCTGCCTCCCTCCCTCCCTCTCTTTGTCCCTCTATGTGGCTCCCTCCCTCGCTCGCCTCCCTCCCTCCCTCTGCCTCGCCTCCCTCCCTCGCCTTTATACCCTCTTTGTGTCCCTCCCTCCCTCGCCTCTGTACCCTCTTTGTGTCCCTCCCTCCCTCGCCTCACTCCTTCTTCCCTTGCTTTGCTTTCTCCATCATGTCATAAGTTCTTCTCACCGATTTTTGTCATGTTGGCAGGATGGTAAAAATAAGAACTTCTGAGAGGAGGGGGAGAGGTGGAAGAGGAGAACGAGGAGGCAGGAGAGGTGGAAGAGGAGAACGAGGAGGCAGGAGAGGTGGAAGGACAAGTAGCAAGAGAAGTTTGCAAGTGGAATCTACACCAAATTTAGAGATTCAAAAAGAGGTTGAAATTGGAGTTGAAGAGGATAAGGAGATTGAAGACTTTGAAGACACTACTATAATTGTGGAGGAATCTTTGAAGAAGAGAAAGAAAGAGGATAAACAATTGGATGAGGAGTTTGAGCAAGAGTTTCCTGCTGCACTTGATATTGGCCAGGGGAAGGATGTTATTGAATCTCTTGCAATCAATCCTAGAAAGATTGGTCCCTTGATCCCTTTATGTCATTGTGTTGTAAACACAAGAGTGAGAGGCCTACGAACTGATATGGATAGCCTAAAGCAAGCTCTAGAGGTAGAAAAATATATTCAATAGAAAGGAATGTTTATTTTATCTACAACACTTCCGGATGGTGTTTCGCAAGAGGAGACAGATGAAATTGAACAATCATGAGATTCTTGTTGGAGGAATTAAATGCAGAATTTGAGGCACAGATTGCATCACGTTATGGCTAGTGCTAACAAACTTAGGTTGACTAAGTCCTAAGGCTAACCTACAAGGCCATACTAGGGCTAAGTACTAGCAAACCCCCCTCCATGGTATGGCTGAAGTATCTTGAATACATCTCATGTATACCTGGAAACTATATCATGGTTGTACATATTCGTCCAAGATGGATAAAGCAACCTCTAACAGTATAGGGAGATCAACATCACATAACAAATGGTACTAAGGCATGTTGAAAAGCTTCAAACTTGGGCCGTGGTAGAGCTTTTGCTAAGTTGTCCTTCGTGGGAACATAGGACAACTGTATGTCTCCAGTTGACAGTTGCTCGCGAACATAATGATGATGAACCAATGATGATGAACCTCAATCTTTGAAACAATGGGTTTCTCGCAATAGCCAAAGCAATGTGGCTATTAATGTAGATGGGAATAGAAGCTGGCTGATTGATGTCAAGATCTGCGAGTACCTTACGGCGGAGCTGAATACACTCTACTGCAGTTGTGAAAGCTGCCTTGTATTCAGCTTCACAACTGGAAGTAGCAGCTGTAGGATGCTTCTTGCTGAACCATGAAATGCAAGATCCAAGGATGAAACATGTGCCACTATGAGACACTGTCATGTCATAACAACTTGCCCAGTCACTATCTGTGAAAGCATGCAAGACCAGTGGAGACTCATCACCATAGAATAGTTCCAAATTTTGTGGCCTTCAAGTAACAGAAGACCCGATTCATCGCTTGCCAATGTTGTGTACTAGGCACGTGCATGTACCTGCTCAACTCAGAGATAACGTACTGAAGGTCAGGCTAGGTATGACATAAATAAATGAGACAGCCCACAACCATTCTCTCAAGCTATCCCTATGCACCCAATCCCTTTGTTTGAGTGACAAGTGCTTGTCTTATGGTGTGGTAGCATGACAAATGTCTTCCTCCCCTTCATTATCCCCATGCACCCAAGTCCTTTGCTTGAGCGAATGGTGCTCTTCTTATGGCATAGGATCAAAAATCTCTTTCTCCTCTCTATTTCCTCCCATTCTTGGTGAATAAGTCACCTTCTCTTAGACCAAATCTATCATTGCGATCTTCTATATGTCACAATTTGAAGGAAAAATGACATTTGGATTGCTCAGTAGTTTATGTTAGTGTCTTGGGTTTTAATGTAATCCTCTACATTGGCTTCATAGAAGATTTCAAGAAGGATATATCATAACCCTATATATAAATATATAAATATGACTAAATAAATAAATAAATATAAAGATAAATATATAAATACACACACACTCTTTTTTTTTGGGGGGGTGAAATCTTTGATTGATTATATTATATGAGTAACAACCTCAAAATAAGATGCTACAATTACATCAACTGAAAATTTCAGTATATGCCAAAAAGACCTCATGATCTATGCTGCTATCCATAAAGTCCATAGTGCCGAGTAGCGAATCCAAACGAAGAAAAGATGAAACTCCGGTATGGATGGATGAAACCCAAATACACACACACACACACACACACACACACACACACACACACACACACACACACACACACACACACACACACACACACACACACACACACACACACACACACCCACACACACACATATATAAGTGTCATAAAAGCTACTAGAGTATTGGTTAAACCAAATGGAATTACTCTAAATTGAGAACTCCCATACCTAGTACGAAATGATGTCTTAGGGATATCCTCTTCTCTAGTTCACACTTGGTGATATCTTGATCTTAAATCAATTTTAGTAAAATATTTAGCTCCTTGCAATCAATCAAAGATTTTATCAATGAGAGGCATATGATACTTATTTTTAATTGTGATATTTAAATCTCGATAATCTATGCATAAATGTATAGTATCATCGTTTTCTTTACCAGTACTATTGGTAGAGAAGAAAGATAGTCCTATTGTTACATTAGCCATAATCTTGGAGGTGTGTTACTTGGTTATGGAGAGGGGAGAAACCAAAGGGCTTGGCAACAATTGCATTTTAGTGAGGCCTAGAGGGCTTGGATCTAGGGTCATAGGTAGGCCTCATTCTTTATGTGGATGGCATGCTTGTCACTCATCTAGATATGGGTAAAATTACAGATTTCAAAGCTGATTTGCAGAAATCATTTGTAATGACGGACATGGACTGGTTGCACTATTACTTGGGCATCCAGTTTGCATTCAGTCCAAGTACATTGGATAACTCTTAGACCGCTTCCAGTTTGAAGATTGCAAGCTAGTTTCAACACCATTGGAGCCTAGCTTTCGTTTTCCCTCCAAGGATGGAGTGCACCCTTTGATGCTACCCTTTATAGGCTATCAAATATGCATGTATCTTGGCATACCATGGTCGGTGTGCCTGCTACAATCCATAAAGAGCCTTTTTGAGCTGACAAACCTGTTTAAAGAACCTTATTTTTCTCAAAGCCAAGAGGCAAGTGACAGATCTCATCCTATAAATCACCATGAAGGAAGGCAGGCTTAATGTCCAACTGATGCACCTCCCAATGTCTGTGGGATGCAAGAGAGCAATGATTCACATTATGGTCGTGATGCGTGAGGTGGAAGCATAGGTCTCTTCAAAATCAATGCCATGTTGTGCATAACCCTTTACAACAAGATGAGCTTTGAAGTGGTCAACATTGCCATCAACTTTTCATTTAACCTTGTAAACCCATTTTGTGCCTATAGCACACTTGCTTGTAGGCAAGTCTTACAACTCCGAAGTGCCATTTTCATGAATGGACTCAAGTTTAGCATTCATAGAATCCATCCATTCTTTGCTGTCAAAAGCATCCTTATGACATAGTGGCTCTTAATTATAGGCAGTGGCAATCAAAGCTGTAGCCAAAAAATTGCCTTGCATCTGTTTGTGCACATCTCTAGTGCGAGCGGGCAAAGGCTAAGCTTGCTTGCTGTCTCTAAGGTGAGGGATTGGTTTTTGCTGTCTCATGACATCTCTCTCCTCTTGAATTGATTTCTTGATAGCATGGCCATTTGGCGGTGGAAAATTAGGCCGAGCAGGAGCAACAGGAGGAGGATTGGAGCTACTTAGAAGCATGTGGCGGCATGGTGCTCTGCACTATGTCATTTGTATCTGTGAAAGGCAGAATAGAATCAAACACATTAGACGCTCCCACTGAAGGATGTGTTTTACAGTCCAGCCAAGGTAAAAGGACATGCTGCTCAACAAAAATCACATCCCTACTGACAGTCACCTAGGCTGAAATAACTTGTAACCTTTTCTTTGTGAGCTATAGCCAGTGAAGATGCATTTGACAGCCTTATCATCAAGCTTATGCCTCAACTGAGATGGTACATGCACATATGCAAGAAACCCAAACACCCACATATAAGACATGCTTACAACCTGTCCAAGGGACTCATGGTCTTTAATGCCCGAGTGGGTGCTCGATTGAGCACATAGTTGGCACACATACTTGCATTCAACTAGAATTAATTGGGCAAAGACTTTCCCTTAAGCATGCACCAGCCCATTTCTGTTTCTGTTCTATTTTTACGCTATGCAAGCCCATTCTATTGCAGAGTGTATGGCACTGTGCACTCAAGAATGATACACCAGGTTGCTAAAAAATCAGAAAATTCTCTGGACATGTACTCACCCCCCTTGTTAGTGCGGAAGGTCAAGAGTTTCTCCCAACTCTCATTCTTTGCCAAGGCAATCCAATGCTTGAAGCAAGAAAATACGTCTGACTTCAGCTTATGGGATATATCCAAGTGAACTTGGTGAAGTCATCTATAAGAGTAACAAAGTAATAGTACCCCCAAGTGATGTTGTTTGCATCGGTCTGCACACATTACTATGTACGAGATGCAACTTCCTGGATGCACCAAAGGTCCAGTCCTTAGGAAATGGAAACCTATGCATTTTCCCCAACAACCAGCCCTCGCAAACATGTTTTTTAAGTGCATGCATGGGTGGAAGATCTACGACCATGTCATGTGTATGCATCTTCACCAAATTGTTGAAGATGAGATGTCACAATCTCTCATGCCATAGATGTGTATCAAAAGTTACAGATTCAGCTATAGCATTAGCTTCTATAGTAGCCTGTTGTGCATATATATCAAGATGATACAGCCCTCTATCAAGTGTTCCTAAGTACATTATAGTTATCGTGCCGATTATCATAAATGGCATAGGTGATAACCGTTGAAAAGAACTCTGAAGCCATGTGTGGAGATGGCTGAGATAGAAATTAGATTCTTTTTTATAACTGGGACATATAAAAAGTTCACAACTGTAATGGTATCAATTGAGACTGTAGTGATAATCACTTGACAAATCCCTTTCATGGAATATGCTGCATTATTTGCACAAGTGACAGTGTCCCCCTTTGGAATGCCAATCAATGTGTGAGAGATTTTTGCAAAAGTAATGTGCTTAGAAGCACCACTATCAAAGTATCAGTCTAAGGCAGAATCTGAGACTGCAAAAGCTAAATCATGCAGAGTAGGATTATAATGACACTCCACAAGAAATGCCCACTCATCAGAAGCAAGATTTGCTGCCTCCGTATTTGTGATATGAGCAGCTGGAGTATTTGTGACAGCAAGACCTTGCTATCCTGGCTGTCCCTACTGCTTCTTCTCATAAGCAATATGCTTTTGGCACCTAGTTTCTTGCAATAATTCTAGTGTTTCTTCTTCTTCCCATCAGTAGGAGAAGAGGAGCATGAGGTACCAGATGTAGGTTTGGGCTTGCTATAAATTCCCCCCCCTTTTCTTTTGCCCCTATGATCAGTAGCAAAGGCTTGATCTGCATTAGTAGAAGCAACCCTATTTTGATGACTCTACTCCTCCTGCAAGAGTAGAGAAACAAGCTGGTCAAAAGAAATACTGGTTGGGGTTACCCATGGCCACTAGTCTAAGTGTTGTGGATGAGTCAGGGAGTCCATCGAGTGTGGTGGACACAACCTGTGAGTCTGGCACAATCTAATCAACATTGATGAGCTGCTCTCTGAAGTCCTTGACATGTGGCAAATAGGCATCCATGCTACCCTCTTCATTTCTCTTAATATTGACATTTTGAGGTACAGTTCAGCCTCAGTTTCCAGTCCACCAGTTGTGCAGTTCTATCTTGGGGTTATGATAATTTATTGGACGATTTTTCAACATTTATATGCAGAGGTTTTCTTGTATTTTCTTGTGCAGTCTATTCTCCCTCTAGGTCACGGTTTAGCATTTCTTTATTTGCAGATCTGGTCTCTTTGTTCATATGTTCTGCTGCACTTTGGTAGATGATACAATAGTTATTGTACAAGATGTACATGATGCTCCACTATCCTTCACCTAGGGGATTGAAGCAGAGTGGGTATATACAAGTAAGAGTATAAGGGGATAAGATCCCATATGTTTGAGATGCACATCCCATATGCACACCAACATCCCTCTTAAATTGCACTTCCAAGATGAGGGTGGAGTGCCAAAAAGGAAGCTCTAAAAGCAAAAAACCAAAAACTTGCTATAACTAGGAGGAAAATAGTATCAGGATGTAGAATGTATGCAACCTAGCATGTGGTTTTTCCCTCTAAGGTTGCAAATCATCCTTTTCCTTTGGGAATAGGACCAACGAAATAAGATAAAGGGCAGATAGATCTATGCCAAAGAAAATATCATTTTGTATCAAAGATTGGTTGAATGGTCCATATGCTATAGATGATTAAGCCAAAGCTCATAGTTGCACAAACCGTCGTTTCGTGTGGCTGAAATGGAAAAGAAATGCTAGTCGTTTTTGAAACGGCGTAACGGCGTTTTTGGTTGCTTGCTTTTCTAAAACACCTTGAATACGGTGTTTTGCCATGCCGCATCCCTTTTTGCTACTTGCATTATCTTGGATCCGCTTTAGCCTCTCCATTCTCCTCTACCCTCTGCACTTTCCTACTCTAGCCTCTCCACTCCCCTATCCTCTCCATCCTCCTACTCCAGCCTCTCCAGCAGTCTCCTACCCTCTCCTACTCTTGCCTCTCCACTCTCCTACACTCTCCTACCCTCTCCACTCTCCTAATTTGGTCTCTCCACTCTCCTACCCTAGCCTCTACACAACCCAAGAGGAGCTGCCCACAGCCCAAAATATAGGGCTGGTAGGGGCAGTTTTTTAGAGGTTGAGTCGGCCATAATGAGGCAGGCCAGTAGAGCCTTGGAGGCTTATATAAGGAGCCCTTAGCATGACATTACATCATCCAGCACTCCAGCAAATCCAAGAGCAAAAGGAATAGCACAAGCCCCACCTTTGGGCCTACATCCAGGATGCAAAGCAAGGGCAAGAGTTCCTGCAGACTGAGCTCAAGAGGGTTGGTACCCTGGCTGTCTCCTAGGGCAACAAGGAGCTGAGATCTTTGGACGGAGAGTCTTACATACACTCGAGGTGGAGCACGCGGACTCAATGTTCTAGAGATATCTGAATAATGGGCTCCTACCAAGGAGTTTGGTCATAGAGAAAATGTTGATATAGATGAGTTGCATGCTTCTGTTGTATACAAGGAGGAAATGAATCAGAAGTATCTATTGTTGTGTGGGCTCCTACTAATTCTTATTGTACAAGCACTACTTCGACAATACACCCACAGTGAGACAACTGATGTCGAGAAACCCAGTCTCTTACTTCTTGCATACACAGGGAAAGCTACTTACAACATTGGTGGCCTTACAATACATATACAATTGATAGAAAAAGAAAGCATGTAGCAAAACAATTAAAATACCAAATGACCCTAAATTGCATACGCAACTATCCTTAAAAGTAGAAATGATTTTTTATATTTCCTCAGGGAACTTGGACATCATTGATGGACTCATTAACGGTGCAGATGGAACTTTTATGGACTCTGATACATGAGTAAAGCCACCCATAGTATGGATAAAATTTCAAGACAGTAGCATAGCAAGAAATAGAAGACATAATAACAGAGCTCTATTAATTGAAGACACGCCATACAATTGGACACCGATACACCAAATACAACTTGAATTCCAAGTGGGTAAAAACCACCTAAACACTATCACAAGAACACAATTTCCTACATCCGCATGAACGATTCATCGATCACAAGGACTATCAGTGACTTCTTTGGCATTCGATCCATCAAACATAAAATCACATGGACTCGTCTACACAACCCTTATTAAGAATATGTGACCCAAACAATCTATTCTTAATACAAACAACTCATGCACATCAAATCAAAGTAGACACAATGGTACTCAAAGAAATTGAAAGACTTCGAAAAAGGAATCCATATGGAAAATAAACTAAAGAAACTTCTCAACAACCAATACAAGAAATATTAGCATTCAATCATTGAATGCATGCTCCTTTCTTTCACACAAAGATGACATTATATTGGACAGAAGCATTATGGCGGCAACGATTATATGATTTCAAGAAATGCACTTGAAAAAAAAAATCTTGTAGACCTCGTTGGATTCAATTGCATACATCAACACAAAGGGGTTGGAATTGCAGCATATTATAAGCACAGCCTCAAACTCAAACAAAAAAATTACATCAATAACAAAGGGTGTCAATGCTTGCTCATAATCTTTGAAACATCATCAATAAAAGCAATAGCTAGAATTAATGTTTACAAGCAACCAAAAGCAACAACGTATATTCTATTTAAAAACATACAAATACTACTTTTAAACATTACACAACCAATGCAAACTTACATCATTGGTGACTTTAACATCTACTTTTAAAAAAAAAGCATAGTAGTACTCCATTTAAAACATGACCCAACTAATAAACACGCCGACAACTGTACATCGATCAATGTTAGACCACATTTGGACAAATAACGAATCATGTTCAAAAGACTATGGGACCAACTTCATCTATTGGAGTGACCATTCAATTGTTTGCACTACTACTTATGACACATTGTGACCGTTGAAACACTTAGGGTAGGCTCCTTTCTTTAGCATAATGTCTTCAACAATTATTCTTTATTCATCATTTATTTTCCTAAACGTTTTTGTGGTACTATTTGTTTGACATTCTTTCATAGGTTCTCATTGTTTCTGTTGTGTACACTTTATGCTTTTTGTTTTTTCCAAGTCGATTCCAAGGCCAAATTGGTCTCGGATTTTGTATTTTTGATGACTCAGAGTTTATGTTGCTGGGACTGATGCTTGAAACAACTTCAAAAGGTGGTAGTATAGCCTTGTTGAAATTTTCATTATTACTTTCAATGGTTTCCTTGTTTGTGATGTACATATCATGCTAGGTTATTTCCTCATTATTCAATGTATGCTCATTTGTTGTAAATGGCAAGTATAGCATACATAATTCCCTGTAGTGGTTCTCGAGATCCTTTGTCTTATTGTAGTTGTTGAACCATATTATCTTTGATCACTTTCAGATCTTATCTTTGTTCCTCTTTTTATTATATTGACTTGCATATTGTGCTAAGCAAAACTCCTTGGAGATTTGGTGTTCTTTTTTTGTACTTATTGACAATGTCATCAAATAATATATCATTGCATTTTGGTTCCATGTGTTGCAGTTCTCTTTTGTGTTGTAGTAGTAGTGTGTGTTCTTGGTTTGGACTAGTGTTAATACATGTAAATTCTCGTGCTATTTGTTAGTGGCAAGGACAATGTTAGGTGTACCGCTTGTGCACTTATGTTCTATGTGTTTAATATTGCAGTGCCCACTCTTCTTATCCTCTCATTAGCTTGCATTCTTGATTTAATGGATTGTGTCAAAGCGTTGCTTACTGCTCCGAACGTTGCTTTATCAGGGTTGACCATGTATGATGTGCAATATGATGTTGTTCCATGAGGATTTAGAATGAATTATATGTCTATGTAAGAACCCCAAAGTTTGTTATGGTGGTTGGATTAAAATTGTTTGTGTATATATCTTTTGGGTGTCTTCTTAGAAGGTTGTTTTGTCTTACATCTTAGTGCAAGAATATAATCCTCTTGTGTTAGCAATAGGTGATGTAAGAAAGACTCATAATCTAGTTTTTGCATTGTAGGGTCATGTAGTTTTTCGAATATGTGCTTTGCATTGTCAATGTGTTTTTTGTTAATCTAATTATGCACAGTGGCACTAATATTTGGGTCTCCTTCATTGGTGGTCTGAAAAAACCAAACCTGCATTTGTTCTTCTTTTTTAGGCATGTTCTCCTATGTCTATGCTTTTGTATGTCCTTTTTGATAATTGCAAAAGGTCGCTATTTGTTGTTATGTTTTTATCTATGAAGCGTTCATATTTGAATTTTCAACTGTCAGTGCATTACGTATCCATAGTAACGCATGATTGTGCTGGATACCTCTATTTTGGAATTCAGTGTGACGAAGAAGTAGTCGTCATCATGTTGTCCAATTATCGTTTCATCTTTCTGTAGGAGATTCTTAAATGCTTGAAATTTGTGAACATAGTATTGTGCTATTGTGACTGGGTTTAATCAAATTAGATGTCTTATGCTTATGCAGGATGTAAGGCCTTCTCTTGTATTCTTTGGAGGATGCAAGTGCTTCAAGCAGCCAATTAGTGGTTGCCATAATCTTTCTGCTACTATACTGATAGCATAATGAAGAATGTTGGTGCTCCTAGTTGATGTAGAATTGCAAACAAGTTCTTCTTTAGCTTTTACTTATAGTTGATGGATGTTCGAAGGCATTCAAAATCCTTGGACCCTATGTTAGATTGTAATAGCTTCTCTATGTTTGTGTCTGCTACAGCTTCTCTTGCCCTTAAAGTTTTCCCTTGAAGTTGTCCTCTACGCATTCACACCCATGTTGATGATAGCGCTTGTTGAACCATTATTGTCTTGAAGAATAAATTTTCAAAGTAAAGTCTAAATCTTCTTCTATCTTTGTTTTTTAGCTCCCATGCTGCTATGCTTTGGTATGATGTAGAAGCTGGGATTTAATATTGTCTAACATGGCCATAAAATATAGTTGGGAAAGCCAACTCTTTGTAATGTTCATATTTGAACATGTTCAATGGTGAGAACCCTTCAGAGGGTGCAATTGTGATAGTTTTATCTTCATAGTCGACTACTTATTATGCAGTGTATATGCCATGGATTAAAGTGTAAGTGTCGGCGTCTTCATCTATTGAATCTTCTGTATATGTTTGAAGGACTTCTTCTCTTGCTGGGAATTTTCTTTGCAACTCTGTAATGTGCATTGCCCATGTTGGATTTAGCTGGACATTGTTTTCTTTGTATAAAGGTGAGTCCAACAATTCTTTTAGAGGACGTATTGTTAAGGTTGGGTGTACGAGTCCACTTATGTAGCTATGATTGTATTCCAACCTCCTCTTTATTGACACCATGACTCTTGTAGATCATCTATGAAAGAAGGAAGCACACAATGTGCTCTATCCATATCTGCAAAAACATTTACTACGCTTCCATGCATTCCAAGTTGTCCCTCATAAGACAGCTCCCTTATTTGTGAGAAAGGAATTCTGATTGATACTAACTGGCTCTCAATGCTATTTAGCATGGATGTATATATTGTTGGCATAAATAGGATCATTGTTTGTTTTGAGAAGATTGGTAGGATCTTTTTAGTTATTTGTTTAGCACACATGGAGCATAAACACTTTTCATTGGAGTTGAATTGGTTTGTAACAATGCAATGTTCTTGTAAGAAAGTCTTTGTATGTTTTGTCGCTACTTTTAGCTTGCTTAAAAATGTCAGGGTACCACAACATGCGCATGCAAACCTCGGGGAGTCTAAGACTTTCGTGTTGTATGTTTCTTGTTCTGATTCCATGACTCTTTTCCTTTTTCTTGGCTACTGTTTTTGTTGGCGGGGATGGTCAAATGTTTGTCTCACATTACCATAGCGTAGCATTGTGGAGAATATGTTTTGTGGAGCACATTATGCATTGTCTCCGCAGCTTTAATGGTTCAAATTATTCGTAGCATTCTATATATCTATTGTATACTTTATGTTCTCATGCATGGCAACATGTGTGTGGGTGATTTCTTTTGCGGAGCATTCAAACATCGTATAAATCAACTTTTGAAGTGTTTCTTCATCTTCTTTATTCCATGAAACATATTTTCTTCTTGTACTTATTGCAATTAGTGGTGCCAGAGTTGGAGGGGTTGTTGTTTCACCAATTAATAGTGCATTAATTCTCACAAAATCTGATCCACAAATTTGAAGAACTTGCTTTATGTTTTCTCCATTGAACACAACTTACAAGGAGACTATATGTAACTTGTAGAATTGTTGATAATTGAATTAAGCATCCTTTAATCATGCCAATCAATGTTGAAGCATTTTTTAGATTTGTTGCAACATGTTGTATTAGGAGATTACTCTCTTGTGCCCTCTCTTGAGTGGATGAGTATATTATATTAAGCAAATTGTTATAGGCAAGTGGATCAAACTCAAGTAAGCAAAGAATGATGTCGGTATCGCGTGCGTGAGCTTCATTAAACGTCTTTGTTCTCTCCAATTCGTATCCTAATTTTTCTTTTTGTTTCTTCCTCCAATTAATTGCAAACGTTTTTAGGGGAGCTTTTGTAAATGTACATGGTCGCAAGCCAAATTGTGCACAATTTTTCATATAAATGAACATTGGGATCCAAAGAACTTGTATTTAATTCGGCCAAAAGGAGTAAATCATGTCAATCTTCGTCACAAACCAAACATAAAGAAAGGCATAGTGTTCGTGCTAGCATCACGCTGGTGTTCCTCTTTATTACAATCAAAACATGATCGAAAGAGCAAATACTATGGTAGCATAAGATCACTCTGCCTCAAAAGCTACAGTGTTGAAAGTGAAATGCCCTGTTGCCTTTAACTCCAGAAGCATCGAGTGAACGCGCAACACAGTGTCCTCATGAAGTGTTGAGAACGAGGTCTGCAAGGACAACACCTAATCCACATGTACTCCAAAAATTTGAACCACGATGTCAGAGCCATCATGCATCAAAATACTGCCGTGACAGCATGTGCGGCACCGCAACCATAACAATAAGGGCATGTAGAATCTCGACTAACGCTGGTCCCTGTGCAGCTTCAGCACTGATACTCTAGAAATTGCCTGTTGAGCCCGCTGAAGTGCAAAATCCCATGAACCTGGAGTGGACGAATTAGTTGCTACATGTACGGTTGCGCCCATCGCCAGTCAATCAACGTGATTCATTCCTTACACAAGCAGGAAGATCGTTACGAACAGCACTTCGTTTCCTTGAGTCTGAAGAGCCTTGGGCAGGTTTCCTCAGAAAGCAAATAATTGAGACTCTTACCTTTCTTCCGTATCCTAAACCCTTGTTTCAATTGTTCTCTTTGGTTTCCCTCAGGAATGTTGCCAAGGATGGTGACGTCGTACACACAAAGTGAGTCACGCATGACACATTTCATAGCGTGTGCATAACTATCCCAGTCTCATTAAATTCTTGCACTAATTGTTTTTGCAAATTCTTGCGCTCATTCAGGAACGTCAACTGTTACAAGGACTTGAGTTATATATGTTTTAGACATTACAACATGTTTCAGAATGTTGCAATTAGATACAACTTAGTGTTGTTGTGATCACATTGTAGTGATTACTAGCAAGAGGGGGGAATCACTATGCCTTGCTGGAACATGAAAGACGATGTGCAATCAGACGTGCACTAATTCTTTCTAAGCAAAATTCAAAGTGAATCCTTGTATATCTTACTAAGCGCAAACGAGTGTATGACAGATCTGAATCCATAAAAGACTACGCTGGAACATAGAAACCAGTCCGATCTTTCACAGTCTACGGAAATGTATAGGTAACGCTGTGTTCGAACGGTGGCACAAAACATAATAGAGATGTACAGAGGTCTCCAATTGCAAGGATAGTCAAAACGTTTTCATATTTAGAAAGAACATTAAACTTCTACATTGCTCAATCGATCCGAAAAATACAAACAAACTGGAGTGTCTCTTCTTGTCCGAAGACAAGTTACACTTTCAAAATCAATCCACAAGATGAATGCTCATCTGCAAAAAGGCTTTAGTGTGAGGAGATTGGGTGATACAATCAAAAAACGGCCGTGCATAGCTACGGAACAAAATGGCGAGATGGGAAAACTATCAAAGTACTGCGAAGAATGAAGATGCCCAACAAAAGAAATGGTCTTCGTTGCCAATATAAGCGCATATAAAAAACTGCTTTAATTGTAAATTAAATTGACAATGTGTATGCGCACGATGGAAAAACTGTAAAAATCACAGCTTCTTCATAAGTATGTCATGCAGCAGCGTGAAAGGCTGCCTTGAACGATTTCTTTGCTGTCTTCCCTATGCTCGAGTCTATCAACGGATTTCTCCTTTTGTTCTGCTTCGAAATTCCTACACCGTTTTCTACATTGTAAAAGCTGCGGATAAGACAAAGGTTACAGATTGGTGTTTCACCGATTACTGTGTAAGATGTTAATGACAACATACGGGCAGGGAGGTACTCACGATGAGGTGTAGCAGTTTCCCCAAAACCTTCCACCTCTTCCTCCACCGGTGTTTTTCGCGCCAAATATCGAGACGAGGGCTGGAGAAATCTTCACCGAGGTGGGCTGTGTTTGCATTGTCAGGGTTCGCCTAAATACAGTGTTCACCAAATCCTGCACCAAAATCGTGAGTGGGAGAGACACAGTGAACAAGGATAATCATGTTGCCACACGTCGTTTACAGCAACCGTACCTTCTAAATTCTCAGGTTCGATCTTCAGGTCCTTTTCCAGAGTCGGGATAGGGAAGTTCTCCATAGAGCAATCCTAATTGGTAACCTCTTCTTTAATCTGAGGAAACGCTTCACCTATCAAAGCCAACAGAAACGAGCATCAGTACTTGATCCAGACAAATATGTCACAGCAACGACACACTCGAACGCCTGTCAGAACCTTGCTCATCAATCGGGTTGGAGCTCTGCAAATTGCACAATTCCTGGGATCAGCACATTTCGATTGAAACTATATGAATGAAGGAAGGAAAGGAAACCGAAAGTGAATGTATATCCGATAGGGAAGAAGTACCCTGTTCGAAATTCAAACTGCCACTGTCCATTGATTCGGAAGCTATCACGGAATACTGTAAACGAAAGAGAAAGGAACCCTGCAGGACTCCGCGGTCGGTAATCCACTTATATAACGAGGAGCACCTACGACCTTCACCGCCAACGAAAGCACAACCGCCTGCAAACGACACCAAAAGAGGGAACATTCACAAAGCACCATCGGTTTCAGGAGAGAAAACGTCTGCAGCATACACAAAAAGGCATCACCGCAGGTCGACCGGTGGAAGATATACGTAATCTACAGCCAGCAGGACGGTGCCATCACCTCTAAACGACATGCCACCAGGTCGGTGCAACGGAAACATTCCGTCTATGCTGATCTTCCCCTCATGGAAAAGGCAGGAACGTCTGCCTTCTACTTCTCAAATCACAAGGGGAAGTGACGGAGGGAAGTATAGCCCCTCCTTGAGAGGAGTGGCTCTCTTGGAGAAGTAGCTTCTCTAAGTCAATAGGATGACCTCTAGAAGGGCTCAATTACCTGCATCTCTGATACCAACAACGTTAACATAGGCAATGGAAGAAATATGTTGCCGTGTGCAACCCGAGCTGAAGCTAACTTCCCGTGTGAACGTAAGGAGTTTGGAGAAGCGTGACCGTGCTCTTAATTAGTAAATCGTTTCTGTATCTAATTGCACCAAAGGAAGATGCAATCGCTTACACTTTTTGAAAAACTCCATGTGAGAATTCTGTACTGAGTAATTTCAAATCGGACGTCTTCGTAGCGAGATCCAAAGAGACTCAGCACATATCGAAAAAGGCGCTGGAGATGGTAGGGTGCGATGAAATGAGACGTGTGTTGTAGAAGAGGACTGTAGGACAGAGTAACCAGAAACGTCGTGGTTTGCTCACGCTGAAGGCTTAGCGTCTGTGAAGAACAAGGCCTGAGATGGTCATCAATATTCTGTTGTTTGATCGACTGTGCTAAGCAAGCAATCTCTCTGCGCAGCGAGAAGCTCCAGTTCTTACAACTAAGGGTGCGTTCACGATTCAACGCACTCTTGATTTTAAGAAGCGAAGCTGCTCGGCGGCCATTTACTTGCAAAACGACATGATATCTAGCTATTAGTCACGACTCACTTACAAAGTTATATCGCATGTGGCGAGTGGAAAGATCATAATCGCAGAATGAAAGGCACAGGTGCGCTTGCGGAGAAGCGTTTATCGAAATTTTCCATCTTATTCGTCATCAGCTCTCGAGCTACAAGTGATATGATTCATGGGTCGCTCGGCAGAATAGAGCTACAGGTGCTGAACCCATTGTGGAGACCTGAATGTCCACAACAAGCGCGGCCCTGAATGAGCCAACGTTCTCACAAGGAAAAGTCTCGACCCAGCTCCCGACGGAGGTCTCGAGCTCTCCGAATAAATATAAGCTGTAGGTGACTGGCTCTCTGGCAATCTTCAAGTCGCAATAGGATCGGAGGGATTCCTCGAGGTGCTGAGTGCAAGCTTGCTATCATCCATAAAGAAAAAGCGAAAGACAGGAAGCACCTTTGGCATATGCCATCTCTTTTTGTCGTCAGTATTGGTATGTCATTAGTGCTCAAGGAATCCATCGATAGATTTGGTTCGTACACTCTTAGCCCATTATTACCCTCTGGATCGTGAGTACTTGTCCTTAGCTTAAGCTAGGACGATTGCTTTCTATGAGGACGGTCCTCACTGCTTTTGTCTTGGCATCAATCTCTCAATTTCTTGCCCGCCATTCGAGCTTAAAGCACGGACGATTGCTTCCATGATGATTGACATGCTTTTATCTTTGCTTCACTTTTTCTCAACCCAAATCTCGGATTGTCCAACTTGTTCTAATCCATGGGGGACTTTGTGAATTGGATCTTTTAGAGAGTAATCTGTTCTTTGGATCCTGTGGAAGTCCATCTCAGTGTACAAACGTGCATTAGCTCTACCCATCATGCTCTCCATCACTCTCGTGCTCCATCTGAGCTTCACCTCCTCCGTGCCTCCAACCCCTTTCACTCCTCTACCTTCTTACCTGCCTCCAACCACCTCTCCACAGTGCAAGACTACAGCCACACCGTGAGGGAGGAGTGTGTAAAATGAACTCCTATCTTCTTGCATAGGGCTCAAGACAAACTATGGTGTGGAATAAATGGCTAACGGCACGAACAAGGCTCACTTTAGTCCAACTCTTTGGATACCGAGAGCACAGGGACGTAGTA
This sequence comes from Dipteris shenzhenensis, assembly GCF_047967505.1. NCBI lineage: Eukaryota > Viridiplantae > Streptophyta > Polypodiopsida > Gleicheniales > Dipteridaceae > Dipteris > Dipteris shenzhenensis. The sequence continues at coordinate 39,927,867 of NC_141607.1, forward strand.
ACACTCCTCTGCTATAGTTCCCTCATCTACTAGTTCCCTCTGCAGACGTTAGTGTTAGACGCACACGTGATGATATTTTATGTGAACTCATCTACTACTACATCGTTTTGGGAAATGCTTCATGGTTTGGAGGCCAAAAAGCAAGCTGCCAATATACTTGGACACGGTTCTGGAGACGGCTATACTCTCTACCATCTGGAACCAACAGATGCAATTTTTTGTAGTCCTTGTAGCCGTGGAAAAACTCGGTATAAGGCTTAAATATACATTAGTAAAGTATATCGTTGATACGAGATCGAGTGACCAATAGCATGCGTCCGCTCAATTTTTCAATGTTCACCATTGTTCACAGGAACTAGAGGCCATTTGCTTTGCATCACAGAATCGTTTAGTCGAATATAGGCTCCAAAAATTGGTAAGCCGACTAAATGGAGGTAGCTTTGAGGCTATACAAGTCCACGTGAAGTAATAGCTTCGTGCTAGAAGTCCACTGCATCAGAAAAAGCTCATTGGCACCACAAATCTCTGATTACTACTATATTTTTGGACCTCTTTTATTCTACGAACCAGGGGAAGAACTACGGGTAATTCTACGAGCCAAGAACCTTGAGCTCAACTACAACAAAATCGACTGTTGAACTACAATCCTCTATTCGCCAAAGATTAGGAGCTAGGCTGGCACCTTGGTGATAGAGCTACACTTATTGGAGCTTCCCACAGGACTCCACAAACATTATACCTATATGAACTTTAGCTATGAAGCCAGCAATACCGCGGTGAGAGCAGGAGACGAGCTCTATGGCTCTGCCACCACCAAGGCAGTATGCCTTTGACAGCTGCGACTCAAAGTTGATTTTGCCAGGCCCCGGTTCAAAGGGAAGGCTGAGTACATGCCACGTCTTGATTTTGGACTGCGTTGCTTTATTATTCTCACTCCTCCAGTTTATTTATTGAACTTGCTACGACCGCTTTGGCACGTTGGATACGTTCACTGAGCTCAGGGCAGACTGAGAGCTCATGGCAGACTCAGGGTAGATGAGTGCAGGAGAGCCACGACTAGCTACTATTTTCTGGCTCCAATACGTATTGACTTGTGTAGTTCCAATGTTCCAATGCTCTGGGCTCCATTACATGTTTCAACGATCGCTACTACCACGTGCATGACGACAGTGGAGTTCTATATCCTGCGTGAGGTTGCATAGATTACACTATTACATGGCCAAGAATGCATAATGAGTGCTCAAAAGCACAATCAGAGCGTTGCCTGCACGGACATCAAGCTCTGAAATGCATATGCAAAGCATTGCCATGGACGTAGAGTGATCTGGACCTGTGCCAGTTGCAACAAAAAACGGTCATAGACATATCTTCTATCACAAGGGCTTGCAACGTTGAGCCAGGACTTAGTTTCTATTGCTCTATGAGCTTAGAGTTTTGAGCCACAAGAAAAGAGACGATTCGAATATGGTTAGATTAGCAATATTATAGCTTAACGGCTTACTCTCCATTGAGACGCTGCCTATATGATGGCTATAACCCAGACCCCCTGGGAACTCGTATTCTTCATTGTAAAAATAAAATGGATGCTACTAAATAAAATGGAAATGCTCAGCCCAGACCCCTGGAACTTGTATAATTCTTCATTGTCTTATAACATGGAACCGACAAGGAGGTGTGAAGCCATGAATGTCATTGAGTAGTTGGCCTTTATGGACTGCAGTTCTTAGAGTTTTCCCGGTCTCATCAACTATATATATCTTCTTGCATAGCGTTTGATAACTCTCCTTAGAACACTTTGGTTGTATATTCAGTGACGTTTGTTTATCTATTGTTAGAGAAAGGTTAAGACATGGGGATATAAGATCTCCCTATACATTTTTAGATCCGTTGGAAAAAAAATTGAAGCATTTCCCCAACACTTTTGTTCACTATTTCAAGGAAAGGAGATCCCTTAAATGGGAAAGAGTTGAACCTTCAAACAATAAGTCCTAAGCTTGAAGGAAAGGATAATGCAGGATTAGTAATAGTTTAAAGTGAAGAATGAACACAAACTTGTCAATTGACTATTTTCGACTCATATATAGAGGAGGAATTTAATTGGGAATGCCATGGCATTTTCGTACATTAAATATGTTTTCAATATATATGCCTTTGGGATTTTATTCGATAGATGGCATTTCCTTTATTGGAGAGATTGATGACTTTATTAAGACTAGGGATTGGTACAAGTCCAAGGAGGCACTATGCCTAAATCGTGGTATTTATGATGCAGGGGTTAGTCAGGACATACTTATATTGGTTTTGAATCAATTATAACACCCCTTGGTGGGATATTCTTTTCTATTTATGAATGGAATGACCATGATGATGCAGGAATTGGAGACATTTTAAAGATTTTATCTTGTAGGTTTATAGGCATGGCTTACTTCGAGATGGAAATTAGAGGTTCCATTTCAAGATTAATGTCTTTAACCCTCACTTTACTAAACACTTCACTTGTTATATTCTACCTTTCTACTTACTACAACTTACTAGAATTTTGACATTTTTGGCCAATAGATGTTTTATAAGAATGCCAAGATTTGATGCTAATCTGGATAGAGTGACATGGATAACAACTATGTGCCGCCATTGAAGCCTAGCTTCCACAATAAAAATGCATTGTTCTAACCTTCATTTTTGTTGTGATGGTGCCAGGTGAGCCGGCATACCTCTCCATCAAATTTGCATTGTAAAATCTAAGGCATGAAGATACGGTGTTGGCAACTTCAAGGTGTACTCTACAGCGGATTATCTCCAAGTACTGATTAATAGGATTGGACATTCTATTGGAGACTAGCCATCAGTACTGTTGTACGTTTGCAATGTACTGACATGAATGTGAGTATAAAAATTGACTCCTACTTTAATACTTTGTCAGAAGGAATGGTATGATATGGATTATTCTCACTTATGCAGTATTAAGAGGTTGGTTACTAATGGACTACTCTCACTAGGTGTTTGAAAAGGGCAATAGAGGATGTTTGTAATTGGTTTACTTTGACATTGGAAACTAGTCTATTAGTGTAGTAGGATAGATTGTTTGATAGGACGAACACACACACACACACACACACAAATTTAGCTCAATAATTTATCTCAATTACACACACACATACACACTTTTTCACTTATACGTATTTGCAACCCCAACGACCCCCTCCCTTTTTTTCCTTCACTTCTCAAAAGGAAAATTTTAACCCCCCTCTTTTAACACACACACACACACACACCCACCCACTTATTAATTAATTCACATCTAATTCTAGATAAACTATTATGAAATAATTATTAAAACATTATTAGCCTTAATCCCCCTCAAAAAATTTACTTTGCCCCCCCTAACTAACCCCCTTAATTTATATACATATATGGTTTCCCCCTTAACTATCTTTGTCCCCCTTGGTTGCGGAATCTCTAAATTAAGTTATTGGTGGTCGACACATAATAATGTTATAGTGATCTTTTAATATCTCTAATTTGCATGCCTTGTTCGTGAACACTAATCTATTCCCAACCTTTCTTTTTATGGCTTGATAATTTTTTTTCCCCAGTGACACCTAACTATAGCTTGTTAAGGTGCAATTTATTGTTGAATTTTTTTCCTAATAGACTTCCCCTTTCTTTGGTTTATTAGTCCCTTACACCCCCCACTTTTTCCTTGCTTTTAATTAACCTTGCTAACCCCCCTCTTCTATACTCTGTAAGCATTCTCTCTACGAGCTCCACTTCCTCTCAAACCAAGCATAACCAAGTTCCAACCACTAGCTTGCCCTTGGTTTCCATCATCTTTCCTTCACCACCCCACCGTCGTTACTCACTGGCCCGCATTCCTCCTTGATGACCTTATGTTACTTGTGTGCTACCTCGTCATATTGTGAGTCACCTTCGAGGAGCCTTGGCTTATAAAATCCTCTTAAAGCTTTTTCCCTAGACCTTGCTCCCCTCACTGCTCGTTTGATAGCTTTTCATGGATTGGTGCCACCTTTAGCTTTTCATGGTAGGTCGCCTTGTACAAGTTCTTCATGATGGGCCACCGGCTTCAATTTTTTCTCACGGCCTAGAAACTAAGAGGTGCTCGTGACAATCCACTTGACTCTTTATGCTCCTCTATTCACAAGCTTTTGCTTTTGCTCTCTCTTTGCTTGACTAGTTATGTGCTTGAGTGGGGAGCCTCTACTTTCACTGTTCCTTCAACTACATCTCTTGCTTAGTATTTTGTTGCTAATCGAAGACCTCTTTCTTCCCTTAGACCTTACTTGTTGGACCCTCATCTACATGGGAACTTTGAAAGAAAGATGCCTGGCATAGATGAATGTTTTGATTTATTGCTTGAACACACGTGATGGAGCAGCTGCTTACCTTGCTAGAGATCGTTGGCTGATAGCGTGACTTCATTTCATGTTCTCTTCGTAGCATTAGATATTTGCTTTGCTTTAGACACCCTTTATATGTATTGCTTCTTGTTTAGATACCCTTCACATGAAGAGTTTTCTTTGTAATACACACTTAAGTTGCTATTTTATTTATTATTTTTCAATTTGTTAAAAAAAACTAAACTCTAAATTCTCTCTAACCATAATTCTTTTTGCTAAAATATTAATAGGAAATTTTAAGCTTTAAAAGTACACTAGATTTTTCTTTATCTTACATGCATAGTTTAATAGGGAAATTTGTTGTTGTTTCCTTAAATCATTGGGCCTAAATTACCTTCTCCCTTGGTCCTTAACAAGTTTTGGTTTGAATTTTTCATTCTATTGCTTTTATTTTGTATTAAATATTTTTCCTTATTCAAACCAATCTTTTCAATTCCCCTGGTTAGATGTTCTCCCCTATTTTTTCAATAAAATGCTTTAAATTATTTGTTGGTTAAATCAATTAATTGCCAATAATACATATGGAAATTCTTAAGCAAATTGTTTTATTTTCCCTCTTAAAAAAATATCTTTGTCTAGATTGCCCTTGTTGTGCAATGATGAGTGAGGATTACCCCCCATATTTAATTTTTTCTAAAAAGGGTGTGGACTACTTCCTTTATCAAGGTTTAACATTTTCTCATAAAATCGTTCTTCTTCTCTTAGTCTATTTTAAATGATGTTTCTTCTTATGCGTGCAGTCTAACCCCCTTTTTTTGTAATCACACATTTTATGTGGATTTTTTGCTTTAATTTCAAATTTCCCAATCAAGCAATTTATGTATTTCTCTAACCTATTTCCAACCTTGAACAAAAGTCTTTTTTATCAATCTTAAATCGATCTAGTTGATTCATCTTTCTTATAGGATCTGAAAGGTTAGGTCAAGTTCTTAGGTAAAGTGATAAAAAGCCAAGGAATACAAGCATTACCTGTTCACCCAAGCTCAACTTTATTATTCTAACAAATGGTTGGTTTGGATGGTGATAGGTAAGTAGACCTTGACCTTAGAGTTTGGTCTACCTGAGGGATTCAACACTCTTTTTACTAATTTTTTGCTTAAGATTGCAAAATAAATATAAAGAAAAATTCTATTGCCAATCCTCTTGCTTTCCTTGCCAAATTTTCGGATTGCAATATTGTCGAAAGCTACTTCAATGTAGTTTTTAAGAAAAATTTCCATCCATTGCTTTTTATAATTATCCAAATTATTGAACTAATTGTATGGTTCATTTATAGATGGGATTATTAAATCTAAACACACACACACACACACACGTGCATGCACACACACACACATAGGTGCGTACGTGCACATGGCTCTTATGAGCTACCACCTGCTGTCGCCCCCTCTTGCTCCTTTGTGATTCTGTAAATGACTTGATCCATCACCAACATTTTGGAGCACAAAAATTATCTAAATTAATGATACCTTTTGATTTGGTAAATTGATCTTCTCTATGGCATGATTCTAATTGGTAGTAGACCCAAACTATTTCCCATATTGGTGTTTTCTTTTACTTCCCCCCCCCCCACACACACACTTTCTCTCTATTTCCCTTTCAATTACGAGCTATACAACCCCCCCCCTTTATTAACCCCTCCTCCCCCATTTTGTGGTCTATATTGCTTGTAGGAGTTGTCGCCTCTTCATGAAGCTTTATCTTCTTTGGCATTGAACGAGCTTCCCTGGACCTTGGTTACCCTACAACTTGTTTCTCCCAACTGGGAGGTTGCTTGCCACCCAACATGTTAATATAATGGGAACCTCATCAAGATGAAGGCACCATTTCTGCTTCCATTTCTCAATTGCATGGACTACGTCTGGGTTTGTGAGGCCCAAGCACATGAACTTATACTTGTAATAGCTCTGCTGCTGCCGATGTGGGTCAGACCACTTGTTGATTGGCCACTAATAAACCTACAATATATGTTTCCACAGGTTGGTGTTCTCGATTGTCATGATCTCAAGAAACTTTTCCACAAGCCGCAATCACATACCAAAATATTCTAGCAATGTATGTCCATCAAGTATGGTAAATTCTGAATGCTATTCAAGAAAGCTTGCCACTCGATCTTATAGTTTGCGTTTGCTGGTTGCATGCCTTGTTCTTTACTTGCAAGTCAAATTCATGCATAGCCATATCATCGAGAGAAACTGGAGTAGGTAAATACACCAGGGGAACGACATGGACTCATTGTTGGCTGGAGAAGAGTAGGCTATCCAACTAATTTTCTTTGAATAGAGTCGATAACAGAACTTTTGAAGAAATTCTAACTCCAAGAAATCCACATCTAGGGACTGATATTTGACCCGAAAATCCTCTCAACCAAGGATGGCCCTCAAAATATTTTTAGGGGTGAATAAGGCCATTGGCAAAACATCCCTTAGTGGAGTTAGTGGCTTAGCAATAAGAATATGGTGTCAAGACCCTATTGGAGAATCTCAGTGCTCTAGGCTAGACACATGCGTGGTGAAATTTGGCTCATTTAGGCATGGGCTCTTGATGTATCAAATGTATGTTCTACTTGGGTTGCACCTACTACTGGAGTCCTTTGAGATGCCATAGTCTTCGAGTTGGTCGATTAGAGAGTTCATGTAGAACATTGAGTTGTAGAGGGAGTTCCAAATCTAGAGCCTCCTTGATTTTCTGGGTCAACCTTATGGTCCAAGCCTATCTTCTTCTCGGGCGCTTACTAGGGTGTTGGTCCATGGATGGCCTCATAATCTTTTTAATACACCTTAAAGTGCAGTGCATCATTCTCTTAGTGAAGTTTGGCAACTTTAGCATGTAGCCAATCAATTTATCCTTGTAATTGACTAGTCTCTACAGTGCTAGCTGAGTGGCTTCTAGCTCAGTGATCCATGGCTGACATGCTCTATTTCATTACCTCAACTACATAATCTTTCACTCTACCTCATAGAGCACCCCTTTATCTTACTATATTGGAATTCCACCATGGTGTCTTGTTCTTGGAGTTCTCTCACGATTCACCATCATTGAGGTAAAGTCCTCCCTCAAAGAATCATATTTTACCTAGCTATGTCTATGTGGATTGCTACACGTGGTTCCAAGGGAAAAACTCAAAACTCTCACTAAACCATCCTGGCAGATTGAGAGGGCACCCAAAATATAACTATCTGGTACAAGGTCCTTATTACATTGCTCCCCTTTGCACTAAGCTGTCATTGGATCTCCAAGTACTAGTTTTCCATTACACTAGGTTCATCAAAAAGAAAATTTTATTTATGCCTTGACATTTTGGAGCACCTAGGGGAAAAAACAGGGACTAGTCCCATAAAATTCTCTAGGCAAAAGTCAGTTATACATTTGGAGGAGTCTCCCTCTAGCAAAGGTGAAAGATTGGTGTCTCTTGACCACTAGAGAGGAGAGGCACAAAAGGATCAATGGGAGCAAGAGAAGATGAAGCAAGCATGTCTAGGTTTGGGAAAATAGTGGAAGTTGGAGGGATTGCCACATGAAATATGGGCTCCATAAAGATGGTAGTCAAGGCCATCCCATTAGGTGTTGGACCTTGCACCTAGTGCTTCTAGTATATCATAGTATTAACATTGAAGAGGGTTGAATGGTTTGATGAAGTGAGGTCAAAGTGTAGTGTCTGTAAATGGCAAAGGTGGAAGAGGAATGCTCATAGTAGTAGTAACAACAATTGTAGTAACATTAGTAGCAATAGTTATAGCAACAACAGTTGTAGCAATAGTAGCAATGGTAGAAGGTATAATGGTATATATTTTGGAAAAATTTTTGGTAGATATTGTAGCAGAGACAAAGAGAGCAGGCATAACAGAAGTAGAAACAAATGCAGATGCTAAGGCAGGAGCACTAGCAAGAACAAGGATGGGAGGCAAGGCAACTAAAATGGGGTTCTAAGTGATCTAGAAATTGGAAGGCATGGGCCAAGAGACTTGGCTAGAAGCAAACAAGTATCTGATCATGCATAGATTAGGGCTAAAATTTTTTTTTGCTTGCCCTTTGAAAACCTGTTGAAGTTGCCTTAGTCAAGACTGAGAGCCAATGTACTGCCTGGCTAGTCGAGTAATTGGTAACACTAATAACTAAACATACGTGTAGGGAATGTTGCATGTACTCTTCTTGAGCCCAATGAACTCTAATAAGAAACTAAAAAGTGAAAAACCCTAGAGATCAATAGATTTTTCAATTGTGTACTTTTAGTCGGAAAAGTAATCGAGACCAGAGGCTAGAGGCTAAGTATGGTGACGCTCAAAGGCCATAGAGAAAAGGAGATCAGGAGGGCGAAGGGATGTCATAGGGGTGAAAAAGGAATTAGAAGTGGAGGGAAGGAAAAGGGAGACTATGACACAAGGGGAAAGGGAGAGGGGGAAGAGAAGCATGTACATGATAGGAGGAGGAATGTTGAGATGTAGACATCAAGGGAAGAGAACCATACTTTATTTGAAAGAAGGGATGAGAGGGAAATATCAAAATACTAGCTAGGTGGCTTTACAAGAATGAGCGTGTCTCATCAAGGAATAGCCCCTTCCTTTTATAGCCAAAAGAGGGGGTCTCTCCACATTAATGTATCCTCCCACATGCATGGTGTGTGTGGAAAAGTCTCCCATGTGGGCTAGGTGGTTATGCACTCTCAATTGTGTGCAACAACCCTTTGCCTCAATTTTCCACATAAATCAAGCCCCATATCTCAAGTCTATGATCTCCCTTGGTCTCTTTCCAATTTTATAATATGTTCAAACCTCTAGGAGGACAAGTGGAGGGTTGGCACAAGGAATCTTGCCACCTCATCCTACTTTCCCCATTATTTAACTAGCTTTCTTGGTCCTTCTATACCTCCCCCACATGGGCCTATCCCATATGGAGGGAATAACTCAATATAATATCTATCTCTATTTTATATTGCTTCTCCCATGGACTTTGAGCCATATCTCACTAAATGCAGCCTAGGTGGAGGGGTGGCACATGGAGGAGCCATGCCACCTTGCATTTTATAATATTACTATTATGGATTATGTACAACACGCATATTAATGCCTTTTTCTTTAGACAATTTTATCCATAACAGTTCCCCCCCCCAGGCAGGGAATGCACAGCATTTCCATGCCTGGGTCCATCTCGCACAAAGAAAGGCTTGAGGTAGCGCTTGTTGATCACTTTCTTGCCATATGGTTCATGCAGCTGCTGAACTTGTACAGACCCATTGCTATGTTCTTTGATAACTTTGTATGGACCAGCCCACAGTGGCAGAAACTTCTTATCCATTTGGTGGTCCAGTCTGTTATCAAAGCATAGCACAACATCCCCCTCAACAAAGTGTCTTTCCCTTCCCTTGCGAATCTTAGCATCCAATCGGGCCTTTTGTCGATTCTTTTGGATCTCTGTTTGGTGTAGTGCAAGGCGTCGGGTCTCATCTAACTTCTCAAGTTGTACCAATCTGGCCTCTACATGTTCATCTTCTGTCATCCTCTGTTCCTGTGCCAATCTCAAGGCTGGAATCTCTATCTCTAGTGGTAAAACTGCCTCAATACCATACACCAACTCAAAAGGAGTGTGACTTGTAGATGTTTTATGAGTGATGTTGTAAGCCCACACGGCTTCAGTGACCTTCTGATCCCATTGGCTCCTGTTCCCTGCGGCCATTTTTCCCATGGTTTTACAAAGGAGGCCATTGGTCCGCTCTGTTTGACCCATGGATGCTGGATAATAGATGCTAAAAGTGTGATGATCAATGCCCATGCGATCCATGAGTAACTCCACTGCTTCATTTAAGAATGGACTCCCATGGTCAGAGACTATCTCCATGGGTGTCCCAAACCTTGTGCAGATACGTTCAAAGATGAAATTTGAAACTGCCTTGCCATTTACAGTAGAGAGGGCGATAGCTTCAGCCCACTTAGTGACATACTGAGTGGCTACTAAAAGATACTTCTTTTTGCGGGCAGTCATGGGCAAGGGTCCGACAAAATCTATTCCCCACTTCTGAAACAGATGGATGGACATCACTGGGTGATGTTGCCCAGGACGCAAATCCTTCCTACCAAAGAATTGACATGGTTCATAGGTTTTGCAATACAAAGTGACATCCTTGAACAAGGTCGGCCAATAGTATCCAGCATGTAAAATCTTCTTAGCTGTATAGTCACTGGCATAGTGGCCTCCACAAAATCCATCATGATAATGCTTCAATACCTTAGGCACTTCATCTGCATCAATGGCCCGTCTGAGTACCCCATCCATGCCTTGACGGTATAACACCCCATCAAGGAGGGTGTAGCACCTACTACCTCTGCGGATCTTCTTTCTCTCATAGCTAGTACTTTCTGAAGGAAAGGAGAAAGCAGTCAAAAACTTGTAGATACCACCATACCAAGGATCCCCAACTTCTATGGCTGCTACAAGGGTTACATCAAGGCACTCCTCTAAATCAATTAAAGCATTCTTTAAGTTGGAACAACCCCCTTTTACAATTTTGAAAGAAAAATCATATTCTTGTAGAACTGCCAACCATTTGGCCAACCGGCCCATGGGGTTTGGTGATTGAAGAACCTGCTTTGCAAGACCAGTGTCAGTGTGTATAAAGAAGGACCTTCCAGCCACATAATGCTTAAATTTCTCAATGCAAAACACCAAAGACAAGGCATGCTTGTCGGCCTCTGAATAGTGTCGCTCAGTGTCGAGCAATTCTCGAGAAGCAAATGGAACGGGATACATGAACCGATCCTCCCCTTGCTGGAGAAGAATACCTGCCAGAGTGTGCTCACCAAACCCAGGATTGATATAGAAGGTCTTTGACCAGTTTGGATTGCGTAGAATGGGTTCTGAAGCCAGAGCCTTCTTGATTTGTGCAAACCCATGATCACAATCCTCATCCCAAGAGAAATCAACCCCATCTTTTAATAGCATAGTCATGGGCCATGTCAAAGCAGCATATTGATCAATGAAGCGGCGATAGTATCCTGCTAGATTGACAAATGAGCGTACCTGACGTTTGGTTGTAGGTGGGGAGAGTTTGAGGATGGCTTCTACCTTCTCGGGGTCAGGCTTGATGCCCTCGGATGAGACAACATGTCCCAATAACCTCCCTTGAGTGGCTCCAATGGTGCATTTCTCAGGGTTGAGACTACCATTTGCATCATTGACCCTTTGGAAGGCCAATCTAACCTTCATGATGTGCTCCTTACGTGACGAGAATATACAGAAATCATCTAAAAACACCTCCAAGAAATCCCCCAAATAAGGGGCAAACACCATCTGCATAAATCTTTGAAAGGTAGCAGGAGCATTGGTGAGGCCAAATGGCATTACTTTGAATGCAAATGTCCCCCAGGGTGTGGCAAATGTGGCTTTAAGCACATCTTCCTCGGCAATTCTGATTTGATAAAACCCCGACACAGAAAGTATACATCTCATGACCACTTACCTTCTCAAGAATGAGGTCTTGAAAGGGTAGAGGATGATGATCCCTCTTGGTGGCAGCATTGAGTTTCTTATAGTCGATGCAGACCCGCCACTTGTTGTTTTTCTTTGGGATGACTACCACTGGTGAAACCCATTCAGTATTGTGAACCGGAACAATAAACCCAGCTTCTACAAGCTTCTGCAACTCTGAGCGCAAAGCATCGGTCTGTAGGGGCCCTAATCTCCGATACTTCTGAGCCACAGGCTTTGCATCAGGCTTCAGCTCTATCTTGTGCTCTATGGCAGTCACATGGCGAAGGTGGTGGTAGCTAGTTGCAAAGAGGTCAGGGAAATCTTTGAACATTTCAAGAAACTCATCTTTCTCACCTGGAGTGAGGTCTGGAGAAAGCATTGATTCGAGCTGTTGAGGACTAGCTGTTATCTTTTCTGCAGGTGGTAGGGTCAGAGACACCCCCATCATGTAAACTTCCTCCTTTGAGAATTCCTCCCCCCCGTTTGATTCTTCCATGGACTTAGACACTGAGGATGAGAGAGTATCACTGTCATGCTCCTCTTCTTCTTCCGGTTCCATGGCACCAGGTTGCACTGGGATCTTCTCCTTGGAAGCACCAAAAGACATGTGTCCTGTCTTCCAATAGCTGACTGCATCACTCTTTCTCACCCATGGTCTCCCGAGTATGGCTGGGTAACTTCTGCCTGTATCTTCAATGTCCACTACATAGAAATTGACAGTGGTGGTCAACCCATTGACAGTGATGGGCAAATCCTCAATGACTCCCATGGTGGCGAGTCGTCGACCATCTGCTACCTTGATTCGAGTGGAGGAACGCCTTGTACATTTCAAATTCAATTTCTTCATGATTCGGGGCACCATGATATTACATGCAGCTCCCCCATCAACACACACATTTTTGACACGGCAATTATCTATGATGACATCTACTGTGTGTGGGTGCCGATCAATTTCTTCAGAGATAGAAGATACCTCTCGTACCTTTCCCTTTTTCTTGCTCTTCCTTGTTGAGAGACCTTGCTGCAACTCACGTCTCACCTTAGGGCTTAATGCTATTAGTTGAGGGAGTGTGATGCTCAAGGACCGATGAACAAGGTCCTGAACGACCGAATAGTCCTCTTGCCTTGAGCCGATGGGAAAATCCGAGGGTGACCACTTACTCCTGCGAGATCTTTTAGTCTTCTCTGTTGGTGGGTCTGCCATCTCAGCATCTGAGGGCTCTGAGAAGGACACCTTCTTTCTAGGGTGGCCCGGTCCACGGTTTGGAGAGGGGTCCGAGGTGGCACGACTTTCTTTATCGAGGTCGAGGATCTCTACATCAGAATCCTCAGTGCCCGACTCACTTAGAAGATTCACACTTGGAATATTGGGGCATTCTGTGCGATAATGACCCTTCTGGTGGCACTCGTAGCATACAACATTAGCACGATCTCTTGGAGGGCGGTTGGCTTGATTTCTGATGCCCACCATCTCAAGCCGAAGATCATTCAGGGCCTTGGCTAGGTCATTGACTCCAGGTTCTGTTGCAGGGGGGGCCTCTTTAGTTGGAGGGGCCACGGGAGTAGACAGGAGGGGGGCTCGTGGGCGAGGCTGGGGAAATCTTCGAGGCAGAGGATGAGGATATCCACCTTGTTGAGGGTAAGCATCTAAGGGAGGACCATACATTTGAGGTGGAGGCGGTGGATACATCCCTGATGAGGGGTGGGGGTATGCCCCTGAGTTAGACCCCCCAGGTTGTTGTTGCAGGAATTGAGGGGGATGCGGAGGGACAATCGTCTTCTTTGAAGCGGGGTCAGACTGAACTTTATCAAACTTTTGAGCAATCTCATGTGCACCATAGTTTATGGATTCTCCCATTTAAGCTTGAGGCGGAATTCATCACTCGCTCCTGCTACAAGGTAGCCCAGCACATGCTGAGTCATTCCAGCTCGAAACCCGGCATTGTCCTCCTGTGTGGCAATCAAACGGTCCAGGAGCACGGCCGCTCGATCCACATATCGACGTGCCGTCTCACCTTCTGACTGCTTCAAGTTTGCCACCTGCAGGTACACATTCTCCGGCTCCTCTTCTTTGCCAAAATACTCAATCATCGCTGCTGTCAACCTTGGCCAGCTTTGGTGAACGTCTTCAGCTTGCTTCTCATACCACACTTGAGCCAAACCCTCTAGAAATGTGAGGAAGAACCAATAGCCATCTGTCTTCAGTAAGAAAGTTGAGAGAAACACAACGGCACTTAAAGGCCACAAGATACTCATTTGGATTTTCTTCTACCCATCCACAAAACACGGGAATGTCAGCCATGCTTGGAAGATGGAAAAGAGGGGCTTATCTATGGACGAACAATAGTAAGAGGAAGCTTGAACTGAAAATCGGGTGAAGATACATCCAAAAAGCACACATAGGCAGGGTAGGGTGTGACTGGTGTAGTGTGAAATATTACACGAGAAGAATCTTCAGCATAGAATAGCACATAGACAATCTTAAAAGGACCAACCCTCATGATATCACATCGATCATTACAAGCGAGGGTTAGAGGTGCGGCATTGCATGAGGTTGTTCATCAAGGCAAACAAGAATGCCATGACAAATGTCAACAGTTGGAGAGCTTGCACATCACCTTCAGCTTCTTCCAGTTCTTGTAGTTGCCATGCTATTTCTTTAAGGGGTGTGCGGTCTAGCATTCTTCTTTTGAGCAATGTCCTTGAGAACCCTCCTGATGATCTACCGAAGTCGGTGAACTCGTATCAAGTATGCCCAACACTTAGTTTCATGATGACCACAACCTTTGCATTCCTTACAAATGATCACCCTCCTTCATGGCTTGCGGCTTTGTTGGGGTGGCACTTCCACTCGCGTCATGCGTGATTGAAGTACAAGCTTCACGTGCCAAGAAATCAGCAACTAGATTTCGAGCTCGAGGGATATGCTGAATTTTTACCTCTTCAAATTGGTTGCATAGTTCCAAGGCTTGTTGATGTCGTGGAACCAAGCCTTTGCTCTGCACCTTCCACCTTCCACTAACTTGTTCACATACTAGTTGAGAATGTCCTTGCACCTCCAATTGCTTGGCATGATGTTCTTGTGCCTTTTGTAGCCCAAAGATGAGCACCGAGTACTCAGCTTGATTGCAAGTACTTGCGGGTGAAGACTTGCTGTAACAATACTCCTCACCACCCGGTGAAGTGAGCTTCACACCCACGCCAGCCGCCTTGGTCGAAGGTTTGTAAGCTCCATCAAATTGAAGAATCCAAGATGTCATCACACCAAAACTAAAATTCGGACATCCCAAGTTTCTCGGTAGTCCAAGATAGGTAGGAGGAGAGGGTGGGGAGAATTCAACACTTGAGCCAAACGTTTAGCACCAAATAAACTTGCAATCCTTTGTTGATAGTTTATCTTAAGACAAAAAAGAATTACAATTTGAAGCTCGAAATGAGGCACAAAAGGCTGATTAGGTACAAATGGATTCCTTGGTCGAAACATTACCAACCATAGCCGAGGCCTAGAAACCTTTGTAATGAGATTGTGAATAAACCATTCAGGACGAGCTTTTCCACAAGAATCAACAGGCAGATGCGCCAAATCTCCCCCCAAGCTTGGGGAGCATCCCACCCTTCGAAGAAGAACACCGTTTTAATTACCTCTGAAGTAGCGAGTAGTTCGATCACCGCACAATGAGTAGAAGTAAAGTCAAAATCCTCCCAGCGTATCAGTAGTTCTTCACCATGAATCATCCACGGTGTATCATTCCACCCATCATCTCCTTCAATAATGCACTGGACAATCAGCCGTTGAAGGTCGACATGAAGATCAAGGAAGACATCTCATGCATTGGTAGCCGTAAGGTGCGGAGGAACAGGCACCAATTCCTTAAACGCGTTGAGAAGTGACATAAATGTCCACCCTTCTCGTGAGGCGTGCATCCGTGAAGTGAGCTTGGAGAAGTTCTGAATTGGCAATCTAGCAAGAGATGTGGATAGAGCACATAAAATGAAATATTTTTGCTTTTTACAGCAAGAGCAAACTCCTTACGGTTAGAGAGTTACAGCTCCCGCGATTTCAATATATGAACAAAAATCATTACATTTTTACCACTTCCAACTTGTTGGCCCAATGATAAGACTTTCTTTTGTGAAGGGGGAGGTCTTGGGTTCCAATCCTACTCTTTAATAAAAAGAGAGGAGAGGAGAGGAGAAGGAGAAGAGAAAGAGAAAAAGAAGGAGAAGAAGAGAAGAGATAGGGGGGCGCGGGATCTGCTGTTACTCTTTTGCAGGGGCTCAGAAAATAGTCCGTGACCAGAGGCCGGAGCAGTCCACAGAACTGTCGCGCAGAAAACTGTCCGCAACCAGAAGTCGCAGCAGTCCACAGAACTGTCGCGCAGGTGAGCGCAAAAAACTGTCTGCAACCAGAAGTCGCAGCAGTCCAGAGAACTATCGCGCAGGTGAGACGCACGAATCGAATGCACACGCAGTAGCTTAGAAAGAGCACAGATGGTATAGTTTTGTAGATGTAACCCATACGAGTAGAAGATTCGCCACTAGCCGTGGAGATTCGTATCCCAGCAGCCACACCAAAACTTTTAGCCGGAAAAGTAATCGAGACCAGAGGCTAGAGGCTAAGTATGGCGACGCTCAAAGGCCATAGAGAAAAGGAGATCAAGAGGGCGAAGGGATGTCATAAGGGTGAAAAAGGAATTAGAAGTGGAGGGAAGGAAAAGGGAGACTATGACACAAGGGGAAAGGGAGAGGGGGAAGAGAAGCATGTACATGATAGGAGGAGAAATGTTGAGATGTAGACATCAAGGGAAGAGAACCATACTTTATTTGAAAGACGGGATGAGAGGGAAATATCAAAATACTAGCTAGGTGGCTTTACAAGAATGAGCGTGTCTCATCAAGGAATAGCCCCTTCCTTTTATAGCCAAAAGAGGGAGTCTCTCCACATTAATGTATCCTCCCACATGCATGGTGTGTGTGGAAAAGTCTCCCATGTGGGCTAGGTGGTTACGCACTCTCAATTGTGTGCGACAACCCTTTGCCTCAATTTTCCACATAAATCAAGCCCCATATCTCAAGTCTATGATACTCCCTTGGTCTCTTTCCAATTTTATAATATGTTCAAACCTCTAGGAGGACAAGTGGAGGGTTGGCACAAGGAATCTTGCCACCTCATCCTACTTTCCCCATTATTTAACTAGCTTTCTTGGTCCTTCTATACCTCCCCCACATGGGCCTATCCCATATGGAGGGAATAACTCAATATAATATCTATCTCTATTTTATATTGCTTCTCCCATGGACTTTGAGCCATATCTCACTAAATGCAGCCTAGGTGGAGGGGTGGCACATGGAGGAGCCATGCCACCTTGCATTTTATAATATTACTATTATGGATTATGTACAACACACCTTATGGGTCCTCTTACATGGAAGGGTGGCACATGGTCATGCCCTGCCACCTCAACCTTGGGCCCTATGCACACCATATCTTATTATACTATTGCCACATATACAAACACGCATACATATTAATGCCTTTTTCTTTAGACAATTTTATCCATAACAGTACCCTTGGGAGGAGGAGTAGGTGCCATCGTGAAAGAAACTATGCCAATATACATTGTCTTGGTGGAAGCATGATCACTTCTTCATAAAGCTCTTTCATTAACAACACTATCTGCCATTGGTAGATACATATTCCATAATGCCTTCCACAATGGTAAAATCCCACACTATAGCCCATGGCAATTCGGCAAAGCAAGAGATATGGTTGTAGCACAACCATGACTTCAAAGGATCTTGAAAAGTATCAATGGGGTTAGGAGCTTGGAAGCAAGGATGAGCCTTTTGTGAGGCAAAAAGAACCAGAATTGGGTACTGGAGGATCTATGGTGGGCAGAGTGCTTGTGGTGGACATAGTAGTGATAAAAGGCTGGGGCATAGACTCATGATAAGAAGACTCAAAAGAGATGGGGGATGCTATAGCAAGAAGAACAAAGAAGCAAGTAGAGAAGGTGAAAGTTGGCTAGAGAGATGGATGCTAGAGGATAAAATGCAAAAGATGAACAATGCAAATTCTAGAGGTTAATGCACTCTTTAGCTTGCATGCTGCAACAAGTCATCTTGAGACTAGAACCACAATTCAGTCAAAGATAGCCACAATGTTAGAGTTTGTGAACCCCATGTTGAGCCCACAATATTTCATATTTAATCCACCATTAAGGCCACTATTGCATCATGGAAAATGAATAGTTTGATGTGGTTGTATGGAAGACCAAAGTGTAGTTGCCAAGTAGCTATGAGCTTGGTATGGATTACTCGGCTGCCATGGAAGAGCTTTGGAATAAGTTATCCTTGGAGGTTAGCTAATTTAAGTATTCCATCGTCAAATACTTAGTAAGTGTATATGGTCCATTCCATTTAAGCTTGAAATTGGTTTTCAAAGGATCAAATTTGGCATTATAAAATAGGACAAGAATTCTCTTTTTAAGGTACTTAAGCACGATGTGCCTACCATGCAAAGATTTTCAACATTACTGTATACTTTTTGAGACCAAGCTACTCAATTTGTAGCTCACCTAGCTCAACAAGCTGATGGAACTGTTTCTCAATAGCCTTGGACTCATTAAGGTGAAGTTCGATAGCAACTCATAATCTTGGTACCAAAAAATCCAATGGTGCTACTTCTAATATGAAAGCCATACAAAAAGGAGAGAGATTAGTGGTTGCCTTTGATGTTGTTTCATAGGCCCATAATGTTGGATTTAGGTGGTGTCCCAATCCTGCCTATGGGAACATGTTGTCTTAGCTTGATTGCCTTGTTGAAAGTCTCAGCTTAGCCATTATAGCGAAGATGGTAAGTTTTTGCAACCCACATCACCATGAATTCCTTGGCCAGAGACTCAAAAACTTCATTCATAAATTTTGTTCCTTGTTCACTAAAAATTTCACGGACAAGCATAATGACATTTAATATTTTCAAGTAGGAATTTGGCTGAACTATGAGCCGAGTTGTCACATAGAGCCTTGGGTTTAACCCACATGGTTGCATAATCTATAGCTTTAAAAAAGAAAGTACTCTAAGAATACTATGCTGTTTTGAAGGAACCCATAAAGTCTAATCCTCATCTTTCAAAAGCTTCCCATGGTTGACTTGGTTGAAGAGGCATATGATCCTATGGAAGCATTCGACCAATGCATTAGCATACGTCACACTTTGTGCACCAACCAATGACATCTTTAAACAAAGTTTCCCACCATAACCCAGATTATAAGACTTTTCAAGTTGTCAAGTCACATCTTAAGTGACCATCAGTATAGGTCCAATATGTGTCTTAGTGAGGACGACTGCTCATTCATCTAGTAACACCCATTTGTGTAACACATTGTGTGCTACTTGGCAATATAATTGGGCTCCAATTAGGCTGTATTTCCAAAATACCAATGCCCATTTCCTTTGCTTGTCCCAGAGCATATGCTTGGGAAGGTACATTGAGAAAAATACCACATTAACTCATCATACTCTATGTCACAGAATCCAATGGTGAACAATCGTGCATCTAGGAGTTTGGTAGCAACACATGGGTTCATGTCTAAGGTTGGCAACTATGAAAAACAATCTGCATTGGAATACAATTTTTTTATTTTATGAATAATCTTGAAGTCATAACTGCAATCTGCTATAATGGAAGCATCCATCAACTATGAATACAATCTGCTATAATGGAAGCATCCATCATCCTTGAATTATTGTTGTGTTGATACCAAGTGCTTCCCGTTTGGTAGTACTATACTTGCATTTAGCCAGTGTCATCAACCTGCTTTCATAGTATACCGAGTAATCTAGTTTATCATCTAGCTGAGCCAAGATAATACCAATGTTATAGCCACATGCATCAACATGGACATAAAAGGTGATATCCCACCTTGGTTGTCATAGAATAGGTGTTTTAGTAGCTCATTTTTTGAGTTCATGAAATTCCTAGCCAACTCTTTGGCCCACTAGAACTCAGTATGTTTCTTGGTCAGCTCAAAAAAGGGACCTATAATTTTGACTTTTTTTGACAAATTGTCTATAAAAGATTATGCAACCCATAAAAGACCTCAATCATGTAAGGTTCTTGGGCTTTGGCATCTTCTCAATATCTTTAATTCTACCTACTAGCTTGATGCAAATGACTCTTATTTAGACATCACATAGTTGAGTAGTATTCCCACTCGGACATATAAGACACTCTTTGCTGGGTTTAGGGACATTAGTATTTGCTCTTTCGATCATGTTTTGATTGTAATAAAGAGGAACACCAGCCCTCATCTTGGTAGCGTGACGCTAGCACGAACACTATGCCTTTCTTTATGTTTGGTTTGTGAGGAAGATTGACATGATTTACTCCTTTTGGGCAAAATAAATACAAGTTCTTTGGATCCAAATGTTCGTTTATATGAAACATTGTGCACAATTTGGCTTTCGACCATGTACATTTACAAAAGCTCCCCTAAAAACGTTTGCATTTAATTGGAGGAAGAAACAAGAAGAAAACCAAAACAAAAATTAGGATATGAATTGGAGAGAACAAAGACGTTTAATGAATTCCCAGCAAGAGAAGAAGTCCTTCAAACATATACAGAAGATTCAATAGATGAAGACGCCGACATTGACACTTTAGTCCATGGCATATACACTGCATAATAAGTAGTCGACTATGAAGATATAACTATCACAATTGCACCCTCTGAAGGGTTCTCACCATTGAACATGTTCAAATATGAACATTACAAAGAGTTGGCTTTCCCAACTATATTTTATGGCCATGTGAGACAATATTAAATCCCAACTTCTACATCATACCAAAGCATAGCAGGATGGGAGCTAAAAAACAAAGATAGAATAATATTTAGACTTTGCTTTGAAAATTTATTCTTCAAGACAATAATGGTTCGACAAGCGCTATCATGGAATGGCTTTGGTGGAAGACACACCCATTTCTATAGTAAATTCCAACTTTGACTAGTCCTCAATGGTAATAGATATTTAATTATAGCAACTATAGCCATCCATAAGCATATACATCTCATGACCCGCAACCTGGTCCAAGGTTCCATTTATAAACAGGATTGGGAATGGATCTGGCACCTTTTGGGCATTTATGTTCCTATCATTCTTCTTGGTTATCACTAGGATAGGAAACAACCAGTCATCACTATCAATAGCATGAATGAAACCTGCTTGAATCAACTTGTTAAGCTCGATTGTAACTTGTTTAGCATAATTCAAATTCATGCAGTACCATTGTTGCCTGACTAGCTTGGCATCTAGGATGAGCAAAATCGAATGCTAACAAACTTCTAGTGGTTCTCCATGTAGATCTATATAACTCTAGGAAAAGACATCTTTGTATTGCAAGAACAGATCCTTGACTGCTTGGAGTTGATCACCAAGTAAGTAGGCACTGACCAAAGATTCTAGGTTTGATCCCTAGTAGGATTGCCAAATGTTGGTGCTTGGTTCTGTTCACCCCTCAAAGGCCTAGTGGTTTAGTGCTTGGTGACTAGTGTGTGCATGATGCTTGGGAGGAAGCTGTCCTCTCTTGCACTTCGATGTTTTGAAAAGCATCAATGTTGCTGAATGTAGAAAACCATGTTTCTCTGATCTATGATGTATTCTTTCATGAGTGTGAAATGGAACTTCCTTGATCACTAAAATATATTTGCCAAATTGCAAACATTCCTACTTGGTGCTAGGTTGCAAAATTGCATCAAACAACTAACGGGGCTTGTGCTACATGCAAAAAATGCTATGAAGACAGGTGAAAGAGCATGCAATCAACCAATATGAGCATTTCAAGAATAAATATTTGAATATGCAAGTCACTTGTATTAATGAAAGAAGGACTCGGTCTATACAATGCTGGGGGCTACACAAACACAATCACACCTCGGCTTGGAGCACTCACTCTAGTAAAAGGAGCACTCACTTGCCACTCACACAAACTATCAAACAAGGAAGGTCCTTGGTGCATTACAACATTCCATTACTTATAGCTCATCGGCTCCCTTCTATTAGGTGGTTCTATCAACCACCTTCCTAATTCCCACTAAGAACCTCTTTAGATTGTAACTCCTGTTGGACCATTTACTTAACATCCTCGTGTCTGTCCTTACTATTAGGAATCCTGATGCTTAGTGACTCCTATTTCTTGATTTCTTATTGGACTACCCAAGGTACCTAGTTACCTACTACTCGGGTTGAGTCTCGAGTGAACAGGGCTTAACAGCTAATCTCAATTGTTCTTCATTCATGTTTACATAGATGAGCAGCACTTAGGAACTACCATAGACAATTTTTTCTTCAAAATTTGAGGATCGTTAAGGCCTAGAGTATTGTTGTCAGTGTCTCTTTAATTTCTACCTAGTTGTGTCTTGCAGAGGTGTTGCAGGTGGCTATAGTATCCTTGAGGAAAAGATAGGGCCAAAGTGGGTATATGTTGGGCAAGTGCTAGTGGGCAGAGGCCAAGGATACAATGTGTTAACATTGATGGATACCTTGTCAAGATAAAGGTACCCTTTCTCCTTTCACTACTTGATCACCTAGAATACTTCTAGGCCTGTGAAGCCCATGGATGTGAACTTATACTTGTAACGCCTCTATCTCACTTGTGGCTCATACCAATTGGTGATCAGCGAGATTAACATACCTATGGAAAATGTTGCCAAATGCCATTTTTCTTAGTCATGGTTCTCAAGCAACCTTTCCACAAGCCGGAGTAGCGCATACATAATCAAGCAAGGTATTGGCAGTCAAGGGGGGCAAGTTTTAAACACTGTTTAAGACAACTTGCGATGTGATCTAATAGTTAGCATGATGGTTGCATGACTTGGCCTTTAGATACAAGTCAAATTTATGCACAACTCATTTTTAGAGAGAATCTTTAGCAAGTAAATACTCCAAGGAAATGATGTGGGCTAGTAGTTGGTACAAAACTCGAGTAGGATGAGAACCACTTATACTCTCCAAGAAAGCCCCACATCCAGGGTCCGATACCTGATCCAAAAATCCTCTCAACTAGAGATAGCCCTTAAATCATCCCATAGGGGTGAATTGCAATGATGGTAGAACACTTGGTGGAGTAATTGGCTTAACAGAAGGAAGGAGGGGTTAAGTACACCTGTTGATGATGATCCTATTAGAGACCCTGAGTGCTATGGGCTGGTGGACACTTGCTAGGTCAGAGTTGGCTCATCTAGTAGCAACAAGGCATGGGTTGTCAATATATTGGCCATGTGTCCTACTTGTTGAGTGCGAGCCTGGGTTGTACCTCTGCTGCAACTCTTTAAGATGCCACAATCTTCGAGCCTATTGTTTAGGCAGTTCGTGTCAGAGGTCGAGAAGTTCTAGAGACAGAGCCTCCTTGATTTGCTAGGTTGTCCTCATTGTTCGAGTCTCACATTCTTCTTGGGTGCTTACTAAGGTGCTCGTTTATAGGTGGTCACATTATCTTTTTGATCCACCTTAAAGTGTAGACATGAACCCTATACTTATTCTTCTCTTGCTAAAGTTTGGTGACTTCACCTTGTAGCTTGTTGATTTCTCCTTGTAATCGGGCAATCTCTTTAGTGTTGTTAGGGTTAAGCTGGGAAGATTCCAACTTGACGATCGTTGTCAAGGCACTCTTTATTTCTTTGCCTCACCTGTAGAATCATTTGCCTCGAGCTCACCAAGCACCTCTTCTTGTTTCTAAAGCTAGAAGCCCAATGCGGGGTGTTCTGTGTGCAACTTCTCATGATTCTCCATCAATATGGGAAACGACTCCCTCAGAGAATCATAACGTATAGCTACATCTGTGTAGCTTAATTTTCTTGGTCCCAGGTCATGAACTTTCATTGGACCATATGATCTGAGTGTGCACCCAAAATTTGACCCTCTAGTATAAGATCCTTATTACACTGCCCCCCTTGCACTAGTTTGTCATTGGATCTCCAAGTGCTAGTGTGTGTTTGCACTAGTTTGTCATCAGATCTCCAAGTACTAGTGTGTGTTTACACTAGATTCATTTAATAATAAAAAGCTCATTTTGGAGCACGGGGGGGGGAAAACAAGGGCTAGTCACATGAAATCCTCTGAATAGTAGTCTATTGTATGTTTGGAGGAGTCTTCTCCTAGCAAAGTTGAATGATCAGAGGTCTCCTAATTAGGAAATGAAAGCAACGGGAGCACCGGGACTAAGAGTAGATGAAGCAAACAAGACCATGGAGGTGACTAGGGGTGAGAGCAGAGGCACTGCCCTGGTGGTCGGGAGTAGCTTGGCCCATTGGGCCTGGGAAAAATAGTGGAGATTGGACTCGGCCCGAAGACTGCCACATGGACAATGAGCTCCATAAAAATATTGGTCATGACCTTCCCTTTGAATGTTGGACCTTTCACTTGGTGCTACTGGTATATCATATTCTTAACATTGAAGATGGGAAACGTTCCAACAAGGTGAGGTCAACGTGCAGGATTCCTAATTGGCAGAGGTGGAAGGGGACTGCTCACAATAATAGTAGAAGTAGTTGTAGTAGCAGTAGCAATTGTAGTAGAAATAGCAATAGTTGTAGCAATAGCAATAGTAGGAGAAGTTGTAGCAGTAGCAGTTGTAGCAGAAACAACAATGGTAGTAGGCATAGCAGTAGATATTTGGGTAGATTTCATATGAATGGGGTTTTGAGTGATCTAGTCATTAGCAGAAGTGGGCCAAAGGACCTAGCTAGAATCCAACTAGTACTTGATCATGGGTTGAACTTTCGATGTGCTTGACTTTTGAATACCAGTCAGAGTTAGAGGAGCTAAGAAACTGTAGGCCAGTCATAATGTTGAGCTATGTTTATAAAATCTTTGCCAGAGTTTTAGTGCTAAGGATTCAAAAAGGCATGGGATCTTGGATACAGTAAGAGTCCAAAGGTTTCATGATAGGTACACTTATGGAGGGGTCTGGGAAGTCTATGAATATGCCAAGGAATTAGGGCCATCATTAATATCTAGGAAGGTGGTGAATACGCTAAGGTTTTAGAGCTTGGCATATGCTTTCTTAAGGGGACTTTGATAAAGCCTATGTTAGACTAGAATGAGGGTTTTTTGGTGCAATCTCTACAAGATATGGGGCTTGGAACAACTTATATCTCCTTTATTAAGCTCCTTCTAGTAGGTAGCACTTTAGCAAAGGTTTGTGTGGATGGTGAAATGACTCAGCCCTTCACCCTAAAATGATCTATGAGGCATGGATGCCTCTTACCCCCTCTTATCTATGCCATTGTAGCTGATGCTTTGGGATGTTTACTTTAGGATCAAGTGAGTAGAGGCAACATCAAAGGTAGAGCTTCCCTCCAGTCAATAGTTGCTATCCCAACAATTTGCATATGACACTAAATTAACACCAAGAAACATAGACCATGATATCAAGGGTATCTAGACAATTTCTATAAACCCTCTGGCTTTATAATAGATTATGCCAAAATAGGTATTCCACTTTTGGAGGAAGTGACCAAGAACTTGGGAATTCCAATGTGGTTTCAAGTGTCTATGAAAGATAGATGGGATTGCTGTTTAAACAAATTCAAAGAGAAAATTGAAGTGGAAGGGTTTCTAGGCTAATCTGGCAAGGAGAACAATGGTGTTAAACCATTATATCTCTTTCCCACTGGTCCTTCTCCAAAATAGGTCTGGAAAAATAGGCCTAGATAAGCTCATCAAGGTCCATAGATCCTTTCTCTGGGGTGGCAAATCAAGTGGTCTTTTTGCATCAGACCTAAGGGTGAAGGTGGGCTTGGTGTTTTAGATATTCAGCAAGAATTAGCATACAAGCTTGTAGCCACTTAGAGCATAAAGGATATTCTCAAGACGATCTCTATTATTGCTTAGAAATTTCTCTTTAATTAGCTCAGGGGGGTCACTATGTATAAACCCTCTATATCACGTGCATTCAAGGCCTATTTCTAAAATCCCTTATCTGTAATTTTTCCATTAATAAAATGTACCCCTTTTCTATACAAATCTATAATTTTTTTCCAAAACTATTTTAAATAGTCCCTTATGTATATTTATTTCTGTAAATTTTAGAAATAAAAAATATCCTTCTGTTGAACTCACGTGATAGGGTTACATATGATGAGTGACCCCCCCGAGCTAATTAGACCCATGAGAGCTCCTATTGGAAATATTATCCTAGGCTAGCATCACTATGCATACTTGAACCTTGAAGCTATTAGGAATCAAATGGTATTTTCAGGCAAAAGGAATTTTATGAATCTTGATTCAACATGGGTCTCAACCATTTTCAAGAATAGTGGACTTCCTTTATGCAAGAAAGATTTTCAAGAGAGGTCTCCAATGTTGGGGCCAATGCTAGGAGAAAAAAGAATTTAGATGGAAAACCCCACCTAAAATTAGAAGGCTATTTAGGTTATCCAATCAAGATCAGGCTCTAGTCATGGGTTGACTAAACCTATGGTCTAAAGAAATTCAATGGAGCAAGCAATTTGACATACTCAAAGAGTTTAGCTAGCTCAGATGCTCCCACTTGTTTCCCATACCAATGCCCTCAAATGACATTGAAGAAATCTTAATGGCTTTAGATAAAAAGATGGAAAATAAGGGACATTCAACTAACGTGGAAAACTAGATTGTGTAAGATTTGGGATAAGTCCATTTCTAAGAACATGTCCACGCTCCTTTAGTTAGCTTTACACAAGACTGCCTAGACTAATAATGGGGAGAGGTAGTGGGTAAAAGTGATCGCTTGTGTAGGATATGCCCAAGATGCAAGGAAGATGTCTTTCAGCGTTTTGTAGCATGTCCAAATGCAAGAAGGGTTTAGAAAACCATTCAAACCCACGTAGGTGAGTTGGTGAGCCGGAAAGCCATTCTACTAGAAGATGCTGCTAAAGTCTTGGTGAACTGGAAAACCATTCTACTAGGTGATGCTATTAGCGTCAAAAGTGGGGTGTGGAGTAAAATAAAAGCACATACCTTGTGGTCTATTTGGATTTGTAGATATACTTTCAAGTGTACTAGCGCTCTTAATAATTCTGAAGAAGATTTCTTGAGATGTCTTCTAGGAACAAGCCTGATGTAAATCTGTTATTCTTTGTATAACGCTAATAATATTTTATCTACACTGGCTCTACTATCTCAGGATCATAAGTTTGTGAATCAAGGCTCTAGAACAGATATAAAAGGAAAATTTCTCACATGACTAGCTCCTCGGCATCTACAAGGTTACACAAAATTTTCTTCAGACCCCCAAATCCCTAGTACTCTTTCAGATCAAGGAAGAATGGCAGTAAAACAAATGAATCTACTCTTTTAGTTACTTAGAGCTAGACCCAGAACCAACTCATGCTTTCTGCATATTTTGTGCACCCTTGTCATGATCAGCTTAGTTTTTTACCATGACTTTCCCTTCTAGGATAGAGAACCTTATAGTTGCAATACAACAACAAATTTATGCATTTCTACAATGACCATTGAAGAATCAATTGAGATCATGGAGCAATTGGCTGCAGTAGAACTGGAAAGGTAGGTTTACAAAAATAAATGTGATACATGTGGAGCCAGTTCCAAATCGAAAAATAAATGTAATAGACGTGGACCATTGAAAGTGTAGCTAGCTGACAAAATCAAGCCAAGAATTAAAAAGCATATATGGGTAATGCAACCATGGTATGAACCATATTCTGGCATTCAAAACATTTGTACCACCAAACTCTTCAAGTACAACAGTGAGATAAAAAGCACCATATATTTGAATGTCTCAATCATGGGTGCCTCGACATAGATGAGAAATCAAATCCTACCCATGCACTTAGCAATTCCCCAAGGATGATACGATGATAAAATAGCCAAAGCACTATCCTATATAAATCCCAGAAGGCCAACACTTGACATATTCAAGAAACGAGAACAAACGAGAAAAGATCCACCAACAAAATCTAAAGCAATTCAAGAATATTTTCTAAGAGAAAATAAAACTAATGAATGAATTCAAGATGTTTGGCAACAATAGCTAGCACAACTCAGACAAAACTACAATAGGAGCACAATTAAAAGAACAAAAGTACTATATTCCATGCAAAATAAAACAATGAGAGACAAGACTTAAGGGAAGAAGAGTTCATCAAACTTAAACATATGCTAGCAAATGACAACGAAGCCTATCAAAGGTCTATACTATTTGTAGGGAATTAGCAATGAAGTGTCAGCAACAGCAAGCCAACTACAAGTCACTCAATCCAAGAACAGATCAACAATAAAGGTCAATGAGGATTCTAAAGAAAATCACTCAGTCAAATTGCAATATGACAAAATGTCAACATGGACCTATCAAAGAGAAAGGCCATAGTACTTCATTTATGAGTGTTCCAATCCATACATTTTGATTTGATTCAAATAACCAAGGATGGAATTTGTCTAGATACAAAAGAAGGACGTGTACTGCTTTGTATGCAATCGGCATCGATACTTGCATAGAAGCTTAAATTGGGCATGGATCACCAAAAGATGCATCAAGAAAATTAAGAACCCTATAGTCCCAATAGAAATTGCAAATGTTGATAGACCATGCAATATGCTAGAAGAAGTATGCATACCTTGATGACAAAATGTAGAGCCTAGAAAGAGTGACTCTACATCCAGAAAAATGACACACTAAAGAGTCACCGATTGCAAATGATCCTCAACAAAAGCAGTTGCATGGCATCCCACTCACCATAGGAACACCTCTTACTCATGACAATAATTAGGCTTAAGAGGTCTTAAGCATGATGGACACAAAGGCATATGCATCTATAGAGGCACATATAATCGAAGGATAGATGCAATAAGTGGAACTCCATATCCAACCCAACTCCATATCCAACCCAACACCAAACTCCATATCCAACCCAACACCATCAGTAAAAACAATCGATTGCAATTTTGGAAAAGACAGTCTCGCGTACAAACTCAAGTGTCAACAATCCTACCCTCTATTCAAACATAGGATTGAAAAATCTTTAGGAAAATCAAAGACACAATCTATAAGTCAAACTGAAACCTGCTAAGAGTGCAATAGGTGATGTCAATGCAAGTCAGCACAAGAAATAGGTACACTTACTTCAAAGGTATTGCCATCATCAACACCAACAAACATCACCTGAAGGTACCAATGGGACCCAAGACTCTAAATGTGAATCCTAAGTGACTACCTCATCCTTCTTTCTCTAATAAATATCCTTCTCAATGAACAATCTATGACACTATTTCAACTTATGTCTAATGTAGCATTCATTTTACATCAAGACCTTGGATTCCAAAGCCGATTGAATTTTGGATAGAGAGAAAAAGACTAAGACGAGAGAGAGAGAACTAAAATTTTATTATATGAATTGTGTAAATATAGAAAATCCTTGATACATGAATTTTGTACAATTTCTGACACATGATTTATGTAGAGAGAGAATATCCATATTTGTGTAGAGATAGAAACTTAAACATGTATAAATCTCTCTTAATGAAATGAAGCTCCCACTCTTTGGATAGTGTGTTCACTCCACTACTTTGTTGTTGTACATTCTCACTCTTAGTGTCCTTACTGCCTCAACACATCAAAGTGTAATAACATGCTGTAACCTTGCAATCTCCCACCCTCTTGCTTGCCTTCATCTTTGCAAACCTCACTCTACTTTCACAATCCCCCTTTACCCATCTGACGCCTAGATTAGCTTGTGCAACCCCTACCCATTTGATCCACGAAGGAGACAAGCTCCCCACTCCTCAAAGATGGTACTTGTCCTAAACCCTGAAACCTTTCTTTAAATCCTAGAACTCCTTACCCTCAAAACTCCCGAAGGAGGTGAAAAACTTCGTCCACGTTCAAAAACAAAAATTCTTCTACACCTAAGCTAAATGCGAAAACTGCTTTCCATGGTTAAGCCTACGCCTCCAACTGGAATATGACCCAAGGCCTTATGCTATAACTTTCATCGCTCTACTATGATGAGCAACTAACCATAATTGTAGGTGCTACAACCTTGGCACTTGCAAATGAGAAAAAGTGACAATAAATATGTTGCCTACAATAGGTCATCACAAGTTTGCCACATATATCATCGCCAAATCACAATCCACCATAGTTTTTGGGCATTCTCCTAACAAGGCTCATCCTAGTAGTACAAAGTTTGGGCCTTCCAAATTTAATAGCAGTTGGATAATTCACCAAAATGTGCCTCTTAATACGAGTTGAACGATACAAAATTCCTCCAGAATACAAAGCCTACTATATATGAACTTCAAGGACTCTTTATAGCTCTACTTGTTGGTATATGTGAGATAGTATGTCTAGTTTGATAATAGCCAATGCTAAAGCTTTGAGATTGCTGCAGGAAACCATGATAAAAGCCTCCCATTATTTCATTACAATGTTAGCAATGCTAGGAGGCTTCAGCTCAGTGTTTGGGGCCTCTAGAGCCTCTTACTCAGGTGTAGTTCTAGAGCCTCTTACAAGTAGTTCTAGATTTCTACAGTCTTGCATAATATTTTTGGAGAAGGGTCCCCCAGAGACAAAAGAAGAAAAGGCAGGCCTCTAATGCCACATCTACCTTGTAAATTACTAGAAAATGGTCATCCTACCCTATCCAGATAGAAACACAGGTGGCACATGTGTAAACTACAAGAGAAAAGGACTAACAACAAAGCTTAAGATCTATCACAACAAAAAATCAACTTAGCATTTCTATGGATGATCATGACACACTTATCATGATATGCCACTACCATAACATGAGTCAAAGGACTGATGCATAAAACTTCGCTCCATTCATTTAATATCATAATAAAATTGTATTCCATAGAGCTTAAGAATACAGATGCTATTTATATAAATTCTACATATTACCACAAGCAGTAACATTAATTAATTTCAAAGGCTCGTTCAAGACTCTCCTGCCTCTGAAGGAGCTTAGCTGTGCTCATATGCAATATTTATAAAATAATGCATTTGATGAAAAGCTGTGATGCAAACACGAAAAGTGTTAAAGCAAATCTACCTGAAAACTTCTCTTAGATCTCTTGGATGAAAACCACATCCATTAAACGATTCTTTATAAATTTGCATATTTACAAATAAGAATAATGTTTGATTCAATGACGCCATTGACAAAGCAATAGCTTAAGATAATTTACTTTGTACCTCCTCATATCTAGGTTGATGTGAAAGACATACAAATTGGGGGATCAACCTGGCACAATGCAAGAATGGCTGAAGGAATAGTCCAAATACCATCCCCACATATCAAGCCAGACGCCATAGCACCTGCATAAACATCTGCCTCTTCCTTATTCAATCTTTCCCAAACAAATAAAATTACGGTCCCCACAAACATATCAATTGCAAAATATGCCCCTATGTAGAAGGGGATAGCCATAGCCATGGGAATGGGGATAAACCGAGAGACTTTAGAAGGTACTAAGTCTCTAGTTACGTTCAAAACCACAGCAAATGTAAATAAACTACAGCAAAATTCAAGGCAATGGGAAGGAAGTGCAGAGAAACCCTGTACACCAATGAGGGCCATTTCCCGGAAGATCACTGCCAGAGGTGCCTTGTATTCCCCATCAGCTGATCCTACGTCAAAAGCTGTCCAGAACATCCAGAAAGTAAGAGGGGCTAAGATGCAACCCATTAGTGTGCCAGCTAATTGGCTCATAAACATGGAGCGGGGTGAAGAAGCCGTGAGATAACCAGTCTTGAAATCTTGCATGAGGTCTGATGCAGTGGAAACAATACTCATCATCACCCCACACGTTGCCAGCCCAGCCATTACTCCTCCATCACTGCCAATCCAAGAGGCGAAGATAAATAGTCCAAGCTTCCCATATGTGGATGCTAAATTCCAATCAGTCAGACCTGCTCCATAGGCATTGCAAAAGGCCAGAGCAGGGGCCACACAATAGCAGAGGAGTACCAAATACCACTTCAACGCTGGGAACAAGAGAGGAATGACACCAATAGCAATGGCTGCCAATGCCACATATCCGGAAGCTGCTACCCACAAAGGAATACCTTCTTTCATAAATATAACATTAAGCTTCTTCTCATCCATTGCTACAGGTGCATTCTCCCCATCTGTTCAACAGAGTACCACACAAAAAACCAAAGCACAAAGGTCAAGTGTGTTCCTGATAGTGGCAACCTTCCACTCTAAACCCAAAACCAAACACCGAAATCTCTCCCCCCCCACCCCCATGCCCACCCCATTTAATACATCTGTATACCAATGCAACAATTTCAACAAGTTACAAAAACCCAATTTCTCCTTGAGTGGCATTGATGTCAACAAAAAGTAGCTTTAAGACTACTGCCCAATGTCAGTGCACATAGTCAAACAAAAAAGCCAAATAAAATGAATAATGCACCATTAACATCCACAAAAAAGTACTTATGATCTGGCCAACACAATAATCCAGTAAAAATGCAAGCTTTGCATCGCAAAGTTTCTAAACTGGAGATAAACCACACGTGCACAGGTTCCTCTCGGTTCGGGTTCCTCAGTGTGCCTTGGCCGAAAGAACCGGTTCACCTTTGGTCTCTACATAGTGGTCGGATGATGCATCTCTTCTAACTGGGCTGGGTCTCCATATACCTTGTGCTCTCCACTATCAGATGCCACCCCTTCTTTGCCTTTGGTCTTTCATCTCCAGTCTTCCGATCGCTTGGTTCTCTCCATCTATTCCACCTCGGCGAAGGTGCTCCTCTTGTCTAGCAGTGTACTTTTTCCAGCATTTAGATCTCATTTCAGAAATCTGCTATGGCTCAAGTGTTCTGACAATGGCTTGTTCA
This sequence comes from Dipteris shenzhenensis, assembly GCF_047967505.1. Taxonomy (NCBI): domain Eukaryota; kingdom Viridiplantae; phylum Streptophyta; class Polypodiopsida; order Gleicheniales; family Dipteridaceae; genus Dipteris; species Dipteris shenzhenensis. The sequence goes on from NC_141607.1 coordinate 39,960,595, forward strand.
CATTCTTCCATCTAGACACATGTAGATGCGTAGGTTCTAAGAAGTTACAGATCTTCGCTTGATACCCGTACACTCGATTGAAGTAGGATATCACTTCAATCACTTGGTGCAATTTGTTCTTCATCAACATGAATCCTTGTGCACTCAGTGACTATGCTTTTGGTGAATGCCCATTCCACTAAAGATTTTCTCCCTCTTTTACAGTGTTGTCCCACTTTGATCCCCAAATGTCACGGTCTTTTTTCCTCACTCCTCGAATGCTCACTATCCAGATGCTCATTCTTGCAGTCTATTCAGCTAGCCTACACGCCATGATACTACCGATGCCCTGAGGTGTAAAGGAAACCGAGCATCACTAACTTAAGTTGTTGTACTGCGGACGAAATGTATCAAGACATATGCGCAATGAACATTAAAGGACATGCACCAAGAACTGAAGGAAAAGACAAGGTATCTTATAGATGGGGCTCTGGGTGCCAGTCTGTGGCTGCATGATCTGAGCATGATCTGTGCTATGCATACACCTCCCCTTGGTGCAATAGCGTAGTGTTATCTCAACTGTGAATCATGCAACCTCCGGCTCTCAGTCAAAGTCTAGCTACTGCTTAGTCCTCATCGCCTCCTTTTACAGGTGGTGTGTAGCCTTTGCTTGAGAGCTGGATGTCGTTTCCTGCACAGGTTTCTTGATCTTCTTGCAACGTCTGTACTGCCTGTTCATGCTTCGTGCCACTGCACCAACTGCCTTGAGGATCTTTGCGTGTCACTCCACCAATTGACTGCCACCTCGACACCGTGACTTGGCCACATCCAAGGCGAGTCGTGTGGTTGTCAGGGGTTAACGGAAACCTCATTCTTTAATATAGGACTTGATGAAGTTTTGGTCACCTTCAGGCCATTATGTCAATTGTCTCCACAAATCAAAGATCAAACGATCACATTCTTGAAAAATATGCCAGGGGCATCTTAAAGAGTCCTATGGTGGTGAATCAGTGCTCAGCCTATGCTTTCCTCATGTGAGAACAGAGTCCACAAGTATTCGTGGAAATAGATGGGGTGAGACTGAACGATGTCTTCTTGAATAGTGGAGCCGCCATCAACATTATAGCCAAGATTACAATGCAACAGCTTGGTTCAAGTGAAGTGCATTTTCAAGTGTGGATGGTTGATCAACAAAAAGTGATGCCACTAAGCCGTCAAAGGAATTCCCAAAAAAAAAAAAGTGGTGTCAACGTTTTATAGAACTTTGTTGATTTAACATGACCAGGGATGACCTCACCCATCCTATCCTGCTCAAAAGGTCATGCTTGAGATCTGCCAAGGCTATTCAAGACTGGTCTGCTCATAAGCTACCCTTGGGATCAACATCCTTGGCAATTAGGTGTAATCGCACCAAGGCGTCTCACCATAAGCAGATAGAAATGGGAAAAGAGGATTTTGAAGAAGAAACTAGACAGAGGAGGAAGGGTGGTGCTCTCCTTCTTACAACAAGATGGTGTTGCAAAACAGAAGAACCGGTCTTTAATGGAGATCGCCAAGTGTATGCTTAAGGGCAAGTATTTGCCTGATCAGTTTTGGGTAGACTCTCTCATATGCGCAAAATATGTCCTGAATAGGGCACCTACTTGGGCTTGTAGACAATTACACCTTATGAGACACGGACAGGTCATAACATGGCACTTTCTCACATGAGGGTGTTGTGGATCTTTGGCCTTTGCTCATATTCCTTCTCAGCTGAGGCATAATTTTATGATAAGGAAGTCAAATGCATCATCATAGGCTACAGCTTACAAATCAAAGGTTACAGGTTGTTTCAACCCAACATAGCAAATATTGGGATGTTATTTTTGCTAAACACATGCTGCCTTACCTTGGCTGGACCACAAAAGGGAGCCTTATGTGGATGCCTCGGATGTGTTTGATATCTTGCTGCCGCTCTTTTGATCTATTGCAGATTCGATAAGCCTTTGTAGGGTCAAAGGTGCACAAAGATAGACGCATGGCAATTTGCTTGATGTTGCATTAATTGCCACTGCATGTAATAAGGAAACTCTATGTAACCGAGCTATACCTAGGGTTGATTTGCAATATGCTGCTTCCTGGTATACCAATCATGGAACTCTTATTACTTTCATCAGTCTTCAAGAGTGCATATTTCAACATGTCAAATTGATAAGGAGCCTTTAACCCCCATCCAGTCTATGTCAATGGCTTCTTCCTCCCTTGGACTCAATTATCCAACAAATAAGTTAAGGGCTCACCTCCCTGTGAAACTCCGTGCTCCCACGTCATAAGTTTCATCCTGCAATGTTGAATCTCTAGTTTAGAACAATTGCTCTACATGGGCTGATGAATTATGCCCCGGGCTGCCAAAAAAATGAGCAAACTCTCGAGACATGTACTCACCGCCCCCACCCCTCCCCCAAACCCAGAGTTTACATCCACTCTCATTTTCAGCCATGGCTAAAAAATCTTGAAGCACACAAAAAATCAGACTTGGCCTTGACAGTATAGAGCCATGTGTGTCTAGTGCAGTCATCCACAAAAGTGACAAAATAATAGAAACCCCAAAGAGAAGCTATCTCCATCAGACCACAGACACCACTGTGCACTAAGTTGCACTTCTTAGATGCACCAAGGGTCCCATCTTTTGGGAATGAGAACCGATGCATTTTACCCAACAAGCAACCCTCACAAATGTGCTATTTAAGTGCATGCATCTTTGCAAGATCCAAAACCATGTTCGGTGGATCATAGAAGAGTGACTCTATCCCTTGACACAGAAGCAACCCCAACCTGTCCAATTCCTTTGACAAGATAAGAGGCATTGTTTGCATAAGTGACAATGCCCCCCTTGGGAGCGTCACTCAATGTCTGAAATAAATTGCTGCATGATGTAACGTGCTTGGAAACACCACTATCAAAACACCACTCAGAGTCAGAATCTGAAAGTGATAAGACTGAAGCATTTAATGACGGATTATAATGGCATCTCACAACAAAGGCCCACTCATCATGAGCAAAATGTGCTGCCTCATGGGTGTGCTCATTGGCAGCTGGTGCATTTGTGGTCTCAAGAATAGAAGCAGCCAGATTTTGACGACACTGCTCCTCTTGTAGGATTAGAGAAACAAGCTGATCAAAGGAATAGTGGTTGGGGTTACCCATAGCTGAATAGAGCTTGGGGTTACCCATAGCTGAATAGTGCTCAAAAGTGAGCTGAAATTGAACCCAAAGGCAAAGGAGATGATTGCAAGTGTTAATCCTGCAAGCGCTGATTTCCCAGAAAGGAAAGTATGCTAGAAAAGAGGAAATTTTGAAATATCTGCTCAATGTCACTGCAGCAGCATGAAATCATCGCAATAAACTATCACCGGCCTAAAAAAGCCCCAAAATCCTCCAAATTAGACTCTTAAAAATAGCAAATATCTGCAAATCTCACTCACGCTGAGTGGAAACAACGCTGCCAAATGCCTTTTCCTCTGCAAAATTGCAGGCCAATGGCAAAAGACCCAATTTGTAGAGCAAAATTGAGCCAAAAAGAGGACAACTTGAAGAGAAGTCCCCCAATTTGGAAAAAGAGAGCGCTGCCCGCGTCCCCCCCCTTCCTCTTCCCCCTGCCTACTTCGAGGCCCCAGCCGGGTTGCCTACTTTGAGAGCCCCTAGTTGGGGCTGTACAGGCAGCGCTGCCCTTAAGAAGGGGGTGCGACCCCCCCCCCCAGCTATTCGTAGGGCCTAGTGCCCTTCAGTGACCGCCCAGCACCTCCACGCTGGTCTGCCCATCTCGAGCTGCAAGTGACGACAAAGCCCTCGACTCCAAGACCCTGCCATCGTAGGGGCAGGGTATTCTCGTTGCAGCACTACGCAAGACCCCTTTGGCGGCTCCTCTCCAATCGTGAAAGCGCGTCCTCAGCAAGGTGACAGCCACCCAGGCACTACAGCCTCATCTATTGGGCTCAAGTCGGTGTATTGTGCTTCAAGGAAGAGACCAAGCCAGCCCTCAGTTCTTTGGGGTTGTCCCTCATTTCAACTCCCCTTGGATCACACTCAACCAGCTCTCCTCCCAAGAATTCAGCAGACACCCTTTCGGTTTTTGGTGGGCAAGCTCTTGGCCTCTCATTTATTACGAAGGAGCTTTTCTCTCACTCATTCGAGGAGCGGGCACCATAGCTTCTTTTTAGGGCCTTCCTTTCTTTGTCCTCCTTACCTTCTTTCTCTCTATCAGTGGGTGGTACAGTTTTTGCTTTCCTTGAAGATTGGGCTTTTGGTGGCAACCCATGGTCTGGCTAGAGGGGCTCTATGGCAGCACCCTCGACTACCTCAGCCATCAAAATGCAGCAAGAGAGGCAGGGAAATGGGCTGCCTACAAAGATGGCAAAGTGATTATTCGAGAAAGAGTCGCCAGAGGTGACAAGGGAGAAGGGGAGAACGAAGAGGGTGAACTATGACGGTGCCAGAGCCGGGAGAAGAGTGCACAAAACAAGCTGAGTATGGCTGTATGGAACTGTAATGGCACACTTTGGTCCGACCCAGGTAGCTTCTCGGAGACATACACTGGCAGAGACATCATCTTCTACACTGAGACACATGAGAGCCCAGAGAGAGGGCTGGCCACAGTGACAAGGTACACTTGGGAGTCTGCTTATAGGAAAGAAATGAGGAGAGATAGTGGGGTGCGAGGCTCTGGAGGAGTAGCTGTCCTTTTCAAAACACACTTGAGACCACTCATATTTGTGGTACGGAGAGAGGAACGTGCACGTCACATGTGGATACAAGTGCAGCCACTAGATGCGCAACCTATCTTCATTGCGGTATGCTATTTCCCCCCACACACGTCATCATATGCCCATGATGTCACTACAGAGGGGCACAGCCCTTATGAGAATTGCGATACATGAGGATATCATAGAGGCCTCCAGATAGGGAGACACCCTCCTTATGGGGGATTTCAATGCAAGAACAAGGGACAAGCAAGTGGGCTTACTTGACTTCACATATGAGAGAGATCCCCACATGATGCCACAGTTAGATGCAGTAGAACTTGGGATTCAGAGACTCTCTGCAAATACTTCACATGTGACAGCATACGAGCGACACCTGCTTGAGTTGGGAGCTGTCCACGACCTTATCATCTACAATGGCCTTCAGAGATGGCCATCATCTGAGGGATTCACATGCACAATGGACTACTTACTGGGCCCACTGGCTTTTGTCTCACGAATACATGACCTCACCATACCCCCCCCCCCACTTGGAGCCGACCACTCATATCTAGCCTTTTATGTTCTTGCTACTACACCAGGCACAAGGAGAGTCCCTACCACTACCCGTACCTAGATCCACTTTGACCGTGCCCTGGATCCAATGTATGTGTGTCACTTAGCTAGAGAGCTTCCGGCCTTATTAGAGGCTGATCTAGACCTCGCCCACACCTCAGCTACCCTTGTCATAGTGATACAGAATGCTACCACTAGATCCTTTCCTACGACCCGATCTTCACGGGTACGAGATGGGAAGATGCCTCAAAACCCCTATTTTGATGATGAGTGCAGAGAAATGTGAGCCCACCTCACACGGGAGCGAGTCTTGGGTCAGTTGACGCCACACGAGGCACAAAGGATCTTTCAACGGCTGACACGCCGCAAGAGACGAGCCTTCCTCACACATAGGATGGATGAGATCATCAGATTAGGAAACCCAACCACTAGGTGGGGATTCCTCGCGAAGGGAAAGCCACCCATCCCCATCACCAATCCGAGAGTGTGGCACACTTATGCATGCTCCTTATATGATGTCCGAGGCAGACATCGCCAAACATGTCCACTATGCCCAGGCCCACTACTTGTCATCTATTCACTACGCAGAATGTGCAGGCTGCACTTCGCCGGCTCCACAGCCGGATCACGAAGGCCTTCAGACAAAGCACTTCGCACATGGGCAGGAGGTCCTAGCACCGATCCTTGCACATATGTTTAACCTTGCAGTTTGCCACGGCTTCCGACCAGCGTGGAGCACCACTACTATCATACCAATACACAAAGCACGAGATCCCATGGACACCAGGAACTATCATACCCTCATGATTGGCCACACACTGGCCAAGATCTATGGATCGGTACTAGAGAGAGAGATCAGTAGTCGTACAGAGGCACGGGGGCAACGAGCACTAGGGCAAGCAGGATTCAGGAGGCAGCACTCTACTCTAGACCACATTTTGACTTTGAGGGCTATCATTGAGGAGGCGAGGTCCAGACATCAGAAAGTCTACACATGCTTCCTAGACTTTCAAAAGGCCTTCGACATTGTTCCACGATCCCGCATGATCAGGAGACTACAGGAGATGCAAATACCAGAGATGCTGATTTGGGGTGTGATGGGCTTGTATGAGTCAGTCAGAGGCAGGGTTCGTGCCCCAGGCGGCCTATCAGATTGGGTCGAGAGCACCATTGGGGTGAAGCAAGGCTGCCCTCTCTCACCGACTCTTTTTTTATTCTACATTGATGAGATCACATCTTTCATAGATCGCCTAGGTGGCGAGGGCTCATCACTAGGGGATCTCCTCATACAAATACTGTTATATGCTAATGATATAGTCCTTATAATCAGTATCCCTTGACCAACTATTCTGTGCGATAGAGTTACTGGGCAATCTAGTCGATGCAATCAATTGACCCTTCCTTGTCCTTCCCCGACCCCCAACCAACCATTAGCAGCAGCCACTGTAGGGATCTTCCGACCTACAACTACAGCCAACCAACGCCCAATCAACCAACAGCAACAGCTAACCACCCAATGCCTGCATAGGCATCTCCGTCACTGCATCAATCCGCCGCATGCGCCGCCTCTCTTGCTAGCAAAGCTTAGAAAAAATCTAAAGTAACTCTTAGGTTAGTTTTTAACCACAGTTAGCTATAGGATTTAGGTTAGGGTTAAGTTACTACGTCAAGGTTAAGTTAGTTTAGGTTAGCCTAACCCACTGTCATAACCATCCTAGTGGTCTTAGGGTCATTGTCCTAACAGCCCTAGGTGACATAGGAAAACCCCCCCAAAAAAAAAAGGGGAGGGAAAGAAGGAAAAGAGGGCTTTACCTCTTTCCAAAGCCTTCTACAGCCCCGTTTGGGCTCATTCCGGCTCCGTTTCAATGCCTCTTCCTCGATTTTCCTCTTGAGCTTTGACATCGACACTTCCTGTGTGCTGCACACACAGCATCAGGTGCTATTACAGCAGCATTTACTTCTGCCTATCTGCTTCCTTTCTTGCAGGACTTTTTGCACGAAGCTAGCTACATTCGAGCTCCTTTCTCCCGTGACAGTCAACATGGCTCCCAAGCGTGCCACTCTTGTTGACTACATGATAGCCATGAGGCTGCTCAGCGTGACCATGTACATACCACAGTTGGTGCATCCATTGGTGGTTCAGAAGTCCCTACAACTCAGCCCCTCTCTCCTACATCTCGGGATGCTTAGGCACAGTTCCTGGGAGCATTATCCTCCAAGATCCATGATACATTCCTTCAATTGGGACAGCAGATTGGTGAGTAGATATCTCAACGGATTGGCCAATAGCTTGGCGCATTATCTGACAAGAGCAAATAACATATGCCCCAACATGGGGATCAGTCAGACAGCCATGATGCATTCTCCCCATTTTCGAGGCATTGAGGACGCAGTCCCTACAGTACCGAACTTGAGGCTATCTTACAGTTTACGACTCTCTGCACCTGTACTGATAGAGCAATCTATTTTGGGCCGAACTACTGGAGTGCATTCGACGAGTGCTCCTACGAGCACAGTTAGCCCTTTCACCACACCAGCCAGCATGCCTAGATTTGTTTTGCGTTCACTTGGAAATCCATAGCAGTGGGAGAGAGGTCAATCTTCCTCTAAGCCTTTTGGTATGCATTCCTTGCAACGAGATGCATTTGGCGGTTATACATAGCCAAGGATCCATGCTCCCATTCCACCGCCGAGGAGTACTTATAGTCATACACAGCCTATGCATCAGAGTTTTGGCTCTACATCTCATCAAAGTGTTGATTATGGATAGCAGCCCGGGATTGATGATATGTTGTCTCACGCATTGTGCTCTTACCGTGCTTTACCTGAGTCCATCCTTGAGGAGATGCCATTTCATAATTACATGAACTTACGCGTGATGAGGCCCGTGCATTTGAGAGTGGTCAGAGCAAAAAAAATGCAGCAAAAGATGCCAAAGATAAGCTCACTGTGCACAAGTTCAAGGTGACATGCGCACTCCAAATGAGCTGGAAGAGTGACTCATGAAGCTAGAAGATTACTTCCGCTTCTACCCCAAGTCTCATGAGGATCGCATCATTTTTTATGGCATGCATATGCAGGATTATGCTCACACATGGTGGTGGTATATGAGGGATTCACCTCAAAAGACAACCACATGGAAGGGATTCAGGTCACTACCTTCGTATCCTCACTCATATCAAAGCAATACTTGGCTGAGTTCTATGCATTAACACATACCGGAATGGTCCAAGAGTATCTGCAGCGTTTTTGGAGGCTTTCTTGGACATATTTGGAAAGGGCCCACTGAGCGAGCTGCCCAACTCGCAGAGGTCTTTGAGCCTAAATATGCCAGTAGATATAAGGATGCAATGGGCAGCACTCGTGGGACTGTATATGATTCAGAAAAGAAGCCTAAATGGGCTCAATGACATGATAAGAAATCTGCAGCAGCACCATTCCCCAGATTGCCTATTGTATCGGGCGGCAAGATGCCGTATGCAAAGCCCTACAGAGATCCTGATGCCAAGCCAAGAGGCAAGACATATGCTGGGAATGAAAAATCAGAGATCAAACAACATACAAGGGCAATTATAGACAGCAAGAAGAAGGAAAATCTATGCTTTAAGTGTGGTGAGAAGTGGACGCAGTGAGAAGTGGACCCCTGAGCATCGAGATGTTTGCAAGATGTGCAACACTGGTGTAGCCAAACTCAGTATGATCATCGAGCTATCTGACAATGAGGAATTGGTAGATGCTACAGACTCCCTGGATGCCTCTCATGATGAGATGGAGGGAAGCATATGTGCCAGAAGAAGCCCCAAACACTGGGGCCACAAAGGCTGCTGAGTTTCCTTTCGATCCTGGTGGTGCTATTGAGTCTCTCTCGCATGCTAGTCTCCCGTGGTAGACGACACTGTATGCATAGGCGTCTTTTGTGGAGCATCATCTTGCCATGCCATTCCATGTACGGGATGATGCAGATGGGAATGCTCCTGTGGCTGAGGAGGAGATTTATTGGATGCTCAGCCAGCACTATATGCTATCTCCCCTGATACATTGATGGTTGCCAAGAGCACTAAGACTATCAGATTAAAGGGTAAGATCAAGGGCCGGACTGTTCACATGCTTGTGAGCACTCATAGCTTCATCAACACCAAGACCTTGCAAAAGTTGGGGCTGATTGCTACAGAGATAGACCACGGTCTGAGAGTGGTAGTGGCCAATGGACAGCATATGATTAGTAGACTGTGTTACCAGGGTGCAAAGATCAAGCTCTCTGATGACTATGATTTTGCAAGAGATCTTTTTGCACTGGACATGGGTCCGATTGATATTGTCTTGGGCTGCAACTGAATGAAATCTTTGAAGAATTCAGCATGGATTTGAATGCCTTGAACTCCGCTTTGCACACAGGGGTAAGCAAGTGGTATTACAGGGCATGACAGCCCCGAAAATGCAGGTCATTTCAGCAAGACAGTTGGCCAGAGAGCTCAAGAACGAGAATGCCATCTACACCCTGAATGTATTTATAGCTCATAAGAGAAGCATTCCACATGTGGATGACTTAGATATGCACAAATTGCTCTCTGAATTTGCTAATGTATTTGCTGATATGCCATCCCGATTGCCTCCCAAGAGGGATGTGGATCATGCCATTTTTTTGGAGCCCGGCAGTAATAAGCACATAAACAAAGCCCCATACCGTCTTTCTAAATTTGAGCAGGAGGAAGTGGCAGTACAGGTGCGATAATTTCTTGAGAAGATCTTCGTCTCTCATAGCACTTCTCCTTTTGCCTCCCCAATGCTTCTGGTGAAGAAGAAAGATAGACTGTACCACATGTGCATTGATTACAGGGATCTTAACAAGGCCACTATCAAGAACAGGTTTCCAATTCCCCGAATTGATGACATGTTGGATGAACTCAAGGGTGCTCAGCTTTCCACGAAGATAGATTTGAGGTCTGGCTACCATCAAATCGGGTGAAACAAGGAGATGAGCACAAGGCGACCTTCCGCACAGAATGGGGCTTGTATGAATTCAAGGTGATGCCGTTTGGATTGACTACATGCACCGGCCACCTTCAGACACTCATGAACAAGATATAGTAGAGAAGCTAGCCTACTGCATGCTAGTTAAATATAGTTTCACAGCCGGAGTAAGGCAAGAATAACAGTAGATAGTGACAAAGGGAAAGGACAACATGAAATTCATGTGCGAATTCATATTGGTACCTGGAATTACATGTAGAACCACAGCTAATGATGGGCTGCACTAGCAACAGGCTAGGATGCAAGTCCTAGTTCAAGGCAGCCAAGGGCAATGTAGGCTCAGCTGGAAAGAAAGTGTACTAGATTGCAAATAATTAGTGAATGTGTACAACAGCAAGGAAACCCCCCCACCCCATGTTTAGGTTTGGGTCTAGCAACAATAGCAATATGACTTATGGGACAGCCTCCCTAAGATGCCACGTGGCAACATTTGGCTTCCCACTTAAATGCTACTCAATTACAAGCCATTTTAAAATAACCTACTAGGCTAAAATGACTAAGGAAGGATCACCTTTGTTACAATTCCTCCCTGCCCAAAAGAAAAATTGCCTTCAAATTTGCAAGAGAAATGTAACAAAATTACAGCTCATAAAAAGAAACTCATATCTGGTCATCCAGTGGAGAAAACAGCGAATCCAGCAGCCAATGAGTCCCTCAAGGTAGGCTGGACTGCAGCAGCATCATGGGTGGAATAGGAAGAAATCACCACAGCTCCATGTAGCAAGGAAATTGACCATTCCCAAACAAGTCATCAGCTGAGCAAATATGGATATTGGTCTATGATAGAAGCTGGCTGCCATGATGACTCATCATCTGGTAATCCTTGCCATTTAATGTAGTACTCAGTATAGGATTTATTCCTGTCCTTGAATCAATGATTCTCTCAGGTATATACTGTGTTGATCCCTCCTCATCCATGGGTGGAAGCTCCTCTATAACCTGGTCTAAGGGACCCAAACACTTCTTCAAGAGAGACACATGGAAACATTGTGAATTCTTGCTGAAGGAAGAAGCTCTAATCTGTAGGCTACATTCCCAATCTTTTGTAGCACCTCATAAGGACCATAATAACGATGAGCCAACTTACTATTGGTATTTCCCTTTAATGAAGCTGATGCTAGTGGGAGAGGAATTGGTGCTGTCCTAAAGCAGCCTCATGGAGCAGTGAAAGGAAGAGAGAAGTCTGGGCATACCAAAATAGGAGCTGAAGATAGGGCAAGCTTCAAGTGCTGGAAACTCTTTTCTGCCTCAAGAGTCCATCTAAAAGAATCCTTCTTTGGAAAGTCTATAAGAGGAGCAGCTATCTTGGCAAAATGCTTTATAAACCTTCTATAGAATGAAGCAAGACCAAGAAATCCTCTGAGCTGAGTCACATTGGCTGGCTGAGGCCACCCCACAATGCATCTCACTTTATTAGGGTCCACCTTTATCCCATTGCTGCCCACAATATGACCCAAATACTCCACCTCACTAGCCATGAAGGTACACTTGCTCATCTTGGCAAAGAGTTGATGGAATCTGAGAGCTTCCAGAATCTGTCACACATGTGCAAGGTGGTCCTCCTTGGATATGCTGTAGATAAGTATGTCATCAAAGAACACCAAGGCATATTTATAAAGGTATGGCTGAAGTATCTTATTCAACAAGGCTTGAAAGGTAGCTGGGGCATTGGTGAGCCCAAATGGCATCACCTTAAATTGATACAACCCTCTTTCAGTTTTGAAAGCTGTCTTTGGCCCATCTCCTTCCCTCATCCTAATATGATGGTACCCAGATCTTAAGTCAATCTTGGTGAAGAACTTTGCCCCCTTTAATTCATCCAATAGGTCATCTATTCTAGGAATAGGGAACCTGTTCTTTATAGTAATTTTATTGAGACCCTATAATCAATGCATAACCTGTAAGACCCATCCTTCTTCTTCACCAATAGGACAGGAGATGCAAATGGAGATTGGTTATGTGTAATAGAGTCCCTGTCCAATAACTCCTGGACCTGCCTAGCAGCCTCCTCCCTCTCCACCTTAGACAACTTGTAAGGAGCCTTATTGACTGGTTTAGAACCAGCTTCAAGATTAATGGCATGATCAATGTCTCTTTTGGGTGGAAGGCAATGTGGCAAGTCAGCAAATACATCTGAGTACTGCTGTAACAGTTCCTGCATATCACGATCTTCAACCAAGAATTCATTGGAACCCTCAGACTTGGGAAAAATGGATAGCATATATGGCACACACGTATCTGAGATCCCTTTCCAATTTCCTGGAAGATATGATAGCCAGTTTAGGTGCTTCATAGCCCTTCAAATATATCTCCTTACCTTTATGGGAAAATCTCATAAACCTCTGATGGATGTCCATGGTAATCTCCCCAAGTGATTGCAGCCAATCACAACCAAGGACAATATCAATGGGCCCCATGTCCAGCATGAACAAATCTCCTTCGAAGACGTATTTTGATGACAAGTGTATTTCAGTACCTTGACAACAAGACTGCTGATAGAATACTCTCCATTAGCCACTTGTACCTGCAAGCCATGATCAATAGTGGTAGGCTGTAATCTTACTGCCTCAATAGATTTGGAATTAATGAAGCTGTGAGTACTCCCACTATCAACCAATATGTGGACTGATCTGCCCTTAATTGTCCCTTGTAGCGTACGTGTATGGGCATTATGAGACCCCAATAATGCCTCTGGAGAGATGCTGTAAGTAACAGACTGGGATCCCAAAACACCTCATCATCATCCACACACGAGTTCCCATCTGCTTCTCTGTTTTGACTACAAATCACCATCAGTTGTGGTATTAGAAACAATACACCCGCCTGGGTCGAATGGGAAAGAGGGTTCACGGTTGGAATCATGAGAAACATCATTGTCTCCATGATCATCACCTACACAGTCATGGAATTCAACCTCTGCAGTAGTGTCTTCATAAGAAGGGTCATCATCAAGCTCTAAGATCATACTCAGTTTGGCACCTGATTTGGCCTTACACATATTGCTTGGATGAATTCCATAGATGAATTTGAGCAGCCTACTACTCTCATCAATACCATGAACAAACAAGGACAATTTCCAAAACTGTTTAATATAGTTCCTCACAGAACCTTGCTGAGATAAGTCATACCATTGGCAAACAAGCTTATCTCCAGCAATAGAGGATACAAATGTCTGAAACATCTGCTCCTTAAATTCCTCCCAAGAATGAATAGTGATCCCCTCATTTTGAAGATTCCTCCACCAGGAATGAGCATAATCCTCCATGTGTAGGGCTGCAAATCTGATTTTTCTTTGATCACTTCTAGGACAGAGCAGGAAATAGTCTTCCATCTTGCTCAACCATTCGTCCAGTTCATTAGGAGTGCAGGTATCCACCTTGAACTTTGATAGAATAATCTTATCCTTGATATCCTTGTCCTGATGAGAAAGACCCTTAGCCTCAACAGATTTCACTGTTTGGATATATCGGGGAAAAGGCATTACACCCTAAGATCAGGTGGTAGAGACTTAACTGTGACATAAAACATCCACTTCATGACTGCTTTCCATAGGAGGAGTGTTTCGTGAAGGTTCCTTGTATTGGTGGACATTTGGCTGGGCAGTTCTTCTTGCAAAAGCCATGAAACCCACTGGTCTTCCATTAGTATCCTGATTAGGAACTTCATCATCATCATCAGAATCACCACAAAAATGCTCCATAGGTCTCTTCCCCTCATGTATCTGAACCTTCTTGATCTAGTCCAATTTCTTGCTGAGTGTGGAAAATGAGTTTTGCATCCTCAATGCATTTGCTTTTATTTCATCTGTAGCTTCTCTAAGTGCCTGTATTATGGGATCAAGTGGACCACCTCCTTGAGGTTCCATACCTTGAGAAGTCTGCACTAGAGAAGATTCCTTCATATTAGCTTGCTCACTGCCAGCAGGAATGTCATTTTGATCATTATCAATCATTAGGTCCTCATCCATGACAATACCCTATGATGTTATTGCATCAACCACCACTACATTCTCCATGTATGGGTCATCTTCTGCTGGTATCTTCCTCGATTGAGATCCAACTCTCTTGGGAGCCATAGAGAAGATCAAATAACAATCTAAGCACTGTTTAGAATCCAATAGTACACAAGAGCATATAAAAGCACTATTTGGGCTCAATATATCATTGTGATAGAAGGATTATTCACTGGATTGAAAGAAACTGCTAGAATACTTGGCAATTAACTGTCCTACGCTTGCAGTTGTCGAATTGCTCAGCAAGAAAATTTTTTATCATATCAAACTTTGTCAGCTGCATCCATAGAGCTGGGCGAATATATGCACTAAGGCTGACCTGAAATGGCGTGGTAAATATGAGTTTCCGCAGCAGTTCTTCTATTCCAGCCAATCGAATTTTCTCATAGCTCCTCCATTTGAGCTCAAATCTCCACGAGAGTTTAGGAGCAGCACCTAGAGGCTATGGCGACCAGAACAAGACAAATATGACGAGATTTGGTGCATTCCACTAGTAGATCGCTGACTGACTGTCAATTCCACCTGCGACTGGATTTCGATTGCAATGTGGGGTCAAAACCTAATAACTTTGTGATTCCAGCACATAGGGGAGATCGGGAGATCAAGAGCTTTCTATTGATGCCAAAAGCCCCAAAATCTGAGCACTTGGAATATTAGGGTTCCTCACAGGCTGATATGTGGCAGAGAATGATTGGGACAACTTCTGGCGATGAAATTTTGCAGAGAGGTAGCCCTTGGCCTCAAGATAGTGTGCTCCAATTTTCAGAACCAAATAACAACATTTTCCCACGAAATTTCCTAGACAAGTACTTCGATACCTATGTAGAGAAGCTAGCCTACAGCATGCTAGTTAACTATAGTTTCACAGCCTAAGTAAGCACGAATAACAGTAGATAGTGACAAAGGGAAAGGACAGCATGAAATTCATGTGCGAATTCATATTTGTACCTAGAATTACATGTAGAACCATAGCTAGTGATGGGCTGCACTAGCAATAGGCTAGGATGGAAACTTCTTAGGCTAGGATGCAAGTCCTAGTTCAAGGCAGCCAAGAGCAATGTAGGCTTAGCTGGAAAGAATGTGTACTAGATTGCAAATCATTAATGAATGTGTAAAACAGCAAGGACACCCCCCCATTTATAGGTTTGGGTCTAGCAACAATAGCAACATGACAGCAATGTCAAGGCATCTCCCTAGAAGTCCAAGGTCTCCACCTATTGTCCTTGGTCCTTGCATTGAAAGCCCCAATGAGTAGAATGATTTTGCTGCCTTTGTGTGTCCTTATAAATCACCAAGAATGGAGAGACCTGCCATCTCCCTGATGCAATCCTAGCATAATCTAATGTATGTGGAGGGAAGTAGCATGAAGCAATGTACACTTCTGGGGTCTCGGATCTCTTGAGCCGGATGATGGATCCACATATAGCTGGCATGCTCATCCGTGCTAGTAACTATAATATGTGCCTGTAGATGAGAGTAGAAGAGAACTACCACTCTTCCTGACCCCCATAAAGCACTCCATCCGGGCGGGTCTATGACTTATGAGACACCCTCCCAAGTCATGGGACAGCCTGCCTAAGATGCCACGTGGCGACATTTGGCTTCCCACTTAAATGCTACTCAATTACAAGCCATTTTAAAAGAGCCTACTAGGCTAAAATGACTAAGGATCACCTTTGTTATAGATATTGCAGCCACTACTTTTCAGATTCATGCTGGTTTTTTTTATAATATCCTCATTTACAGCAAGGATAGGCAGGAGCACATGAAGCATGTGAAGCATGTGCAGGAAATTTTCAGGATGCATCAGCTTTATGTAAAGACCAGCAAATGCACTTTTATGGCAGAGGAGGTTGAGTACCTAGGGCATATTGTGAGTAGACATGGCATTCGGCCCTCGGGTGGATCCCACAAAGGCGAAATGCATTAAAGATTGGCCACAGCCACAAAACCCCACAAGCACTTTTTTCGCAAATTTGCGAAGAGGGCAAGTTCTCTTACTGACCTCTTGAAAAAGGATGCTTTTGTGTGGTCAAAGGAAGCACAACGCAGCTTCAAAGATCTGAAATTTGCTCTCACTCATGCACCTGTTTTGGTGTGCCCTGATTTTTCACGTCCTTTCATTGTGGATGCAGATGCCAATGGCAAAAGATTGGGGGCTGTTCTTAGTCAGGAACACAAGGTGATTATTTGCCTTTGAAAGCAGGAAGTTTGATGCCAAGGAACTCAATTACGATGTTTATGATCAGGAGATGTTGGCCATCTTGCATGCTTTCAAGAAATGAAACCACTATCTGTACGAGAGCAAAATTAAGGTGAAAACAGATCATAGGACACTCAGATTTGTCCTCACAGCCAAATTTGTCATATAAGCAAAAGAGGTCGTTGGCTGCAGTTCAATCCTATGATTTTGACATTGAGTACAGAAAAGGGAAGGATAATGCGGTTGCAGATGCCTTATCCAGAATGTGAGCTTGCAATTGGTCTGCTATCTCTACCATATATTAGGAGAGGATTCATGGCATTCAGGAAGAGTATATGCAGAATTCTAAGGCAGCTCCCATATTTTCAGATTTACAGAAGCCTTCTAGGTCACCCGGAATTCAAATTGCATAATTGGCTGTTGTGGTGCAAGGATAGGATTTTTTTAGTGCCAAACTCACAATATACACACCTGGTTTTGCAAGAAATGCACTCCTCTCCCATGGCTATGCATGCGGGTGTCACTAAGAGGTATGAGAGAATCAAACAGAGCTTCATCTGGGAAGGCATATGGCGGGATGTGGTTAAGTATGTGACTGAATGCTTGCCTCACAGGATTGCCTTTTGGTGAGAGGGGATGGGACAGCATTTATGTTGTGGTGGATAGAATGACAAAACACTCCCACTTCATACCCACGAAGACCTATTATTCAACATCACAATCAGTGATAGAGATGCAAAAATTTATGGGTCACTTTTGGCAGGAGTTATTTACACTAGTGGGTACTTTGCTCACACCTAGTACTGCATACCATCCTGAGACTGATGGATAGTCGGAAAGGGTGAACAAGTGGGTGGAGGAATGCTCGATGCACTTTTGTCATGATACTCAGAAATCTTGGGAAATCTTGGGATAGATGGTTGGCACTTGCTGAATTTTGCTACAAGAGTACCAAGCATCTTTTCCATTGGCATGAGCCCGTTTTGAGGCAATGTACAGATGCAAGGTTGGAATGCCCTCTTCACTTGCAGACATGGCTGAGAAAAATCAGCAAGCACGGAATGATTTGGAAAGGATGGATGCCCTTCTGCAGTTGGCTAAAAGGAATATGCACGATGCCCAAGCCAAAGTAGAAGAAGTATGTGGATGAACATAGGAGATATTTGTCTTTCAAAGAGGGGGATTATGTGCACTTGCGTCTCCATAAGAACCATTATGCCTCGCTCAAAGGAAATACCAATACAAAGCTTGCTCATAATCATCCGCAAGGTTGGAGAGGTAGGGTATTAACTCAAGCTACCCAGTACCTCCAAGATCCATGATGTTTTCCATGTCTCCTTGCTGAAAACATGTGGGACAGCATGTGCATGTCCTACTTGAGTTGCCACCTAT
Source organism: Dipteris shenzhenensis (assembly GCF_047967505.1). NCBI lineage: Eukaryota > Viridiplantae > Streptophyta > Polypodiopsida > Gleicheniales > Dipteridaceae > Dipteris > Dipteris shenzhenensis. Next base: position 39,978,506 of record NC_141607.1, read on the forward strand.
GGATGAGGAGGGTCATATCCTCTACGTTCATGAGCGCATTGTGGGTTTCAGAGACCGAGTACTCCGCAACACAGTATCCATTGAGTACCTCATAAGATGGAAAGGGATTCCATAGGATGAACAGTCATGGCAGTCAGAGAGTATTGTCCAAGAGTACCCCTATCTGTTACCAGGCTGATTAGCATCACTTGGATATCCCAGCACCTTTGCGTAGCAGCCAGTACATGTAATTTTGAGTGCAAAATTCTATGGGAAGCGATGGTTGTAATGAAAAGGGAAAAGGGGCTATGTTAGTGGTCTTTTAGTTGTGAATTGGGGAGGGATTATATGAGTCCCCATCCACCCTCATTTTGTACTGTAACATCTAATCCTATCTACTCCCTCCTCCTTCCTCCTATGTGCTGCCTACACTCTCTCTCCCAACCTCTATCTCTTCCCCTCACCCTTCTCTCTCTCTTCCTCTCCCTCTACCCCCTTTCCTCGATTCTCCCCCTTCCTCTCTCTCCCTTCTGCCAATTCTATCCCCTTCCTCCAATCTGGCCCTGCCTCCTTCATTGCACTTAAATGCATCATGGGCTGAACAAAAACCATGGGCAGCAGACAGAATATGGTGGAAAAAGAGAGAGATGATTTCCAGTATATCAAGTTGAGCTGGGAGTGGAAGAAAAAGGAATCACAGCATAGCATTCACACTGCCACTGAGGCCTCTGCAATAGCCGCTCAAGTCTATAAAGTTCGTAGGCTGAGAATGCGCACATGCAATCAGACAAAGCTGACTTGCTTCCATCATAATGAGCTTCATCTGCAGTCCATGACAAATCTCCAGAACAAATGCACGTCTTTGGAGATGAGACTGAGCACACAGCATGTCAGGAGGCTTTAAATGCCAAGAACAAGAAGCAGTCCTAATACTTGCAAGAAAGCATGTTTTCAGTACAGGGACAAGTATAATGAGCTCCACTGCATTACTCAAACGAGCATCTTGAGAGGTTCTTAGGGGTCCTTCATTTTTTTTGAGATGCTGCGCTGGCATCTAGTTGTGCTAGTACCTTGAGCCGTAATAAATGTTATCAAGCAAGGCATCCCTCTACTGCAAGAGGGCACGCCGCTCTCAGCAATCCATCTGTTTCAGGGCCTGCTTGCCACATTCGGCATCGAATGGCTTTCTCAGAGCCAAAAAAGTACAGAAGCTCTGTAAATAAGACACACGTAGGCATTCTGAATTGGATTCTTGCATTAGGACTTTGCATTTTAATCAGTAACCTTTCCGCTTACACAAAGCAATATTTTCTTTGTCATGCATGGAAAGACAGCCTGATTCGGCAATATCATCCACATAGACTGCTGATCCTTGTAAATCAGCGTGAAGGAAGGACCTCAGTTCCATCTCTTCATGCGTGCACCTTAGCTTGGATCTGATATTTGCCAACTAGTGTAATGGGAAGAGAAAACAAGTGCCTTCAGCACCTCCTACTCAACCCATAACCCTCAGGGGCTTGCAATACTTTGATCAGTCAAGCTTTTTATACCACTATCTGGCAAGGTCAGAAGATTGGTCTCAGTGTGTCAAGGAGCAGTTGGCTTCTCTGGACATTTGTCTACCAGTTGTAGTAATCCTGGAATCCTAGTGATTTTAACATTGACTCCATGACTTATCTCTATGGCTACTTCCTTGCTTACAGTTGCAGGGCTTTGCTGACTCACTTTAGCAGCAGTTATGTTTACTGATTAGAAATTTCCCAAGCTTGTCATCATGCATGTGACTTTCACCACTGGTTCTAATTTTACATTCCAGTCACAGAATTTTCTTCCCATTGTGGCAACCAGAACTTGCCACCTGGCATCCTAGCCCGGCCGTTTCCTCTGAAGAGAGGGTGCCATATAGCTCGACGAATCAGAATGTTCTCCATCTTTCCAGCAGGGAAAACTTCAATGCCAATTCCAACAGGAAAATGTTGCAATCGAACCTACTAAACAAACTGACTCCCAATGGCAACTCAAAATTCTGCATAGCAATAATTTTCACAAATGCAGAGCATCCAATCCTACATCTCAGTTCCAATCATCTAATGGTGTCTCCTTCTATGTCCTCGAGATTTAGAAATCAATCTTTCACAAGCCAACGAGTCTACAATTCTTTATCCCTAATGGGAACCTATTGGTTAAGCAAAATTCAAACTTTGACAGATTATCTAAGACAGGCTCCATACCTTTTGAAACGTCAAGAAGGGGAAGCTGTTGTTTGTCCTGGTAACTGAAATAAATAGATTTGACAGTTATGAACATGATTTTTGCCAGGTTATAGACACCATCTCCCAGAATCACTGCTATGGACAGAAAAACCTGCAATCAACAGTTCTCAACTAGTTTTGAAATGATTAATGCAGTTTCAGAGACACCGCATTCTGCATTGAAAGAAAACCTGGTCTTCCAATCAGAATAAAAACATGAAACTGACTAATTAACATACCTTGTATCCATAAAGGCCTGTGAAGTCATTACTGCCTAATCCATCTGGGTACCAATCTCCTGCCTTGGCACTGATGAAGGGCCACAATATGCCCCATGAAAGAATGGCTCCCAGCATCACAGAGCAATTCACGATATGAGGACAAATCATGCCCACACCGACATATGTGGCACTAAAATCAAAGTAGAACCTGTAGATGGGGTCTCCACAAGATTCAGTATCTCTCTCCTCCACATTTATAGCCACTTTATTATGCTATTTGTCAATTTGGAAATTCTATCTATCGTTTTCATTCAAGAACACTTGCCAAAATCTAGATTTTCTGGAGTCCTGTTGCACAATTTTGATGGGTTCACATGAATGCCTGGTATTTACAGTCCTTACAGAAGCCGACTGTTCACAGTAGTGTTAGAATACATACGTATTTGAATAAGCCTTCAACCCTAAAGTTGGAAAGTTGTCAAAACCACAGCTATCTCCAACCCCACTAAAAAACCACTTGAAGAAACTCCATAGAAAGCTTAAAGTAAAATACTTGCCAAGACATTTGACCTGTTGTCTGCAGAACATAAGCAAATATTAGACAGAATGGTTTCAGTAACTACAGTCATAGTTTTCTTGCACAATGATCAATTCAAAAATCAATACTTGATCCTTCCCATCAGGATGAGGTTTTTAGCATAAAGTAAATGCATGCCTGGCAACATCAGCACCCTCTGGAGTATGAAAGCTATTAATTAGGACAGCAGTTGCAGTACCACTAGGATAAATCAATTTATAGTCGATTACCATTATCTGCAAAACAAAAGCACAGCATCCATTCAATATTGTTCATTGCCATATGGGGTGTGGGTGTTCAAACAGAGCCAAATTGAACAATCACTGTTTTACTAACTGTGAAAACCTGATGCCCAACAATTTATGTTAAGCCTAAAGCTGTCAAGCACACCACATTACAATACAGCACAGAACTACTTGGTAACCCACCCATACACAGGTCTCTGCAAAAAAAGTATATACCAACTCTTTATCATGTCCTTATGCCCCTACTGCTTCGCAGCAAGCAATGCCAGTCCATAAATCCCTCTCTGTCGCTAGTTGAACATTATGGCTTCCCAAGCTTTCATAAGGCTCACTTGCAGGTCCAGCCAAAGATATGTTCTGCTGCAACAATTCAAGGCAAGTTTGGATTTTGACAAGGTTGTGTTTGTAAGTATGGCCAAGCTTGAAGAGTCCTCGAAGCTCAGCAAGCTCCACAATATCTGCTTGACGTCAACTTTCATATCATGGATGAAAAAGAATATAGTCAAACGACACAGATAAGGCAACAAGGAACAGGATCGTCATCAGGGCCAGATCTTCACTTGTTAAAAAGCATACAATCAAGGCTTTCAAGGCCAAATCTAAAGTAATATTACTCAAATACAATAGTTTCCTCCTGATGGACTCAAGAACTGGAGCAAACTGTTGAATGGGGTAGATATCCACACCTATCTGTCGCAACCCAGGTATCTACGCGTAGTCTCTCTCAATCAGCCAAGTCCCCCCCAAGTTGGGGTGTCCACATTGTTGATCCAAAATCCCAGAGATTTCGTCTGTTGCCAAGCAAAAGGTCTCTATGGCAATCCTGAAAGAGTGCAAATTCCTGGCAAAAGCATCTAGGAATACAGTGGTGTCATCTGTAAGCTCGCAGTCATGAAGTTCTTTATTGTTCCATAGTAGAATATGAAGTCTAGTAATCTCAGTCTACGATTGAAAAAGAAACTCATATCCTCTGCCACAAAGAGAAAAAGAAAGGGTGCTAGATTACAAGCTAATCTTGAAATCTGAAATCTATCTCCTCTCATCCCCTAGCTGCTATGAGCTGACCAATAAAGGAAAGAGACTCATGATCCAAGACTGTGAGACTGAATGGCATGTGGCTATGTTATGCCATGTAGACCAGATGATCCCGGTTGGGATCTTCTAGTGGGCAATGTGGCAGATCAGGTATGTCTATGGGGGTGTTCACGATAGACCCTCACCCTCACACAACCTGGCCCACCATGTGGTACGTGGCCCTTCTTGGCCTCTCGTCCCCTCAAATTGCGGGTATTGACCATTGATGATTGACAAACACATGCTCTCACCTAAATGCAAATATATACACCCATACAAACAGATGAGCAGACCTTTCTGTCAGAGCTCTGAAAAGGGCAGACAATGTGACCTTTCCCTTCCTCACAAATACATCATTTCAAGTCCAGCCTCCATCGATTGCATAGTCTAGAAGCATTCACAGGCGTTTAAAAAAGTTGAAAATATAGGTCCTAAGACTAGAATACAGCCAATTTCACATACTGGCCTTTAAGAAAAATGAATTGAAAAACAATGAAAGAGAGGTGGGGGTATGAGAGGGAGAGGGATGTGAGAAAAAATGTAGGCCACAACTTGTTACCACACTGGTTTAAATTTATGCATGTTGGCACATTGAAAATGAAGCTAACAACCAATGAAACAAAGACTATCCTGGGCGATGGCACACAAACTATCAACCCAGCCAATTCTCTGGTCAAGCAAGCTCGATAGATCACACATTCACTTTGTCTCTTGCATGCTTTTCCAAAGCCCTCAGATCCCTAGATGCTTCCTGCCACATGTCACAATTCTGAGCCCTCACTATATGCATCAGACTGCTATAATTAACATATACAAACACCCCAATATGCCGACTATGCTTACTCATACAAGGACCAAGAACACTACTACAATATATTCATGACAAAACTATTATGTACGCCCTCCACGTGAACAAACATTCCACCCACAGCATGCAACTAATATCTTCATTAAAGCCTAGAGAGAAAATATACTCAAGTTTATCCTCGTCCCCTTGCCTGCCATTGCAACAATAAGACAAGTACCTCCCTGAAGGGCTCACCAAATCAGCATCCAACTGTGATTCTGAGCTCATACTCTAGCCAGAGTTTCCAATCTCCTCACACTCCACCTCAAAATGGCCAACCTCATCCTTAAAAAGCCAAACACATGAATGACAGTTCTTTAAATGTATCTAACAATCAAAAGGGTGTATATGTTATGCTGTTAGCTCATTGGCACAATTTATGTCAAATTCAAAACAATCACATTCGAATGCTTCAAAAGAGTCTTAAGGTACATCAGAGTTGCAAGACAGTTTGGAATAGAATACAAAGGAAGCCATATCATGTTGCACAATTATTGTGAGAGTAACTATGTCAATGGGCATAACACAAGAACATCAACCCAAGGTTATGCCTTTTTCTTTAGACAAGGAGAAATTTCGTCCAACAAACAACTAACTCTTCTCCAAAAATAAAATATAGAACCCTTACCACTGAAGCATTTGAAGCAACAAGGCTTAGAAGATTATTGTCAAAATAGTTTACTTTGATGAGACAAATCCAAGCACAATATGCTATGATAATCAGCCAGCTCAAGCACCAGCAAAGAGTCTAGATATCGTTCTAGGATAAACATATTGATGTCCAAGAGCATTTCATCAAAGAGAGTGCCACTTGGTGCAACATGATGATAGCATAGATGATGTTGGACATTTTTACCAAACCACTCAAGAAAGAGCTTTCAAAAAATACCAACAAGCTCTTAGTTTGAATCAGAGGAAGGGCATTCCCATTAAAAGGAAGTAATGGACTGTAATGTTCAGTGCTTCTGTAAACCCTACAATCATCATCTTGAGGGAAAGCCACCTTCATGATGCTGACCTTGAGGGAGGGTGTTAAGGAGCAATCTCAACATCATGTGCATATGTACTAACACTTAGAGAGTGCTAAAATAGCACTAGGGTGTCTTAGCCCTAACCCTAAACCTAAATGGTCATGGGAAAGTTGCCCATAATCATTCTTTTCAACTAATACTAGTGTAAAGTTAGTCACTTGTGTGTGCACTCGCAGCCATGCCCTATCTCCTCCTCTTTCCCTCTCCCCTCTCCTTCCCTCCTACTTTGTCACTGCTGCCGTCTCACAGGAGCAAAGCCTCTACCCATTTGGAGAACCCGGAAACACTCTGTGCATAGATTGAATAGACTGCTTACATTTCACTACTTTGCATAAGATTATCAATGCTCCAAAAATCATCCTGGATTTGAGAATCCAAAACGTGGGTCTAGACTCTGTATATTGCTATGCCTTCAGCTCCTAATACATTGTACGAATCATATTGACAAGCACTTCTGCAAATTACTAACCTAGATGTCACAGGTATGGCGAATTGCTCCAAATGTCTACATTCTACCAAATTTAGAACACAACATCTAGCAATGTAAATAACAGTAAATAGCAGGATGATTCCACGTCAGCTGAATAAACTTTGTGAAAGAAGAGAAAGAAGGCTTTTGCTGCCCTTGCAGTATGAGAACTCCAGAAAAAAGACTTTTAAAATATCATACCTTCAAAATTAGAGACAATAAAGACAGAAGAGGACAAAAATGCCCAAAGAAGAGGCTTCACAATCTTGCTGCAAATTCACAGAGAAAGATAATCCGTATGTTACCCTCAGAGCAGCATTTAGCATGTCCCTGTTCTTAATTACCATTTATGAGCTGGCCATACAGTTCAAAGCTTCTTTTTTATATATGCAGCATATATCCATAGCAAATAGAAAATGTTCTACTAGGTCCTTCATTTGCAATGTCAACAATGAGCCAGTTTAACATCTGCCCCAAAAACCAGTTAGTATAGAATCTCTGGTTGCTAAGAGAAATGAAGGAAATGAATGATACCTTGCGGAGAGGAACAAGACTAAAAATGCCCAGGAAACTGACAACGAATGCAAAAGCTGTCATCCATCCTAGTGAAGGATTCTTCACATCTTGTTCTCTGTTTCCTGGATAAGAACTACCCACCAAGTTGTATGTAGTTTCATCCATGGCGAGAAGATAGGTTCCAAATCCACCTGTCACAGTTGTGAAATGTTAAAACCAGAAAGATAGCCTGCACCAGCACAATTGCATGAGCATAACCCTTCTCCTTCTCGGACAGATGATTCAGATATTTCAAAACCCTTTTTTGAGGTTGACTGCACACTCCATGGTCCAGATTCCACTCACTTGCCCATACAAAGACCGTATATTGACCTAACTCATAATACAAGATAAATCCAGTTGTGAAAATGTCAAAATCCGGAAAGATAGGGACTTTGCCTGCACCAGCACGATTGTATGAGCATAACTGCTCTTCCTTCTCGGACAGATGATTCAGATATTTAAAAAACCTTTATTCAGGTGTAGTAACTGCACACTCCATAGTCCAGATTCCACTCAATTGCTATCTTGATACCAAAATCATATACTGACCTGACTCATTATACAAGATAAATCTGATCGTTATGATCACTATCACTGATTTCAAACCATAACAAAGGGCAGGGCATAGCAAAATATATTTTGTAAGACTAAAACGTATGTATAATTTTAACATTTGAGAACTTTTTAGAAAAACAAGGATGAGAAACAAGCAATACGCAAACCTGCACGCGTGTGCTCATGGAAAGATAGAAGAATGAAACGATTGAGAAAGAAAGAGAGAAAGAGCAAGACAGCCTTTAGAAGAGAACATTAAAGTGAGAAAGAAAACTACTTAATATCCAACCAACACTTATGTTCTCATCAGTACCCAAGCATAAGCTGCCTTGTGGGTTTCAAAAGATTTCAGAATCTCTTTGAAACCTTTAATAGACTTCACAATCATGGTGACCATCATGATCTTGGCGGTTTGCATCCTCGAAACAATCTTGATATTTGCAAGTATTTTTCGGCATGACCGAAGAAATCATTCAGTTCATTATGCACCACAAAGACCAGAGCTACCATTACGCAACCCTCTCCTTCATGAAAATCCAACAACAAAGCCAGCAGTACGCCCTCCTACTAACTAGCATCTTCAGCAAACCCTATTATGACAAATAAGTCAAATGCTAACGAAAGCACAATATGGCAACTCCACGGATCTGTGTGTCCAGCTTTTACAGAGCATTATGACCTTCGAGAGTCCACGCACGTCAGGCAAGGATTATTTCTATGTGTCATTCATAGTTCTCATATTCTTTCTAGTAGTCTAAAGCTTTATATATAAGTGTGTCAACAAAGGGAGCAATGTGATCGGTCTGCTGCATTACAAAGTCATGTTAAGGAACGCCACGGTTGACCGCTATCATGGCAAGTTATTATCTGCTTATTAATAGCAAGGTAGCGCCCATGGCGCGATGACAATCCAATTTTATCTCACTCTCGCTAGGTGGAAGCGTGCCCTAACAGTAAGCTTTAGTAATACAGCCTCCGAGGACCAATTCACTTGGTTAGTACGCACTCTTTTCGCAATAATTAAGAGACTTGTCAATTATCCATTGAAATTGACTGCCCAAAAAAACCAATTTACAGGAATACCAACGGATAACCCCCTGGTCTTACCGCTGTAGGCGATCCCATAACATGCCACTACACATGTCTGAATGACCGTATTCTCCTGCCGGGTGAAAGGAGCACCAAGAAATCCCAATTTCGTAACCAGGCCCGTCCAGCTCTTCACAAAGAAGAACCCCAACAACCCAGCTGCGACATTCAACGAAGGTATGACACCCACGGTCAAGTTGAGCTTATGGGTGATGATACAAAAGACACCTCCGATGAGAGCGCCAACGACAAGACCCCGGATTGTAATCTGCTCCGACCAAGGGGGAATTTCAGAATCCTCATCAGAGGAAGTTTCGATTAAGCGATGTTCGGCCCCGTCATCCTTTGGTGAGGTCTCGAAAGACAGGAGCTGGGCATCCAAATCCATCGAAGGGAGAGCAGTAACAGGAACAGGAAACCAGCTGCGAGACTTTCACAGCGGCTTGTCAGATTCACGGATCTGAATATTCCATATGAGCTTTTGAAATTTTTATAAGCAAGCCTTCGGTGTTAGCCTGACCAACCCTGCTACATTTGTAACCCCTACCGCAATTCACACCATCTGGCGGATAGGGTTGTGTGATCGATGAGAGGTCCACACGGCATGGGCGGGGCTGCCAAGTTGGACGGAAATGTAGGGAGCTTTGTGGATAGACACCTCGGTCAGGCTCGAGATGTCTAGTGGGTGGTGTGAACTTTGTTAGCACCTCAATCCCGAGCTCTAGAGCTGTGAACTGCCCACTCCACTCATCGGCTCTCCTCAATACCTAGCCTCTGTCCTCGCCGGGTGGTGTGAACCCCGCACTAGAAAAAGCCTTTTACGGTTCAGAGGGGGGCACAGCAGTAGAGGGAGGACCGTCGTCGCTCTGTGATGTTCACACAGTGCGGACAGAGACGCGGGCATTTATTGCAAGAACTTGGACCAATTCAATTATTCATCGTTACATAAGCTTGCAACCCGCCAAACTCTCCAATTGGTTCCACTCCCCTTGACTAGCGCTTGGCGGGGAGAGAGCTTCTGCCGAACAATTCAATGGCACTTAGTGTCACGCACAACCGTAAAAAACACCCCTCGAGGTATGTTATCCCAACCCACATGTATCCGATGAGCACGCCACTTTGTGCGTGCATCAAAACCTTTGATTTGGAGGTATGTGCAAAGTATCATGTCCATCCGATTTGGTTTACTTACTTGATCACACATTATACCATGTTTTTCGCCTGGTGTCATGCATAATTGTCAAAAGATACCCTTTCAAGTGAGTTATCTAAACCTACATGTCTCTGATGGGCACGCCACTTTGCACACACATCTATCCTACCTATATTGAGTTGGGTCAAAAGTATCGTGCCCATCGGATATGGTTCACATGGCCGATCACACATTAAACCATATTGTTCACCTAGTGTCACGCACAACCATCAAAAAACACACTTCGAGGTGTGTTATTCGAGCCTGCATGTATACGATGAGCATGCCACTTTGCACGTGTGCCTATCCAACCTATTTTGAGGCATGTACAAAGTATCTTACCTGTCAGATATGGTTCGCATGGTCAATCACACATTATACCATGTTTTTAACCTAGGGTCACGCACAACCGTCAAAACACACCCTTTGAGGTGTGTTATCTAAACCCGCATGTATCTGATGGGAACACCACTTTGCACATGCATCAATTCCATCTATGTTGAGGAACATGCAGATTATCGCGACCATTGGATATGGTTCGCATGGTCGATCACACATTATACCATGTTTTTCACATGGTGTCATGCATAACCATCAAATAAATAACTGTTGTACCACATCTATGAATGTCCCTTTTCAATCTAGTGTCTGCCTAGTTTGAACTTAGCCTAACCCTCTTAAGGGTCTATGAAAGTTGGCAATTTTTTGGTCTACCCTATGGGAAGGGTATGATTGCATGAAAAATCTTATTCTCGTTTAGCCTCTTGGAGAGCAATCCGTCTTGTTAATTGGGAGATTTCAACTTGCAGATGTAGTGTAATTGTAGAGATTAAGGATTCTGGACGTGTAATTGCAGAGGTGACTGTACTCAAAAAGCTTCTACCTGTGAAGGCTTACTGTAACTATCATGTACATTCATTTGTTTCATCGTGTATGAGTTGGCCTTTATTGTTGCATCACTCTTTTGTGTATTGCTTTTGGGACCTCATGAAACATGGCTTTTAAGTAGTCTCCTGAGGTGATGGAGACCGAGACCAATACATTTGGGAGAGGGGTCATCTTTGCTTGACCTGGAAACTTCATACTTCGATCTATGCTTCAGTGTTGTGGATATCGTACCTCTTCTTCATCGATCATCGTTTTGAATGATTGTTCTTTTGTTGTTTTCGATTTGTGAGGCTTTGTGATGTATCTTTCCCATGTTCTTTGCTGATTTGAATTGATGATTTTTTGCTTGCAAAAATTCTAAAGAGATATGGCAAAGGCAAAGAGGTCAATGCTGAGGAAGACAGTCGTAAATTCGATAGAGATAGATACTTTTGGCATTCAACTGAATGATCAACTTCTTCTTTGCAAACTCGGCAACATTAGGGAAGGAGAAGGGCATTGAAGTTGGTCATCATGGTCTTTCTTACATCAGCCCTCTGCTGGTGACTGGTCCAAGAAAAGCACCAAAGCTCATTGGTAGTGTAATCGTCGATCAATAAATTTGCGAAGAGGTATTTGCGAAAGGCCTTCCAATCAGTTGCCAAGCAAGCATATGCAGAAGGTTAGAAACATTTGTGGGGCATTTTGTGTTCGACTTTCTTTGCAATGGCTTGTACTTGACTGATAGTTTGAGGTGTGTGTTTGTTTACAGGTATGTATTATTCGAGCAACCACCTGTGGACCTATTGTTGCACATACAGCATGTGTAGGTATCCCTTGTCTGCTGATGACTCTACAAGCTCATGTGCTTGGCAAATTTATGGTGGACACTAACTTATTGGCCCTTGAAAAAATCATTCAAGTTTTTGAGAAACCTATATGACACAGGAGATGCATGAAAGCTTAAACGAGATGATTTGATGTAAATACAACTGCATGCTAGTAGAGTTAGAGGATATGAGGGAAGGCTATGTGCGATTAAGGCGTTCGCCTATGCTGTGCTACCATGAACGCTGTATGCAGTTAAGGTGTTCGCCTATGCTTTAGGCTGAAATCTATTATTTGTGTGTTTGTGCAATATGTCGTTCAGTTCAGCCTACTAGAACGTCAAGTTGAGACAACGTCGCCAATTAACAAATACTAAGTTGCTAGCTTTTTCTAACCTTCGCATGAATGGGCAAGGTCTATAATGAATCCGCCTTGCATGGTAGCCTACTAGGTTTGTGCCTCATTCCGTTCTACCTTTATGCAATGCTAGTTTAGGTAGAAGATATGCTTGCGATTTGGATTTGCATGCAAAACAAATCCGCCCTCATTGGATCGTTTACAACAGCTGGACTATATACTCAAATTCATTTCAATTTACCTTCTATTTGCCCTAATTGAAGTTGTCACGTATGGTGGTTAATCTTCATTCTATGATTTTCTTCATTTGAATTGCTTTATTGCAATCTAGTCTTACAAATGAAATTCTACCGTAGAATGTTATCATTCATTGATGTTTATTTGGGGTCATAGTTATCATTGACATTCTCTTTCAAAGTGTATTCAAAATTTTATAAATCATAATATTATTAGCAATTCAAACAAAATGTAGATTTAGTAACAAGGCAATTGAATGTTAAAAAGTTAAAATTTTAGAAAATGCTATGCTGACACATAAGTTCATTAAATATTACATAAAAATCCTTACACAAAGTTTGCAAAAAAATTGCAGCAAGTACCCAAAACAAGAGAGCGATGATAAGGTCAACTCTGCATGCGAGGCAGGTCAAGATTATGGAAAAGGGCTACCTTTGGCATATGATGGTCAAAACTTGCAAACTATAGTCCCAGCACATAGTGGACTTATAGAAGGTGCTAATTCACTTCCATTATTGTACATATGGTAGCTCATATATTGCATTAACCATCCAAGGGAAAACTCCTAGTTAAATATGGAACATATAAGGTGAAAGGGCCATCCAATTTGCTTGAAGGTTGACTTTACTAATAGATACAATTGTGACACTTTCACATTTGTTGTGCCTCATGCCTATGTGATCAATTCAAGGATAAACTTCAAGTGGAATCCTTTTATAAGATAGAGGGTGCCACGGTCCTTAAGAGAAATACAGGTGAACCATTAAAGGCACTATTACATTGTTGTCCTCGGTATGTGCCTTATTTCACCAAGAATTATGGGTCACCAAAGAACATAACTATGGCAATGGGCACTATATCATTCATTGTGATCAAAGTTGACATGGATGGGGAAGCTACCAATCAATTGATTATTGTGGACAGCCCTAGAAATGAAGATCGTGCTGCAATGAGTGGACATATAGCAAATTCTTTCAATGTGATATAGCATCTTTTAAAGCTTTTCATCTTGCAACTTACTTTCGTGAACGAGCACAAGGGACTCTTCACGCGCCTAGTGTAGGAGTACCATCATGATGTATACACTCAAGAATGTGTCGTACATGAGTGTAAGAAAGACTTTACATGTTTTCGACTTCACAATCTTGGAATATATTCCTGAGGGATAGAAGAAGGAAGAGATTAAGCAGGTTTTTATAACCCAAGTCACGAGTCTTGGATATGCTTGTTTGGTAATTTCCAACCCTATCTTTTCCAAGTTCATTATGAAATTGCTTTCGCTAATGTTGTTGTTTTTATTGTCTTGCACGTGAGTGGATTGCTTCAGCTCATGAACCTTAACTTGCAGCTCGTTGAGTACTTTTGTAGAGGCTATGCCAAAATGCGAGTTGTGACCACACTCAACCTTTTTGCCATAGCTCCAACTTCATGCGGCCTGTTTCCCAAACTCCAAGCTTGATGGGGAAGATAGTGCTTCGTGGAGGTGACGAGGTCAGTGTGTAGTTGCAAGGGACCCTTGCAAACAACATTCTATCATTGGATGCCCCTTTCTTGGAGTGCTATATTGAAAGTCTTCTTCGAGTTTGTTCAATGCTTCATAAAATTAAGCGTAGTGGCACTTTCACCGTGAACAGCTCTGGCCATGTTATTGCTTTTGAGGCAGATGCTTGATGCATGATGCAATGTTTGTAATGGCTTTCTAAGCATATAATTGATATTATTTGGCATATGATTCCATTGCCTTCTTTATGCAAATCTTAAGTTCATTTCCTTGAGTATCAAACCTTGCAAAACAAGGAAATCTCTTTCTAAATGGAAATTATTGAAAACCTTAGTACATTTGACCTTCTAGCTAACTCAAGTTTCTTGCAAAGATACCCAAGGAATACATACATTATAAAGTGTCTGGTCAATCTTTTCCCTTCACACTCATACTCATTGTTAGAAATCGTCACACAATGCATTCAAGCAAATGCAAACTTTAGTGATTATCCATGGAATGCACTTCACAATGCTAATGTAGATTGGAATAATGAAGACGCTTGTGCAAAGACAATTGGGACAATGGTAGCTAACATCCCCACCTCAAGAACATTGTTATATAATTGTTTGACTAAAGTTTCATTGCGTTTAGGTTTCTCATTCAAAATCTTGTGCCAAACTGCTACGCATGTGTCCAAACCTTTCCACATTTGCTTTCCTAGCACTATTGGCTTTTACATAATTCTTCTTGATGAAACAAGTATTCCAATGCAAATCTCTCCTTTTTATGATTGTCAACGAAAACATGCATATGTAACTTGGGAAAAACAACATGAAGATCAGCTTTCACTTGTCCTTCAAAGTGGGCCCAATTTAAGTGCTAGAGAAGTTGCAACAATGTTCATTGTAACATGTGACTACGCACGTTATCCTATCTAATCAGTTATAAGGAAGGTATATAGGGTAAAAGATGCAAATGTTGCAAAGGTCAATACATCAAATATATTGCCTAGCACACAACATAATTTAGGAATTCATACTTCTATTCTCAAGCAACCTACTATGGCACAAAGATAGAGGCAAAACAAATCAACAAAGAGGAAACGAGATAATAATATTAATCACACTAACTATGAAAGAAGAGTACAAGACTCTCCACATCATACTTGTATATGTTTAACATTTTTTCTGAAAGCTAAATACATTAACAATGTTAATGATTAATTTCTTACTACAAAATGCTATCATTAATAGTGAAATCCCATTGAAGCAAAGATGTTTGTGTACACTTTGTTTCAAGCATATTAAAAACATTGTTGTCCCTACATTCTACCACAAATAACATGGTTCTCCCAAAAAAAAGCTATGCTCATAAGTGCCTTGAATGACATTGAAGCACAACTTGTTTCAATATGAATTCCTTTCGCTTAAATATGCAAATTAAGATTTGATGAACAACATGGTCTTAGAGGAAGCATTGTCAATGTATTTGGAGACGTCAACATAGCTTAGCATGTCCTCCCACAATTCATCATAGATGGTGCAACTGCCATGGGGGCCATCAAGAGAAAAGGTAAGTACACATAATTATACGAGTGGCTTAGTGAGGCCTACTCTTACAATTCGTGCATGGAAGCAAGTTTTTGCTGAGTTAACTGTATAAGGGAAACAAGGTCCAATTGAGCTATCACATTGAAAGCTTGCAAAATGAACAATTAGAACAAGACTTGCCAGCAAGAACTAGTCTAAATGAAGCAAATGAAAACTTGAGACCGACACACTAGTCCATGGAATCTACATAGACAAATAGGCAATTGACTTTGAAGACAAGACTGTAGTTGTGGCTCCTTCCGAGGGCTTCTCATCTTTGAGCATCTTTAAGGTTAAATACTGTGAAGAGCTTGCATTTCCAACGCTCTTTTATGGCCAACCACGCATGTATAATGTATGAGAATGCACTTCCTACCAAGACATTGCATACTGGTAACTCACTAACAAGGATTGATGCTTTGCAATGTCCATAGAGAATCTTTTCTTCAAAACAATGAAAATATTGGTTCACCAAGTTCTCTCATCAAAATGGGTATGCATGCATAAAGCACAATTGCGATGACTTTGCTTGCTTGCGTACATCATTAGACTATAAGATGAAGGTCTAAAAAAATCTCTTTGCCATGGTGCGCCAATTGGGACCTCCAACTTTCTTCATAAAATTTTCTACTACATAAAGGCTATGGGAATCTTTGCTCAAATGATTGCAAATTCTTGAACATGGAGTAAAACAAGATAGATGAACTAGTGCTTCTAACAAAATACGAAACTTGATTTACCAAGATCCACTAACAACATTGCAATACTATGTGTATAGGTTCCAAGCAAGCTAAATACCTACTAAAGCAAGACCCTTCAATAATAGGGAAGGTCATGGACTTCTACTTTGTCATTGAATTTCACAATAATGGTAGCCAACATGACCACCCGTCCCTTTGGATCCAAGGGTGACCTCTATATGGTGCCTCTACAAATGAGGAAATAGAGGAACTTGTGGATAAATACACAAGTTGTGACAAATTAAGCTTGACCTCCCAAACCCTGAGATCCAATCCCATAAGCACAAAAAGACTTGCAAACAAAGAGGGAAGGCTTGTCACTTTGGGTTCCCTCACCCACCCATGCGCACAACCAAGCTTTTGATTCCACTACATAGAGAAGAGGGCCATAGTAGTAATGGAAAGAACAAATGAAATGTATCTCCACTCTTTCAATAGAAACCATCAAACTCAAGGTCATCGACGATGAATACATTCTAACGTTGCATTCAAGTATCATCCAACCTACATTGTTTCTAAAACAAGAGCCCAAGGACATGTTCACAAACAAGAGCCCAACGTAGGTTGTTTCTAAAACAACCTACGTTGTTTCTAAAACAAGAGCCCAAGGACATGTTCACAAACAAATTCAACCCAATCTTGTCAACATTGTCGGGAGATAACACTAACCTCCAATTCAGTTTAAATCCACATGGAGCTACAGCATATTGCACATCGTACATGACCAAAGTAGACAAGGAAACCATGGAAGCTATTAGGAATGCATTCAATGATTGCATCCATCAAACACCCCTGCAAATGAGCACATACATAAAGTTGGCAATGCAATATTCAATACATATCACATAAGTGCATAGCAAGCCATGTACCTATGCCTCTCTTTGCCTCTAAAAACAATCACTAGGGAGTTCTCCTACATTAACACCAGCACTGTTGAGGAGAGAACCTTCTTGCTCAAATGACCGAGAAGTTGGACCTTGAGAGCAATGACATATTTTTTGTAATGTTGTCACAAAATACTTACAACGATGAAAACCAACCATTCAACAAGTGTGCTTGGCCTCTTGTTAGTGAATATGGAGGGAACACCAACAATGCAAAAAAGTGCAGACATGAAAGGACTATCTACTTCAATAACTATAGCAAGGGTAAGGAACTTGAGAAACATTACGGAGAATTGTGCTTGTATTACTTGCCTTTCACCAACCACAAGCATTCACTAAGTATTAACATCCCAATATGGCACAATCTTTATGAAGCCAACATACAATCAATAGAAACAAATAGAGCCCAAGCTCATGTCGTTCAAGCCAATGGCTATGAATTCTACCATAATGTCTTTAACTATGACCACCATAATAAAAGTCAAGAATTTTACTTGCAAGTTGAGCTTCCCAAAGCAAACAAGCACAATAAATTTATTGAACATGTTCACTTCACATACAAAGCACAACCAAACAATGAGTATCACACATAAATTCATGCATTAAATTTAGATCAATGCGCAATAGTAGAAGACCTTTTCCTCAAGAGACATCTAAGGCCAAGAACCCCCTTACACGTATGTCTATTAGGTAATGCAGGCACTGGCAAGACATTTATATTACTTGTGTTGATCCAAGCATCGCTAAGGCATTAATCTCACCACGATACATCAAATGCTAGCTTCGGCATACACAGGGAGAGATGCATTTTATGTGGGTGGAACCATCATACACTCTACGCTCCATTTGCTAGTCATGACCTCGACATGAAAATCCCTTGCGATAGAAATACTCTAAACATGTTCCACTCTATATAAAAACCTAGACTTGATAGTTTTTAATGAGGTTTATCTCATTGGCTAGAATAATTTTATTGCGATAGACATGCAAGTGCGAGAGATCAAACACAACCACTTGGAGCCGTTTGAGGGTGTGGATATGCTACTTTGTGGGGACTTATGCCAAGAAAGTCCAACAAAGGATGCATGGATCTTTTCATACAAGGTTGCAAGCTTATCTATGCTCTCTTCCATTTGGAAGGACCACATAATGCACTATGAGCTCAAGGATCCAATGCGCCAAAGTAACCAAAGTTCTTGGAAATTTTAAACCGCATTCAAATTGCACACAAACACAAATAGATTGGAACTACTTAAACACCCTATATAATTGTTCACCTATACACAAGCATGAAACTCCACCTCTACTACACAAATGCAGCCAAAGACAAGCACAATGAAGAGCCTTCCACATGTTGTGCTCTCAGCCACACTTTTTGAAAGCAATAGATGATAAGTCCATGTCGCAAGACAATCCACCTACCACCAACCCAAAAAACACTAGAGGACTTCATGTTGAGCTAAGACTTAAACCTAGCATGATAGTTGAAATTTGTCCAAACATTTTTGATGGCCTAGTAATGGGGATGATGCCACTTTCATGGACTCCAACATGGATAAAAAGTCATTCATTGTTTGGGTGTGTTTCACCAACACCAAAACACGTTTAGAAAACTCAATGTTCTATACAAGCAAAACTCATTCTTCGTGGACACCCATCTTTCGAGTCACTCATGGATTCCAAATAGGGTTAAAGCATGTACATGGGTTTTAGTTAAGGCCATACTTTGGTTTAGTACATGCATTATCATTGGCCCTATGTGTGGCATGGATGGACACGTGTCTTAAGGGGTGTAAATCATGTAGAAGCCTAGCCATGATTACAAGGCATTATTACTGCTCCCAACCATGATTACAAGGCATCTTATCAGTGAGTTAATGCCTAGTAAAATTTGCAATAGCCCCCATCATTCAAACATTAGCCATGTTTTTCTTCATTATAAGGGAAGTGTTTGAAGTTTGTTTTGTATATCTACCCTCTTTAAAGATTACTCATTGATCATCACCTATGCTTTCTACTCTCTTGCGCTTTGTGTGCTTGTGTCTTCCATGCCCCTTTCTTCCTTGTTCCTGGCTCCTTTACCCCTGCCCTCGTTGTTCTGTTTATTTCAAGCGTGTTCTAAGATGATGCTTGAGTTCGATGCTCTAGAGTCTTTTCTTGATGCTCATACCTTGATCCATACTAACTGGCTCATGCGCATTGATTTGCTAAAGTTTTTGAGGCTCCCATGGAGGATTGAGGTAGGTATCAAAGAGGTTTGATCTATACACACTGTGTACAAGTGGATGGGACAGTTTGAGTATAAGAACAATGAGGCTCCATTGAACCATTTTACCTTGACAAATATTGAGATGGAAAATCTATTCACTTCCCTTCAGCCAGATGGTTCATCCATGTTGACACTTCTAGTTGTACTTTGTGAACAAGCTCCTTAATCTAAAGCACACCACACCTTGTGTGTTCGAGCAACTTTGGGGCATATTAGTGCTATGGGGGAAGGTTATTAGGCTATAAACTAGGTAGATTTTCTATTTTCTTCCCTCACCAATGAGTTCCAAGGTTGGAATTGAGTAATGGGAAGACAAAGAGAGGTAGCATGTAAGCCCACCTCATGTTTGGCCCATCTTGTTGCTACAATCCCCATTTCTTCACATTTTCCTTCCAATGTGGCCACTCAAGAAACTTCTTCTGCATAGCTCCTAGGTTTTCCTAATGGTTCTTTGATATAAGACATGCCAGTTGCCATCATGCTAGATCAGTTTTGTAGTAATTCTAGTCTCACATTTTTTTCCCAACATGATGCATTTATAGATTCATCCACAATAGCTAATCAAGAGGATCTATTACGTACTTTTCTAGTGTCATAAGGAGTTGGATTTAAGAATTGGTAGACTACGATAGTGTCTTACGTCTTTGGAAGGGTAGATAACACATAGGTGACCACATTTCTCCATGTGAGTAGGCTATTTAAAAAGAGCCTAATTGCATACTAGCACTCATCCCATAGTTTTCTTCCCTTAATGATGAACACTCTTGGCATTGGCTTCTTAGATTGGCATAGTGTGGCATAGGCCACCGTGAATCATTAGAGGCTTGCAATTGATTCTGAGTGCCAAGTAGTAGATTTGGTGAAATATGAGCTCGCCATGGGATGAAGAGTAATAGCAAGCCAATCAAATGGATCAACCTCATTTGAGGAAGTCAAGACATTGGCAAATTCCTTGGCACTCTATGGGCTTATCTCATGGTCTCCTAGGCTAAGTAGAGTGAAATAGGGGGATATGCGTATTTACGACTTTGTGTTGGAGGGTCTGGGAGAGAGAGTGGAGTGCATAAGAGATTACTAATTGTACACTATGTTGTATTGAATACATTGATGAATATATACATCTTTATTCCTTAAGCAAGGGTTAGGGTTAAGGATTGTCCCTATGCCCTATCTCTATGGTGCGATTTACATCATCCTTAATAATGCCTCCTAAATCGCACTAGATAAGTATTGGGTGTTTTTTGGTGCATATGATAGCACCCAAAATTAGAAAGGGTCGCACTACTTAAGGTATGGTGTACTATAGTAATATCTATCATAGAATGTGGGGTCATAGAAGACCGCATAGCAATAAGGATAGAATGATCCAAGGGCTGCATAAATGCAAAGGATGAAGATGCAAGTATGCTGCTATGCTTGTTGAAGGGGCTTGAAAATTGGACAAGGGATGGAAGTCTATCAAAACAATTGTCATGAGCTAAAGGTGATCCATTGTGTGCATGGCTGAACATTTGTTGACATCAAATGTAGCATCTATCATAGGAACATTAAGGATCTAACGGCAAAAAATCCTAGAAGCATAATACAACTAAAAAACATAAGGTGCCCTCAAGACATATGACTTTCCAAATGCTATTTTCAAGATAGATGTGAAGTCCTAGATCCACCAACCTCTAATCTACATTAAGGATGGATTGTGTACTACAACCATAAGTGCATGTTGGAATGTTGAGGTTCCCTAGGTTGCTCTATGGCCAAACCTAGGGGTAGGATGTGAAGAGAGTGGGAGAGAAGGAAGGAGTCTCACTTGCGGCTTTCTCACATACACAATGGGGGAATACACACAAAGGTGGAGGCTGAAAATAGTTTTCCTCTTCTTAGTTGTGAAAGCCAAAAGAACTCTCTAAGTACAAAAGGAATAGGTGAACCCTATATGTGGGTCTCAAACCAAACTCAGCTAACCTAGGTGGCATACTAACTGATCCACTAATTAGAGTACATAAAGATAGCTATCATCTAGCTATTATTCATGCGCAGTGTACCAACCGCATCTACAGCTAACAAGTCGGTGACATAAATGCACAATGGTCACCCTGGCATATCACGAGTGGAGCTCGATATCTCAACACTCCCCCTCGAGCTCAATCCCAATTCCTGCACACCAAGTAGGTCTCTGAACTTACGCAACATCTCTGCACCCAATGCCTTTGTGAATATGTCAGCTACCTGATCTTTGTGTTGACATAAACTAGATTAATAAAACCTACTAGAATTTTCTCCCACACATAGTGATAATGTATCTCAATGTGCTTTGTTCTAGCATGATAGACTGGGTTATTTACCAAGTGTATACTGCTCATGTTGTCATAATAAATGACAACTAGCCCATGCATATCATAGAGTAGCTTATGCAACCAAGCTGCCTCACATGGAGCCATTGCTGCACCCCTGTACTCAGCCTCTGTGCTCGACAAGGCAACTGTAGGCTGTTTCTTGCTGCTCCAAGTGACTACAGCACTCCCAAAAGAGAACACATATCCACTGGGAGATTGTCTACAGAAATACTACCAGCCCAATCAGCATCAGTATATCCATGCAACTGTATCTGAAGCCCAGTCTCACAAAATAGTCCATATTGCAATGTGGACTTCACATACCTCAGTATGCATCTAGCCGCATCCAAATGCGGTTTCCTTGGAGCTTGCATAAACTGACTTACCAACCCAACAGCATTGCTCAAATCTGGCCTGGTAATAGTCATATAAATCAAACTTTCTACTATGCGTCTGTACATAGTAGCATCTTCCAGAAGCTCCACTTGCATCTGCACTCAGCTTCACATTCTGCTACAAAGGAACTAAAATAGGCTTACAGCCTGTCATCCCATATTTGGACAACATGTCCAATCCATACTTGCTCTACAAGAGCCATATCCCACTTGTGGATCTAATCACCTCAATGCCCAAGAAGTAACGCAGCTCTCCCAAATCCTTCATCTCAAACTTCTATTTCAATAGCATTTTCATATGAAGGATATCTTCATCACTATCACCTGTGATGATCAAATCATCAACATAAATGACAAGCAGCATAATGCCTTTCTCTGTTTTTCTCACATAAAGTGAGAAATTTGCCTTGGAAATTTGAAAACCAATAGTGACAAGATATTGTCCTATCTTGTCAGACCATGCTCTGGGTGCTTGCTTCAAGCCATACAAGGCTTTCTTGAACCTGCAAACAAACTCAGGATGAATAGCATGAACATAACCTAGTGGCTGCCCCATATAGACCTCTTCTTGCAAATCACCATGCAAGAAAGCATTCTTTACATCCATTTGATGTAAAGACCATCCCTTTGATGCAGCCATAGCAATGACTGCTCTTACGATTGCCATCCTTGCAACCAGACTAAATGTTTCTTCATAATCAATGCCATATGTCCGTGCATACCCCTTGACAACTAATCTTGCCTTGTATCTGTTCACAGAACCATCTGCATTGTGCTTCACCTTATAAACCCACTTGCAGCCAATTGCATTCTTGTCTTTAGGCAAAGGCACCAATTCCCATGTAGCATTTGCTTCCAAGGCATCCATTTCTTCATCCATGGCTTTCTCCCATTTTTCTTTTCCCATGGCTTGCTCAAAAGAAGTGGGTTTTGGTTCATGTATCACTTTGACCATATAGGCATAGTGAATGGCTATAAATCCATCATATTTCAGCCTATCCATAGGATACCTAGCTCTGGTAGACCTACGCAAAATAGGCTCACTACCAGGTGCTCTCAAAACATCCCTTGTCTTTCTTACTCCAGGTGTAACAATAGAAGGAATACCCAACTCATCATCAAGGCTCTGTTCTGAGCCACTGGATTCACCATCCACATAAGAGTGACCTACATTCACATCAACCATGGGCTGATCTCTTTCTCTTTTTCTTTTCATGATACTTGCATACCACTATCTGCATTGCTTTGAGGAGATCCTCCTGATCTCAATCTGCCTATCCATGGCGAAGTATGTGAACCACTGGTAGAGGACACTATAGGTCCACTAATATTTTGTGATTGCTGCTATGAATTCTGTGCAGCATTGCCATTTTGTGCATCTACATCATCAATCACATTTACTGGTTTATACCAGCTGCTCATCTCATAAAAAACAACATCTTTGCTCACTATAAACTTATGAGTAGAAGGGTTATAGCATCTACACGCTTTCTACTGCAGAGAATAACCAATAAAGATGCACTTCTCAGCTTTTGGATCCAACTTGGATCTCAACTCATCTGGCACATGAACATAGGCAATGCAACCAAAAACTTTCAAATGAGAAATATCTCGTTTCCTACTAGTATACCTCTCCTCTGGCATCATGCCATGTAGTCTTGTTCATTATGTAGACTACTGTAGCAACTGCTTCAGCCCAATAATAAGCTGGTAGATCTTTTTCGTTAAGCATGGCACGAGATACCTCTCCAATATGCTTGTTTTTCCTTTCTGCAAGTCCATTTTGCTGTGGGGTATGACTGCGTGAATATTGCTGCTTTATGCCATGCTCCTACAAGAAACTTGCAAACTCATTTGAGAGGTACCCTCCCCCTCCATCTGACCTTAGGCATTTTATTTGCAGGCCTGTTTCTTTTTCAACCATAGCTTTAAAAGCTTTGAAATGCCCAAACACTTCACTTTTCTTTTTTATAAAATACACCGAAAATTTTTTGCTAGAGTCATTAATAAAAGTGACAAGATAATGACAGCCTCCAATAGATGCAGCTTTAGTAGTCCACACATCAGAGTGGATTAATTCCAATGGTCTCTTACTCACTTCAACATGTCTAGGAAATGGTTTCCTTGCCTGTTTTCTAAATTGACAAGCTTCACATACCTTATGCATTTTTGCAACCTTGAACTTAGGCAATCGTGCAACAATATTTTGGGCCTGCATTAATTTCAGTCGCTGTACATTAACATGACCAATGCGTTTATGCCATATATCAATATCTGCAACTACACCGGTCCCATGTGCAAACATTGCTGCACTCAATTTAGGCATGCCCGCATCCAACGTAAACATCCTGCCCTTCTTCTTCCCTTTTGCTATCAAGCGGCCTTTATTTTTCATATCCTCAACAAAGCATCCATGAGGATTAAATTTGACCTGCAAGCCCTGCTCAACCATTTGACCAATAGAAACCAAGTTCTTGGTGATATTCGGGACATGAAATACATCAAACAGGTATTTCTTTTTCCCATCCTGCATAGACAAAGGAATTTTACCAATCTGCACAATAGGATGTGCAGTATCATCACCAGTCTCCACAAATCCTAGTCTTTCCATTTTCCTTGCATCCTGCATCCATTCTGCATGACCTGTCATGTGGTTTGACGCACCTGAGTCAACATACCACACATCATTGCTTTCTTTTGCACTTGTCACAGAATTGGTCATGTGTTGCACCATAAATAGATGCTCATTTCTATCATTACCTTGTCTACTAGAGGATGCATAATTGCCTTGCTGCAATTTTCCAGTCATGATGTCATTCTACTTTTTATAGCAGTCTTTAATCATATGACCCATTTTACCACAATAGTAGCATTCAACATTGCTGTTTGCATTTTGGCCTCTCTGCCATCCACCACGACCTCTTTGGCTCCCCCTGCCTCTAAAGTTACCACGTCCTCCTCCATAGGACTGGTTTTCTTGAATTTGCTGCATATTCTAATTTTTGCCATGGCCTCCAAATCGGCCTGCTCTACCTCTGTCTCTACCTCTTCTAGCATTTGAGTAGAAGACAGTTTCTTTTGAAGTTCCTCCTGAAGAAGATGCACCACCATTTCTCTGCTCTTCAGAAATTAGAAGAGCAATCAACTCCCCAAACTCAGGAAAATTCTCACGGACGGCAATGGATGTTTGGAACTATGCATAATCCTTTCCTAGACCATTCAAGGTCACAGAAACTAAATCATCATCTTCCACTGGCGACCCAATGGAAGCAAGTGCATCTGCAATCTTCTTCACCTTCATGTGGTAGTCATTGATGCTCATATTTTCTCTTTGCACATTATGCAACTCCTGCTTGAGTTGCATTTTCCTGGCTTGCGTATTTGTGCTATACATTTTTGTCAAAGTATCCCATGCCTCCTTTGGCGTGCTTGCATCCCTAATATGCACAATCATAGAATTTGAAATACTAATAGACAGCCAGTACATATCTTTTCTAACTCTCTCATGCCATCCTTTAAATGCCTGCAACTCCTATTGATTGGGAACATTAAGAATAACTGGTTCTTGTTCAGCTCTAGTAATGACTCCCAATAGCCTTTTCCCTTAAGGAAATTCGTCATTCTAAACTTCCATGCTTGGAAGTTGTTCTTGTTAAGCTTTTCAGTGACTATCTGTGAAAGAGCATTAGACGTCATTCAGAACACTGCAAAAATATTCTGTCACTGCAAAAAAAACTTCTTCTGCCTCACAAGGGCAAATCTACAAAACTGACGAAAGTGGTATTTGACCACACAGTCACTTCCTAGTGATGATTTTGCATCAACATGCAATAAGAATAATTCTCTCACTCCCAATATCTCTGTGCATAGGCATACGATGCAATTTCTATGGCAACTTTTCACCGACCTGCAAAACAGTGGTCGCACAGCAAAAACAAGGCACTTTTTTGAGTGCTTACGAAAAACTTCCGCCACCAAAACGGGCCCCGAAATGGCCTCGAATCAAAAAACTAATGTCACCAAGAGCTTTGCCCTATCCCACATCATATACTGCCCTCTTGCCACACTGCAAAGGGCATCCCAATCTGAGACAGTGCACTCTTGCACTTTTCGGCTGTGCTACTTACAGAGATTTGCTCCCAAACTCAAAAAAGGAAGGCAACACTGATCCTCTTACCAAGACACCGCGAACTTGGTTTGCTTTCTTGAGCTCCTTACCATAAACCGAGCTTTGATACCATGTGAAGAGAGTGGGAGAGAAGGAAGGAGTCTCACTTGCGGCTTTCTCACATACACAATGGGGGAATACACACAAAGGTGGAGGCTGAAAATAGTTTTCCTCTTCTTAGTTGTGAAAGCCAAAAGAACTCTCTAAGTACAAAAGGAATAGGTGAACCCTATATGTGGGTCTCAAACCAAACTCAGCTAACCTAGGTGGCATACTAACTAAGCCACTAACTAGAGTACATAAAGATAGCTGTCATCTAGCTATTATTGATGGGTGGTGTACCAACCGCATCTACAGCTAACAAGTCGGTGACATAAATGCACAACGATCACCCTGGCATATCACGAGTAGATCTCGATATCTCAACATAGGATTGAACTAACGCATAAAGAGTGGGTAGATGTTTAAAAATTGTGTAAATGTTCTTATGCTAAGGAATGATATGTTGATATAAAGTAATGGTGAATACTAAATCCAAGTATGATGCACTATGGCATTGCTGAACCAATGCTATGATGTTCTAATGACTAATTTGGTGAACCCAACTAGTGGAAGTGGAAACTAAGTGCAAGGACATAATATGGTCCATGCCAAAGGTGAAAGAATCGATGATGGATAATGGATGATGGAATGAAATTATTTGAGGAGTTGGGGACACTAAGGCATGTATCTCCACATGCTATTAGAGATGTGAGAGCCTTATACTGAGGGGACTTACCTACAAATCTACATGGTCACTACTATTTATCCACATCATCTGTTGTGATAGTAAATGGTTTGAATACATGTATACATGTGATAGTTGTACATCACTAAGATTATTATTCAAGGATGTTTATGGAAGAGCCTTAGGTTGAGGATTTACTATACATGTGCATGATCGAAAATTGAAGTTTGATCCATGCAAGCATGTGATACATTTATTTCCTATTACTCAAGACCTATGAGCTCTCAATCGGTGTTATAAAGTGATACATAGCCTTTATCAACACAAGGTCAAGTGAGCTCTCTTTCCAGTCATGGATCTCGTCCAAATTCATGACTAGAACTTAACTATGAATAGCTCAATGCTAGAGAGTGTCTAGTGCTTTATGATAGAGGATTACCCATGTTCCATTAAGAGTTTCTCCATGAAAACACTTTGAGCTACCACTATGGGCATTCTCTCAACCTATTAATATTTAATAATCCCTCTCAAAATAAACTATTTTGTAACCATAATCCAACCTACATGGATGTGAGAGGAGTACTCATCAAATGTGTGATCCAAATAAAATGTGGTGAGAACTCAAAAATGTGTGATCCAAATAAAACATGGTGAGAACTTGCTTAAAACCTTAGTTGCGAAGATTAACATTTTAATCTTGTTATTGGGGTCACACTAAAGATTAACATTTTAACCACAAACCTATCAAGATGGATTTAAACTTATGAGTATTGAGTAGATTGGAGTACCCTTGAGTGAATTTAGAGCTTTTGAGATTATAGAGGGTGCAATTGGAATTTTGCATAAGGAAAGTGTAAGAAAAAAATAATGGAAAGGGGGTTATGAATATGATGAGTGAATGAGAGTTTTGTAATGAGGAAAAGAAGGGGTTTTAGGAGAGAACAATAAACATGAGCATTTTTAACTATTCAACGAAAAATTCAATTTTAAGCATAAAAAACAAAAGGTTGGGTATATAAATCTTAGAAAATTTGATTTAATAGATAAAAAGGTAGAGAAGATGAAGTAGATAATAAAGAAATAAATTCTTTTAATAAAACAAGGATGAGGTATGGTCGATAGGGATTTAATAAGGAAATATAAAAACTAGGAGAAGAGTAAGGTAAAAGGAGATTCAATATCTAGAAGTAGATTTTTTTTTCCAAAATTTTGAAAATGAAAAAAGGTTTGGAAAGTTGCTCGAAAATAAGAAAGGACTAGAAAGTAATGAAAAAGAACAAAGAGATAAGGAAGGTTAGAAGGGAGTAGAAATATAGGTTAGGGGGGAGAGAGAAAATTAGGCATATAGAAGGTAGGGGTCACATCTTAGTGAGTAATAGAGGTATGATGGAGGGGGTATAAAGAAGGGGGTAATAGTGAAAAATAAAGCATTTTAAATGAAAAAAGGTTTGGAAAGTTGCTCGAAAATAAGAAAGGACTAGAAAGTAATGGAAAAGAACAAAGAGATAAGGAAGGTTAGAAGGGGGTAGAAATATAGGTCAAGGGGGGAGAGAGAGAGAGATAACAAAGAATTGCATTTAAATAAACAAATAATTAGCTGAAGAAATGGGTTGGATAATGTAGAAGGAAAAATTAAGATGTAAATAAACGTGAAGGGGAGAAGGCTAAAATTGCAAATATTAAAAAGGGTGTTGAGTTATAAGGCTTAGTAAGGAAGTAGGAGAATTAATAATGAGTAGTAAAGTAGGGGAAAATAAACAAGGGGGGGGGGGGGAGAGATACATTAATGGAACATGAGGGTCCATGTGAGTGGTCAAAAGCGAGTTGTGGTGGAAGTTCGTAGGATAGGTAGGCACATTGTGTATTGTCACACAGCACAACAAAAGCCTTAGGGGCAGTCGGAGACTCTACTATAGATAGTGGGTAGTGAGGGGTGCTAGGGAGTGATGGCAACGATGGCATGAGAACGAGGGAGTTAGGAAGTAGAGACAACGAGTGTAGGTAAGGAGTGTCTTTTATGGCTACAGTTGGTGGAAGTCAGGCAGGTCAAGAGATGGAAGGGCATAATAAACAAGGAGGGGAGGGAGTCAAGACGGCAGGAGGGCGCTGTAGACGAGGAGGAGTAAGTGGGGGGGTGTAGTCAGTTTAGTAAGGATTACTTTAGGAGTAGTTAAGATTGTAGTGTAGTGTAGGGAAGCAATTAAGGGGGGGGTAGTAGTTTAAGGGGTAATTAAAAATGTAGTTTAGGAAAGTAGTTAGATTAGGGATAACTTAGGGAAATTTAGGAAAAATAAAAAAATTATGAAGTACTTGGAGAAAACTAGGAAAAAAAGGGGCTAAAAAAAGGGGGAAGTTTGTAGAAGCTCCAGGGTGCATCGAGTACAAGGGGATCCCACTCCCTCACCCCAAAGCCATGCATGCCCTCTCTCTCTCCAAGCCAATGGGATGAGAGAGAGGGTAACCATCTTTAAATCCAAGGGATCCAATCCTCCCATATTGCTTATGGGATTGGAATCCCACAAATACACGTCCAGGCAGCCAATGTCGCCCAAAGAGCTCCATTAATCTAGAATCTAATTAATCCACACAATAGCCACAAGGGGGCACCCAAGGGGGTTAGCCCATTTCCAACAAAGTTAGAGAAATTAGAAACATTAGGGAACATAAAGGAAAGTTAGAGAAATTAGAAACATTAGGGAACATAAAGGAAAGTTAGAGAAATTAGGGAGAGGTTAGAGAGAGAAACAAAGAGAGAGAGAGAGAGAGAGAGAGAGAGAGAGAGAGAGAGAGAGAGAGAGAGAGAGAGAGAGAGAGAGAGAGAGAGAGAGAGCAATGTATACTACATGAAAGTTCATTGCACCCCCTCTACTATTGTTGTAACATTGTATGATGCTTGAAATTCTATATGCATATCCAAAATAAAGTGACGATGTCTATTGTTTTGTGTATCTTGAACATTCTACTAGATTGGAATTCTAGTTTGAATGAAGTTCCATTCAAATCTCAATTGTATTCCACCAAGAAGTCCTTGGCATAGACTATTTCCTCGAAGTTAGAAATACAATCAATGAGTGTGTCCTATACAAACAAACATTTATAACTAAACATGCAAGTATGCCATATACCTATAAACTCTTTAGGCCCAGTAATTTCCCATCTTGAACTTCCATGTGCTGTAATACTAAGACCACTATTGGGATGCATCACCATTCCATAATCCATGTGGCTATTTTGGAGAAAAGTGGAATTCTTGGGTAAGCGTGTTTTTAGCCCTCACCTTAAAAATTTTCACATGTTGTACTATAAGATTCTCTATGTTTGTGTTGATTTTTTACAAACAATCTCATTATTTACAGTGAATGTAATTCCAAGAAAAGTGTTGTTCATGCCACAAAGCATGGACTAATCCTTGACAAAGCCTTTGTCTACAATTATTTTGAGCTCTCATGTAAGCCTTTGATGTGCTCTATTGTGGCTCATGATCTAAGGATGGTGTGTGCTTGTGCTCTACTATTTGTTGCTTTTAGTGAGTATCTACTTGACTGTATATGATCTTTTGAGAGCTACAGAGCAATGTGAAGGTCGTTCAAACTCCTAGTTGTTCATGCCATTTGCTTGCTGATAAAACTCCTTGGCTATAGGAGAACTCTTTTGAATAAAAGTCTAAGGTGGCAAGATTTTTTAAAAGCCAAGCAATCTATAAAAAGAGAAAACCTTTTCAAATCCCTCTTAAGCATTGAACTTCACACAAAGATATTTTAAATAATTTTTCAACACTTCAAATTAGTTGAACTAATAAGTGGGAGCACTACCAAGGCAAGCGCTGAGACAACTTTCATACAAAAAATGAAGTCACACTCACTAGAAGAAAGGAAAACTACCATAAGAGTTTATGATATTCAAAAACTTAGCTTGTGACATAGTTCAAAGTGATTAGACCAACAAAAAGGACAACAACAGTACTCATGTCTTTTTGTGAGCTTAGAGGTGAGCATCTAAGGCTCATATTGCATTCCAACTTCTGTTGCTTTTTCTTTAAAAATCTTGTACCAAAGTTTGAGAAATTAAAATTTGAATATAAATGAGATGTGAAATCTTTTGATTTATCAAGAATTGCAAATATGAATTATCGTATAGCTACATGCATACATTCAACTTAAACTTATATAAAATTGCCAAAAATCTATTACTTTGAACTTTAATGATTGCAATCCATGTAAACTCAATCCAATTGCATGTAGAGTGTTTCAAGTTGGTTCCTCTTTGAGAAGCTTATACTAGAATTTAATATATGAAAATGCATGGTATATCAAGCCATGCATTCTAGAAAATTTTACTATTATAAATTTAATTAGATAAGAACTATTTATGTCCACTCATCATCACACTATACTGACTTATATATTTAATTGGATAAGAACTGCTTCAGTTCTTATCCCAACTCACCATCACACTATGAAAATTATATAAGAGCTACTTATTAATTATATAAGAACTACTTATGCCCACTCATCGTCTCATTATGATGGCTATATGGTTCTTAAGGCATCGTTCTTGATGCAAGCCACCATTGTACTTTCCAATTTGTGCATAATACATTTTAGAAAAAAGGTGGCAAAGGTACGAAAACCCTCTCTTAGGAAATGATATGTAGTTCTTTAAAAAAAGCATTGATTTGCAAAAGGGAAAAAATAGAGAGTTGGAATGAGAAAATAGGAGAGGCATGAAAAGTAAGGGGAGGCCAAAGACATGAAAAGGGAGCAGAGGCATGAAGAAAAGGGACTTTAATGAAGGGAGGAGGGCCAACTAATTAGGAGGGGGGGGTGGAGTAATATGGGCAAGTGGAGCCCCACTTAATCTAAGACATCGAAAACATACTTTAACTTCCCAAATAACCTAACAAGGTCAAAAGCAGTACTGTGATAAGACATACTTAAGCATCAACTCCATCACAACATTATGAGGACTATATTTTTGAAGGTGCATCAAGACAATATTCGCACCAATAATAAGATGCGTGAGAGAGTTAAAAAGTTAACTATAAATTTAATATAATGAGACATATTTAAGCCCGTTCTTCATCATAGCGTCATCTCTACAACTCTTAACATGTCCATTTGCCACAAAACTATGAACCTTTTCACAATACATCTAGTGTGATACTACCCACACTAGATGTATCTCTTTCAGGCTTCAGTAATGTAGTCAATGTGATACTATGAACTTTTTTTCAACCCATCCATTGTGATACTACTTATTGGAAAAAAGACACTTGTATCTATGTTAGGGATATTGGAAGGAGGATCTCATGTTGGATTAAAATATTTTGAAGTATGGCAAGGGGCTCCAATTCTCCCTAGTTGATGGGCATCCCCCATCAAGTTAGTTTTATCTTCTCTTCTTCCTAAATCCTTCTAACTAATGAGTTGTCTCCATCCGCTTGTTTGCATTCACTTCTTATCAATGAAATTTATTAGCACTGCAAAGTGTATGGCGGAGAGTTGGATTCTCCTTTTGTAAATTTCCATGTCTGATTTTTCTTTAAAACAAGGGGAAAAAATCACTATGACCTTGCTTTAATAAAAGGAAGAAGAGTTCATGTCATACTAAGAAATGCTATCCTTTAATTCTCATTAACAACTAACACAAAATTAAAAACGAACCTACCTTCTAGCAGCTTGACGGGAAACAAAGGAAACAAACACTAGACAAAATTAGCATACTAAGATGAATTATATTCATAAGGCTTGTCCAATATGGGTTTAGGTTTATGGAAGAGTTGTGTACATTTATGTGTATGAAAGAGTAGTATATATTAAAGAATGGTTGGACCAATCCATGCAATTTGTTCCTAAAAGCCAGTTTTTTATGAATGTGTAGTATATATTAATGAATGGTTGGACCCAATATGTGGAGTTTGTTCCTAAAAGCTAGTTTTGGATGAATGTGTTTGTCCAAATATGATATAAAGTCGAACTATGAATTGTAGCGAGGCCATGAATGAGTTGTTCCATTTTGTATGGTTTCATGAACTTGAGGAGTTTGTCCATGTTAGCTGTTTTGATTCTATAATCAATGTTGAAGGCCCCCCCATAAGTGGGAATGTTTGTATTTAAATTGTCGAGCATGCATTGACATGAATGGATAAGGACAATTCTATGTGATTTTGGTGATTTGTATACATTTATTATAGCTAAAGTTTGTAAGGACAAAGATAAAAATATTGCTCAACACCATGAAGTCATTTTGTTTGTGTATTAGATCTAGTTTGCCTTTGTAGTAAGTCAATATTCTGAGGCCCATTGTTCCATTGATATGGTTAAAGTTTGGGATGTCTCAATCATCACAAGATTTATAGTGTATTTCTTGCAGGCAAATTATTTTTCCCGCAAGGATGTTTGGACAACATAGTATGTCTTGCTTGTGCTTTTGAAATGTCCTTGTGTTCAATGATTAAAGGATTGGCACTATGGTACATTCTTGAGTAGAATTGATTTTGGTCAAATCTCCATGCATGAGTGTGTTTAATTGATCCATTTCTTGTAGAAGAGATATGCCTACTTTGATGTGTTTCATGTACTACCGAAGGTCCTAAGCTACACATATTCTATAACCGATATATTTGTAGGTGACAAAAGGCCTCAGCCACCTTGCATACCCCGCACCACTTGCATATGATGTAGAGAAGGGGCAACATTTTGGCACTATTGTCGAAAAGAATAGCATCTTAAGATGGGAGCAGATATTCATAAGCATGTGTAAAAAGAATAAACCTCAACAAAAGTCTTATTTTCATATCACTCAAGGGCTAGGAGACCTAAAATATTTCCAACTCTAGCAAAAAATAAAAATCCCAAGTAGAAACCTTCGATTACTAGCTTAAGGAATTTTATGCTTGTTAAATGAACATGTAAAGAACAAATCAAGCCATGAGATGGACACCAATGTGTAGATCTGAAAATATTCAAACATTTTTTCTTTTTACAGAAAAGCGATCCGACATATCCATGAAAAGTTATGGGCATTGAAATGTTAAGTTGTACATGCCCCTAATGCCTCTCCACATCAGAAAAGGGAATTTGAAAATCTAGTCTATCCTATTATCAAACGTGGACAAATTGGAGGGTGCACCTCTCCCACCTCCATCCCTATAAAATTGCACCCATCTCCATCATTCTTCCTCTTCATTTGGCCTCCCTCCCTCTTCCAAATTCTCAAGCCCCATGCAAGAGCTTCCTCCCTCTACATTGAACACCACCTTACTCCCATCCTTATTCCTCAAGCTATACATTGAGCACTTCTTGCAACAATGTCCTAGCTTTCCACCCGCCATCCATCCTATTCCTCAACTATCCTGAACATCGAGAAAGTCTTTAGAGAGTAATTGATGGTGATCGTCTCCCCCTTCCACCTTTATTTTTGCCAAGTTTTCTTATTTTTCATCAAGTTTTGGTTTTTCAATCATTCATTTATCCTTTCCTCTTCCCCCCCTCTCATTTCCATCCACCTCTGTTCCACTCCCACACCCCTTCACCTCTTCCCCCTCAGTCTCCACTCCACCTCCATTCCGTAAGCTCCACCCCATTCCACCCTCTCACTCCTTCTTCCCCCCCTGCCCACTCTCTCTCTCTCTCTCTCTCTCTCTCTCTCTCTCTTTGAACCTCCCCCTCTCCCTCGC
Organism: Dipteris shenzhenensis; assembly: GCF_047967505.1. NCBI lineage: Eukaryota > Viridiplantae > Streptophyta > Polypodiopsida > Gleicheniales > Dipteridaceae > Dipteris > Dipteris shenzhenensis. The sequence goes on from NC_141607.1 coordinate 40,013,150, forward strand.
CCACTCGCATATAGCGGCGGCATGATGGTGGCGATGTATAGTTCACTCTTGCGATAGTGACACTGGTTGCAGTGCACCAAAGGGCCATGCTCATGTGGCCCATGGCACCTCGGCACCCTCAACAGTCCCCTCTTGCCTTGACTCTACCCCCACTGCCTCAAGCCTCTCCTCGCGCCTCATACTTTCCCTTGCCACCACCACCTGGCCACGTTCCCATCGTTGCGCCATGTAGTATGCAGTGCCGTTGTCGTCGTTGCCCTCAAAGCATGTGCCTTGCATCTACATTGACATCGAAGGCGCTAGACCATCGCATGCTAACCACATCGCCCACCTTGTCTCCCATGCTCCTTCGTATGTGCATCCTAGGGGTCCCTGCCTGCCTACCCAATCATCACACACTAGTTGCGTGGATGGTGTTTCTTGTCATGCATCCCATGCTTCTTCGTGTGCATACCCTTAGTGCCGCATCTACCTGCCCATGTGCCACACACTAGCCATGCCGCTTGTCACACCTCTCATGCTCCTCTACACACGTGCCCTAGGGTGATGTGCCTACCTACCTGTCGGCCACGTTGTAGTACCCTGCCAACCTAGGCTGTGCCTTGCCATGCCTCAGGTGTAAGACACATGCCATGCCACCCAACCATCTCCCTACCATGTGTGGTTACATTGCATGCCACATCATAGCATCACCATGTAGCACCCATAGCCTCTATTGTCGCTGTTCGCGATGATTGCCTACCATGCTACCACCACATGGCACTTTGCCACCCCACCGACCACCACACGATGCTTAACCACCCTACACGCTCGTTGTATTGGTTGTGTAGCCCTCCCTGCCTATGGTGCATCACCTATGTCAATACTCGAGCCCATGGCCATATTCGAACCCCACGCCCATGAGTGTTGTCTCGTCTCGATTCGCCACCCTTGTCGCATCTATCGCCTACCTCACATACTACATGTGCTACTTCCAAGGCAGCACCTCGCGGTACTCCTCATGCTGCCAGAGCATCGTCGCCCCTAACCCCTATTTTAAAAAACTATAATAATGAAAAAAATCCCCTAGCCTACTCACTAACCCACCTAATTGTAGTACAAGATAACCTAATTAGGGAGCTAACTAAACCAAACTAGCCACAATTATTTTCTAACCAAACCACATAAACTAACCAGACCCTTGTTAGTGTAATCGAACTAGCTTGGGTATTATTCAAACGAGCCCCACAGACAATTCTAAGTAGTGTCAAATCAACCCCTCTCCACTAACCTTGTCTAATCAAGCTCATCTCCACAAGGTCTAGGTTTCTTAAATCTAGGGTCAATTCACACCTAACCAGGTTCATTCACACACAAAGTTAAAGATCACTAAAGACTAATTTTTAGATTAATGTTAACAATCCACAAGTCACTCAATTGGAAACCAAATTTGAACTCAAATTTCAAAAACACCATGCGATGGGTATTTTTCCAACCCATTACATACCATTTTGGCATCCAAAGCACTCGTTTTTTTGTGCTCCTGTGTGGGCTATTTTTCACACTAATTTTCTCATAACTTTTGCTCACAACCTCCGATTGACGGTCCGTTTGCACTGATGCATTCCCACTCTCAAGGGAGAAAATCCTAGACACATATCCTAACATGATGGTCCCAAAAATACTAACACATCTCTAACCACTATAACACTCACAATTCAACTTTTGGATCAAAGGAGGACGTGCTCATTGGACTACTCAGCAAGTGTGCACGCAATTGCAATCTGGCTGACATCTACAACAACCCTCCTCCCTAAATTCTCCTCCTACAATTAATCCAATCCATCTTACTCCCCCAATCCGCAACATGGTAGAGCGCCATTGATATGATGGTAACCTTGATTTGGAGGGGGATGGCAACAACTTCTTTAACTACCAAATTTTCAATGAACAACATCATAACAATCATAGAATAAGACCCATGGGAAAGTTGAAACTTCCAAAGTACAATGGCTGGGGTGATCCAAAGAGATTCCTCCAGCTCTTTGATGATGCATGTAGAGTTGGAGGAGGAGGAGGTCAATCCAACAAGACCAAAGCTGCTTGGAACTCTATGGCATTGGTCAATGAAGCCTATGAATGGTACTTAGACCTTCTGGTAGAGGAACGAGCCACGTTGGCCCTTCTCTGAAACCAATTCAAGAGGAGATTCCAAATTAAACACCTTCAAGATGATCCGGCTCTCCAACTTGGCAAGATTGAATAAGGCAATAGAGAGGAAGTTTGTACAAATCTGGGCCAAATGAAGTGCCTTATTGCAAAATTTGAGCCTTTCCCAAATGACAAATACTCAATGGCCTAGTTCATTGAAGTTGGCATGTCCCTAAGTCCAATAAAATGCTAGTTCATGGTCACCCATGGAGTTGTTTTGAGACACATTGTCTCTCAACATGGAATTGCAACAACTGACATGGAAAATGTCAAAATCATCATGGAATTACCCCTCCATAAGATTCAAAAGGATTGAATATATTTATGGGACATGTCCGCTACCATAGAAGATTCATCTTGCAATATGCCATGATAGCCCACCCTCTATACAAGTTTGTGGAATTCATTTGGATAGAGGAGTGGGACCAAGCCTTTGAGCTTCTAAAATAGCACCTAGTCACAACACCAATCCTAATAGCTCCTAATTGGGATATTGATTTTTGTTTCCACCGTGATGGCTCCAAGTATGCAATTTGAAGCATACTTTGCGAACCTAGTGATCACAATAAGGATTACCCAATTTACTTTGCCAATCGACAATGCAATGATGTGGAAATCAACTACATAACCACCAAAAGAGGAGAACTGGCAATGGTTTATAGTGTCAAGAAATTTCAATACTATTTATTGGCAAATGATTGTGTATTCTACATCAGCCCCATCAAGCACTAATATATCTTGTGAATCATTCATGTATGACATGAAAAATAACTAGATGGCTTCTCTTTCTTCAAGAATTCATCTTCAGAATAGTGGTCCACAAGGGTGCTCAACACTACATTGCCAAACAATTGTCCTGTGTCAGGTCTAGAGAAGAATCCACTAGAGTTGAAGATGACTTTCCTGATGCCACATTGTTCCAATATCTACTTTTGTAATCCATTTAGGGTGTGTGGAAATATTTTTGGTCAATTTTTAAAATAGGTAGAAACAAGTGTAAGTAAACATGTGGTCAGAAGGACCTCCAAGTTTGTGTACTTGAGGGAGCATACCTATGTTGATGTTCAAGTTGTTGTTAGAGAGACCTAGGGCATTTCTATCTTGGCAGATTACATTGCCACATTTCTAGAGATTTTTTTACGAGGAGAAAAAGTCCACTATATGCAGCTATACTTGAGCACATGTTGGCTACAAGACCAAAGGAAAGAGAGTACAAACAAAAGGGAAAACTTGTGGCCTAGGTAGTTGACTTTATCTTTTTGGACCTTCCCTTTGGTGGGGAGCTCTCTCCTTTGTTAGCACATCCACGATGGGATGTGCTTATGTCTAGTATGGAATTTCATTGTCTGTATCAAACTCTCCAATGTAAGATGGTTATTCATCATGGCCTCTATGGGAGGTACTTTTAGTCGGTGTTAACAATCCAATCCTTTTTCTTGCGTATTTGGTTTTGTGCGGAGAGAGTATGTGCATTTGGTTTAATAATCTTGCAAGAGAGCCAACTTCTTTAGTAGAGCGGTATTGTTGCATTTGCAAGTTGGAAGTTGTCAGACACATAGTGGTTCACCATGGATTGTATGGGTACTGTGACATGAAGTTGGGGGTAGTGAAACTTCATGCACCTCATAGCTTCTTGCTTCTTTAAAACTTAGTGACAAAGATCCTTAAAGCTTGGAAAGAAATCACACCCTTTTATGACAAGGAAGCCAATAAACCTATTCTCTCCATGTTCCCCCGAGATGAGAATAAAGATGGTAACATCCCAACTAATATTATAGTCAAGCATGGGGAGAAGAAAAGGGTCAATGGAAGCCATGATCTCACCTAGTGAATATGCACCAAAGAGAAGGTCAATGTATTGTTGGAAGAAGATTTTGTGGCTCAACATGACATGAAACACATGCAAGCCCTCATCTTTATGAAAGGGGTTTGTACTTGGGCGGTGTGTAAAAGGGGTGCCCATCTGTGGGCACCCATTTTTTATGATCTCACAATGGGCGGTCTGTGTGTAATGGGGGGTGCCCATTCCAGCCCGCCCATAAATGTTTTTGGGTGCCACTTTGGGGGTGTGTAAAGAGCCTAATTTTGTCATGAACTGGGATGTCTTGACCATCTGGCTCCAAGGAGGTTCTAAGAGCATCTTCAGAGCTTTCTCCTCTTGGTCGATCAATTGGACAGCCCTTGGTCAATCTTCAGAGCTCTTGGTCAATCAATTGGACAGCCCATTAATGCATGCACGTCCTCGTTTGAACATCCCTTTGAACTCGTAGCACATCATTCCCCTGTCATTCCTTACTGACGATTATTCCTTCCTTCCTGCGATGATAATCCATTCGACTCCAGAAGCTGCTTTACTACCTCCAGGTGGCCCTTCTTCACGGCTTCGTGTATAGCGCTGTCTCGCCCGAGAAATCACAGACGCACACCCCTTTCTCCATCCATCGTCGTGCCTACAAAAGATCCCCGAGAAAATTCACACTTCCCTGATCGAAGTTGTTTCATCATCGTTATAATTCAAGCTGATGGTCTCCGATTAATCTTCATCAACGTGAAAATTCACACTTCCCTGATCGACGTTGTTTCATCATCGTGACATCATCGTGACAATTCAAGCTGATGGTCTCCGACTAATCTTCATCAACGGAGCGACAAAGCTACAGGCTCAATAACAAGCTGATGGTCTCCGATTAATCTATCGACATGCGCCAGGCAATGGTTTCCAAAGAATGTCTTCACCTGCGTTCTGTACCAGCTCCTACACTTCATGGAGGTAATCGATCTCACAAGCGTAAGCAAGAGCTATGAGATCCTCCTGCTCCTGCTGCTGCTGCTGCTGACGATCGATGGGGCGCAGCCGGGGTGGAGGTTCTGTGGAGAAAACGGAAGTCATCCAAAGACGGATTTCTGATGAGAAATTAAGAGCCGTCGAAAACGCAAAGATGATCGAGAAGCAATTCGAAAAAGCACGTACCATCTGCTGCAGGCGATCGAATTGCAAGCTTGAATTGAACACCGTTCTGGTACTGTTGACGGACTTCTTTGCCATCCTCAGGCCATCCCTAACGCCGTTCTTCAACCTCACCCAGTGCTATCCCACTTTTTCGCTTGCTGGGAGCAATGGGCAAGCAGCTGGTCGTTGCGGATCGTATTGTCGATGCTGTTGCAAGTGAGCTTTAGCCTCATCGAAAGTAGCAGGCGTTCTCCATCTCCGAGCTTGTATTGCAAGATGGGGAGCTTTCTGAACAAGGTGGTGCACTAGTCCATTGTGTGATCCAGGGAGAGTGTAGACATGGGTAGACATCAATAGATAGAGGAGGAGGAGCATGGGGAATAGAGGAGGGGACATGGTATACACATCAAAGGAGAAAGAGAGATGGAAATCTGGCAAAATATACAAGAGTCCTCACTCTTCATTGTGTGCCACAAGTACGTAAGATGGGGAGCTTTCTCAACAAGGTGGTGCACTCTTCCATCAAGGCGACGAGCGCAAGGCATCTTCATGCTCCGCAACCACAAGAGATAGAGAGAGAAAGGGGGATAAGAGAGTGTAGACATGGGTAGAGTGGAAAAGGGAAGGAGAGGTAGTATAAACATCAATGGATAGAGGAGGAAGAGCATGGGGAACAAAGGAGGAGAAAGAGATATGGAAATATGGCAATATAGAAGAGCCCTCAACTTTTAAATTTTAGACAACTCCTTGCACAAGAGTTGCCTAAAATTTAAAAGTTGAGGATCACTCACCCGCCAATTGTGCATTCTGGCGGTGGAGAGGAGAGTGCTTCACTAGCACTTGGGGAGGGTGCAGCTTAGGAAATTTTTTGCTAAAGTCATTTATAGATGCCTTGTTGAGGAGTTGTGTCCTCCAGTGGATTTTTAAAAAAAAAGGGGGTTGCGCTGCTCACGAGCGTCGTGGGACAAGCGATTAAAGGACGTCTGGAAGGGTTGTCTGATAGGCAAATTTTACTTCATCCTTTGGAAGATTCTGCATCAATGGCTTCCAGTGAGAGCCAAGCTGGCCAAAAGGATCATTATCAACCCTCTCTGTGCATTATTTGGGAGCTCGTTGGAGGTTTTACCACACTTGATGTGGAAGTGCGTGGTTGCAAAAAGGGCATGGCTAAAAGTTAAAATGGCCATTCGGGATTCAGGAGTAATGACTAGATTTATCATTGGTGCGAACTGGAAGCTCACGCTCTTGGGTGACACGTCTGGCTGCTCGTCTACGGTTGTTGCATCCTGGCCATATATTCAAGGCGCTGTGTGTTATGCCATTTGGCTAGTCTACAATCATGCAGCATTTGGAGATTAGCCAACTGTAGGTTAGAGGGAATCCCATGTCCTAGGTTTAGTCAAAGCCTTTTTGATTGACTTATCAGTAATCTTATGTGCCGTCTTTCTTTAAATTAAAAAATAATAATAATTTTAGGAAGGATAAGCTTGGTAAAAATCATACATTAAAAAGGGTATTAGTGGGGTGAAGTGAAGAGTCTAGTATGATAGTTACTATGTATTATATCCGTATTCTTTATCAAAGTACCCACACACTTTTGAATTACTATGCTTACTAGCTCATTGCTTTGTATTTTCTTTAATTAACAAGAAGAAAAGACTAAAAAACAAGCAAGATAACACTTCCCAATTTTCTTTTTAGTGCATAAAAGAATGAAGACCTTCTCGAACACCACGGGCACGTGTACAATGGGCAAACTCAAGTATAGCCTCATATCAATCTAAAGAAGAAGCAAAAAAGGTGAATGAACATGAAAAGGGGAATCTCACCCTTTCTCTTTATGTGAACAAAGGGAAATGAGCTAAAGACAAAAGAGAGATGTCATAAGAAATAAAAGCCATGTCACCTATGAGAAAAAGTGGGTGCATTATTATATTAGAAGGAGAAAGAAAGAGCTATATGGAACAAGAGCCGTGCGACAAATGCAAACATGGTGGGCCCAACATCAGAGGAGAAAGAGAAGTAAAAAAAAGAAGAAAGATAGAGATGCCATATACAATAGGGAGACAACAAGAGCCATGTCACCTTATGGTTGCAACACCCATGCAATATTAAAGGAGAAAGAGAATGAGAAAAAGGAGAAAGAAAGAGGTGACAATCACTTCTAGCAATTATTGTACCTAAAAGAATAAGTAAAAATTGACGTGTGAGAATAGTAATTGATGGTTTGTGTTAAACATGTAGGAATTTTAATTCTTTACATGGTTGGACACATCATAACACTAGGTAATTATCTAGAAATTAGTGTTGAGTATGTGAAATACCAATCATAGATGGACTCATTTGAAGCTTGCTACTACAATTTGGCACACCTCCTCTAGTCCTCATTTTAAAGGCATCCAAGGTCAATAAGCGACATATACTTAATCTCAACTTACGCTATCATATGAAAGGGGATTCTCAATTTTGACTCTTACCTAAAATTTTAAAGTTGATAAAGAATTAGTTAACTTCAATAAGTTCTTCTTAAATTGAATTTTCAATAACTTTTAAATTTTAGGAAGCATAAACTTGGTAAAGATCATACATTAAAGAAGGATATTGGTGGGGTTTAGGTGTGAACCATGTTTAGTACCTTTGTACTACATATTGTCCATTTTCTTTATCAAAGTTCCTGCATGCTCTTGAATTACTATGCTCACTAGCTCATTACTTTGTGTTTTCTTTGATTAACAAAAACAAAAGAATAAAAAACAAGTAGATAGTTAACACTTCATAGTTTTCTTTTCAATGAAGACCTTCTCCAACAACACTCTTTTAGCAACGCACTTGTCTAAAGGACAAACTCACAGAGAGTCTCCTACCAATCTAAAGAAAAAGCAAAAAAGGTGAAAGAAAATGAAAGGAAGAATCTAGAAACCGTTTCTCTCTAGAAGAACAAAGGGCAATGAGAAAAAGGTGGTGCAATATTAAAGAGGAAGAGAAATGAGGAAAAGGTGAAAGAGAGATGCCATATGAAACAACAGCCCTATCACACATATGAAAAATACTGGGTGAAACATTATAGGAGAAAGAGAAAGCAATGAGGAAAAGGAGAAAGACAATGTTCACGAAGAAGTTTCAATGTTTCTCGATAGGAAAACCTTCAAATTTTTGCCTCACCTTTTTCCGATAACTTTTCAAGTTTTAAGACCAAAATGTAACTAAAACATTTTTAAAAATCGAATTTTAGAAATTGCAAAGATATCTCTCTCAGGTAACTTTAAAAAATTGAAGTTTCATTGCACATAGTTTGCCACTTTTTGTGAACACTGATGCCATATGGATAAGAGCCATGTGAACCCATCAAAAAATGGTGGGCCCAACATCAAATGAGAAAGAGAAATGAGAAAAAGGAGAAAGATAGAAACACCCATCACTCTAGCAACTATTGGATGTGCTACAATGATTGAGAAATGATTGGGATATAGGAACTATAATTGAATGTTTGTGTTGGATAGGTAGGAATACTAATGGATTGTTGGGTTGGACACATCAAGATACTAGGTAATCTGGCTCTTGGGATTGAGCATGAAGCACTCATGTGAAATACCAGTCATAGATGGACTCGTTTGAAGTCTACTCCTACAATTTGGCATAGCTCCGAGTCATTTAGAGTGTCCAATAACTCAACCTCTAGTCCCCATTGTATAGGCACCTAACGTTACTAAGGAACATATAACATAACTCTTAATTATCTAAAGGCATATCTTACTTTTAGATTATGTGGTCATCTAAAGCGGATTCGCTAAAAGTTGATAAAGAATTAGTTGTCTTGATTTTAAAGTTAATGAAAGATAACCATACATTAAAAATGGGATTAGCGGGATAAAGTTGGGCCTTCTACTTTGTAACTTTTCTTTATTAATTTCCCACACACTCTACACAATAAAAACAATGACACAATACAAAAGTTTGTGTGGTTCTTGGAGTAGCTCTGTATTCTTTATTAATTTCCCACCCTAGTTCCTGCCAGGCATCGGTGTCGATGTGATCTCACTGTTGCAGATAGTGAGGATCCCAAAGAAATAAAGTAGATGATTCTTCCTGAGCAATTATTTTGGAAGTACTGTTATATTGAGGGATTCTTAGAGATTAGTTCTACGTGCATAGGTTCTCTACCTTAGATTGGTGAGAAACGATTGTATGCACTTTTTAAGCATCTGAGTTTTATCAGGGCCTCGTGGATTCGCACAATTCACCGTGAGCACCATGTGTTAAGGCATTAATAGTTGTGAGATTAGGAGAGGATGCCAAGTGGTGCAGGTGCAAAAGCTACTTGTCTGGTAGTCAGTTACCAGTGGCTCTCAAGGGCTTTATACATAGTCTCTAGACTTTTGTGCTCATCTCTACATTCATCATAGATTTTGTAATAGATTGGAGTTCCTATTGTAGTCTCTATTTTCCTTGTCCGCAATTTGTATTTCCATTCTGCATGAAAGTTTGTCTACACATTTCGATATGATATCACAAATGTTTATCTGTAGTGTTAACCTCGATAGTTAGGGAAGCTATAGTTGTTTTATAATAACCTCTTGTGCACCCTTCACCCTAACCATGATAAAGAAGTTTATCGTCATCAATTCTCTATCCAACAAGTACTCAAACCCATCAAAATTTTCGTGTGTTCTTAAGAATATCAAAGTGTAGAAGGTCTGCATCACATGATCCATAAGTGAGATTTCATACGTGTGGATGACACCCCACAAGCCTTTGATTTCATAACCCACCCTTTGCAATGGCATCATTAAGATTCACCATCTCCATCATATTGAAGAATGATAGCAATACAAACTTTGATAGAGAAACTATGGTCCTCTAAGCAACTTCATGAATGCATTCTTATCCCAACACATCTCTTTAGAAAAATCTTGTGTAGTGTAAAGCACATATATAAGCTGATTGGAAGAAAGTGACGTCTCTCACCTTCCATCTCCATGTTCATTTTCTATGGAAAATAAGACTCCGACCAAGAGCAGTTGCCTTTTCTAACACTTATTATCCATCCAATATACTTGGATGCAACTTGTGGGAAGTTAGAAATGGCCTTGCCAACTTGTAACCTCTTCTTAAACCATGCATTACAACTTTCCTTCAAGCATTGATAAACATCTGCATCAATGTTAACGTAGCTTGCAAGGTTTTCGCATTGTTGATGCATGGCAATGGGTCTTGTAAATGTACCATTAGATGCAAGTTGCAAGATATTGTCCATGGCCAGCATAGAGGCTTATATTGCCTTAAAGAACCATCCATACATTGACATCTTGCAACCTCTAAGGGTGAAATGGATTGCCTTTGGAGAACCAAAGAAGCCAGCCTAAGGCCTTGTCAAAGGGCATAAAGATCATCAGATTTGGGATATGAGTAATAAATGCTATCTTATTATATTCATGTTCTAAACTATTTCCTATATTTTGGTATGTTTCTAACTTCATATGAAGAATAACACTAGTGCGATTCTCCTCAACCTCATATGAGTTTGAGAAGAATGGTACATTGCAATATCATAATTTTGTCATTCTCCCCATTGTAAAGTAAAAATTATGACTTTGTAATGGGAAGAATGGCACCAATGCCATTTTTCACGATATGATAAGTGTGCCCTAATCCTCTATCACATGCTTTTAGTTCACAACTATATCTTGGATGTTCATGATTTAAGATCCTTTTGGGTTTTTCGAGAATTTCATATCAATTGCAAATGTGTTGATGGGATCCAAATTTGCCACTAAAGACACCCACATGGTGACATATGTAAATGACATCTATGAAAACTAGATTGAGATTTGGACCTTGGTGCATCTTCAAGGTTGTAACCCAACTGTAACGTACATGAGATGTTTGTTGGGATTAGACAATGGAAATACACAAAGGAATCCAATAGGAGATTGAGTTGGAAGAGATTGTCTTGTTTAAGTCCAAAAAAGATGAGGATTGCAGTGACATGTCTCAACAAGTGATGGGCATCAAGCAAGAGAAAGTATTAAAGGAAGCACTCACCAAGGAGTTCACCACAATTTTTGCCTTCCTACATGTATAGAAATTTTTTCGTTGATCGAAGGCTTCTACTTATACTTAAGTTATGAATAATTTTGTAGCATATATTGAATGCTGACCAGCAAGGATCCAACATGTATACTCTCATAAATTGTCCTTTGGTCTCTCATTCTTGTAAGGATAGGAGTATTTATGCCTTTGTGGAATGGTTTGACATAGGCACATGCTACAGGATGCTTTGACATCATGGCAAAGCTCTTCACCAAGTCATTGATATAGACTGTGGTCATTGTCTTGAAGATGCTTTAAAGCAATTCACCACTGGAACTAGCACCTCATACTCTAATCTAAACAAAAAGTACTCTGTGTACTCCACTAATCCTAGCATGCTAGTATCCTTCTTTGTTAGTTTTTTTGAAATTGACTTGAAGGCAATCTATTGCTCTAGTGGCTGCTATAGTTCAAGTGCTAATCCAGATGTCTCACCCTTTCCTCTTAGCATTTTCCCACCACTTTCTAGTGGTGCACTTATATCTCTTTTCCCTCCACTTGTTTTTGTCTCCTCTTTATCTTCGCCACTCTGTTTATACCCCACATTTTTCCTTGCACCCCTACTATCCTATACATCTCTTTAATGGCCTCACATATCCCTATGTCTTTTCCACCTATCCCTATATCCTCGCTACCTACCCACGTATCCTTCATTCCTATTATTGTGTGATACTCAATAGCTTCCTCAGCTTTGTCTACCATGGTTCTCTTGGACACCTTTTTGCTTTGTACTACCTTCTTTTATGTTTCTTATTTTACAAAATAATAGGCATCTAAGATTTTTGGGTGGAGCAATTTTTAGGATAAATGTTCCAACCCCTAGATGTCATTATATCATGAACACAGTGGCATTCATTCTCACATGATTGTAGCAAGCAAGATCCAATTGATACAAGAAACTTGTGCCAATGCCTCATATAGCTAGAGACCTTGGATATAAAGCAAGACATGACATGCTTACAAAAAAGAAGTAGCTAGAAATCAAGGAAGGAAGCTTGGTCATGAGGTTTGACAGCCGTGTAGAGAAGTGATTGGATAAGGAACTTCTTCGATGTTGAGAAGGTCACTTCAAGGTAAGAAAAAGTTCAAAAATAACATATATGTTTTGGAAGATGCATATGGCAAAGAGCGCCTTAAATGCACCAATGAGTACAAGCTAAAGACCTTTTATCCTTGATCACCATGGCCAGCAGGCCCCAGAGTGTGAGTATCAAGTGACAGCCTAGTGGCTCTCACTTATTTTCATTTTCTAAGATATTGTATGGTATTGAGATGATGAGTGGAATGGATCATTTTAAATACCATGTGTATGAATGATAAATACCTTGGTATGGGGTGAGACTTACTTGCGAGTCGGATATTATAGGATTTTTAGGAAATAGGAAGAGTGAATCATATAAAGAGGTGGGTCTCATGTCCAAGTAATTGGAAGGCATGTGGAGGAGTGTGGAGTAAAGAGTAATCCTTCTAGAATTTCTTTGTGGAATCTAGAGGATGTGGACATATGGAAAAGAGAGTGTCCCTATGGGTTCCATGTGGGAAGACTCTCACCGCTCTCAATATTTTAAGGTTCATGAGCATCTTTTGATCAGACACATGTCAAGAGTAGCCAAAAAGGACATGGATGGTAACATACGAGCTTATGTGATTGATAGGGAAAGGAATCTTCAGGCAGCAATTGTACATGGGTGAAGGAGGGTGACCAAATCTCTATAAAAGGAGCCCTTCTCTCCCTTGTTCATCTTATCTTCCACCATTAGCCCTCATGATGTTGTAGCTCTAGTCTCCTCAGGCCTCTTCCATGAGCTTTCTGTCTCCCTCTTGTAGATGATCTCTTGTCAGTCCATCTCTCTCTAGTCCATTCTCTCCCTACAAGTAGTCTTCGAGCTCCTGCTCCCTCTTGTATGTATGAAACCTCTTATCCTCCCTTGTGTATATAGCATGTTGAGTTGCATATGCATAGAGTAACATTCTCTTGAAAATGAAGGTCACTGCAAGTTATCTCCCTTAAGTCCAAGTGCTTCCTATTCGGTCGCTCATTGTGTGCATATAGTCCATCCATTTCTCAAGCCACGAAGGGAGTTATTTCCTCTCTCCTAGGCAACCTCTATGGGTTTTGCATCATTTATTAAGTGCAATCATGATGGGAGTATTCATCCCAAGTCAGCACCAGTAGAAGGAGTGTATGGTTTTCATGACTCTTTGACCCCCTTGTCAATGTTTTGCCCGTAACTTTCTACTTGGTGGTTTGATTTTGATGAAAATATCACCGTGAAGCTATTCTCAAGAACCATATCTCTATGTGTTTATTATTTTTGTAAAATATGAAAACAAAGAGTTATGATTGTTTGTCTTTGACATTCTGTTTTCATGATAGTTTTTACCCAATCTAGTAAACTGCCCATAACTTTCCGATCACTTCTATGTTTCTTACGAAACTTATATCACGCAAAGCCCATTTCAAGATGCAGCTCTTTGTGTACTTTGAATTGATGATATCATGTCTCTGGTGAAAGTTATAGACCTCTATGTTTGATGATAGTTTGTCGAATGATTTTAAGCTACTTGAAGAGACATCCATGAAGGAGGAGCAATGTTTCCCCAAAATCTACCCATCTGGCCCAATCAGCCCCTTCATACCCCTTGATATATCTTAGTTAATGTCATGGTGAGCCACAAATCTTCCAATTTTGAAGAAGCAAGAAGCTATGAGGTGCATGAAGTTTCACTTCCCCCAACTTCATGTCACAGTACTCATACAATCCATGGTGAACCACTATGTGTTTAACAACTTCCAACTTGCAAATGCAGCAATACTGCTCTACTAAAGAAGCTGACTCTCTTGCAATAGTACTAAACTAAATGCACATATTCTCACCGCACCAAACCAAATACCCAAGAAAAAGGATTGGTGAATTGTTAGCATCGACTAAAAGTACCTCCCATAGAGGCCATGGTCAATAACCATCCTGCATTAGAGAAGGTTGATGCAGACAATGAAATTCCATACCGAACATGGTCCTCCATAAGAACATCCCACTGTGGATGTGCTAGCAAGGGAGAAATCTCCCCACCAAAGGGAAGGTCCAAAAAGACAAAGTCAGCTACCTAGGCCACAAGTTTTTCCTTTTTTTTTTAACACTCTTTCCTTTGGTCTTGTAGCCAAAATGTGCTCAGGTATAGTTTGACTCTTTCTCCCTGTAGCAAAATCTCTAGCAATGTGGCAATGTAATCTACCAAAATAGCAATTCGCTAGGTCTCTCTAATAGCAACTTCTAAGTCAATGTAGGTATGCTCGTGCAAGTACACAAACTTTGAGATCCTTTTGACCACATATTTACCTACACCACCCGTTTCTACCTATTTCAAAAATTGACCAGAAATATTTCCATACATCCTAAATGGGTTACAAAAGTAGATATTGGAACAATGTGGGAGTAGGCAAGTCATCTTTAACTTGAGTGGATTCTTCTCCAGACCTGACACGGGACAAGTGATCGGCAATGCTGAGCACCTTTGTGGACCACTATTTTGAAGATGAATTCTTGAGGCAAGAGAAGCCATCTAGTTATTTTTAATCTTAGGGGGGTCACTATGTATAAACCCTATATATCACGTGCTTCAAAGCCTATTTGTAAAACCCCTTATCTGTAAATTTATCATGAATAAAACACACCCTTTTTCTATTCAATCTGTGAATACCCCCTTTTTATGATACCCTTCTATATGTGGAAAATGAATAAAAAAGAGATTTAAAAAACTCCTTTAATTGAACCCACGTGCTATGCTTACATATTTATGAGTGACCCCCCCCCCCTTGAGTTTTTAATGTCATATATGAATGATTCAAAAGATATAGTAGTGCTTGATGGTTGATGTAGAATACAAAATCATTTGCCAATAAATAGTATTGAAATTTCTTGACACTATAAACCATTTCTAGTGCTTCTCTTTCTATAATTGTGTAGTTGATTTCTACATCATTGCATTGTCGATTGGCAAAGTAAATTGGGAAATCCTTCTTGTGATTAGCAAGTTGGCAAAGTATGCTTCCAATTGCATACTTGGAGCCATCAATGTGGAGAGAGAATGTGTTCCAAAACAACCCCATGGGTGACCATGAACTATGGCATTTTATTGGACTTAGGGAGATGACATACTCCCTATATTTGGTTAGAACTACTTCAAGGAATTGCAAGTGGCCTTGCTTGTTAAAATGGATACACGTGTCATCCAAGAAAACCTATAGAAACTTATTGAGCAATGACATGAAACTGGTAAACATGGCTCTTTGAAATGTGGCAAGGGCATTGCATAATCCAAAGGGCATGAATCTGTAGGCAAAGATTCCCATTCTGTTGCAAGTGCTATTTTAGATTGATCTTCAGGAGCCATTTGCCCATGATGGTAGCATTCACATTCTTTAAGTTGACACATATTCGTGGCTTCTTATCACTTTAGGCACAATCACAATGAGGGAAACCCAATTGGTGTGCTCTATCTCATAGATGAAACCTACATCTAAGCGCTTTTCGAGTTCTTCAGATACCATGGTGCCATATTTTTTATTTGTTCTATATGGTCCACATACTTAGGTCAGGTACCTTTTGTAATAGGTTTGGTGTGTAATGCCACTTCTAGTGAAGTTTCTTTTATTCCTTTGTATGACCATGCTAACCAGTCTCGGTATTCCGTTAACAATGCTTTGGGTTTTGTATCTTCTTCTTAGGTGAGTTGTTTCCCAAAGAACACTATTTTTTCTTCCTCCCCTTCAAGGGAAAGGTTGATTGTTTTGGTCCCTCATATACTGGAGACTCACTAATGCTATCACTTTCCTCTACTTTTGACTCTTCTAGTGGTCTTGGCATTGCTATAGAGACACTGCTACTTGTATAGTTCTTGCAGTCATCTGGTACATCACAAATATCCACCTTTGATTGTGTTGAGCTGATTGAACATGTGGCATCATCATTGAGGGGCTTAGTATCATCCTCAATCCTTTTCATATCTTAGGGAATTTCTTTTGATGTAGCCTCAGGATCTCGATCTTCATTTTCACATGTGGATTTTATTTTCGAAGCTTTGGGTAACTTTTCCACTGGAAAAAGTAATCCAAGTAATGGTTCATCTATTGCACACTACTTCAAGACCTTCTAGGTCCCATTCAAGTTGAGGGGGCTTGGTTGTTGGTTTGTTTGGCTTGGTGTTGAGGTATAGCTCCACAATACTATTTTGCACTCTTTCAAGCTCATTGTATTGCTCAATCTTGGCTTTACATTGATTCCCAATTTCGGCCTTCTTTTCGGAATCTCTACTATTATGGAGCTATGGAGGCCCAAATTTGGGTAGTCGGAGATGGATAAATCATTTTCAAAGGCATGGTCCTCCAATTAAACATTTGCAACCTTTGTATCAAGGTCCCAAGGAAAATTAGAGCCATCAATGTCCATGATATTCTCTTCAGGATCACTATCCCACTCAAGACAAGCCATAAACATTGGAATTTTAGGATCAATTGGGCCTTCATGCATGAGTTGTGATTCTACTTGCATGACCTTTGCATCAACCTTTAGGAGGACTGGACCTAGTGCATGGCAATTGTTGATCGTTGTTGCCAGTGCTTGGACCAATTGTTGATATGACTCTATGTATCCCTAGCTAGGACATTTTCTTGTGGGAGGGTTGATTTGCTATAGGCCATGGTAGAGGAGGCATCATCCAATAGTCTAGGCAAAATAAGTTTTATTGCTCCTGTCCCCATGTTTATTCTTACCACCGTGTCATGATCTTGTATTGTGGGTCTATCAAATCCCTAATCATGGAGCATTAATTCTTCTCATAGCCATGGGCATCTGAGTAAAAGTTGATAGGAAGTCTTGGGTAGATCCAAGACTGTGAACTATAGGGAAAAGCGATCCCTTTATCGGTGGGAGGCCCCATCATCATAGAGATATTTTGATAAGACATACATACCTGTGCCTCCATCCACAATGGCTTGGACATGATCATGTGCTTAATGGATCAAAGGCACGGTGATATTTCATATGTTATCTCTTTCACCCAATCGGACTTGGATGTCTTCTATTTCTTCCACAAGTGGAGGAGATTTGTTGATTCAACCCATCCCTTAAAACTCAGCCAAATGTTGGGAGAATTCCAAAAGTGGATTCAAATGGGTATTGACATAGCGTAGCTCAAGAATCTACTCAAAAGGGCTGGATCTTCTAGTTGGTACTGCAAAACATTATGTTGTGGCCCTTGTTGATCGAATAGAGGCTCGATTATAGTGTCGAGACTTGGTGGAGCTAAGTCAAGGACTAGATCTTGTGCTTGCTTCTCAACTTCAAAATAAGCTTGTTCCTTTTCCACCCATTGTTGAAGTGCTTGAAATTGAGCCTTCAACAATTCGATGTTAGGATATGGAGCTTCTTTCTTGTACCCTTGGGTGGTGACTGGTTCTCTAGAAACAATGTGATCATTGATTTTCCAAATCAATGCATTCATCTGAATAATGATGTAATAGTTCCTTGGCTTTATGACAAGATGGATGGATCACATACATCATTAGCCAATGATTCACAAGGAAATGCACCATAGTTAAAAATCCACCAATCGAAGTCTGCCAAATATTGTCAAAGTTTCCTAATGCTTTTGTAGGGGAGTTTCCTACTATAACTATTGCCACAGTTTTTCATGAAATCCCACTAGGAGTTTTAGGCTACTCTTGACACCATAGCATCGTAGATACGAGAAGAACATCTGAGCATGGATAGATCATGTGATAGCAATGCTGAAGGACAATCTAATTCAACACTCCAAAAGTATCGGGACATGAAAATCTCATTTGGTGAGAAAAGATGATGGTAGTTATAGATTTTGTGTGGATTACTGCCCTCCAAACAAGGTAACCATCCTAGACAAGTACCCTTTTCCTCAATTGGTTGATATAATTGACTCACTGGCACTCTCTAAGTATTTTACAACTCTGATCATCCTAGAGCTACCTCCCCCCATGAATGCAAAGGGTGTATAGAGATTCACATGGCATACAAGCTATTATCATAGATTTATCTACAACTATGCTGAGATCACGCACCCCCTATATACATTGTTGATCATTTTCCATTGGATGAAGGATTGCCAAACCTCTTATGAAAACCTCAAAATCATTCTTGCTTTAGCCTAGATCTTGCAAGCACCTAGCTAGGATTTAAATATTCCATGTTCATATAGAGCTTCTAAGTTCACAATAGGGTCTGTGTTGATGCAACCAGGTGAATATAATTTGGGTTACCCCATATATTTTGTGAGTCACCAACTTAATGATGTAGAGATAAACTATGCAACAATGAAAAGAGAAGGCTTGGTGATGGTATATGCTGTAAAGAAGTTTGGACACTACTTGTTGGCAAACAAGTTTGTGTTCTTCGTCAGCCATCAGGCTCTTTTCTATTTAGTTAATCAGCCCTACATGTTTGGTCACATCACACGGTGGATGCTTATTCTTCTATAGTTTGATTTCACCATAGCCATATGAAAGGGACGCACTCACTTTATGTGGTTTGAATTCCAAATGTAGAACCAGCAAATGGGGGTGGACGATGATCTTCATGATGCTCTGTTATTCTTGGTAGATCTAATTCTGAAATCGATTTGGAGACAAAGGAGAGTTGAGAGAATGAGTATATGCCTTGGAGCCAGATGGGCTCAAGTGGTTGTAACAAGAGAGAGAGAGAGAGAGAGAGAGAGAGAGAGAGAGAGAGAGAGAGAGAGAGAGGTGTGCAAGGAATGGGGTTGCTCCTCCCTTCAAAAGGTGACTTGTATAGAAGGCCAAATGTTTGACTTTGGTCTTCATTGTGTACTTTCAAGGAATGGAATAGAAGCTCTCTTTCTCTCATTCTCTTGCATTGTGTCTCCTTGTTCTTCCTTGTGAGTTGTCTTGTGATTGTCACTCTCCCTTGCTCCCAACCCCCTTCCTCATGCTCTCTTCTCTCTTCTCTCCCTCTCTCCCCTCTCTTCCCTTTTTCTCATGGAATCACTTGCACACAATTAGGTAGATTCTTGGGTGACACAAGCTGGCTCTTTGTGCTTATAAATCTCACACAAGGAGTTGTTCAAGAGTGGAGGCTTTGATGGCGATCCTCAAGATCCCCATGACATGTAAGTCATAGTCAAAGACCACAACTACAACTATCGAGGACTTCGAGGTATGCTTCCATAATGCACAAGATTTCTATCCAATATCTACCCATTTGACAATACTTTTAGCTTATCTAGAGGTATTGTTAGCAAAGTATAGTCTGATTTTTTTGTTATTTTTTATTGCCACATTGTAGGGGTAGCTAGTAGGGATGATTGCTAAGGTGTGTATGGAGTCACATTTCACTGGCAAACACCAAAGAATGAGTTTAAATCAGTTTAAGTTGGCATAGGAGTGTGTTCTCAGCCACCACCTTCAAAAATCCTCATTTTGATGCTTTCAAGTGGTTGTTTTTTGTGCTTTTTTGTTTGAAATAGGTAGAATAGGTAGTGTCATTTCCATTGGTGCTCTTAGACATTGAACACAAACTTCAAAATCTCTAGAGAGCATAAAAAACAAGTCAGCAACTATGCTAGCAAACTAGGAGTCACTGCTATAAATTTAAAGCAGCGACTCAGGCATGCACTGTTGCTATATAATGCAGCGATGACTGAAACGTGGGTTGACAATTGGCCACCTACCCTTACCCACCTCACCTAACTCCATAGTTGGCACTGTAGAGGTCAACCCCCTATTTAAGGCTAGCGTAATGATTTAGGACTCATTGCTTTATTGGTAACACAATGATTCAACACCCGTTGCTTTATTGACCCGCTACTTTATTGAGTTGCTGCTATATCACCCGCTACTTTATTGAGCTACTGCTATATCACCCATTGCTATATTGTGTTAATGCAGCATCTAAGAATGCAATGACTTCTTGAGTTACTGCTTTATGGTTAACGTAGCGATTGACACGTTAAGGGTCAAGAGGGCACAGTGACTAATTCTAACTAGGCATCCAATGGAGTAGGTGACACACGCACCTAAGGTCTGGGATGGTGATAGGAGTTGAACCCAAACTAGAGGATAATGCTTCCAATAACGTCCTAACCGTTCCAACTAGTATCACACTGTCACTACCATTCGAGATCTCAACCTTATGATGCAAGGTGCCGTGCACATTGAATCCTCAAGTTCAAAGGATGCTATGAGATTCAATGCTGAGATGGGTGAAAACTGAACTTAAATTAGGGGGCCCCTATGGCTCCCAACTCTAGCTCACTAAGGCCCCAATCCCCCACCCCTTCCACCACAGCCTTGCGAATAAGGGAGTCATTCTCTAATCTCATGGGATGGTTTGGCTTGGCTGACCTCGAATCAATCCATTTGCCATGAAAAATAGGGTGGCTGAGTAGCAACAAAACCCACCACCAACCATAGTATCCGGTCATGCACCCAGTAACCCCATACCCATATCATCTGAGGGACCCTCAAGGCCACACGTACTGTTCTATGAGGGGGAACCCTCCTTCACAAGGACTTCCAGTGAGCCTTGGGTACCTTGGGGAGGAGTTTCTAAAAGCACGTCCTTCCCCATGTCTTCATCCTATAGGCCAGTTCCAAATGTGAATATACCTGTACCAAGGCCCATACCAGTAAGACCAATAGACTCAAGCTCAGACTCAAGCTCACTCCATATGCTAGGGGGCCCAAGTCCCATAAGGCTAGGTCAATCCATTCCAATCCCTATCAGGCTGAAAAAATTTTATAATCAATCCCAAGGACCACCCAACTTTGGCACCACAGAAGGTACTCATCATTGATGAGCCAATGAGGATCCTAGTGCAAGCGTTAGGAAGGGGGGCAGCATTGCCACTATTAGTCATAGGGAGGGATACTAAATTTGCCTCATGTAGTCACCTAGTCATGATCTCTAAGCTCATCCCTAAGTTCTTAGGTGAAGGAGATCGAATCTCCCTCGTCAAAAGGTTTGAGTAGATCTATGAAACCTTTGGAGACAATGGTGACCTGGACAAAGTGAATGTGTTTGGGCTTATTAGCCTTGATGGCAAGGTAGGCCAATGGTACAAAGCCATAGGGCATGAAGAAAGGATCAACTGGGAGACTCTATGGAAGGCCTTCATAGTGGGATTCATGAGCCTGATCCACCAATTGTATGAAGTTAAGCAAAAAGAGCATGAAACCCTTCACAAATATATTGCCAGGATCAAACATCTAAATGCCTGTTTTGTGAACCACACGAGAGGATGAGCATCTATTGCCTCAATTCCTCATTGGATTAAGGGATGCTAAGTTGTATGATCATCTATTCACCTTGAATCCCACATCCTTTGAGCTGTGTAGCAAGATGGCCGTGCTCTTGGATGATAACATGAAGGATAAGGCCCCAGCCTAAGAAGTCACTGGTTGCTCCCTTAGTAGTATCTCATTCTGGTAAGAGCATTAGTTTTGTCGAGGGCAAGGAAGCTGCTCCAATGACGAAGGCCACAAACATTAACGAGGTATCCACATACCTTTTGAATCAAGTAGCCCATCAACTCAAGGGTGGGTTGGGCAAGGAAGGCCCGAGTAATCCTCACTTGTTTCCACGGGGAGACAATGTGTGGTGTGGGATATGCACAGAAAACAACCTGATGAATGATTGCCCTTGCCTAAGGGCAAGGCCATCATGCTACTGTGCTCATTGTGCTTGGTGGGAAAATCATGAAACTTCACAATGATGTTACTCTATGCCAATGCCCCCACCCATGTACCAACTATGGCACCACCTAATCTTTATAATCAGGTCTAGTTACCGTTACAAGGATCCCCTATTAACCTTGTGGCAACAAGGGCTAGAAGTGTGGTCTAGGACAACAACTATGAGAGCATTGTGTGTGTAGAGTAGTGGTGGCAAAGCTTCACTTGTAATATCTTGAGCTTGAAAGATGGTATGATAAATCTTAGAGGATGAGGATAGCCAAAATCCTCTCTAGAAAAGATCCAATCATACTTGCAAAATCAGGATCTAGAGAGAGAAATACTAAAATCCTACACTTTCGGAGGTCCCCCCACTTTGTGTAGAGACCCAAAAGGTCCCTCCACTTTGTGTAGAGACCAAAAGGTCCCCCCACTTTGTGTAGAGACCCAAAATGTCCCCCCCCAAAAGTGGAGGGACTCCTATCCAAAAGATCTCCTACAAAAGAGGTCCCACCACGGAGGTACCTACGGATTGTGTAGAGACCAATGTGTATAAATATATCTCAATGGAATGAAGCTCCCATGCTTTGGGGTTCAGTGTTCAAGCTCACTATTGTGTTCATGCGATTCATCTCCATTGCGTCCATGCTCTCTTACACTATCGTGTTCTAGCATGCCCTTACCCTTGTACTCCCTCCTCCTCCTCCTCCTTCCTCCTCCCTCCCTCCTCCTCCTCCTCCTCCTCCTTCCTCCTCCTTCCTTGTCCCTCCTCCTCCTCCTCCTCCTCCTCCTCCTCCTCCTCCTTCCTCCCTCCTCCCTCCTCCTCCTCCTTCCTCCTCTTACTCCCTCCTCCTCCTCCTCCTTCCTCCCTCCTCTTTCTTCCTCCTTCTTCCTCCTCCTCCTCCCGCCTCATTCTCCTCCCTCCTCCTCCTCCTCCATCTCCCTCCCTCTTCCTCCACTCTCCTCCCTCTTCCTCCTCCTTCCTTGTCCCTCCTCCTCAACCCTTACCGCTCGAATCTGCAAAGGAGACTAGCTCTTCACTCCTCAACCTTGGACTCCTCCTAAACCCTGCAACCTCCTCTGAACCCTGGAACTCCTAGTTAGCTCTCTCAACCCTATCTGAAATCCACTTCTAAACCCTTGAACTCCCATGGAGGCAAGAGCCTCCATCAATCATTATAATCAAGCCCTCTTTCTCATTCACGTGCCCATGAGATCTACTTTCCACGCTTTAGCCTACACCTCTCACCGGCGACCTGAGGACCTATGCTACACTTGTGAACACCTATGCTACAATGAGCAATGACACGACTATAGGCGACCAACACCCTCAGAACCTGTGTTTGGGTAAAATGGAGACAACATCCCCCCACCAACCAAGGGCCAATGGGAGCTTAAATTTTCCATTGTCACCACCAATTCTAGGACAACAACCCCCACCACCCCGGATCACTCCCATAAACCAGGTAATCATCAAGGAGCCACCAAGTGAGTGGGAGGACCCTGACTATGTCTTACCAACACTTGAGTCATCCTCGTATGAGAGTCCTGTGTATTAAAACCAATCAGATCAACCATTATATGATGCAAGATGAGCAGTGTATCTTGGTGTATCAAACAGCTTCTACAACACAATGAGCTAGGGACATGAACATCGTTAATTGCACATTGGCCATCCAGTATTATACGTGCCAAGGCCCACACTATGCCAATGAGTATCCGTACAAAACCACTACTAACTAGGCCATAGCCTATTATTGTAAATGTCACTTGCTTAGGGACTGTCCATACAAGGATGCCTAACCTGATGGAGAACTGAAGGGAAAGCATGAAGTGAACAAAAAAACTTGCTTATTGGAATGAAGAAAGGTGAGGTCCATATGTAGGCACCTCTTACATGATCACTGACATCACTAATGACCTCTGATCAAGGCTCCAAAATCATCTCCTCAATCAATGGGAATCAATCCCTACATTAGTGGGATTCCCTTTGTCTTACATCATCACTTAGGTCACACACTAGACACATCATAGCACTTGATGTGCCTTTACAACACACACAAACACACATGTGACTCCCCTAGATGCACACATGCACCATAGAGAAAGCCCTTGATCATACTTACCCCAACATAACCCACACTGGGGCCAACCATAGCCAATTCAAATACCCCATTGTGCTTAGGTTGTGGGGTGGGTCATCTATATAAATATTGCCCTATGAGAAGGACTCCTAGGCTAGCTCTCGACCCAAAAGCCACTATTAACTTATTAGTACTGAAAGGGGCTAAATATCCTCAGCACCACTGAATGTGATTACAAGGGCCCAGGCCAAAGCCATGAGTAAAGAGCTCCCTAAGCAAGCCAATAGGGAAAAGACAATCATGTCCTAGTCTAAGGTCAAGGGTCAAGTGAATACAATTTAAGTGGGGGATGGTTTAGACATAGTCAGTATCCAAAGTGGCTCAAATGAAGAGACCACAACAATCTCCACCTAGATATCATCATGACCTGGCCGACCAAATAGGGAACCCACCACACCATGGCCCAAGGTAAATGGTAAGGCCAGTGAGACATAGCCATGAAGGCGGGATTCAAGACCAGTGGGCCAAAACAAATACCCCAACCCTAGCCACCGAGAAGCAATGCCTGATTAAGGCACAATGGTTGGTCCAAGATTGCCAAGAGAGATTTGAGCAATGGCTTAAGACTCTTAAGAATATGGACACCATTCACCCCAATCATCAAGTGCCAAAGGGAGCTGTAAAGCCCCTTCCCACCTTGGATAAGGTGGATGAGATCGTTTCAAATAGCACTTTGTCAAGGAAGTCTCTACGATGGCACAAGATGTTTGAAGGGGACGCGACTTGGCCTCAAGTTGTAGAGGATGAACTAGCATCTTTTTATGGGTTTGAAGAATCCCAATCCAAGGGCAGAGAACCAATTGGCCAACCATGAGATGTGGCTGGGCTCACCATGTTCTTGTCCATAGAGATAAAGATGCCCATAGTAGCCTTGCTCAAAGGAAATCCTACCCATAGCAAAGGAAATCCCATCCTTTGGAGAGATCTCTCCGATTGGATGAATGGGTGGATGGTCAACCTAGAAAAGTGGGCACTAGTGCTGCCTAAACCCCACATGAAGAGCCAAATGTGCTCAAAATATCTGTCAATAAGTTGGGTCAATACTTCGAGAGCAATGACACAAACCTGAAATTTTGATTTTTTGCCACAACAAGAAGGCCATGGCCATCTTGGATGGTGGAGCGAGTGTTGGTATCACCATGAGGTGCTCTAAGGGATATAAAGATGAAAACCTTTGGTCTCACCTACCGAGTTTGGTTTGTCACGTAATGGATTTCCATGGGCAATCGGATGGCTACGATGTTATCCTAGGCAAACCCTTCATGTGCACCGCAGGCTTGGTACACGATTGGGCCTCCAATCAGATTTATTTGTGCAAGGATGAGCAAATTGTGAGGGTCGACCTATAGACTTGGAAGGGACACCCTCCTATGACTGGCAATTTGTTTGTGGATGAGTCTAATACAACTCAAAGAACCACCCCGTGAATATGTTCCAAGCGTGCAATGAAGAAGATAAAGGTGGAGCACTGGTACGCTCCACTGCTAGAGCCTGAGTTCTCCCAAAATTGGATGCATGTCTTGGCAACCATAGACACAGTCAAAAAGATGGGAATTTCGATAGCGTCTCTTAATCCTAAGGGTCCACGCATGGTGGTACCCCCTAATATGATAAATGTCTTGAGAGCCTCCACAAAAGATCAAGGGGTAAGGAATGCAAAATGTACCTTCATTGGCTAAGGTATATGGGTGCTGTTACCACACATCATGAATTCTCTTCAAACTAGGGAGCCTGATTGAATAGGCTAAAGGCACCCCTAGGTTCCCTTAAAGTGGAGGAGCCCCTCCCCCCCACAGAAATGACCTATGTAGAGAATAAACCACCCCCGCAAAAACAAGGCATCAAAAGCCAAGGAACCTCAAACATCCTTCAAGGGGAAGAAAATCATCCCAAAGCCATAGGATACTGCTGGAACAGGCTAAGAGGTCTTTCGAGCATGGAGACCAAAATGGGTATGATAGTCCCGCAAAGGTCAAGGAAGTGAACCTGGACGAGGACCCCAAGCCGATTTACATATAGCTGAGGACCTTCTAAGAAAGAATAGGCCTTGCTTCCCTTGCTACATGAATTTAAAGATTGTTTTGCCTAGAAGTACATAGACATGAAGGCTGTGCCACCAGAAGTTGTGCCCTATGATGGATGACATTAGACTAGTACGGCAATGATCCCACCCCATGAACCCAAAGTATGCGATGATCGCCTGAGAGGAAATACAAAAGCAGATTGACAGTGGGTTCATATATGAGATCAAGCATACATATTGGGTTTTTCCCATCGTTATACTACTAAAAGAGAATGGCCAGATTAGAGTATGTATTGATCTCAAGAAAGTAAATGCCACGACCCATAAAGATCATTACCCCATACCAGTTATAGAGCACATCCTAAAAAGAGTTGTAGGATAAGAAGCTTATAGCTTCTTGGATGGGTTCTCAAGGTATAAACGGATATAAATAGGTGTTCATAGCACCCCAAGATCAACATAAAATGGCCTTTGCTACGGAATGGGGGTTCTATGCTTCAAAAGTGGTGATCTTTAGACTCAATAATGCACCCACAACATTCCAACAACTAATGATCACTGTGTTCAAGGAATACTTGAGGCATTTTTTAGAAGTTTTCTTGGATGATCTGTGTGTCTACTCTAGTTGGGATGATCATCTTAAGTATTTGACATTGGTATTCAAAAGATGTCATCTCTATAGGATATCTCTCAATCCCCTGAAGTGTCAGTTTTGGGTGAAACATGGGGTATTCATAAGATACATGGTGTCCAAGAATGGGATCTCCACTGATTACAACAAAATCAAACTAATTCTGAAATTACCCCCACCCACAAATGCAAAGGGCGTACAACGGTTTACCAAGCATATGAGCTACTACTGCCAATTTATTTACAATTATGCAGAGATTCCCTACCCCTTGTACAAATTGTTGATTATATTCCATTGGACATAAGAATGTCAATTGTCTGATGAGACCCTTAAGTTTGTCTTGGCATCAGCCCCTATTTTGTGAGCATCCAATTGGGACTTAGAGTTTCATGGTCACATCGATGCCTCAAAATTCACAATAGGTGCATACTTGCATAGCTGGGTGAGTTCAATTTGATCCCATACACTTTGCTATACACTTTTCTAGTCACCAATTGAATGATACTGAAATGAATTACACCACCACTGAACGTGAAGGCTTGGCCATGGTGTATGCAGTTAAAAATTTTAGGCATTACTTTTAGCAAACAAGTTTGTGTTCTTTGTTGATCACCAAGCCCTCCTCTACTTAGTCAATAAACCATGCATGATAGGTCACATCACTCGATGGATGCTTATCATTTTGGAATTTTATTTTACGGTAGCAGTCAAAAAGGGACGTATGCACTTCATGGCGGATCATCTCTCAGATCCCTAATGGTGAGCTTGCTACCAAAGTGGAAGATGCCTAGATGCCCCACTATTCTTAGTAGATTTAGTTCCTGAATGGGCAAGGGAAATCAGGCAATTCTTAACAAATGGGTTCCCCCAAGACAAAGAACTCAATAAGGATAGGGCAAGAAATCTCATCAAGGATGGAGCCCCATGCAGCCCACAAGTTACTACAAGGGCCAACATGCTTCGCATATACTATCAAGTTCATTAAGCACTGTGATCCTTGCCAACGCATCTCCATACCTCATAACCAAGACTACATGCCATTGATAGGGGTCCTCCACTGATCAGCCCTTTGAAAAGTGGGGAATCAATTTTGTGGGTCCTATTAGTCCTGTCATCTCTCGCGAAGGGAACTTAGGCATGTTATATTATCATGGCCATGGATTATTTCACTAAATGGGTAGAGGGTAGGGCCACCACGAAATAGATGCGAGGGCCACCGCAAAGTTCCTGTACAAAACTTCTACACCAAAAAATATGGTTTGATCACAACTTGCACAATAAGAACTTAAAGGAAGGAAATCTCGCTCTTTTGTATAGTGTTAGAAACACCAAGCGCAAGCTCAAGTATTGTAGAATGTCCCTATCGGGTAGTGGAAATCATGCCACAAGGGTCCTGCAAAATTGCAACTCTTGATGGCACAGAGATGGATGACTACATTAATGGTAGTAAGCTTAAATGCTACTATGGTCCCTTAACATTGCAGACCTTACAGGCCATCCATTGGGAAAAGGAGCTAAAAGTATAGATCACTTGTATGAATCAGCAAGCCATACAAGAAGCCAAAGCATGTCAGGCTAAGGCACAGGATTTAGGACTTATATCTATTCATAAATCATCCATGGAAGGGGTACACCCCATGGAAGACCCAACAATTGCTCCCACAAGGGTATGAACCGATTTTCAATTGTGCAAAAAAATCATCTATTCAGCCAATACATTCACTGATCCAGGTGCTATCCCTAATCTGATCTCCTATGACATGTGCACTTAGCTCTTGACATTCAAGGTAACCCTGGAACCCACACTGTTATGGTTTGTGCTATGAATGTTGAGATTTCCCCTGCTATTGGTTATGTTGAAGTTCCTTAGTTAGTTAACAACCATTGTGTGGCAAGTCGATTTTATGTTATGCTAGTAGGTGCCATGGATGAACATGTAATTCTAGGTAGGACATGGTGTTGGATAGTTAATTGCAAGATTGGCGAGAACAAACGGCTACCCTAACTTACTATGGCCACACCTTGGTGGTCCCGATCTATGCCACGACTTCAATTGTGTTATCCTCTAAAGAGAGAAAGGTAGCAGAGCAACTGATGGACCCCATGGATCCACCACTTGTTCCCATCATAGCCACACCCAAGAAGGATGATATTCCAACCCTAGCAGCATCACGGGCACATTATAGATGAAAGTCTCATTCTGGCTCTTGAAGGACTCACATATCGGTTCCTCTTCCCAGGTTCTGCCCAGAAAGAGTAAAGGTACAATTTAGGCTGCCTACTCTCCCATTACATCACAAAGGATAAAGCCACACACCCAAAAGGAAATAGGCCAAGCAGATGCCAACACACAAAGGGTCAATAAAAGCACCAATCTAGATGGATATCGAAGCGATTATTGGAAGCTCAAGGGTTCTATGAGGGCAACACGTTCATATGCGTGCTCAAGCATGCGAACATGCAATGCCCTACATCATCTCCGGCCCAAACCCTAGTAGTCACAGAAGAACCTACCTCTCAAAGATCTCAAAGAGAGGTAGTAGCACAAGAACCTACTATTGTGGCCACAAGGGTTAAATTTTAATACAGCAAAGGTGAAGCCGCGAGACACACCCTTTTACCCCCGAGTCATTATGCTATAAGAATCGACAGGTTGAGTAGCAGCAGATACACAAGAACCTATCCCTAAAAAAGAGGTAGTAACACAAGAACTTGCTGCACTCAAGGCCAAGATCGAAGCTTGATGGGTTCTGAGGCACCCAGCTCCATAATCAGCTTCAGCATCACTGTCCACATAAGTAACATACATGGTGGATCCAAGAGAACCTGTCGCTCATTCTATGACATTAAAATTTGAGGCACATGACAATGCTCTCATTGAGTAACCTAAAAACCAATGGATTCCTCATGTCTATACCGAACTCCAAGCGGTGCTCTAGTTAGTGGAACCAAATACCAGCGAATGTGCAACACTGCTTCTACATGCTTCCTGCACACTCTTCACAGGCACTTTGAGCAAATATGTGGCCTAGATGGATGCTAGGTATTTCTAGACTTAACGCTCCCAGTCCACCATCCATGCATAGGGCCTAAGTGAAAATAGCAAGTCTAAGTCTTAGGTGAGAATAGAGCAAAGTCAAGTCAGTCTTCAACTTCCACAGTTTAATCCACCACTCTGTAACAATCAGTCCATCATGGCTAGGTGACTAGGCTTCATTTTCCCACTCGCACTTCAATCACTAAGTCAGTCACACATTAACACATAGCCAGAGACATACTGCTCACTTTTCTTCTGTCATGATTGTCTACACCACATCATATGTACACTGCATGCACTAAGGTGAAGTCTAGCAGCCTAATCAAGTATCCACAATTGGCAAAAGCAGCTCGAGTCATCACACTACTCACACAAATCTAGATGACAGAGCATCATTCCATAGTAGGCATTGCTAATCTATTATTATGATTATATAAGCCGTAGCCCATCGATTGGGTAGGCTTGTATCAAGAGATTGTTAGCATTTGTCACCATGGCAAAAAGATAGGTACTCCCATGTTTTTTATGCCCATCATCCACCATCACCTTTTCGATGACCCCATTCCAAAAGGCTATGGTGATGCAAACAGAGACATTACATTATTTTAGCTATACCATCCACTCGATCAACACCGACCAAGGAAAGAAAGGAGGAAGAGGTGGCCAAAATGGCCTAGGAAGCAGAGGCAGCTAAAAATCTCAGGGAGGAGAAAGCAGACAAAAAGCTCCGAGAGGAAGCTTCAGCTAGAAAGCTCCAAGTGGAGGAAGAGGCCTAGAACAAAGAGAGGAAACATAGAAATGGGAGCAAGAACTCCTAAGGCAACAAGAGGAACAAGACAGGCTCCAAGCATATAATGAGCCTCTACTTTTCCTCCAAGACTCAGGCATGCTATTTGTTGGCTCTTTCCCATGGCTTCCATAGGAAGAGCAAGGTATTCTTAGTATGCAGGGTTCCGAGGCTTTTTGTCACCTACAGATATATCACAGTTGTTGTTTGTAGTATACATGTAGCTTAGGACCTCGAGTCGTATTTCAGTGAGAGACATAGGCTTAAGTGTTGTAAGCAAACATAGTGCATGCATGTGTGAAAGTAATGTGCATCATCATGGTTGAGGTAATGAAGGTTTTCACCTTCATTGGGGGTTGAAGGGTTTAGGAGGAGTTTAAGGGTTAGAGGGAGGTTCAGGGTTTAGAAGGAGGTTCCAAGGTTTAGAGAGAGCTTCCAGAGTTTAGAAGAGGTTCCAGAGTTTAGAAGAGGTTCAAGGGTTAGAAGGAGGATCCAAGGTTCATGTCCTACAATGAGTTGATAGGGTGCAGCTTTTAAAATTAGTTTTATGGCATCCACTGCTTTCATTTCAGGGGGTGGTCTTCCTGCCATTATGTACCCAATGATATCTCCACACCACTCTAGAACAACATCTCCCGACTTGGCACGAGACATGTGATCGGCAATGTAGTGTTGGGCACCTTTGCGGACCACTATTTTGAAGTTGAACTCTTGAAGCAAGAGAAGCCATCTGGTTATTCCTCCTGTTGTACATGGACGGTTCACAAGATAAAGCAATGCTGGTCAGTGTAGAAGACAAAATCATTTGCCAGTAGATAGTGCCAAAATTTCTTAACACTATACACCATTGCTAGGGCTTCTCTTTCTATGGTGGTATAGTTGATCTCTGCATCATTGAGTTGTCGACTGGTGAAGTAGAATGGGTAGTCTTTCTTATGTTCACTGGGTTGACAAAGCACACTCTCAATTGCATACTTGGATCCATCAGTATGAACATGAAAATAAATATCCCAACAATTAGGAGATATAAGGATGGGTGCTGTGATTAGGTGCCACTTTAAAAGATCAAAGGCTTGGTCACACTCTTCTGTCCATAAGAATTCCACTAATAATTTGTAAATCGGTCTGGCTATCATGGCATACCACAATATAAATCTTCTATAATAGCCGGCATGTCCCATAAAGACCTATACACCTTTGGAATTTGTAGGAGGAGGCAATTCCATGATGATTTTGATTTTTTCCATGTCAGTTGTTGCAATCCCACGTCGAGAAATGATGTGTCCCAAAACAACTCCGTGGGTGACCATGAACTGGCATTTTGTTGGATTTAGGGAGATGCCATACTCCCTGCATTTGATTAGTACTGCTTCAAGACATTTGAAGTGGTCTTTTTTGTTCAAGTCGATGCACAAATCATCCAAGAATACCTATAAAAACTTATTCAAAAATGACTGGAAAGATGTGAACATGACTCGCTGGAATGTGGTCGGGGCATTACAAAGGCCGAATGGCATGACTCTATATGCAAAAATACCCCATTTTGTAGCAAATGTTGTTTTTGATTGGTCTTTAGGAGCAATTTGCACTTGGTTATAGCCACTGAAGCCATCCAAGAAGCTATATATTTCAAAACCTGCCACCTTTCC
Organism: Dipteris shenzhenensis; assembly: GCF_047967505.1. Classification (NCBI taxonomy): domain Eukaryota; kingdom Viridiplantae; phylum Streptophyta; class Polypodiopsida; order Gleicheniales; family Dipteridaceae; genus Dipteris; species Dipteris shenzhenensis. Next base: position 40,045,374 of record NC_141607.1, read on the forward strand.
CAACACTGTTTCTGTTAAGGGTAGGGGATAGTGATCCCTAATTGTGGCAGCATTCACATTCTTTAAGTCTATGCATATTCTGAGCTTCTTATTGCATTTAGGCACAATGACGATGGGTGAAACCCAATCATTGTGCTCTATCTTGTAGACGAATTCGACATCTAGGAGTTTTTCCAGCTCATCATAAACCATGGTGCCATACTTAGGATTTGTGCGATAAGGTCCACATACCTTAGGGTGGGTACCTTCCCTTATAAGTATGGTGTGTACTGCCACGTCTGGTGAAATTCCTTTCATCTCTTGGTATGACCATGCTAGGTAGTCATGGTATTCCATTAGGAGTGCTTTGACTTTGGTTTCATCTTCTTGTCGAAGGTGTTTCCCAATGAAAGCCAGTTTTTCTTCCTCCCCTTCAAGGGCGAGGTTTATTGTGCAAGTTTTTGCTGGTCCCTCATAGATTAGAGTTTCTCCAATGCTATCAGTTTCTTGAACTTTAGATTCTCTTAGTGGTCTTGGCATTGCTATTGGGACACTGCCACTTGTGTAATTCTTGAAGTAATCCAGCACTTCTCGAAGATTGGCCTTTGATGGTGTTGAACTAGCCTGACATGTGCCATGTATACTGGGTGGCATAGTTTCACTAACTAATTTGTTAGGCTCTTTTTGACTTTCTTTTTCTGAAGTCTCTTGATTGAGCTTCTTCCGCACATGTGGTTTATACTTCCAAAACTTCTTACGTTAGGAACTATGGGGTAACTTTTCCACTGGTAAGGTGTTTCCAAGTAAGGGTTCATTTGCTGCACATACTCCCCAGTCCCTCAAGAGACCATTCAAGAGGCGGTGGTTCTGATTTTGAGGGAGCTGGCTTTGCAAGGTACAATTTGATGATCCTTGTTTGGACTCGTTCGAATTCATTGAAGTGTTTGGCCTTGGCTTTTCTGCAATTTCCTCCTTCAGGTTTCTTGTAGGATCTTCTGCTATTATTCATCTTTGGAGGTTCAATTTTTGGAAGCTCGACTACCATTAGGGCATGCAGAATGGCTAAGTCATTGTCATAGACTTGATCTTCAATTTCAGCATTCTCAGCCTTAGTTTCAAGGTCCCAAGGAAAATCCGAGTCATCATTGGTATGGGTACTTTCTTCAGGTTCATTATCCCACTCGAGGTAAGCCATAAAGAATGGCACCTCTAGATCGATTCGTTCTTCATGTGTGAGTGGAGGATCTACCTATAGCACCTTAACATCTATCTGTTAGAAGATGGGGTCTAATGAATGGCAGTTATCAATGGTTGCCAATGTTTATATCCAGTTATTGACATTGCTTTGTGAATCGCCTACTATGGCATGCTATTGCAGAGGGGAGCTGATTTGCTTGAGATCGTCTTTGAAGATGTGTCATCCAATGCTCTAGGCACAATTGGTTTTATAGCTCCTATCTCCACATTCATCTTGACTGCGGTGTTGCGATTTTGGATTGTCAGTCTATCAGTTTCCCAGTCATGGAGGACTCATGCTTCCTGTAACCAAGGATGTCCCAGTAAGATTTGATAGGATTTTTTGGGGAGATCCAAGATTGTGAATTGAAGGGAAAACCAGACTCCTAAGACCTTTGTTGACACGCCATTCACTATTCCCAAGGTTTAGCTCATGAATCATCGGCAAGGCATATGTTAAAATTAGCCTTTTGCATTGGTGGGAGACCCCATTCATCGTAGAGCTCCTTTGATAGGACATTTACACCTACTCCACCATCCACTATGACTTGGACTTCATTATATGCCTTGTGGATCAAAGGCACAATAATGTTGCATATGTCATCTCTCTCACCCATCCACATAGGGATATCTTCAATGTCGTCCATGGGTGGAGGAGGATTTGCGAGTTCAATCCAGCCTTTGAAACTCTCCCAGAGATTGGGACAATTCTGTAGGAGGATTCCGATGGGAATTGACATAGGGCGACTTAAGATGCTAGAGAGTGCAACTCCTTCAAGTTGATGTGGCAGTACATTATCTTGTGGAGTCTATTGTTGGAATAGAGGCTTGAGTATAGTACCAATACTCTATGGGGCCAAGTCATGGATTGGATCTTGAGCTTGTTTCTTAGCCTCGAATTGAGCTTGTTTCTCAAGCTCAAATTGAGCTTGTTCCTTTTGTACCCATTGTTGAAGTGCCTGAAAACGAGCCTTCTCTACCTCTGCATTTGGGTATGGAGCTTTTTTTATTTGAGGCTTGGGAGTTGATATGGATGAGCTTGGCTGCTCATTGCTTAGTGGAGGTGGAGGCACTTGTGCTTTCTTTTTAAGAAGTCGTCTAGGTTGGATTGGAATATTAGGGTCTTTGGTGGCCTCTATCTACTGGCATGTAATTACATTCACAGGTTGTGATATTATGCTTGTTGGCCCCAGACTTTGATGGTCCACCCCAATGATACCGATTGGGATGTCAGGCTTAACCTCTGTTTGTTGTGTGGGACCTTATTTTTCATGGGACAATCCATACAGGCATGTCCTACACCACAATCTTTGCAAGAGGATCTCTTACAGCCACACACATTCAAGACCTGGTTGGCCTGCGAGCTTCCTATGAAGCTCATATTTCATAGAGACCATTGCTTGCAGATTTCAACAGAGGCTTCATTGATCCCCAAGATACACACAAATCCATCTCCCCCACAGTCTACTTCCTCGGTGTGCAATTGATGTATTGGAACTGCCTGAGGAGCCGGATTTGGTGCTCTTGGATATGGTTGTGGTTTCGGATTCTTGAGTAGTTGTGGGACTTGTGTTCGAATGGGAATAGGATTTAGCCTTCGAGTTGGGGGCACTTGTGCAAGTGCCGGTTGCCTATACACTGGCATGGATGCCGGTTGGTATTGTTGAGGTCGAGGCAGGTTGTTGCACATATTGAAAATGCAACTATTTTCATCATGGCCACCGACTACGTAGATATGGCACCACAACCTTGGTAGTGCATTTGCTTATGCAATGATCCTAGCTCTTAGGACTGGGCACTCATTTGCTGTATGATTGGCCATGCAGTGTGGACACCAGACATTTTCTCACCATGGATAAGTCTGAGGTGGCAGCTGAGACAACTGAAGCTTTTATTCCATGGCATGCATCATTTCGTCTTTAGCTTCATGGTCATGGCCTCTTGGCAATCCTCATTTGATGTTTCGATAGTGGACTTGTATTTGCCCTTTTTAGAGCACTTATCCCCTGCACTGGATCTTCCATCATCACTGCTGGTGTCAGAGTCAGTCACGCCATCCTCGATGTCAATGGCTACCGCATGAGCAGCACTGAACATTTCATAGCTGCTAATCTTTTTCATATCCTTGAGGATTTTCTTCCTTAGTCCTGCAATGAACCAGGCCGTGAGGTACTTTCCATCGAGGCATGGGTCACATTTGGCAATTAATATTTTCATCTTGCCCAGACACGTGCGTACATCTTCTCAACGGCCTTGTTTCATCTTACTTAGTTGGAGAGCGTGATCTAACAAAGAGATAGGATGTGATTGCCACTAAGCCTAATGCACACAAGATCAATGGAAGAACTAAGGAGGCTCAAAGCACACTAAATAAGACATGAGAGGGAGATAGCAAATCTATATCTCTTGCAATGTGCTTGTGTTCTCAACAATACATGATAGGCTTCTTATATAGAGAGAGCCTTTAGAATAGTCAACACGTGTGATCCTCTCATCCACATCTCTCCTTGTGGATATCCTCAATCCACATCTCCACATCATGTAGTCCACATCTTAGGGTGGCTACTTTAATACATTCCTTATCACATACCTTTGCCCTTTAATCTATGTGCTCATGGCACCATATCTCAACACCTCCCCTTGGTGCCATGATCCTTTGGCTACTACAAGGTGGTCAGATGTGAGTTACATTCCATCACCTCCCCTTAGTGCATGCATTGCTACTTAAGGTGGTCAAGTGTGGCTTTTACATGTCAATACCTCCCCTGGGTGCTTTCATAGCTACTCTTAGGTGGTCAGGCTTGATTTACAAACGTGTGGGCTAAAGCTGGCAAGAATTTGGCTTTTCAATGCTTCATGTCGATGGCGTTCACATCTTTACTCAATGTAGCTTCATGCATGATGCTTTGTTCTTCCATGTGCCTTGATGCTTTATTGTGGATGCCATGCTCTGTGCTATGGTCATCTCATGCACTTGTGCTTTTGGCATGCTTATGACAATGATGCGTGCATTCATGCTTTGATTTGTCATTTGTTGCAAAGGTCTTACCAATTGATTTCTTTCAATATTGGTAGTGTCTAATTGCATACAATGATTCTGACTTGACAAGCACGTAGAGCTCAAAAAGACGATCATTTTTCCTTTTTGGAGTGTGTGCAAATTCTTCCTGGATTGGAAGTTACGACTTGTCGAATTTTTGGGAGGCCTTGATGATGTGGCAGAGGGATTCACATGCTGCACTCACACTACTGTGCTTAGCAAGAGGTTACTGTGCCTTGGTGAGGGACCTTATGCCACTTGGCAATCTTCTGACTGAACTGAATTTACCCAAGTTTAAGAAAACTTAACCATGGTCCATGCAACTAAACCTAACCATGGTGATCATTAAACTAACCACAGTTAAATCCTATCTTGACACATGTCCGTCAATGGAAGAAGTTTTTGGAATTTTTGATGGAGATTTTCACCATTTGGAGATCTCTATTGTAGGGTGCTATCATAGATTGTGATGCCGTTCGGAGCTCTTTGGAGAGGAGTCCGAGTTGTTGCAAATCTAGAGCATGGGCTGAGCAGGAGAGTTGGCTGGCTACAAGTCCGAAGCTATGGAGAGCCAGCAGCTGAAATTGCTCTGGAGCTTCTATTGTGAAAGGGCTGTCGTTTTGGAGAGGCACGGCATTGGCTGCTAGAGAGCATTGAGGATGCTACTGCTCAGAGCCCTGGTTGTTGGATTTGGACCCTGCTATGTGGCCATCGCGATATGAGCTGCCGTTAATGGAGTGCAATTCGATGGAGATCTGGTGCTGTGTAGTCGCTGCAGGAGCTTGGAGCCTTGGAGTTAGAGGAGAGTGTTTGTGGCACTATAGATGGCTGACGGTAGACTTTGGTTGTCACTAAGGGCCATTGTAGGAGGCGAGGCTCGGAGCTGCTCAGGCTCTGGGAGCTGCAAGTTGCTTGCTGGAGGTTTAGTATCTTTTCGAGGTGTTTAGATGGTCACCTTGTAGTAAGCCTTCTTGAGCTCACTTAGCTTGTCTTTGATGAAGATATGGCGGCTATGAAGCTTGCCCATGAGCCGATAGTTGAGGCTGTAGAGTATGTTGCAAGTCTAGAGCTACTGTCTCGTGTTGTTGCACTTGGACTGCCAATGCTATACTTTGAGATGCCGTCTCATCAATGAGGAGGAGGAGATGTTTCTGAGAGAAACCGTATGATGCAGATTGACCTCCAAACAAGAAAACACAGAAATGCCTCAACCTTTTCCTAACATGTGTTGGAGATGCTTTGCTTGCATAAGTACAAGGAGAAATACACATGCGCATTGGTAGCGCAATTTGTTGTAGTCTTCCTTTCTTTGTAGTATCTTTTCTTCATAGGAGAAGTCAAGAGAAGTCGACTGCATGGGCAAATTTCAATCCATAAGGGCTAATCTATTTCTCTATACAAAACAAGCATGATAAAATGAATTAACACACACTAACCTATCTAGCTAGGCTTTACAACAACCATAGCTCTGATACCATGATAAAGAGATAGGATGTGATTGCCACTAAGCCTAATGCACACAAGATCAATGGAAGAACTAAGGAGGCTCAAAGCACACTAAATAAGACATGAGAGGGAGATAGCAAATCTATATCTCTTGCAATGTGCTTGTGTTCTCAACAATACATGATAGGCTTCTTATATAGAGAGAGCCTTTAGAATAGTCAACACATGTGTGATCCTCTCATCCACATCTCTCCTTGTGGATATCCTCAATCCACATCTCCACATCATGTAGTCCACATCTTAGGGTGGCTACTTTAATACATTCCTTATCACATACCTTTGCCCTTTAATCTATGTGCTCATGGCACCATATCTCAACACCTCCCCTTGGTGCCATGATCCTTTGGCTACTACAAGGTGGTCAGATGTGAGTTACATTCCATCACCTCCCCTTAGTGCATGCATTGCTACTTAAGGTGGTCAAGTGTGGCTTTTACATGTCAATACCTCCCCTGGGTGCTTTCATAGCTACTCTTAGGTGGTCAGGCTTGATTTACAAACGTGTGGGCTAAAGGTGGCAAGGATTTTGCTTTTCAATGCTTCATGTCGATGCGTTCGCATCTTTACTCGATGTAGCTTCATGCATGATGCTTTGTTTGTCCATGTGCCTTGATGCTTTATGTGTGGATGCCATGCTATGTGCTATGGTCATCTCATGCACTTGTGCTTTTGGCATGCTTATGACAATGATGTGTGCATTCATGCTTTGATTTGTCATTTGTTGCAAAGGTCTTACCAATTGATTTCTTTCAATATTGGTAGTGTCTAATTGCATACAATGATTTTGACTTGACAAGCACGTAGAGCTCGAAAAGACGATCATTTTTCCTTTTTGGAGCGTGTGCAAATTCTTCCTGGATTGGAAGTTACGACTTGTCAAATTTTTGTGAAGAAGAGGAGGCCTTGATGATGTGGCAGAGGGATTGACATGCTGCATTCACACTACTGTGCTTAGCAAGAGGTTAATGTGCCTTGGTGAGGGACCCTATGCCACTTGGCAATCTTTTGACTGAACTGAATTTACCCAAGTTTAAGAAAACTTAACCATGGTCCATGCAACTAAACCTAACCATGGTGATCATTAAACTAACCACAGTTAAATCCTATCTTGACACGTGTCCGTCAATGGAAGAAGCCTTTGGAATTTCTGATGGAGATTTTAGCCGTTTGGAGATCTCTATTGTAGGATGCTGCCTATTTGGACATAAAAACAGCTTTTCTTAATGGAGACTTGTTGGAAGAGGTTTATGTCAAGCAACCTCTTGGCTTTGAAATTTCTGGTGTAGACCATGATGCCGTTTGGAGCTCTTTGGAGAGGAGTCTGAGTTGTTGCAAATCTAGAGCATGGGCTGAGCAGGAGAGTTGGCTGGCTGCAGGTATGAAGCTATGGAGAGCCAAGAGCTGAAATTGCTCTGGAGCTTCTATTGTGAAAGGGCTGCCATTTTGGAGAGGCACGGCTTTGGCTACTAGAGAGCATTGAGGATGTTGCTGCCCAGAGCCTTGGTTGTTGGATTGGGACCCTGCTGTGTGGCCGTCGCGATATGAGTCACTGTTAATGGAGTGCAATTCGATGGAGATCTAGCGCTGTGTAGTCGTTGCAGGAGCTTGGAGCCTTGGAGTTAGAGGAGAGTGTTTGTGGTGCTATAGATGGCTGGCAGTAGACTTTGTTGTCACTGAGGGCTGTTGTAGGAGGCGAGGCTCGAAGCTGCTCGGGCTCTGGGAGCTGCAAGTCGCTTGCTGGGGGTTTAGAACCTTTTTGAGGTGTTTAGATGGTTGCCTTGCAGTATGCCTTCTTGAGTTCACTTAGCTTGTCTTTGATGAAGATATGGGCTGTGAAGCTTGCCCATAAGCCGATAGTTGAGGCTATAGAGTATGTTGCAAGTCTAGAGCTGCTATCTCGTGTTGTTGCACTTGGATTGCCAATGCTATACTTTCACATGCCGTCTCATCAATGAGCAGGAGGAGATGTTTCTGAGAGAAACCGTATGATGCAGATTGACCTCCAAACAAGAAAACACAGAAATGCCTCAACCTTTTCCTAACATGTGTTGGAGATGCTTTGCTTGCATAAGTACAAGGAGAAATACACATGCGCATTGGTAGCGCAATTTGTTGTAGTCTTCCTTTCTTTGTAGTATCTTTTCTTCATAGGAGAAGTCAAGAGAAGTCGACTACGTGGGCAAATTTCAATCCATAAGGGCTAATCTATTTCTCTATACAAAACAAGCATGATAAAATGAATTGACACACACTAACCTATCTACCTAGGCTTTACAACAACCATAGCTCTGGTACCATGACAAAGAGATAGGATGTGATTGCCACTAAGCCTAATGCACACAAGATCAATGGAAGAACTAAGGAGGCTCAAAGCACACTAAATAAGACATGAGAGGGAGATAGCAAATCTATATCTCTTGCAATGTGCTTGTGTTCTCAACAATACATGATAGGCTTCTTACATAGAGAGAGCCTTTAGAATAGTCAACACATGTGTGGCCCTCTCATCCACATCTCTCCTTGTGGATATCCTCCCCACATCTCCACATCATGTAGTCCACATCTTAGGGTGGCTACTTTAATACATTCCTTATCACATACCTTTGCCCTTTAATCTATGTGCTCATGGCACCATATCTCAACACCTCCCCTTGGTGCCATGATCCTTTGGCTACTACAAGGTGGTCAGATGTGAGTTACATTCCATCACCTCCCCTTAGTGCATGCATTTCTACTTAAGGTGGTCAAGTGTGGCTTTTACATGTCAATACCTCCCCTGGGTGCTTTCATAGCTACTCTCAGGTGGTCAGGCTTGATTTACAAACGTGTGGGCTAAAGGTGGCAAGGATTTTGCTTTTTAATGCTTCATGTCGATGGCGTTCGCATCTTTACTCGATGTAGCTTCATGCATGATGCTTTGTTCTTCCATGTGCCTTGATGCTTTATGTGTGGATGCCACGCTCTGTGCTATGGTCATCTCATGCACTTGTGCTTTTGGCATGCTTATGAAAATGATGTGTGCATTCATGCTTTGATTTGTCATTTGTTGCAAAGGTCTTACCAATTGATTTCTTTCAATATTGGCAGTGTCTAATTGCATACAATGATTCTGACTTGACAACACGTAGAGCTCGAAAAGACGATCATTTTTCCTTTTTAGAGCGTGTGCAAATTCTTCCTGGATTGGAAGTTACGACTTGTTGAATTTTTATGAAGAAGAGGAGGCCTTGATGATGTGGCAGAGGGATTCACATGCTGCACTCACACAACTGTGCTTAGCAAGAGGTTACTATGCCTTGGTGAGGGACCCTATGCCACTTGGCAATCTTCTGACTAAATTGAATTTACCCAAGTTTAAGAAAAATTAACCATGGTCCATGCAACTAAACCTAACCATGGTGATCATTAAACTAGCCACAGTTAAATCCTATCTTGACATGTGTCCATCAATGGAAGAAGCCTTTGGAATTTCTAATGGAGATTTTCTCGTTTGGAGATCTCTATTATAGGGCGCTGCCGTAGACCGTGATGCCGTTCGGAGCTCTTTGGAGAGGAGTCCAAGTTGTTGCAAATCTAGAGCGTGGGCTGAGCAAGAGAGTTGGCTGGCTGCAGGTCTGATGCTATGGAGAGCCAGGAGCTGAAATTGCTCTGGAGCTTCTATTGTGAAAGGGCTGCCGTTTTGGAGAGGCACGGCTTTGGCTGCTGTGGAGAGCATTGAGCATGCTGCTGCTCGGAGCCCTGGTTGTTGGATTCGGACCCTGCTGTGTGGCCATCGCGATATGAGCCACCGTTAATGGAGTGCAATTCAATGGAGATCTAGTGCTGTGTAGTCGTTGTGGGAGCTTGGAGCCTTGGAGTTAGAGGAGAGTGTTTGTGGCACTATAGATGGCTGGCGGTAGACTTTGGTTGTCGCTGAGGGCTGTTGTAGGAGGCAAGGCTCAGAGCTGCTCGGGCTCTGGGAGCTGCAAGTTGCTCGCTGGGGTTTAGAACCTTTTCAAGGTGTTTAGATGGTCGCCTTGCAGTAAGCCTTCTTGAGCTCACTTAGCTTGTCTTTGATGAAGATATGGCAGTTGTGAAGCTTGCCCATGAGCCGATAGTTGAGGCTGTAGAGTATGTTGCAAGTCTAGAGCTACTGTCTTGCGTTGTTGCACTTGGACTGCCAATGCTATACTTTGAGATGTCGTCTCGTCAATGAGCAGGAGGAGATGTTTCTGAGAGAAACTGTATGATGCAGATTGACCTCCAAATAAGGAAACATAGAAATGCCTCAACCTTTTCCTAGCATGTGTTGGAGATGCTTTGCTTGCATAAGTACAAGGAGAAATACACATGCACATTGGTAGCGCAATTTATCGTAGTCTTCCTTTCTTTGTAGTATCTTTTCTTCATAGGAGAAGTCAAGAGAAGTCGACTGCGTGGGCAAATTTCAATCCATAAGGGCTAATCTATTTCTCTATACAAAACAAGCATGATAAAATGAATTAACACACACTAACCTATCTACCTAGGCTTTACAACAACCATAGCTCTGATACCATGACAAAGAGATAGGATGTGATTGCCACTAAGCCTAATGCACACAAGATCAATGGAAGAACTAAGGAGGCTCAAAGGACACTAAATAAGACATGAGAGGGAGATAGCAAATCTATATCTCTTGCAATGTGCTTGTGTTCTCAAGAATGTGTTCTCAACAATACATGATAGGCTTCTTATATAGAGAGAGCCTTTATAATAGTCAACACATGTGTGATCCTCTCATCCACATCTCTCCTTGTGGATATCCTCAATCCACATCTCCACATCATGTAGTCCACATCTTAGGGTGGCTACTTTAATACATTCCTTATCACATATGTTTGCCCTTTAATCTATGTGCTCATGGCACCATATCCCAACAGGATCATCTTTTAGTCTCTCCGTTTGAAAGTGCCTTTTGAATTCTAATTGAAGCAAGTCTCATGTGGCTCGCTTTTCCACTAGGAGGTCTAGGTACCATTTAGATGCTTCATCGGTTAAGATCATGCATGGGAAACGACGTCACCTTGGTTTCATTGGATTGATCTCTACCCGCTTGACATGTGGCATCAAAATGCTAGAGGAATCGGGCTGGATCTCCCCTACCATTATATTTGGGAAGTTCTAGTTTTCCCAGGGGGGCCTGCCTTAATTGTTATTATTTCTGAGATTAAAGAAATTGTTAGCCTCTGCATCGAGGTCAATATCCCCATCATCGCCGTGCAACGGCGTCCAGCCATGTTGTGGCTTGGAGGAGTCAAAGGGATTTCTTGAATGTCAAGGGGCAAATCAGGGTAGAGGATTGTCGGAGGCGGTGGTTGCAGTAAAGTTGTATGTGGATTTGGCGAGCACTGGAGTGGGAGGCGTTGGTCGGAGCATTGCTGCATGAAGATTAGGCGAGAGTTGCAAAGGGTGTCTCTACCCGCAAGTGCAGGAGTTTATGTAGTTGTGTTAGGAGGGTTAGCAATATGTTACTGTTGAAGGGGCCATCTTGTTAATAATGTGCCTAAGATTGTCCCACGTGTGCAGATACGGAGGTCAAGGCGTAAAGATATGAGCGAATTAGTGCAAAACGAGGCCCACACGAGGACATGAATGAGCGAGTGATAGGGATGCTGAAATGGTGTGCAATGGGCTAAAAAAAAGCCTCATATTGTGGTGTTTCCGTTTGTGAAATCATGGTTCAAACGGAGTCCAGTTTGGGTTCCAAATGGGCGAGATATGAATGGTTGAACTAGGGGTAAAATGGGTTCTTTTTGGTGGGGGGGGTCCTTGATCTTAAGGTTAGTGTGAATGGACTTTAAGTCCAACTAAAGGGTTTGAACCATGTTAATTCTAGTTAGTCTAACTAGCAAATTAGCCCAACTGTCTAGTTACTTTAACTAGACAGCTACTATGATTAATAGTTAGTGTAACCTAATCGAGCCTAAACTAACTATGGATCTAGCTAACTACAGCTAGTTGAACTAATTGACCTAATAAGTTCCACCTAACCTAATGACAGCTAACCTATCCTAACAACAGTTAGGCTAGACTTAACCTAACCTATATCTATGTCTAACTAATAGTGGTTAGTATACTAACCTCATTAGAGTTAATGCAAACCTAGCCTAATGCAAACCTAAGGTACTAACCTAACCTAGGTTAATTTGGGGTTAGTTAGGACTAGGAATAGTTAGATTTTTTTAATATAAATAAATTTTTAAAAAAAGAGAGGGGGAGGGGGACGGTGTCAGGCGGTGCTAAGCGGTGGCGTGAGGGGATGGAGGGGGTGAAGGCGATGGAGGAGGATGAAAGGAGGGTAAGAGAGAAGGGTGGGGCAAAGGAGGGGAGGCATGTAGGAGGGAGGAGAGTCATGGTGGCGGGTGAGATGCGGAGGAGGCATAGTAGGTGGAGGTGGGGTGAGGAGGAGGTGTCACGGGCGGAGGTGGGGCGGGCGCTATCTACGCACCGCCGTTGCACGGCTGTTGGGCATGGCCTTGGAAGGCAGGGGCTTATAAGCCCTTGCTATTTAGGGGCTTTAGGCCCGTAGGGTAGGGAGCGGCGCAGCCGACGAGGGGGGTAGAGAGAGAGAGAAAGAGAGAGAGAGAGAGAGAGAGAGAGAGAGAGAGAGAGAGAGAGAGAGAAAGAGAGAGAGAAGAGAAGAGAAGAGAAGAGAAAGGGGGTAGAAGAGAGAGGGGGGTAGTGAGAGTGAGAGAGAGAGAGAGAGAGAGAGAGAGAGAGAGAAGAGGGAAAGGGTGGAAGAGAGAGGGGGGATAGAGAGAGAGAGAGAGAGAGAGAGAGAGAAGAGAAGAGAGAGGGGGTAGAAGAGAGAGAGGGGGGAGAGAGAGAGAGAAGAGGGAGGGGGGGGAAAGAGAGGGGGTTGGAATGGAGGTGGGGTGGAGAGGGAGGGGGGGGGGGGCTGGAGGAGATGGAGGAGGGGGGCGGGTGGAGGGGGGTGGTGGAGAGGGGGTTGTGGTGGATGTTGGGATAAGTGTGATCAAGGGCTTGCTCTAAGGCGCATGTGTGCATCTAGGGGAGTCACATGTGTGTGTGTGTGTGTGTGTGTGTGTGTGTGTGTGTGTGTGTAGTAGAAGCACACCTAGTGCCATGAGGTGTCTAGTCTATGAATAAGTGATGATGTAAGTACAAAGGCCCCCACATGGGAGGTTCCTTTGACTTAGCCAGTTCCACTAATGTAAGGGCTGATTGCCACCACTGATGTAGGGGAGGTGCCTACACCTTCCTCTCACTCTATATAATGGAGGATCTTCCTTCATCTCAATACACTTTGATTTTGCCTCACTTGAGCTCTCTCTTTGTGTCATGATGCACCTCTTCTATCCCACTCACCTCTTCATTTGGTATCAGAGCTTGTACACTCTAGAGAATCCACTTTGGTAGTGCCACCTCATCATCTTCTCCATCACCTCCATTTTGAAGCTCTCTCTCCCTTCCTCTTCAGAATTTCCTAAGTTCCATTCTCTTCATCCTACCCGCCATTTGCAAAACCATTCGAACTGAAGCTTCTACCCCCTAGGGCGCACCTCTAGCTCAGAGCATTCTTCTAAATTTGGTCTCTATCACCCGTGCTGACCCAAATAGAGTGCATTGACTGTTCATCAAATTGCATGCCTACAGAGCAGAAGACATCCTGTCCTTCAAGCATAAGTTAGGCAATGCCTAGAGCTTACTGCTGGTGAAATATGAGCTCATATAGTCCACTGGTTACAGAGAATTCATCAAAAGAACAATCGACTTTGGAGAGACTCTCATAGGCAACGTGGCGCACTATTTCGCCCCTCCTCAGTTGTGCTCTACATTTGTATGGTGAGAGAGATTTCTTTTTTCAACAAGATTAGTCATTTAGTAAGAGAGTAGACACTGCCTGATAAAGGCAAGACCCTCTCAGGGCTACCTATAAAAGTGACAAGTTCAATGGCCAAGGCTTTCACACTTGGCAAATGAAGATAAAGTTTGTGCTTATGAAAGAGAATTTGTGGGACTTGGTCAATTCAGGAACTCAATCCTCTCAAGAAGGTGAATCAACCACAACCAAAGGTAAGGGAAGGTAACTGACTCTTCTTCTACACCTGCAGATGCAAAAAGGATAGAGAAAGCTTATGCAATAATTGCATTAGGTTTGGGAGAAGATTATGTGCATCACATTTCAGATTTGGAATCCCCTTTTGAGGCATGGCATAAGCTAGATGTATTATTTGGTGCTAGCTCTCATACTTTTAAATTGAATTTGAAAATTAAGTTCTTTGAACTTAAGATGGATGGAGACAATGTTGCAGCTCATGTTAATACTTTGAGGAGTCTTATGACACAATTGGCCTCAATTAACTCTCCAGTTACTGAAGATGATGCTATGGCTGTGCTCTTGAAGAGTATGCCTCAAGACTATGATTATATTGTGACTACTTTGAAGAATCTTCCCCAACCCACACTGGAGGGCATCAACCATCATGTGATCATATGTGCATAGCACTAACCTTATAGAGTGCTATAAAGGAAAGGGTTAGATCCCCTAACCCTAACCCTAAACGGGTTTGTATATATTCTATTTTTTCAACTAAATCTAGGGTACAGTTAGTCATTTGTGGTGTGCTCTCTAGCTGTGCCCTCTCTCCTCATCTCCACTCTTCTCCTCTCCCCTCTTCATATTTTGTCACCTCTCCCCCGCCCCTTCACACTCCTCTCTTGGCAGCTCCCTCCCTCCCACCCCTCCACCCTCCTCTCCAGGATCTTCCTTCTCCTCTCTTGGCCTCTTCCTTCTCCTCTCCCGAGGACCTCCCTATCCCCCGCCCCTTCAGCCCCCACCTTGCCTCCATTTGCCTCCCCTCTTTCCCTTTTTTTCTACCTTCCTATGCCCCCTAGGGTCCATCCTCTAGAAGCATTTTCAAGAGTGGATGGATTATTATTGTGTTTGAGGTGGCCTTCCCACCTTGATTGAAGATGGCTCTAACCTTCAGCCAATCCTCATGCACTTCCACCAACTGCCAAAGCTGTTACATTCTCAAAAGACGAGTTGCAACAGCTCAAAAAAGACACAAAGCAAGAGAGTTCGACATCACTCTTTGCTCGCATCCATGGGTCCTACCCTTCTAGGTTACAAGACAAGGATTGAATTCTCTCTGCTTTACCTAGAGACCTCATAGGGCATCTAACACATGTTCGCCTCCTTGGTTGAGGTTTCTTCCAGGTTGTTTTGGACTCCCTGGATGCAGTAGGTACAATGCTTCAAGCTAGTCCCTTAGCACTCAGCTCCAAGAGGATTTTCTTGATGCCCTTCTCATTGGGTTTTGACCCTGTGGAGGAGGATAGCTAGACTACTTCACTCTTCATCAGATTCCTCGGCCTCCCTGAGGTGTACCATTGATTCTTATCTTCCATTGGAGCCACTTTCAAGATGGTCACTGAGATCCCCCCCTCCCTAGGATGCCTTCTTCGGTAGTAGAGGCAGCCAGGTTGGATGGGGTACTATGTGTTAGGGTCATTGTCTCTACCCCTAACATCACAGATGACCACATCATGCTCCAACGTCTAGATGGTTCATTCTTTAGGTAGAGATTCGAGATTACTGGGAGACAGAATCAGTGTAGGATTTGTAGGACCCCTGGGCACTTTGCCAAAGATGGCCCAAGGAAGAGAAAAAAGAAAAGGCCTAAAAGGTCCACGGGTGTAGCGCCTTATAGCACCACCTCGGCTAGACCCTCTTCATGATCCATTGCACATCCTACCACTTCTCATGATGCTGGACCTTCCATCTCTCACCTAGGACCATCGGCTATAGCTTCTTGTCTTGGAC
The DNA here is from genome assembly GCF_047967505.1 of Dipteris shenzhenensis. Classification (NCBI taxonomy): domain Eukaryota; kingdom Viridiplantae; phylum Streptophyta; class Polypodiopsida; order Gleicheniales; family Dipteridaceae; genus Dipteris; species Dipteris shenzhenensis. Next base: position 40,060,946 of record NC_141607.1, read on the forward strand.
CTTCTTCTACAGCATGACCAGGACCATCAGCACGTCCTATTCCAGTTGTTGCACGTTGGGTGTGAGTCAATTCCACCTCAGAAGGGTAATGATGGCACCTTGGACCCTTCCTTACAAGCTGGAGTTCCTTGTGTTGATGAGGTTGGTCATGTCCCCTTAGACGTTCATGTGGAGAAGCTTCCATTTATGGAGCAACTCATTGGTGAAACCTGTGCCTTACTTGATGTTAATGCTACATTTATGGCTTCGCTTTAGTAGCCCCCTTCCTCTTCTACTCCTCTTTCTTCACCTCTTAATAGAAGACTGCTGACTCCCTTCCAAGAAATTATGGCTAGTGTAGCAATGGCCCCTTCATTGCCAATGATTATGGGTATTGATGGAGCTGTACCATTTCTTGCATTAACACCACCATTTTCGTCTTTCCTGCCATTGCCAGTGAGTTGTCCACTTGCTTTTTGTATAGATTGAAAAGGCAAAAACCTTAGATGTAGCATGTTGATATATCTATGCATGCCAGTGATTTCTATACGAAGTGGATGCTATCTTTTTTTAATAATGGTAACTATAAAAACTAAATATGTTGCTATCATTACTATCATCAATAGTATTGATATTACACCTACCGTCAGTATATATCCAATTTCTAGGTCACGACCACTTGATAGCACAAAGGCGTGATTGTTCCCATGATTTCATGAAATATGTCATGACATAATCATAAGGAAATTCACATGATTATGTGAAAATGCAATCCAAATCTTGGCGAAACATTAAATTTTTTTGCATAAAAGTTTCAAATGTTGGCGAATATTTCAAACATTAATTTTTGAAAGGGCATACAAACTTTCGATACCAATATAAAAATTAGGTTCTTAACAAAACTAACTTGAAAAAATCATCCATGGACTGCATCAGCATAGCCACACCTATTCTAGAAGCATCACACAAGAATTCTTTTGCAATTCTAGCAAACATGGCAGAGTTTGAGTTAGAGGAGTCTGTACCTTCTACCTTTGGGGAGTAGGTCATTCAAATCACCATGGACAGAGCTTCCCCTTCTATAGGTCTAGGAGTGCTTTCCCCAGTTGACTTCCCTCCTCTTGATAGGAGGAAATTTTCCCAGGAGAGGGTTGTCTCCAATACCAGGTCGGGTAAAGTTTTTCATATGGTCACTTAATCTAACCAATGAGGATTGTCATTTGGAATGTCCAGGGCCTTGGAGGTGTACCTCGCTGCCCCCGCTGCAGGTAGTTGATTCATGACCAACTTCATCCAAGTGTTACTGGGGGGTCGATTGATATTATTATGATTCAGGAACACAAACTGGATGTTAGGGATCATGCCAAGTTGGGTAAGCTTCTCTTAGGCCATACCTTTTAGTCGCTCGCCTTGGGCACCAAGGGAGGTACTTGCATTTCTATTTCTTCTTCAATGCTCCCCTTGGTGATTGGACATGGGAATAGGGATCATAGTTCCCTCTAGAGCTCAGTGGATCATTCTTTTGATTGGTAGGCATAAGGTTGGATTCTTAAACTTCTATGCCCCCAATTCAAGAGGGGACCATATCCTTCTATGGAAGGAGCTACTTTCTTGGTCATGCATTGCAGAGTCTTGGATCATTGGGGGTTATTTCAACATGGTTGGAATGCCCACAGACAAAAGAAGAGGTAGGGAAGGTGGTATACATTCCCTAGAGAGAGCAGCCTGGAATGCCTTCCTTTCTCAATACAAAGGCAGAGATGCTTGGCATGATGATGCTTTCCACACTCACAGATATAGTCACTCGTGTTTTCTTGGTCAAAGGGAGATTCAAGATGCCTATCCATGCATGGATTGATAGATTTTATGTGGATGATTAGGGTCTAGACAGAGGTGGGACACTATGCATTACACTTGGGGTGTCACTTCAAATCATTTTCTAGTTGTTCTGTTTGTTTCAGATCCTTAATTCAAGAGCTGCCCTGCCAGTATCATGATTCCAGATGCCTTCTATGTAGAGGAGGCCTCACAGAGGTAGTATTGCAGACTTGGGTATCACATGCATGATGGCCAGCTTTCCCCATCAGATGTAGTTGTAGCCCTCTCAAATATTAGCAACTTTTATCATTCAGTTGCTCATATTAGGAGAGGGTATATCCTCAGGTGAGAGATAGGTATCCACCAACAATTGTTTGGCTACTCTTCAGAGGGAAGAGCAAAAAAGGCCTACAGATTCTTGCGTTTAAGAGTGCCTTGCTACAACTGGCAAGACTCAACAACATTGACTATTAGATTAGAGAACAGAGTATGCCTTTCATGCCAGAAATTCATTTTGGACTCAGGCAAGAGGTAGGGTCAACAAGCAATTGTTCTCTACTCTTGGCCCCAAACATAGTAAGGAGAGCATTTCACAACTTGTTGACTTAGAAGGAGTTTTACAGACGCAACCAGATGCCATCTTGTAGGTAGCCACACATTTCTATGCCTCCCTTCTTATAGCATTTCCTGACACATAGGCTAGAGATGATGCTGGAGTTGTTATTTGGCAACACTTACCTATGTTGGTGACTGGAGATATGATAGTCTCACTTGATGCACCCTTCACCAACATAGAGTTTAGGACTAGTCTCTCTACCCTTCACAAGGGCAAGTGCCCTGGCTCAAATGGACTCACCCCCTCTTTTTTTTTTCATTTTGGGATTAGATTGGGGATCACATTACCTCAACCCTATGTGAAGAGAGTGGGAGAGAAGTAAGGAGTCTCACTTGCAGCTTTCTCACATACACAATGGGGGAATACACACAAAGGTGGAGGCTAAAAAACAGTTTTCCTCTTCTTAGATGTGTAAAGCCAAAAGAACTCTCTCTTAGTACAAAAGGAATAGATGAACCCTATATGTGCTCAAACCAAACTCAGCTAACCTAGATGGCATACTAACTGAGCCACTAACTAGAGTACATAAAGATAGCTGTCATCCAGCTATTATTCATGGGCAGTGTACCAAGCACATCTGTAGCTAACAAGTTGGTGATATAAATGCACAACGGTCACCCTGGCATATCATGAGTAGAGCTCGATATCTCAACACTCCCCCTCGATCTCAATCCCAATTCCTACACACCAAGCAGGTCTCTGAACTTGCACGGCTTCTCTACGCCCAATGCCTTCGTGAATATGTCAGCTACCTGATCCTCTATGCTGACATAAACTAGATCAATAAAACCTACTACAACTTCTCCTACACATAGTGATAATGCACCTCAATGTGCTTTGTTCTAGCATGATAGACTGGGTTATTTGCAAGTGTATACTGCTCATGTTGTCACAATAAATGACAATTGGCCCATCTGTTGACTAATGCATATCATAAAGTAGCTTATGCAGCCAAGCTGCCTCACATGTAGCCATTGCTGCACCCTTGTACTCATTCTCTATGCTTAACAAGGCAACTGTAGGCTATTTCTTGTTTCTCCAAGTGACTGCAGCACTCCCAAAAGAGAATGCATATCCACTGGTAGATCGTCTATTAGAAATACTACCAACCCAATCAGCATTAGTGTATCCATGCAACTGTATCTAAACCCGAGTCTCATAAAATAGTACATACTGCAATGTGGACTTCACATACCTCAGTATGCGTCTAGCCGCATCCAAATGCGGTTGCCTTGGAGCTACATAAACTAACTTACCAACCCAACAACATAGCTCAAATCTGGCCTAGTAATCGTCATATAAATCAAACTTCCTACTATGCGTCTGTACATAGTAGGGTCTTCCAGAAGCTCACCTACATCTGCGCTCAGCTTCACATTCTGCTCCAAAGGAACTAAAATAGGCTTACAGCCTGTCATCCCATATTTGGATAGCATGTCCAATCCATACTACCTCTGCAAGACCCATATCCCACTTGTGGATCTAATCACCTCGATGCCCAAGAAGTAACGCAACTCTCCCAAATCCTTCATCTCAAACTTTTGCTTCAATAGCATTTTCACATGAAGGATATTTTCATCACTATCACCTGTGATGATCAAATCATCAACATAAATGACAAGCAGCATAATACCTTTCTCTGTCTTTCTCACATAAAGTGAGAAATCTGCCTTGGAAATCTGAAAGCCAATAGTGACAAAATAATGTCCTATCTTGTCAGACCATGCTCTAGGTGCTTGCTTCAAGCCATACAAGCCTGCTTTCTTCAACTTGCAAACAAACTTAGGATGAACAGCATGCACATAACCTGGTGGCTGCTCCATACAGACCTCTTCTTGCAAATCACCATGCAAGAAGGCATTCTTTACATCCATGTGATGTAAAGACCATCCCTTTGATGCAGCCATAGCAATGACTACTCTTATGGTTGCCATCCTTGCAATCGGACTGAATGTTTCTTCATAATCAATGCCATATGTCTGTGCATACCCCTTGACAACTAATCTTGCCTTGTATCTGCTCACAGAACCATCTGCATTGTGCTTGACCTTACAAACCCACTTGCAGCCAATTGCATTCTTGTCTTTAGACAAAAACACCAATTCCCATGTAGCATTTGCTTCCAAGGCATCCATTTCTTCATCCATCGCTTTCTCCCATTTTTCTTTTCCCATGGCTTGCTCAAAAGAAGTGGGTTCCAGTTCTTCTATCACTTTGACCATATAGGCATAGTGAATGGCTGTAAATCCATCATATTTCAGCCTATCCACAAGATACTTAACTCTGGTAGACCTATGCAAAATAGGCTCACTACCAGGTGCTCTCAAAACATCCCTTGTCTTCCTTACTCCAGGTGTAACAAGAGAAGGAATACCCAACTCATCATCAAGGCTCTGTTCTGAGCCACTGGATTCACCATTCACATAACAGTGACCTCCCTGTTCCCTACAATAAATGCAATTTTGTGTTGATCCTCTGCTACTATGGAGACTTGATTGTATCCATAGACTCCATCTAGGAAGCTATAAGCTTACTTTCCAGTGGGTCTTTCCAGCACATGCTTTGTAAAGGGCAACGGGTAGTGGTCCTTTTGAGTCACAGCATTCACCTTTTTTAAATCGAAGCACACTCAAATCTTACCATTATTTTTTAAAACAATGATGATTGGAAACACTAAGTTAGTATGCTTGAACTTGAAGAATCCTGCATCAATTAGCTTTTGTATCCCTTCCCTTACAATCGTTGCATATATTGGATTCATTAGGTAGGGTCTCGACTCTCGGCCTCACTAGTCTAATATCATCCATCATAGGGATCGTATATTGTATGACCTCGGGTAGCACATCCTTCATATTAGTGTTCTTCCACGTGAAGTATCTTGATACTCATGTAGGAGGGAAATTAGGGCCGATGATGCTCTTTGGGCTCATCAATGCTCCCACAACATTCCCAAAGACTAATGATCACAACTTTTAAAGAGTATCTGAGGTATTTCCTAGAGGTATTTCTAGATGATATGTGTGTTCATTCCACATGGGATGACCACCTTAAATACCTATGAATTATTTTCAAAAGGTGTCACCTCTATAGGATCTCCCTCAACCCTCTCAAATGCCAATTCTGGGTTAAATAGGGGGTTATACTAGGACATGTATCTAAAAATGGAATCTCTAAGGAGTACAAGATCAAGCTCATCCTAGAGCTACTTCCCCCCACTAATACAAAGGGTGTATGGAGATTAGTAGGACATATGGGCTATTATCATAGATTTGTCTACAACTATGTCGAGATCACTCACCCCTTGTATACACTGTTGATCATTTTCCATTGGACGAAGGATTGCCAAACCTCCTACGAAACCCTCAAATTTGTTCTTGCTTCAGCTCCAATCTTATGAGCACCGAGGTGGGATTTAAAGATACCATGTTCATGTAGATGCCTCTAAGTTTGAGATAGGGTGCGTGTTGATGCAACTAGGTGAGTATAATTTGGATTACCCGATATATTTTGTGAGTCGCCAACTTAATGATGTACAGATGAACTATACAACCACAGAAAGAGAAGGCCTGGTGATGGTATAAGCTATTAATAAGTTTTGACACTACTTGTTGGCAAACAATTTTGTGTTCCTTGTCGACCACCACCAGGCCCTCCTCTATTTAGTTAACCAGCCCTGCATGACTAGACACATCATGCAATGGATGCTTATTCTTCTAAAGTTTGATTTCACCATACAAAAGGGACACCCCCACTTTATGGTGGCTAACCATATATCACGAATTACAAATGGAGAACCAACTAGCCCCTAACAGAGTCCTTTACAGATCAACCATTTGAAAAATGTGGTATCGATTTTGTAGGACCAATCAGTCCAGCAATAGAGCTAAAGGGACACAGGCACGATCCTAAGAGGATATTTGACCTTCAAGTTCAAGAGAGAGACTTACACCAATATCTTGCTTCCATCAAGTAACTTAGAGAGCACAACCCTAGTTCAGCTCACTGATAGATACGAGAGTTTGAGGCTTGACCTCCAAGATATGGAGGTACGACAAGCCATGTTTTAGTCCAAGTCCTCCCATGCCAAAATGGGTGTAGCAGGGAGATAGGATGACAGTTCTTCCAGACTGCAGGGCCCAGATCAGACAGCAGGGACCTGATTTTAGTTCCTCTAGGATGAAGAGGGATAGATGCACGCTGAGCCCAAAGGGAGATTTTGGAGATGACCATGGACTTTTATTGGATATAGCTATTCTAGCTTGATGAGGAGACTCCCATGGTTCTCTTAGCCCAAAAGGTAGTTTGGGACCAGGTTTCAACAATGATCCCACTGACTCTGGGTAGGCAGTTAAAGGCACTGTTCGTGGATGAGGAGTTGTGGGAGGCCTTGAAGGCCCCCCTCCCCAAAACTACCCTAGGGAGGATGGCCTAACTCCAGCTTTCTTTTGGAGCTTCTGGGAGTTTATAGTCATGACATTGAGGCACAATTGCTAAGAGATCTTCGAACCTAGCTCACTTCCTCACTCATTGAGCGAAGGCTGGATTTGCTTGATCCCGAGGGAAGGTGATAGATCAGACATTCTCCAATGGAGGCCAATCACCTTCTTGGTACTGCATACAAGATCTTAGCTAAGGTCTTGAGCTTGCAGCAATTATGCCCCCACCTCTCCAACATCATTCATGACAAACAAACCAGCTTTGTCTAGGAGCGCAGCTTCTTAGACAATATCTTTAACTTTTGGGAAGCCATAGACTGGACCATGGAGGAGTCACAGCCTCACACTGTCCTCCTCTTGGATTTTGAGAGGGTGGAGTCGTCTTTCTTGGAAGGCAATGTGTACAAGAGGGCTTCTCAGACAGGTGGATCTGGGGGGTCTCAGCTCTTTATGCAGGGATCTCTTGCCAGATACTCATCGGTGGCCACAAGGGCGAGGCTTTCACTCTCTCCGATTATTACAAGGTTGTCCCCTCACCCCTTCCTCTTCCTCTTTGTAGCAGAGGCCCTAGGTTACTTCCTTCGCTACCGAGCTGCAGGATTGACAAGGATGAGACTCTTGATTTGACACGAGGAGGAGCTTCATTTGAAGATGAAACGATGTTGTATGTAGAGGGATCAACACAACGAGGAGGAGCTTCATTTGAAGACGAAACGATGTTGTATGTAGCCATCGACTATGAGGCTTCTAGGTTGGGATCAGCAACAATCTTGGAGGCAAATAGAGGAGCCCTAGCCATCTACTATGAGGCTTCTAGGCTAGGATTTGCTAGATGAAGTCGATCAACTTCTCCATCGGGATAGAGAGGTCCAAGAGGTTCACGACTGGGGCACCAATTTAATAGTGAAAGTGAGAGAGGGAGAAAGAGGAGTGCATACAAGATAAATAACTGTACACTAATTTATATTCCATGAAAACTGAGAATATATAAATGGACCCCTTAGGGTTAGGGTCAGGGTTAGGGTTAGGGTTAGGGTTAGGGTTTGTCCCTTAACCCTTATGGTCTAATTTACACACCATTCTCAACAGCATTGCATTGCATAAACAATTTTTGGATTTTTTGAATGTTGCATAATGGCAACAGAAATAAATATAAAAAAAGATGCACAAGAGTGCAAAGAGAGCACATTAGAAAATAGTATGTACAAAGGTATACAACTTAATCTTCACTTCCCCCTCTTAAGTTGCAATTGGCAAAAACCAAGTTGATGTCGAAAGTGTGCAAACTTATCAAGGGAAAGTGGCTTTGTGAACATATCTACAACCTGCTCTTGTGTCAGACAATGTATCAAGTCGATTTCTTCACTAAGAACTTTCTCATGGATGAGGTGATAATGCACTTCAATGTGTTTTTTTCTAGCATGAAACATTGGGTTCTTTGCCAGTTGAATGCTGCTCATATTATCTGAATAGAGCACTAGGGTCTCCAAAAAGTATCTCAATCTGTGAAAGAGGCCTTCTGAACCAAATTGCTTCACATGCTACATTGGTGGATCCTCTATACTCTAATTGGTGGAAGATAGTGCCACTATTGGTTGCTTCTTGCTTTGCCATGACAAAGCTACGGAGCCCCAAGACTAAAGCAGTATCCATTGGTGGATCTTCTGTCATTTACACTTTATGCCCAATAAGCATCTGCATATCCATGGAAATGTAAGTCGGATGACCTGGCATAAGGTAGTCCATGATCCCATGTACCATGAAGATATATGAGTACCCTCTTTGCTGGAAGGAGGTGAGTCTTCCTGCGATTCTGCATGGATTGGCTGAGAACACCAACTGCATATGAGATGTCTAGCCTAGTGGTAGATGGCACCGTGAGACAGGCATTCCGATCACATGGAGCTACTTCGAGACAGGGCACGGTAAGGGAGAGCACGATGGTGCAGGTGCTTGCGTGAAGCGTGCTTTGCGTCGATACCAGTTGCATCATAGTGCCAATCACTTCAAGGATGCACATGATGTGGTGCGGTGGTGCAGCCAGCACTTATCCAGTAGTGCTATCTCCTTGTTTCAATCGCGTGACGATAGGGTGGTGAGCCGGTATTTTTGGTGCGTGGACATTGGGAGTCTTGATCGATCTAGGCCTTTTGATTGTCGTTCTGTGCCTGGCACTACCAATGAGTCATCTATACTGTGGAGGATTTGAAGCTGGAGAAGTGTCAAGTGGTGACAACTTGATTTTGCATTCCATAGGAGTAGGGAGTGGCTTGCAATCATGTAGGTGTGAAACTACTTAATTACCTTTTGAGTGTACTTGCCCTGAGAAAGTGTAACCCCTGTAAGCTGACTCTTGGTACAAAGGTCTCCTCATAATATGTACCGTACTCTTGGGCATATCCTTTGGCTACCAACCTAGCCTTATATCTATCAACCTCACCATCTCAATTGAGTTTTGACTTTGTAAACCCATTTGCATCCTATGGGCGTCTTTTGTGAAGAAAGATCTGTCAAGGTCCGAGTTTGGTTCTTGAGAAGAGCATTGTACTCTTCATCCATTGCATATTGCCACTTAGGGACTTGCACTGCATCTTTGAAGGAGGTCAGCTCATCAAATTCCATCACTTTGGCCATGAATGCATAGTTGCTCTTGTAGGTCTACCTCTTATGTGACTTTCGATCACAAACAGATCTTCTGAGATTGGAAGTGGAACTCTCAAGAATCTTAGTGATGACTGTGGTAGTTGTTGTATCCACTATGTCAAGGACCTTTTCTTTGCCTTTACTATGAGTAGTCACTATGAACTACATGCTGACTCTATAGGCAAAGAAATATGATGTATCATTGGCACTACTGGTGGAGGCGGAGTAGAAACTATAGTCGACTGTCAAAGTATGATGAAGCCTCATCAATGATAACATCACTGGATATAATCAACTTTTGCTTGACTAGATCATAAAATCGGTATCCCTTCAACTCTGCAGCATATCAAAGAAAAACACACTTGATTGATTTGACATCAAGTTTAATCCTGAGTGCATCAAGAACATGAGCATAAGAAAGAAAGCCGAACACTCTTAAGTGACCAATAGAGGGCTTAGTTCTTGTGAATGCCTCTTCTGGTGTCATGTTTTGCAATGAAGCAATAGGACCCATGTTCATCAAGTACACAGCTGTGTCACATGCCTCGACCCAATATTGTCTCGAAACATTCTTCTCATCAAGCCTGCATCTAGATGACTCTGCAATCACCCTGTTCTTTTGTTCATCAACCCCATTTTGCTGAGGGGTATATCTGCATGTGAACTGGCGTGTGATGCCATGATGTCTACAAAAGGCATTGAACTCTATGGACTTGTATTCACCCCCATTGTCACAATGATCTTTAGATACTTGCCCGTCTGCTTTTCTACCAAGGCGTTGAAGTCTTTGAAAGTGCTAAATGCATCATACTTTTTTTGGAAGTAGATCCAAGTTTATGACCTCAAGAGTGCCCAAAAATGCACTAATGATGTGGACAGTGTGTGTATGTGCTGAAGCACACAGTGTCTGTGAAGGGATCATTGTGCCTTAGCATGCAGACATGGGCTAGTGAGGTAGTAGTGAGGTGACACTGCCATGTGTCAGGTAAGGTAAGCAAGCAGTGAGAGGTGGTAATGCCACATGGGCTGATGACATGGCATTGCCACATGGGTTGATGACATGGCTCAGAGGATAAGATGGAGTGAGCTTAGTCATAGATGATGTGGCACAAGGGATGGGGTTGCCACGTGTCATAATTGTGACCATCAACTAGACCAAGGGTTAGTTAGACCTAACCATGGGGGAGAGGATGGCTTAGACAAGAGAGTGTTGAGAGAGAAGAGCTTCGAAAAGCTCGGTATTTCGAAGGCGACGCGGTGGCGGAGGTAAGGCGTGGGAGCCGATCGACGATGTTGGAGTTGTCTGTGAAGGCTCGTGGCTGCTCGTCACTCGAAGCTCGAGGTTGGTTGCTGCGTTTAGGCCGCTCGTGGGCATTGTGGGAGCGGCGTTGGTGTATCGTGCTAGTCGTGGATGCCGTTCGTCTTGCTCGCTAGTGGTAGGCGTTTGTCGCCGAGTAGATTGTTGCCTTGTGCTGGTTGTGGTGATGTGGGCAGTGGGCGTCGTTTTGATGAAGCTGATGGAGCTTCCCTCGTCGTTGTCGGCTGGTTGTGGGTGTCACTGAAGATGGCAGAGCTGCTCACAGAGCTGTGGGGCTTGAGAAGGAGACCTCGTGATGGTGTTGACTTTGCGTGCGCTGAAGCCGTTGGAGGCAGCTCACCGTGAGTGCCCGTCGTAGAGCTTGAGCTCATTTGCTCTGTGGAGTTGAAGCCAGTAGATAGGCGGAATGCTTCGTGAACATTGACACTGAAGGGTAGGTCACTGTAGACGGATCGTAGCTGAGCACGTTGAGTGTGTAGATGCGAGCTAAGGTCGTTTACGCATATGTGGTCAATGGAGCCCATCGTCCCTAGCTCATTCAGAAGGTTATGCTTGGTCTGGAATCTGAATTGGCAGTGGAGAGCCTCACACTCATCATCATACATGCCATTGCAAGGTACAGAGCCAAGAGGCGGTGGGTGAGTGGAACACTCATCATCATACATGCCATTGCAGGGTACAGAGCCAAGATGCGGTGGGTGAGTGGAATGAGTGTTGTGTGTAAAGGCAGGAACGGCAGCCTCATTGAGCGAGCAAGTGATTGGAGCTTCCTGATCCGTTAGGAGTGGTATATGGTCAATATAGAGGTTATGGTCAAAGTGTATATCGTGATAAGTGGTGTGAGTATGTAGTGTCATGGACTATGTCATGAGGTGAGGTATTGAAAAAGAGAGAGGTGTGATCTACTCCTAGCGGGGCCAGAGAAATTGGTGACAAGCGAAGTGAAGAGAAGGGTGGGCCCTCACTTTCAAATTAGGCTTCCAACAACATGAAGGATTTCAGGAGCTTGTTTAGGGCCTAATTTCTAGACGTCCTTCTTGGATCTACGACGCTGTGGAGTCGAGAGCAGCTTAGAAATCCCTGTGGGATTTAATAAAAAACTACGGCAGTAGTTGTAGTATGTTGAGATGTTGATCCCTATCTGATAGCTTGGAACTCCCAATGGCATTTCATGAAAAACTGTGACAGGTGTTGTAATATAATCCCTACCTAGGATAGTGTGTAAATTGCACCATAAGGGTTATGGGACAAAACCTAGCCCTAATGGATCCATGTGTATAATCTCAGTTTTCATGGAATCTAACTTAGTAATCTTGTGTGCACTCCTCTCTCTCCCTCTTTCACTTCCGCTATCATGGTATCAGAGCCAATGGTGCTCACAAGCCCTTGCATGTTGTCAAGCTTGAGGCACGCTCCTCAATCTTCGTTCATATTGTGAGATGTTTGTGAGTTTTCTTCTTGAGAGAGTTTTTTAGATTTTTGTCCATTTGAGAGAGGTTTCCGTCCATCATTTGCACTCCTTGAGATTACTACATGAGGTTTGAGCCTTCATTAGTTCCATTGAGAGGATTCCATTGAGAATGTTCTCTTTGAGAGATTTTCGTTGAGAGAGAGATCATTTTGTTCTTCATTGTTTCCTTAAGGAAGAATGAGAGCAGGTCCTATTGAGAGTTTTTGGAGAGAGATCTTCTCTATGAGAGAGAATTCTTGTGTTGCTTCTTTTTAATTCTAAGAATTCTATGTTCCGTGTTCTTCTTGAGAAATTAGAGGGAGACTATCATTCTATTCTATTGTATATAGTTAACAGTAGCAAGGTTAGAGGAAAATCTGTCAATCTCTCACCGACTGGCAACCAACCTACAAACACCAGCAAGGAGAGACGCAACAACAAAAGCACGAAGAGGTGGCACAGTTACAAGCTTTCTAAGGTCAGAGCGAGCATCACCAACTTGTCCATCGAAAGAAGCAAAGCTTTCATTAGCTAGGAGGACGAATTAATAAGCATTTTGCTAAGTAACAACTCTAGGATTTCTTGAGCGGTGAGTCTTGTCCCCTATCATAGACACCCAGAAATGTCACTCATATGCATGCATATTATATGACATTCCCCACGAATCATCTCCGGACCTCTTGCACTGACCCCATCCTACCTCTTGTGCTCTTTTCAGAACCAATGGTGTCAAACACGCAACCTTGAAGCTTCATAATGGTTGAGCGAATGATCATGAGGGCTTATGTACTGAATTTATTGCATATGTACTAGATACTAAGGTCCCAATCTTAGCAAAGCTCTTTAATTTTCTTAGGCTTCCCTCACATATGGACTCTAAACACAATCACTCACATTCACAAGTCAAAAGACCCCATGAGCCCAAAAAACTACAAGCCCATTATGATTGGGCATGTCATTCCCAAGCTTTATGCATGCGTACTCGACAGAGATGGGCGAATTAGCAAAGATGCAAGGACTCAAGGCTAGGTTGGATTTCGACACAATCATGGGAATCTAGATTGCATACTCACATTCAAGGGTGTCATTGAGGAGGCTAGGGCATGGAGATAGAGGGTCTATTACTACTTTGTGGATTTCACAGTTTGAGAGCTCACCTTACTAGATGCTTGCAAGGTTTGGATTACGATCAGGAGATCATCTAGGCCAATATGACACTCAACAAGAGGGTTCCGAACATGGTCTAGACCAACACAGGCACACAGAGTAGAACATGAGCACTATTAGAGTCAAACAAGGTTGTCTGTTTTGTCACCTACCTTGTTTGGCCAACTACATAGATGAGCTTGAGACTTCCATCAAGATACAACTAGGGCTGACTACTTTCTTGTTGGCTCTTTAATTCAAATGTAGATGCTGTGGTTTTGCTCTCATTCTCAATAGAGAGCCTCCAAAAGACATTTGGATGTGATGGAGACTTTTTGTGAGTCACATATCATGAAGGTAGACTTTTGTAGAACCTAGTTTCTAATCTTCGGCATATCCCAAAAAACCATGAACAAAAAGTTGTTCACGCTGGATGGGGTACTGGTGTAGGTCATTTCATCATGCACATAATTGGTGAGCTCGACTTTCACGATGTGACCAATGATGCAAGCTTGACTGAGCACAGGATATCGAATAGAGTGGCAATGCTTCGTAAGTTCCCGAAAGAAGTCTCTTCTCTTTGCTTTCATGGTCTGCCCAACAAGCATGTATGACAGTCCTTGTTGGGGGCTTGAAGAGGCTCCAACTTGGTGTCACGAATTATTTGCAGCAAGCCATCGGTCCCACTGCATCTTAATGCACATTTCAGGTCATCACATACCTCTACTAATTTTGGGAGTACACATCTTGTACCTGAGGATGGCATACACTAGTGTGGCTAACCATATCCTCCTCCATGACTTCAGCAGCTGAGGGCAATCAGAGACGGTGGTGTACACATACATGCAGGTGGATTGATGGTTTGGGGCTCCACATGGATAGATTACCGCCTTTTTAGTACAACATTGAGGCTTCTTGAGTCCTTCCCACATATCACCAAGTCAACTAGGTTATCCAAGAGGACTTGGTTGGCTCAGCTTCTACAGGGACCATTACTTAACAGATTTCGGAGGGCTTCATTGATTCACCAAGGTATACCGAATCCACCTCCCACATTGATTGAGGATATTGATCGTGGATACGCGAAGCAATAAAGCAGATGTATGAAGAACATAACAATTTAATAAGTACATCTAGGCCAACAACCTCAACAAGGAAAATTGATTCTCCTACATCAACATCATAACCTCAATCAAGATGGGTAAGAAAACGGGTGGAACATTATCAACGACAAGAAACCTAGACTCCTTAAATTTCCAGCCTTTCCCAAACCGAGGGCACCTGATGCAAGACAGAAAAAAATGAGATCTAGTCACTTACGCTTGCAATGGGCATGAACACAAAAAAAACCCAAACTTCAAATTTTACTATTGGGGCAATCTCAAATTAACCACTATGTACATATACCAGCCCGTTCGAATTCTAAAACAGCTATGTACACATACTAGCCTGTTCCAGTTCAAAAATAGCATTCGAGCCATCTGCCACACTAAAATACTTATGCACAGAACTAATTGTTGTTTCGATCGTACTCTATAATCCAATGTCATTTCGAACAATATCAGAAAAATGTTACAAAAAACCTCAGCCACTGCGTTAGGAGAATTCTTCCTTAATAACATGCAGTCAATGAAAGCTTTTTTAATCTGCATATAGTAAACCCTCTTGCAGAATCAAAATACATTGCATGAAGAGAGAGAAAGAGAGAAGGTAGACATTCGCCAGTCTTTCAATAAAGCTAGCAGTGAAAATATTGGCACCACACTCCACATTTTGACTGCCATTCTCATGAAAAAAAAAAACAGACACGAATGACCCACAATCTGCTCGCAGACCATGAGCCACATTGATTTACGTATGCCCCAGCCGCTAGAGGCCAAAAGGCCAAATTCAGAAGATTTGAACCTCATGTGGTAGCTGTTCCAATAGTACGATAACATTTCCACACATGATCCAGTATTCCCTGTTCAAGCAAGGCTAACCAGACAAAATAACTCCCAACGTATAAGTAGCACTCTGGTAATATTATTCATAAAATGAGTCTGTTCTGTTATCCAAATCTATGGCTTTGAAGAATATTCTCCAGTGGGACTCCCTACTTTGGTCCAATGTCCTTCAAAGCACAGATCTGCTCCTCTCCCATAGCACTCATAACTGACACGACAAGATCTTTTCCGTCGCCAAAGCCTTCTTTAATCTGCATATGAATAAGAACCATTCATTACTCTTATACCAAATTTACTGTAGAATTGAGCATGGGTAGGCTACCTAGTACTACCACTACACAGACCTGCACAAGCAGTTGATCATCAGTGGGCAGGCGTAGATCATCCTTAGTATCCCCGTTCTCAGTGAGAAGACTAACCTGGTCCATGAGAAAACTGACTGTCAAACACGTATGTAGCACACAGAATGCAACGCCCTTGAGACCTGGAATTCCTAAAAGCGAAGTTCATTTGCACAAAAGTTCCAGCCTGTGATCCATAAATTTCTCTTGATAGTTGAGAAGCTTACAAAACCATCTTCGGAAATATCAATCAGTTGGTAGTCAGTGCGTGTCACCTCTGGGACCTACAGTTACACAGACAGAAGGTTTAAAATCAGGCATACATGCAACTAGTGTACTGCTTGCCAGAGTTACGGATCACCCTGACGACACAGGCACAATTTCCCATAATGCTTCCAGAATGAGCGAGAGGATAATGGAATTTATAACTGCATTCCACACATTCTTACGTCACAGTTGTGAGAAGATGGTACTATATCCTCTAGCTTTTTTCCTGTGAATATATCAATTGCGACAAAGTGGCATTTTGCATGTCCATGCTTCCCGGTCTTTGAAGTAGAAACTTCAACCACCTGTGGCACACAAGCAGTCAGAACGTGCATTTAAAAAGATAGGTGCTATGAAACTAGCCCACGCATTCCTGGCAGAGCTCAAGAGCAGCAAGATATAAATATGAAGTATTTACACACATATAGTGGCAGTTGGCCTTCAAAAAATATGAAAAAGACGTGTAGGTCAGATCTCTCGTACTCATGGAAAAACAAATCAGATTTAGCAAGGCTTATCACAGCCGAAAGCAGTACTTTCTGAATTGAATCTTGAAATGGATAATAATTGGCAGGGAAGAAGCTCCCTTCTGACTGCCTTTCATACAAAACCTTAAATCGGGTGGCCAATACGATGATACAACGTGGGTAATTCCTACATTAAAGTCAGAATTTGAAATGTCATTGCAAATCCAAAAACGGTACATGTTGATCTCCGCGATTGCAAGGAAACCCAGAAGCACAAATGGCGACGGCACAACGCCCTCAGCGCACCAGACTGACTCATATGGTCCACTAGTCGTCTAACCTTAGAAAACAAGATTAATCGGTGTATTAGCTCGATGCTAACCGCAATAAGGACACCTTGTATGTTCGAATGATGAAGGGAACCAAGAAAACGCGGCGAGGGAGCAAGAGTAGAAAGAAAGGACGCACCTTACAGGGGCGATTCTTGATGACGAGGTAGCCATTTTTGCGGATGGTGCCGGCCTGCTGGGGGAAGGTTTTGGAGGCACCGGCGTCGGCCTTGCTTTCGAACTGGTGATCATCGTCAGACATGGCGAGAAATCAAGGGGGGTGAAGGGGAGAAGGGCAAATATGAGGAGCTTAAGGGGTGCTAGGGTTTTAGCTTAACCTGCGAGCTTGCAGAGCTCGAAAAAAGAATACATATAATCCTCTTCTGTAACTATAAAGAAGCCCCCTCTCCGAGAAGACGACCCCCCTGCCGTCCGATCCCAGATCCGACGCCCCATTTCCTCCCACGTGGCACCACCCATTCCCTGTCAAACCCTCGTTTGGATCGTGACCATCCTCTTCATAGCTTCAATTTTGATGTTGCCTTCCCCTTAGGGGGGCTGTTTCCACACCACGAGCCCACGAGATGCAGAGCAACCACCACGAGGGTGGCCTCAGGGTCATCAGGCCACACGCCAGAGCAAAAAGGCGACAGCCGCTGACAAGACTACTGGAGGCCTGTGATTACCTCCACATCGTGATCATTGAGTGCATCTAGCACCAACATGGTCAAATGGATGTAGCCGAATTCTCTGGACTTGTTCAGGCATCGGTGTGTTGAAGGCCACCACCACCCCTGTGTGAACCACATCAACACTTGCTCCCTCACCTAGATGCGCGCATTTGGGCTACGTGAAACAGGCCCTTAGAGATTTGACCATAGCTTGATGTTGATGTTGACTTTGACCTTCACATTGACTTCCACTGAGCACGATCACGCAACGCACAACTAATGTTGTTGCAATACGAGGGACTGAGACAGCCACCCTCAGGTTGCAATGATGTTGATGCTGGCTTTGACCTTCACATTGACTTCCACCATGCATGATCATGCAATGCACAACTGGCATTGTTGCAATGTGAGGGACCAAGGCAAGCCATCCTAGGGTTGCAATGATAAGGTTGATGCTAATGCTGATTTTGACCTTCACATTAACTTTCACCGCGCATGTTCCACACAATGCACAACTGTCATTGTTGCAACATGAGGGGCCGAGACAACCACCCATCTATCAACACTAAGTGTCAAACATAATCAAGAGAAATAAACCTTGAAGTGTAGGCCAAATTTAGGAAGACAAGCTTTTGACCAAAGAAAAACTCACCCCAAATGCAACACCATGAATAGTGTAACAACTAACAAAGAGCAAGGTAGTAGAACAGAACGAGGCAACCAAGAGAGATGATAAGGAGAATGACCACATCAAGAAAGATCAGGAAAGAGCGTGCTTAATTTAGGCCAAAAGGGTTTATTTATACAAGAGGCTATTTGTGCAAATGGTTCATGGACCGTTACCAGGGCTTAATCACCTGAATAACTAACTTGCAAAGAGCATTTTGGTCATAAAAATGAGGCCTTCAGAACTATAAGTTCTATTTGGATGTAAATGTCCTTGCCTTGTTATAAGGCAGTCATCTTTTTATTTTGTGTGTCGTGGATGATGTTGGAGAGGTGGGGTCATAACTGCAAGCTAAAGACCTTAACTAAGATCTTGTATGCAATATCAAGAAGGGTGATTGGCCTCCATTAGAGAATTTATGATCTATCACCTTCCTTCCAGATCAAGCAAATCCAAGGGCTCAATGAGTGAGGAAGTGAGTCGAGGTCAAAGATCTCATGGCAAGCATGCCTCAACAGCATGACTAAAACTCCCAAAAGCTCTAAAAGAAAGCTAGAGTCAAGCCATCCTCCCAAGGGAACTTTTGGGGAGGGGGGCCTTCAAGGCCTCCCATAGATCCTCATCCATGAACAATCCCGCTAATTGCCTACTCAGACTCGGTGGGATCATTGTTGGGACCTGGTTCCAAACTACCTCCTTGGCTAAGAGAACCATGGGAGTCTCCTCCTCAGGCTAGAATAGCTATCAATAAAATTCTGTAGTCATCTCCAAAATCTCCCTTTGGGGTCAGTATGCATCCATCCCTATTCATCTTTGAGGCATTGAAATCGGGTCCCTGCTGATCTAGGCCCCGTATTCTAGAAGAACTATCTGGTCATCCTATCTCCCTGCTACACCCATTTTAGCATGGGAGGAGTGGTACAAACACATGGCTCGCCATACCTCCATATCCTAGAGGTCAAGCCTTGCACTTTTGTATCTATGACTGAGCTGCTGAGTACTAGGGTCCTACTCTCTAAGTCACTTGATGGAAGCAAGATCTTGGTGTAAGTCTTTCTCTTGAACCTGAAGGTCAAGTGTCCTCTTGAGATTAGGCTTGTCTCCCTTTATTTGCTGGACTCATTGGTCCTACAAAATCGATACCCTATTTTTCAAATGGTTGATCTGTAAGGACTCCTATTAGGGGCTCGTTGTGGGGTATGGAGGCTTGTTGGTAGGAGTGGTAGTGTTTAATAAATTAAGTAGTATCCACGAAGAGATTTGACCACCATATTCCTGCTTGCAATACCTTATGAGCCATAATTGCTCCTACAAAATGACCACCTACGATGCCTGAATGGCTTCATCCAACACCTCCACAAACTCATTTTTGTAGATACAGTACCGCATTATATCATCCTTGCCCATGCAATAGACGTGGCCGATTATTAATTGGTGTAGTGTTGTGTCTTTAATGAGTTTTCTAGCCCAATCCTGATTGAGGGTAGTGTCTTGTGTAGTCTTCGACAATGATTCATGTGTTGTGGGGATCTTGAGGAATGTCGTCAAAGCCTCCACTCTCAAACAACTCTCTGTGGGAGATCCATAAGCACAAACAGCCTGCTTGTGTTAACCAAGCATCTACTGGACCATGTGCAAGTGGTTCCACGAGAAAAAGGAAAGAGAGGGGAGGGAGAGAAGGGAACAGAGAGCATGAGGGAGGGGGATGGGAGCAAGGGAGAGTGACAATTACAAGACAACTCACAAGGAAGAACAAGGAGACTCAATGCAAGAGAATGAGTAAAAAGAGAACCTCTATTCCATTCCTTGAAAGTACACAATGAAGACCAAAGTCAAACATTTGGCCTTTTATACAAGTCACCTTTTGAAGGGAGGGCCAACCCTATTCCTTGCACCACACACACACACACACTCTCTCTCTCTCTCTCTCTTTCTCTCTCTACAACCACTTGGGCCCATACTCAAGATCCAAATGGATCTTGTGTTATCCTGGCCAAGTTGGGCAATCCCAATGTTTACTTTGAAAGGGAGCCATTTGTGGCTCAAAACCGTTAGGGTTTGGATAGGCCAGATCCATTAGCATGCTCAATGGCTGTTAACATGCCCCCCTTCACGTTCACAAGCCATCCCTTGATTGTGTCTGGTGCATAATGTCAAACTTGAGGGCGTTGTTGATGATGAAGTAGCAGTAGAACGTTCGGTGGGAGATGTGGTAAAAGGGATGCAGAGGTTTCCAAAAATGTGTCTTGAACATATCTTCAAATGTTTGTATGTGATGCCCATGAAGATTTTAGAGACATATGTAGAGCCGCATGACCTAAGGGGATGAAGGGCCCTCGTTTAGATTGAATATGATCTTCACTCGAAGTAGCTGGTGGTGCCTGCTGGGGTAAATCTTGTGCAAGCAGGCCCCTTAGCAATATTATCAATAGCCCAAAAAAATGCATGGTGGCTACAATGGCTGGATCAGGGATATATGTGAATGTTATGTTGAACTCTTCCATATGGGTAGCTAGAGCAAGGGAGGAGCCAAATAATGGAAAGTCAAACTGTGAATAAATGTATGTGATGTTTGGATCCACTTTGCCTTGCACATCCACTTTGCCTTGCACATCTTTTCAAAATTGGGCCAACTCCAATGGTGGCGTAGGGGCATAAAGGTTGTGCCGATTCTCCGTTCGAGCCCCTCAGAGCATTATGTTGTCCAAAATGCTACATGCCACAAAAATTGAATTCTTCACTGAGGCTGGAACCCTGTAGCAGTGTCCACATCAAAGTCCACATCAAATGTAGCTGCTCATGTTTGCACCGCCACTTGCAAAAGTTGCATTGGATGAGTTCAGTGAGGGCTCTCACCTCCATATATCTTCTTGGAGAGATGAAAGCTATGCGGCTTT
This sequence comes from Dipteris shenzhenensis, assembly GCF_047967505.1. Taxonomy (NCBI): domain Eukaryota; kingdom Viridiplantae; phylum Streptophyta; class Polypodiopsida; order Gleicheniales; family Dipteridaceae; genus Dipteris; species Dipteris shenzhenensis. Next base: position 40,081,937 of record NC_141607.1, read on the forward strand.
CCTTTCCATCTATTGACATCCACCACATCCTCAACCGATTTGAATGATGTGATGGTTGCATACCATGTGTCGTGGTCGGGTGTGGAGTCTTGCAGCTCATCCTGTTCTTCTAGTGTCTAGTGTGGCACTTCTTCCTCTGGATCATGAGCATGGGTTTGAGAATATTATACCAATGTTTTGTTCCCATGTCTTCTTGTTCTGACAAGCTGCCTTTGCGTGGTGGCTCCGTGTTGTGAAGTGGATGGTTGTGAGGTGGTGGCCATGCTTGGATGAGTGCCTATAACGGTGGAGCTTGGGACTGTGCCTTGTGCTATGTCTAGGTGTGAGGGCGATGAGGGGGGTGGTGGTGGAGGTGGTGCGGAGGAAAAAAGATCCCAGGCTAAGTCCATGTCATGGTCATGGACTTCGGTGGGGTAAGGTATGTGTGTCATCAAACTGGCTAATTGTCTAAAGCATATTTTGTAGTGCCTGCATGATATTATTATATAGAACACTGATGTCGATTGCGGGTATCTTTTGCTTGTTGCCTGAAATAAGCATTGGAAAATATACTCGGCTTCAATAATGACCGCATGCCTGCATCCACTCCAGACTGCGCTTGATTATGTCAAGATGGTAGGGTTGGTCTTCTAGGGCTTCAAGCTTTACTACCTCTAAGAGTGGTGTTGCCTTGAGATAGTTGGCCGATTCTTTGAGCACTCTACACCACACCATAAAATTGTAAACAATGGGGTTGTAGCAGAGGGTGAGAATATCCATATCGGTATCCAAAACTAAATCCTCATGGAAGTAGGCCATCACCAAAATTGGATGTGCTTGTATGGTGGAGTGACAGATGGCCTCATTGAGGTCATGTAGTGTGAGTGTGTTATCAAAATTAATGTTGTTTGGGGAAGGAGTGCAGTAGTGAGTGTGTGTAGGCAGTAAGTGTATGTGTCATGGATTGTGCATGGTAAGAAACAAATTGTAGAGGCATAGGACTATGCTTCCTACAACCTGTCATGGACCAAATCAAAATCTTGGACCGAAGGGGAAGAAGCCATGCCGTTTGAAGGTCCACTTGTAGTGTGTGGACTTGCTATCTCTTTTCTAGGCAGGTGCATAGAGTTGCTCAATCAGGGCAGGCTATTGTTGGACTTGTATCTCCAAAAGAAGGTAGAAGAAATTCAGGCACGCCGCAAGTGAGAACATCAACTCAAGCAACTGATCGATCCAAATGAGCAAATAATGGACTTTACCCAAGATGTTTAAGAGCCTACCCCCCGGTCGTCTCCTCAGCAACAACCAAAAACAGCTGCAGGACAAACCCCTCTCCAAGCTCCCTTCATCCCAAATTTGCACCAACAGGCCATCGAGTACTACTGTACATCAACTTCATACAACTCTACTAAATGGTACATGGATTTGATCCGTCGTGCTCGCAATCTTGATATAAAGGACCTGGCCTTCCTACAATCGATCAATGCTCTCATAGCAATAGCATAGAATGTCATGCAGTAGTGTCAAGAGGCCTTCAAACTACAACACCAAGAGACACTCCAAACCTTTCACCAACTCAACAAGACAACGGCCATGTTCTAAAAAGAGCATGCAGAATGCCTAGTATTGGAAGCATCGAGACTCCAGGCAATTGAAATTGGAGAGAAGCTCGAGAAGGAGCTATTACAGACTCAAAAGACCCTCGCAACTTAATGATCATGAATGGACAGCCTCCAAGCCGACTTTGAGAATAGGCGACTCTCTATCAACAACAGTGTTGTCTCTATGCCAACATGGACTTAGGCAATACAGAATGTATGTGTAGAGTAGCTACAAACCTCCGCTTGTACTTGCATAAGGCTGCAGAAGATTGCAAACCAAAGAAGGTGAAATGAACTGAAAGCCCCAAAAAAATACCAATGTCCTGAATGTGACCGTGTACGTGGAACACATGTACAAAGACCTTGAAAGAAGTACTACAAAGGTCAAGGACCTCATGGAACAGCTTGCCAACATTGATGAGGTGGTGCCAAATTCACAGCTTGTCAGTACCACATTGAATGGACTGCCAGATACATATCAAGGGTTTGCTACAACCCTTCGATTAGTAGCCATGGGTAGTCCAGACTACTATTCTTTTGATCAGCTAGTTTGCTTTTGCAGGAGGAGCAAAGTAGAGCTAATAGACAAGCCATTATTCTTGATCATGCATTTGCTTCACAGTAGACAGGAAGAGGCAAGGCTTCCAAGCCTATGGGCAAGCCAAAATCTGTGCATAGCAGTTGCAATTCCTCCCATGCATCTAAAAATACAGCAGATAAGTCAAAGAAGAAAAGATGCAACTATTGTCGCAAGCCTGGACATGACATTTCAGAATGCAAGAAGCGCATTGCTTCGGAGAAAAAGAAAGCAGGATTGACAATTAATGCCTCACATGCTATTGAATCCCATGAGCCAGAAGATGCTTCACATGCACATGCTCTTCAGGATGATTGGGCATGGGCTGTCCATTGCTCATTTGATCCCTCCAAAGCTGATGCATTCTTTACTGCTAATGATGCTCAGTCCTGGTACTTCAATAGTGGTGCTTCCAAGCATGTCACATCTTGCAAAAATTCCTACGTGTGAGTTCTACATGCAACTCCTAAATGCAAGTCCTACATGCATGTTCTACTCGCAACTTCTAGTTACAACTCCTACATGCAAGTCCTACATGCATGTTCTACATGCGAGTTCTACCTGCAACTCCTACATGCAACTTGCAACTCCTACATGCAATTTCTATATGCAAGTTCTACATGTACAGATAGAATGTCTTACAATTCCTACATGCAGAGAGAGGAGCTCTCCAACTTGTATAAATACCCCATAATGGAATGAAGCCCACACTCTTTAGGGCATTGTGTTGAGTTCTACTTTGGTAATCCAAGCAATTGTCTCAAGTGTCCATGCTTCCTTGCACTCCACGTCCAAAAGCATGCCTGCACCTCCTCCTCCCCTCTCCTCCAACCTTGTAACCCATCCTCTCCTCCCTCCTCCTCCCTCCTCCTCCTCCTCGCTCCTCCTCCTCCCTCTTCTTCCTCCCTCCTCTCTCTTCTTTCCCCCATGCTCTTACACCTTCCTCTCCCACTCCTATGCTCCCCCTAAACCCTTAGTTCCTCAGCCCTTAACTTCCATGATCTATGAGGGAGACGAGTTCTCCACCATGTACTCTACCCTAAACCTTGGATCCTCCTTCTAACCCTTGAACCTCTCTCTAAACCTTGGAATCTCCTTCTAAACCTTGAACCTCCCTCTAACCCTTAAACTCGTCCTAAACACTTCAACCCCCAATGAAGGCAAAAGCCTTCATTACCTCAACCATGATGATGCACATTCCTTTCACACATGCATGCACTATGTTTGCTTACCACACTTAAGCCTACATATCTCACCGAAATATGACTCGAGGTCCTAAGCTACACGTATACTACAAACAACAACCCCAATTTATCTGTAGGTGACAAAAAGCCTCAGAACCTTGCATACCGAGAATACCCTGCTCTTCATGTGGAAGCCGTGGGAAAGAGCCAACATTTGGCACCACTGCTGGGGATACTAGCATCTCAAGTAACGAGTAAACATACACAAGTATGTGTAAAAAACTACTATGAACTTTCACAAACATAACACTCAAGGGCAAGGAGAGTAAATTTTTTTTCCAACTTTAGCCAAACATATCAACCCCAAGCATCAACCTTGGGATACTACCTTAAGAAATTTTCTTTATTTCTTAAAAAGCATCCACTTGATAAACAAATCAGGCTAGATAGGGGACACGAATGCGTAGAGCTTGCGATTTCAATCATTTCAACTTTTTACAGAAGAGCGATCCGAGCTCACCATGAAAAGTTACGGCTCGGGAAGAGTTTCACCCATTTCCTATTAAAACCCACTCCACCCCCTCATTCTTCTTCTTTCACATCTTGCCTCCATCCTCTTCCCCATTCTGAGTCCTACGCAAGACACTCCTTCCTCTCCATCGACCACCACTCTACTCCCATCCTCACATAGTGAGTTATTTCAAGTCCTCACAGCGATAACCTAGCCATCCACCCACCATCCATTTGCCCTCAACAATCCCGTTACATCGAGAAAGATTTGGAGAGCGTTCAGGTGGCCATCTCTTCCTCCCTTTGGATGTCAAAGTTTTTCGTCTGTCAAGTTTCCTCCACCCCCTCCACCTCCACCCCCCTCCCCCCCCCCCCCCCAACCCCCCTTCCTTTTTTCCCCCTCTCTTTTATTCCTTCTCCCCCCTCCCCCCCCCCCCCCCCTCTCCACCCCCCTCCATCTCCTCCAAACCCCCCCCCCCCCCCTCTCCATCCACCCCCCCCCCCCCCCCCCCCCCCCCTCCATCCACCCTCCCCCCTCCTCCATCTCCACCACCCCCACCCTCTCCACCCCCCCCCACCCTCGCCGTCCTCCATCTCCATTGAAGAGGTGAGTGGGGTAGAAGAGGTGCATCATGACACAAAGAGAGAGCTCAAGTGAGCCAAAATCAAAGTGTATTGAGATGAAGGAAGATCCTCCATTATATAGAGTGAGAGGAAGGTGTAGGCACCTCCCCTACATCAGTGGCAATCAGCCCCTACATCAGTGGAACTGGCTAAATCAAAGGAGGTCACTTATGTCATAGACTAGACACCTCATAGCACTAGGTGTGCTTCTACTACACACACACACACACACATGTGACTCCCCTAGATGCACACATGCACCTTAGAGCAAGCCCTTGATCACCTTGATCACACTTATCCCAACATACCCCCCCTCAAGGGTTTGCCTCTTGCTATGTCAAGGATACATCTAGTCAGATAGTTTCTCATGCCATCTCATGGTGGTCACACATGCCATCTCATGGTGATCAAGGATAAATCTATGGCTAGGATCTCATGCTAGCAAAGGTGCCCAAGGGTCAAGGTTTACAAAAGTGGGCTAGAAAAAACACACATATTACATGGCCTACATCATATGGTGACCAGAGGTGATTTACAAAAGACATAACATTCTTTTTGGAGTACTACTCGAGGCAAGGAACCTCAAATTTTGACTAAGTGACGATAAACAAAATTTCAAAGACAAAGTGCTTAAAAGGCAAAGTCCTTGTCTTCTACCACAAAGTTTGATTTTTCATTTGTTGATGGTGTTCTCTCTTCAACCAAATTTGTCATATTTTTCTTTTTCTCATTGCAAAACTTCTCTAAGTGATTGTTCTTGCCACAATAAGTGCAAGGGTTGATTTTATAACAATCCTTCTCAAGATGATTGTTTTCCCACAATGCTTGTACCTGCTCTTTGATGAAAACTTTACTGCAAGTGCTTCTGTGTGTACTTTACCCATTCTTGACTGCATCAGGTATTGTGGCTGGTTGCGAACAGTCATGGAGCTCGTGTATGTTCCAACTCACTATGGTCCAGCTCATGAGGATGGGGGAATTGGGAACAAGGCTCTTTTGTGAGAAGAGGACTATCAAGGCAACCAAAGAAACGAGGCAGAAGCATGTGGGATTCTCTGTATGAAATAACATTTTTATAATTTTCTCTATTTTTAAACCTTTCATTTTCACTTTAATATACATATTGCCTAAAACATGCTTAGAAGGTGCTAAGCAATGTTCACAAAGTGTTATAATAGTGCTTGAAAATAGGTTCAAGATGCAAAATTGGGAGTAATTGGTAACATGCACATGTGAAACAAAGTGATAACATCTGGTGCATTTTACTAACGAATCAATGAAAAAAGACCATAACCTTTGAGCTTTTGAGGGAGGAATTGACATGGAACCCTAACACCATCTACTTTCTAGCACCAGTGAGATAATCATTCATCATTCCTTGTGCAAAATATTGTAAAAAATATTAGATTATAAGGATGTGCGCATGGGAGCATCTTAATTTGGATAATTGTTTTTGTTCATATTCATACATAATGCTACACATGAGCATACATATAAACAAGTGTCTTTGAATTGATTGTTTCTATTAAAACTCCAAAGATGAGTATCATATTCTTAGAGGTCTACACATGGAGAAGCCTTTGTGTAAGGTTCAATGTATCCAAGTAAAATTTTTTTTGGCTTCATTACAATTAGTAGTCAACAAACTTGGGTAATACCAACCAAGGCAATGAAAGACCTAATTATTACATAGACACTTTTTGGGATAAAAAGTCTACTCATGCCCCTTGAGGTCCCATTATGATCACTATATCCAAAGGTATTACTTCAACTAATTAATCTCTTTCAATGTTCTTTTTCCTATTTTTATAATGTTCTAGGAGGGAAAAGACACTATTCTCTTAGTTCTAATTCTAGGCTCCATACACTTTTGAGAAATATATGTTTGAAATCTTTTTGTGATTTTATGTTTTAGTGTTGTACATTTAGGCTAGCATTCCAATCATCATGGTAAGTAATCGATTCAAGAGAGCTATTGTGTTAGTTCAACCCAAAATTTTGTACTTGTTGGCATACTATTGCCATATTCTCATTAAAGTAGTATAAGACCTTTAAAATGTAGCAAAATTTTAGAAAAAATAAATCTAAATTTGATTACCAAGCAAAGAAAAGGATCAACGCAGCTCTATTGTAGTCTGTAGACCCATCCACGTGGTGAATTTTAAAAGCTCCATTTTTTTCCTATTGAATGCCCACACGGTGGCCAAGTAAAATTCCTAATTGAAATCTCTATGTTAGACCACATGGTAGTGCTAGAACAATGGCGAATTTCCACCATCATTCCTATAAGTGTCCACATTCTCTAGAATTAAGCCGATTTCCATGGCCATGATGTAAGCTCAATGGTTGGTGCCAATTTCCTCCATTGCAATGGGAGTAGAATTATAGATGCACCATCAAATCCCTTTGCATCTTATAAGCCTTCTAGAACCCTACAAACCTTTCATCCCTCCACTACCATGGATAGAATTAGATATACACTCTTTTTAAAAGCCTTGCATCCTCTCCTACCTACTCCTTGCACTCCTTCTTCCTCCTTGCAGTCCATACACCTTGCACGCCTTCTCCCTACAACTTTTGTTCCTTGTGCTAATCATGGACATCTCAAAGGAAAAATCCAAGGTCCAATACCCTCTAGCCACCTCCTCTAGAACATCTAGTGGCTCTACTACTTTGGCTAGTCATGTTGTCATGACATCTAATGCATCCACTAATTTCTTGATCAATAGTTTGTCAAGGCATCAAAGGGAAGTGAATGTGAACATTGTATGTGGGGGTGCTACAGTACACGTCGACACAAATATGGTTGAGGACAAGCTCAAAGTCCCTGGAGGCAGTTTGCAGGTTGGTTTTTAGAGCGTCCATGGAACAACAAGACCTCATTAAGGAATTCCCCCTTGTGTAGGTTAGCAACGATCATGGAGCTAAGGTTTCAACCTTGCCAAAAGAAGTTAAAAAAGAGCTAAATAAAATGAGGCATTTCTTTTTGGATACTCAAGGAGTCGCAAAGTACCAACAGATTTAATCAGTAGTAGTAGAGCAACTATGTGGAGCACAAGCCTCCTATTCAAAGGTTATCCCCAGAACCTTGTTAACCAACTTAAAGAATCATTTTGAGTGCAAGTCTCCATTATCACCTCAATCCAATGCAATCCTAATGCACCTACTAGGCAATTTCCTTTTAACTCACCAGTGCAAAGTTGACAAGAAGATGAGGAAGGTATAGAGGAGAGCCATTGAAAATGATGATTGATTATCCATTAAAATTTTCACTTTGGTATTTTGTGTTCATTGGGGTGGCCTTGCATCCTAGCCTTCTTGTTATTTGGATCTTGGAATTTGAATTCTGAGATGTGACTTGCCCTTCATGATCAACAACATATCAACTAAAAGGATGACTTCTAAATTGATACATTTAGCAGTTGGCTAGCTTAGTCATTTTAATGCTTTCAATATGCCCCATGGTGTGCTCATGAGTGTTTATATCAATTTTAATAGCCTTTGGCCCTTTTTTTTAAAGGTCTTAACTTGTATTTTGAAACTTAATAGCCCTAACTACATGAGAGTAGATAAAAGTCTCTAGCTTCTTATCTAGAAGTTTGTATCTGTGGCATTTCTTGGATGTCTTCTTGTACCAGATACCCCTTAAATACCTCCAACCACTACTTCCCACTTTTCATAGGTCGGTACCAATGATCCATAAATGCTTCCATTCCTTATGTTTGGGTTTGGTACACTACAACACAAAGCAGGGGTCATCTTCCTTGTTGTCCTCAAATGCAGCTTTAACTGCAAATTTATCCCCATCTTCTAGTACATCAGTGAGGTCATTAGATTCCTCCCCAAAGTGTGGTCCATTTTTTGTCTCTTCAACACATTCATCATGTATATGCTAAGTTTGGCTGCTAAGTTTGGCATAGCTTCCATTGTTTCACAATTGCAATGGCCTCACACTCATTATGAACTCCATAATGCACACATTATAGAAGCAAGAAAGATGGCATGTCTTGAGACAAAGGTAAGACCCATTTACTATGAAAATTTTGAAAAGTGATCAACCAACATAGGACAAGTATCAACTATCCCCCACGCCCCCCAAAATTTCATAAAATGCAAATGAAAATTAACCATTATAATAGTAGCAGACAACCAGCATGGTGGCTACAACCATTGCTACTTCTTCCCTCCCCAACAAGCAGATCCCTCTCTCTCACTTGCAATCCTCTCCAATAAGCTACAACCTCAACCTCATGGATTTAGTAAACAGTCTTCCTGTATTAACCAATAGACCTAGCATGATAGCTAAATTAGCAAATGAATATTTTCTCTCTATCATCACCCTAAACTTTGCAAAAAATGGCTACACCCAAGTAGAACAAGCACTATGGTTGGGCCCATGGGCTTGGAATAGAATATTCTCTCTCTCTCTCTCTCTCTCTCTCTCTCTCTCTCTCTCTCTCATTTCATAAGATGCAAATGAAAATGTACCAGCATAATGATTTGTGAGGAAAAAAGGTATCCAAAGACAAAATTGGACATCCGATTGAATACTGCATTGGAAGAGTGGACACTCGATGAATCCTCAAGTGCAAGGTAAGGCTTTTGAGGACATGATCCTAGTAGTCCCCCAAATGACCTAATGTTGCTATCGCAAATGCTCCCACTAGTTTTGAAACCACTTGTGTTCTTCATTTTGATGGTACTGTTTTGAATGGGTGCATCTGCTAGGATAGCTTCTCAAGAAGGAGGAATTTTTCTTGGCGTTGTCTCTCCATCTACATTCGTTGCAAATGTATCTTCCATTGCCATTGGGACGTTGTATCATTGGTTTCCATGGCCTTCATCCTCCTCCTCATACCTTGACTAGGTATATCAACTTTTTAATCTTGAAGCCTTTGTCTAGTTCTCTTGCAACCCATGACAAACTGCATCACACCATGTGGTTCCTTAGTTTAAATCAAGAAAGAGAATGAAGAAATGAGAAAATTTTATGTTATTAGATATCTATCTTGTGAAGAGAAACAAGGCTTGCCTAATAGCTTCATAAAAAGAATGAAAACTTATGCACATTCCAACTTCTAAGAGAGCCAAAGGAGCATAGAGAGCCACATTGGCAAATGTCCCCAACGACCAGGAAAGCGAGGAAAACAATATTAAAAAAGTAGGAAGGGGAAAAAGATGAGGTCATGGACTTTGGGAGAATGTTTAGGCGATAGGGTGATAGGGTAGGATATAGGTGATACACAAGTGTGCATTGTGTACTTTATTTAGGAGTTACTAGTGCAAGGTTTAACGCAAATTTTGAATGCAATAATGAGAGTTGTCAAATTTTGGAAAAACTAATGGCTATTTTTTAATACTTTTGGCTATACACATCACCAACTTGTGCCCCCGTTATCATGGCTACGTCTAGCTATACAAATCACCAACTTGTGCCCCCTAAATGAGTGCAAAGAGGCCCAAAATGGCTAAAAAAACAAAAACACAAAATGGCTTGTTAGCGGGTTTGATGCTATAAATTAAGGAATGGAACCACCTTTGACATGCTTATGGGACTCATTGCAATATAGTGATTCTAAAAGGAACCAATAAAAAATGATAAAAAATGTGGGATATATTCAAAGAGCATTGCATATGTATGATTTTGTTTTTCTAGTGCATCAATTTATGGGTAAACTAGGCTAAAAATTTCATAGAATACCAAAGTCCTAAGACCACTATGCACTATCTCCATAAATTTGAAGTACATTTTTTTAAAAAGTTTGCCTCTCTGTCCAAATGAGAAAAAGTTATTGAGCTTGCCCTCAAATGTATGCACACAATTGCCATATATTGAAGACCCCCTAAACCATAGAAAAAATTATCAATTGGTTGCCTCCTTTGGTTTGTGGTAATCTCAAGTATTGCAATTTCAAATAAACAATGAAAAAAATTATGCAAAGGCATAAACCAAGACAACCTTGGCCATTTGGATCCAAATGTGACTTCATGGCCATGCGCACATCCTTTGTGATCTTGTCCTTGTACAATGTTCTTGATTCCACCATGCTACAATCCATGTCTTGAAGTTGTAGCGGTGCTATGCTTTGCAAATGGATACAGCTTACACTATCCTTGGAGTGATTTATGTTGCATTATACCAATACACATTATTTTTTCGCAAAGAGGAAGACCTCTCCCCAACATTCATTGGCTTATTAAAATCCTCATGAATTGCAAATGAACTTACCTATGAATGACTCGATCGGTTACCAATCCTCAAAGTACAAAGGGAATCCATGAATAACAAATCTTATAAAACCAGCTAATGTTTTTTTAATTAAGTCATTACATTCATAGGTAAAAAAAGTACATAGATAGAAAGACTTACAGTGCAATGGTATCATGGATTGATTGAATGATGGAGGCACGTGCATGTCTTTTCCCATGTAGACGTGTTGCACCTTTGCAAGCCATCCTTTTTCCCCAAAATTAAACTTCAAAATGAAAATCTTCCACTCATTCAAGATATCACCTCTCTTGCTCTTGGGAAGCTTAGGTGGACCTTTGGCCAATCCTTTATTCAATTAGTCATTCATGTTATAGGTGCAAGGGATCCACTCATCCAATGCATCTTTCATGTTGTGGAACACACAAGAAGTCACAAATTTGCATGGTCTTGAGATCCTTGTTCCTCACTATGCTTACAAGGCAATGATGAGGAGGAGTAGAGGTCACATAGCACTCTAACATAGGGTAGTGTAGCTTAGAGGGAGAGAGTAGGGATCACCTGCTAGCTTGTTTACTGTAAAAGGATGTCCACAACTCAGATCTTTTCATATCTCACACCAGTCTTTCACCCTCACCTCATTGATTACAATATAGATCTCCCATCTTCTTCTCTTAGATTCACCTATGCATTTCCATATCTCGCTCTACTCTTTTTACCTCAAGTCATTGACTATAATATATAGTCTTCCATCTTCTTCTCACATTCCAATTCCAATGACAAACAAAAGAACTTTGATTTTGATTACCTCCTTAGAGATTTTTGAAAAAAAATTCAGAAATGCTTTTTGCTAACACTACATGAAACTAATCATATGCTTTCCCAAAAACCAAAAGTCATGCAAAGTGCTTCTTCTTCCATAAGCATATTTCCCATGAATAGCATAATAAGACGGCAATCTTGAAGCCGACTATGTTCTTGGTAAAGATCCTCGGAGCTAGAAGATACATTGGCCTTGAACTTGTTGGAGATTTTGTATTCTTATTGTGAAGGTTAGCTGTAGACATTCCATTGCCATATTGTCAATGGTTTTCCCCCAAGTTTTGCTTCTAGTTTGTTCAAAGTATGTACATTGATCGAGATAGAAACTGCTTGTGTGCTAAATTCTTTAATTACATTTCTTCTCACGCTTTTAAGCTTCTTACCATCAAAGCATCATGTTCCCTCGGCAATCTGAAAAAACAATCAATCCATCCTTGAGTCTAAAATTTCTCAAGTTTGTAATAATAATCACAAAAAACTACTAAGTCCTATGCCTTGCTTTTTGCTTCTGCAAACCTACGAGAAAAGCATCAACAAAAAAAGCACAAGATCTGATTGTGTGAAACTACCACATTGTCATGCTAGAAGGTATTCTTTGCTCCTTTTCTTCATGCAAAAGGTTAATTATTTTTTGAAGGACTCTCTAAAAGTTTTTGTGTTGGTAATAGATTTGAGTGAGTCTTATCTCAGGGAACTCATGAGTGTAACCATAAAAGAAATTTTTTTAGAGAAGCTTTTATTGTCTTTGAGATCAAGAATCTTTGGGACATTGAACAACAAAGATATATGATGGTGAGGAATGTGAAGGCCAAGGAGAGCGTTTATTACTACTTTCCATGTAGTTTATCTCTACAAGGACAAGGAGACCAAACAAGAATCTCTCCCCAATCTCTCTAGGAAGGACCTCTATCATAGTAAACCTCTCTGGTATCACATTGAGAGTACTACTATGTCATAGTTCTATGTAGTAGGATTTGTATCTATTCAAGTAGGTAAGAGATTTAGCTTACCATGTCTAGCGTAGATTGAATTCTCATGTCATGCCCTTTGCTAGGTCTTTTGTGAAAATTAATTAAAGAGATGAAGCGACTCTTCCCTTTGCACTAGATCCCCCATATTTGTTTTAAAAATTATCTATACTTTATCATGGGAAGGTGGGTCAAGTAATGCCTTTTAAATGTTTCTCAACATGGTAAACTTCTTGGAATGCACATTGGTGTGTAAGTATTATTACACATAGCTTTAATTTAACACTACGCATATTTAATATAAGAATTTTGTAAGTATCAGCATCTACAACTTTAATTTAACGTTGTGCATCTTTAATATGAGCATTTTTCTTTGAATTTCTCTCTACAAACTCTTCTATTGAGAGATAAGCTATCAAAATCCTTTAAATGTGCAATTTCTCGATTATCCTAATGAGTATGGGGCTATATATACTTTATCATGAGAACCATCTTAAGAATCTATTGATCAAGAGGCCCATATTGGGGATAGCTTAGACAACTTAGAGACCTTAATGACAATTCCAAATATGCCTATCAAGTTGCATTGGATGCTTTTGCCTATAAAATTTTCATCATTTCACTATAGTTAATTAAAAAACCACTAGGTAGTTCTCTTTTTTACAAAGGGTTTCTTCACCCTATCAAATGTCCCATCCAAAATTCTTTGAAAATCCAAATAGTTCATGATTATAGTTTTTAAAAAGAAGCACAGAATATTTTCTTTATGTAAAGAGTTTGCAACCACAAAGCATGTAGCATATCACACATCTTTAAGAGTACTAGCAAAAGCATCTAATGCAACCTAACAATTTATTTAGCATTATCACCAGAGGTATCTAAGTTGTTTGAGCTATCCTCATTGTGTGCCTCTAGATCAATAGGTTCTTGAGGTGGCTCCCAAGATAAAGTATATATAGTCTCACAATTATGATGGTAATCAAGAAATTGTGCATCTAAAGAATTTTGATAGTTGTCTCTCAATGGAAGATTTTGTTGGGAGAAAGTCAAAGAAAATTTATCATGTTACAATGTTAAATTAAAGCTATAGATACTGATATTTACAAAATGATTATTAAAGATGCACATTGTTAATTAAAGCTATTGATTCTTATGCAATAATGTACATGCCAACAAGAAGTTTTCTATGGTGAGAAACTACAACCTGACCAAAGCTATAAGTAAAGAAATTATATTTTACTAGGATATAGCAATTGAATTTAGAATGCATACAGTACTTCAAGAGTTGCTGCTTCTCCCTGTTCTTGGCTGCCCCTCATTCTCCTTCAACCCTCTTCCTCTCCCTCTCAGCCCTCCCTCCCTTCCCCCTCCTCTCCACCCTCCCTAGCGAGCTTCTCCTCACCCTCTCCCTCCTCTCCCCTCCACCCTCTCCCTCCCCTCCCTCGTAGCCCCTCCTCCCTACCCTTAGCCCCCCCCTTCCTGCACACAACCACCCCTTCCCACCTCCCCCCCCTCCCCTCCCTTCTCACCCCTAACCCCCCTCACCCCCGGCCTGCCGCCCTTCCCACCCCTTCCTTGTCCCATAACGCCCCCCTTCCCCATCCATTCCTTGCCCCTTCTTGCCCCCCTTCCCTACTTCCCCCCCACCCCTTCTCCCACCCTTTGACTCCCCTCTCTTAGGCCCCTCTTGTTGAGAGTTCATGCTCAACATCACATGATCATGTGTGCATAGTACCATCACGTGAACATATGTGCATAGCACTAACCTTATAGAGTGCTATAAAGGAAAGGGTTAGATACCCTAACCATAATCCTAAATGGGTTTGTATATATTCTATTTTTTCAACTATATCTAGGCTACAGTTAGTCATTTGTGGTGTGCTCTCTAGTTGTGCCCTCTCTCCTCATCTCCACTCTTCTCCTCTCCCCTCTTCATATTTTGTCGTGGTATCAGAGCATGGTTCTACCTTCCACTAAGGCGCCATCCTTATTGTGAGAGTGATTGAGATATTGAGAGATCGAGAGAGATTGTGTGTTCCATTCTCTTCCATTAAGAGAAAATTCCGTCCATCGGAAGAAGATTTCCATCATTTGTTCTTGAGAGATTTTTGTCATTTGAGAGAGTTTATTTGAGTGTTTCTTGAGTTGAGAGAGAGAGAGAGATTCTTCATTGAGAAAGATTTGAGAGAAAAGAGAGATTTCAGAGACTATTGAGAGTTTGTGAGAGTTCTATGTGAGAGAGATATGCTTATGATAGAGAGTCTGAGTTAGCCAAGGTTCCAAAGGCTCAGCCCACCAGCTCGGATTCTTGACTCTCACAGCCAGCCGGATGTAGAACTACCACAGATAGCTTCTAACAGTAGCCGCTCTTCACAAGGCAACTTCGCTTCTAGACACTACAACCTCACCAGAGCTTCAACACTAGCACCGACTCCACCCGTGTCCACAACGACCTTGATCAGCAAAAACAACCTCGACTCCTCCAACGGATCTCAACAGCATATGGCGCCCCTATCAATGAGCTTTCTGTAATCTCTAATGTTCTTGATGAAGGCACTACAATAGTGGGTAGCCTACAATGCACAACACCATAGCCAAATGAGCCCAAAGCTCTGCTATAGCGATAGCTTCCATAGTGAACTTTTACCTAAGGTTCTCCAAGGGTCTGCAGCAAACTATTGAAGTAGCAAGCTTCTCATTCAACGGCCACTCCACACCGTGCCAATGACAACCTGCATGCAAGCCTCACCTGCAATAGGCTCCAAGCTCTTGCAATGACTACCTTCAATTCTACTGCTCGCCATGTATCTCTATTTCCTAAGGCTTAGCCAATGGGCCGCCTCCATCGATGGCTCCTCCTCCAACAAACACTGCCCAGGACCACCCATGGCTCCATCAATCACAATGAGCAGTGGCTCCGCTAGCAAAGGCTAGGAAGCTCCAACACCCAAGTCTCCATAAGCCTCTCCATCGTCCAGCAGCTTACAAAGCCAGATAGTGGCTCAGCTCTGCTAGCCTAAGCTCTAGCAACCTCCATGACAGACACTCTCCATCCAGTACAATGCCTCCAACACCTCCGTCGATAGCCTCACTCTAACGGCCTCTAGCAAGCAGCCTCGCCAACATGCTAACAGCCCTGACTACTGTAGACTGCTCGTCCCAGCACCAAACGGTTGCAACCAGATGAGCACCAACAAAGCAAAGGCCATCGACCTCTCTGCTTCTGTAAAACAACGTCTAGAGTGTGAAAGAGAGGGGGAATGGCATCCCTGTAAAACAACGTCTAGTAGTAAGACGGGCTCCCAGTGGCGGCATCGACATCCGTCTTCAACAAAGCCCATGGCTTTCTTCGACTCGATCAATGAAATCATCAAGATTCTAAAGTATTTGTAGATTCTGATGAATCTTCTTAGATTCTGGTGCCTCACCTCATGACACATGGCACCATAGTGACCCTCCTTATCTCCAACCCAAGGTTGGTTCTCACACTGCCACATGGCATACATCTAACCACACCCATGCAGCCTTATGCCATGTGTAGATAAGAGTTAACCTCGAGTCATGTTAACCCCTGGTTAGGTCACCAGAGTAAGGTTTGGTTAAGAGCTTGACATGTGGCACCCTTATCTCCAAGTGCCACATCATCTCATCTGCCACGTCAGACTAGAAGGCCTATGATTAATCCTTGTACATGCAAAAGAGATAACCATTTGGGAAGGTCTATCCCATTTTTGTAAACCTTCACCCTTGGGAACCTTTGCTAGCATGAGATCCTAGCCATAGATTTATCCTTGACCACCATGAGATGGCATGAGAAACTATGAGACTAGATGTATCCTTGACATTGCAAGAGGCAACCCCTTGAGGGGGGGTATGTTGGGATAAGTGTGGATAAGTGTGATCAAGGGCTTGCTCTATGGTGCATGTGTGCATCTAGGGGAGTCACATGTGTGTTTGTGTGTGTTGTAAAGGCACATCAAGTGCTATGATGTGTCTAGTGTGTGACCTAAGTGATGATGTAAGCCAAAGGCCCCCGCATGGGAGGTTCCTTTGATTTAGGCCACTCCCACTGATGTAGGGGCCGATTCCCATTGATGTAGGGGCTGATTGCCACTTATGTAGGGAAGGTGCTACCTTCTCCCCCTTTCTATAAGAGAGAGTCACCTCTCTCACAATCAATAGTGAACAACATTTTGGTTTCATCTTGTGCTCTCACTCCTCTTCCAAGATGTATCTATTCTATCCCATGTGATTCTACAATGAGAAGAAAAGTTAGCTAAGACATTGGGTGAAGTAGAAAAGGAAGTAAAAGCTACGAGGAGTTAGAGGTGAGGCAAGGGAAGCAAGTTGCAAGTCCTTAAGAAGAAAAGGTAGGAAGAAGAAAAGGTAAGGGAGGAAAAATGGCAGATCAAGAGAGCCCGTCACCCCGCAAAATCAAGTGGCGCAAAGGTGGTGGCATAAAAGAAGGAAGGCACCTAAATAGGGAGTGGTAGGAAGACAAATCATAACGCTCTATCAAGAAGAGCATGTAGATTAAGGACGTGCATGAGGGGAGTCGGTAGTGGTGGTTAGGGGTTGGGCGGTGGGTAGGGGAAAATAAGGGTATAGAACTATAACGTGAATAGCAGGTTATCTTGAATAGGGGGTTACGAGGTGGTTCAGATTCAAACAAGGTTAGAGACTGGTTAAGGGGGTTTGGGAATGAGGTGTGGGTTAAAGTAGCAAAATAAATAGGAAGGGAGAGAGCAAGGGGGTGCTTGTTTCAAGCATATATATATATATATATATAAGGGTTTTAAAAAAAACTAGTGGAAGAATTAAGAAAACCAAGAGTATAAATTATCATATGACATAAAGTAAAACCATATTAATTATATTAAACTAACAACCCAAAATAATGCATAATAGATATTTAACACTTTATGAAGTAGTACCATATTAGTGCTTAAAATCTTTTAAAATTATGATTTTAAAAAAGGAAGTGAGGAAGAAATAAAGAGGGGACAGTTAAAGAAAATTATATAAACCTTTATAGGACTAAAGAGGGGAAAAAAGGGGGGGTTGGGGGGTAACTCACTAGAAAATTAGTGCCAAAATCACAAACAAAGCCGATGCATGAGTTATTAGAAAGTGAGGGAAAAAAAAGGGGGAAGGGGGGGGAACTAACAAGAGGAGGAAGGTAAGACTATTAATTAGGAGGAATTTAGTAAGTGCCATAAATTTATTTGCTACCAAAACAATTATTTAAAAAGAAGTGTAAGTATAAGGG
The DNA here is from genome assembly GCF_047967505.1 of Dipteris shenzhenensis. NCBI lineage: Eukaryota > Viridiplantae > Streptophyta > Polypodiopsida > Gleicheniales > Dipteridaceae > Dipteris > Dipteris shenzhenensis. The sequence goes on from NC_141607.1 coordinate 40,099,679, forward strand.
ATAGAAATAGCAAGAATTGTGGAAAATTTTGAACTAGAAAATAGTTGATGAGATAACAAAGGGGAAGTGGGGGTTGGGGGAAGGGGGTGGGGGGCTTTGTGTTAAGTATAGGTGTGGAAGTGTGTGAACACATCATGAGTGCATGTAAGTAGGAGAAATGTGTGTGTGTAAGATTTGACAACACCCCTTTGCATAGTGAAAAGACAAAAGAGTGAAGCAAGACAATGGAATAAGACTAATTGCATTAACAGAAAAGTTGTACAAGTCGGTAAATCCTTGTTTATAAAGGAAACCAACAATGACTTTGTGAACTATATAGAAGTTGAGCTTGGATAAGTCCTAGAAAGCATCACTTTTATTGAAGAGGAGAGTTTGCCTACCTACCACCATGCGAGTTCCTAATCCATCCCTCTAGGAACATCGCAGGAGGACAAGGGGATGTTGTTTCATTTAGCATTCCATTGTGAACCTTCACTGTCGAAAGCTTACCTTTGAAAGAGCTTCCATCTGTGCTAGCAAGCTGTTCAGCTAGTCCTGTGTTGGAAGAGTTGCCAAAGATACGTTTGGCCCTCGAGGAGAGCTGTTCCCACGTGGTTTGCTTTGGGGCTTGTGGTGCTTTGAAAAGGCTTCTTCCTCCACCTTGAACAGCTCCAACGTAGGAGCCTCTTTGCACATCCTGCATGGGTGACCCTACTTGGGTTTGCTACACTAGATTTTGTCATGGTGCTCCATTGGCCTGTCATGTTTGTTTTGGCACTAAAAAGGCGACTCCTTTAGACTTTTCTATCATTTTTTTTCTTGAGAACGACAGGAGGTTATCAATGGTAGATTGGAAAGAGCTTGGTATTTCTCTGAAAGTTGCACCGCCGGCATTTTGCATATCATTGTCCTTCACATGGAATGTGAAGCCCAAAGTCATACCATCTTTGGCATTCTCTTTAGTTCGCTCAAGACCTTGCATGATGAGGTCTATCTTACTGTTGTCTTCATGATTCAAAATCAACAACTCTAGTCCACTCGAGTAGAGGGGGATTACTTTAGCAGGGTGAGCTCCCACCCTATGTTTGCCACCATCATTGGGGGAGGTCTTGTCATTGCCATCACTAAGAGATGCCCTATCCCTACCGCCATTGCTAGAGGGTGCCATTCAGTTATTTCTCGTATTATCTTATTCCATATTTTGTTTTTATTTTCTATGTTATTTTTTTCTTCATTTCTCTTAAATTTTTTATTAATCTTAATTATTCCCTATTTCTCCTAATTAGAAGACACTGTCATAGATTAGAACTTCTTTTTGAAATTCTGTTGGTCTTATTTGAAAATTGTATATTTTTGACATCACCATATTAATACAAACCCCCATTAAAAAAAAAAAAGATAATAAGAGAACAAAATTAGAAGAATTTTAAAAACTGGAAGAAAATTTAAGAACTTAGGAGAAAAATTAAGAGGAAACTAGATACTTAGAAAAAATTAGAAAAAAAGAGGAAATTTTAGGGAGAAATTAGGGGAAAATAAGGGATAATTAGGAAAATTTAAGGAAAAGAAAATTAGGAAAAAAGGGGGAAATAGGTAAAATATAAAAAGTTAGGAGAAAATTTTAGGAAGAAAATTAGAAGAAGTAGGAAAGATAAAAGAGAAAATTGGGCATAAAATAGGAAAAAATTGGGGGAAATTAGGAAAAAGCAGGGAAAATTAGGAGGGAGAAAATAAGGGAACTTAAGGGGAGGGATATAAGGGGAAAAATTTTATTTAAGAAATTAATGAGAGAATAGGAAAATGATGGTAAACAAGGAATTTTAGGAGAAAGAGAGGGGAGAGAAGGGTAGAGAGAGAGTGAGGGAATAATTCTAGGGAGAGGTAGTTTAAAATGGTTTTTGAAGGATTATAAAGGGAATGACAAGTAACTTAGTATGGTCAAAAGGGAAAAATGTGTGTGTGTGTGTGTGTGTGTGTGTGTGTGTGTGTTTGTTTGTGTTGACTTTTAACGACATACACACTTGCATTCACTTCTTTAAACAAAGACATTACTCAAAAGTATTTTACAAAATAAACATGACGATAACTCAATTTGATAAGCTTGTAACATCTTGCAAATGAAATTGAAGGAGCTCCACTCACCTACATCCATCCACAAAAAATATATGTTAGAACAAAAAATCTCTTATTGTGGGACTGCAAGCTTCAATGCAGAGCTCCACTTGTTATCGATGTCACAATAGCAAATGCAATTACAAAAATAATCAAATCAATATCCTTAGCAGGCAATTTAGTGTTTGAGTCTTCAGCACCCAACCATTCCCCATAAAGAAGCTACTACACCAAGAAATCATATTTCAAAGATCTAGTTATGATCATTGATATATGAGTGGTCGTATGGTTATTATACCAAGATTGACTAAATTAGTAGGAGTACTTTATAGGGTAACTCAGTATTTGAACCACCAGCTTCCAAACGTCCATAAGGAGCTTGCACACCTTTGAAGTCAGTCATAGACTTTAGAAATCTCTTTCAGGCCACCAATATGTATATGGTAGCACCACCATAGGGGAAGTTGCATGAATGTCCCATTGAATTTCAATTGTGAATGACTCATAAAATAAATAGATATGATAGATATCACATCACCCCTTGGTGGGGATATAGAAGATAGAAAAAGCTATGTTCCTTTGTAGAACGTAATTTTGCAAGCAATCGTAGGAGAGAGAGAGAAAGAGAGAGAGAGAGAGAGAGAGAGAGAGAGAGAGAGAGAGAGAGAAGATAAAAGAGAAGGTGCTGGCAAACATCCATTGTCATCCTACACCTGCATTTGGCTATAGGCCTCCTTAGCCTCCTTGTTGCTCTCCTCCTCCTCCTCCTCCTCCATGTTACTCCTCTTCTTTTGATAATACCAGTGCTAGCAAGACCTTGTTGCTCACCTTGTCCTCCTTGTTTCTCTTCTTTACGTAGACCTCTACCTTTTTCTCCTTGTTGTTCCTATGTATTTCCACCTCCTCCTATTATAAAGAAGAAGGATGCAAGAAATATCAAAGGGCAAAGGATTACAAGAAGGGCTACACCAAGAACCTCTCCAATGACAATGTACCTCACACTATGGTAGCTTGGAAGGAAGGAGGAAAAGGACAAGATATGCCATCAAAGGGGGGAATTTCCTCACATCTTCAATTTAGAAATTTTGTGCCTTGGGATGCCCCCCTCAAATGATTGTTAGTCTTATGTTTTACCTTGCTGGATCTAAGGGTATTCCCATGCATAGTCATTGTCTATCTCCCAGTTGTAAACCAAGAGTCCTAGGAGTGAGTCACAGGTTGGGGTCATGTGTTTGCCACTAGAGGTGGGAAAGCCATGAAGTTTTCCATGGACTACTACTATGGTTGAGGTCATGAATTTGTGGGGGGGCATGAAGGACAAATTGATGTAATGGATCATAACAAGGTCTATGGTTGTGACTGATCATGTGAGTGAGTGTGTGAACACATGTGTGTGTGTAGGTGTGCCTGAGTTAGGTGTGACTGATGATATGTTAGTCAGTAGGTATGACTGAGTGAATATAGGAGTCTGGTGTGTGATTGAGAGATTCTAGGAGACATTGGTGGTCTTCCTGATTGAGATGATTGTGGATCTAGATTCCACCTACTCATGGCCAGTTGCCTATATGTACTCCATTCTATGAATGAATCAATGGCTCATTGCCTTCATACTTGTGCCATTGTCTCTACCTCTTGTCTACCTCCATCATGCTTCCATGCTTGCACCAACACAATAGGGGGTCCTTGCATGTCTTCCCACCCTCCACCTCAGCATGGAATTTCCCCATACCTTGGAGCCTCTCATTGGTACATATCAAATCCCGCTCTAATCCCTTAAAATTAGTAAATTCTAATTTGAGGTCCTTTTGAGACCCCGTTTCTCCCCTAATGATTAGAATTAAAGGCAATAGAAAAAATGCATTCACTATATTTTGAAGATGAAGCATGTTGCTACCTTTGTTAATCAAAAGGAAAATAGATATCTCTTTTTGTTTCAATCATCTTCTTGAGTAGAGAGATGTGGAAGGGAGTTCCTTTACTTATGTTATTGACTTATCATAGATGTCTAATGGAAATTATTGGAAACTTTTCTCCTACCATTTTTGAGTCTGAAATTAGAATTATGATTGAGTTGTAATCATAAGAGGTTTCACTATGGGGTATATTGTAGGGATGTCTCCAATAGAGTACTACTTTTGTGCTACATCTAGCACAAAGGGGAGGGAAGAGAAGACAAATAGGAGACTCTATACAAAGAAGGAAGAACTGAAAAATCACATAAGCTCCCAAAAAGTGGGGCATAAAAGATGGGTATCCCTTGATACAAATACTTGATACATGCTATATGTGGAGATGTTGGTGGTTGCCCCTCCATAACTACCAAATATACGAATATTCCATTATCCTATGTGTCTAAATCCATACCTAATTTTGGTTGCTAACGTGGGGCCAAATTCACCATCAACCCATAGCATCTCTAGGGGATGGATGAAAATCCATCAAAACCCACACATGGTTGCAAATTACAAGTGCAATGACAAAAAAATGGAAAATAATTTCCTGGCTTGATTTGGTTGTAGATTACAATGCAATGAAACCAAAATGAAAAAATAATTTATGGAATGGACTAGGAACCCATACAATAGATTTGGTTGTATCACAAGCATCATCAATGGACATTGTAGGCCATTTCTAGGTCTATTATACATCACATTGGAAAAATCTATGCATGACCATGCATTGTTAGATTTACAAGAATCTCTATACCATTGCTAAAGTCTATTGGAGGTTGTATACCAAATGAGATCAAGGGAAGAAAGATCATGTGAATCACTGCACCATAAAAGCTTATGTGGATTTATAGGTAGCTCTATACTCTTCCTAGTTTTGTAGGTAGCTCCATGTTGGAGCTCATAGAAGATGCCACGTGTCACTTGGGGTTGTTGGTTACAAAAGGTCCCACTCCCTCACACCCTTTTTAGATTTTCATCCTCATGGAGAGGCATATATGGTCATAAGGTTTTAGAGTGGTGTTGATTATAGGCATGTGATTGACTATTGGACGTGGAGGCCTTGGCTGTTTGGATGGGATTGGTCAATGTGAGAGGGATTGAGGTGATTGGTCCATCATACGACTAACTACTACATGAAAGAAACTAGGCAGTGGGAATTTACATATCTCTAGCAAGGTGGCTTTGACAAAAACACTAAAAGGTCCTCAAGTGACATCACTTTCACATTGCTATTTTGATGAGAGTCGGTGGTATGCATAGTAATCTAGCACTAGGCTCTTCTAATTGATTGATAAAATAACATAGATATGAGCTTCTCAACTAGATTGTCTCATAAGTTTGTGGGGTCCTTAGTAGAGTTATGGCATCTTTGTAGCCTTTAAGAAATCTGATTAGTGTGAGCAAGAGGTCTATCAAGTTGTGTCTTGAGTCGAGTGTTCTTTCTTTCAATAAAAGTGTCATTTAACGTCTGCTACCGGGCTACAAATCTTCCCTCTTTTTCAAATCTCAATTGGAACTAGTTGTGGTTCAATAGAGTTGTAATTTATATCATGTCCAAGGCAAAACATCTCGATAAGTAAAGATTGCACTGGTGCATAATGTTGAGATGTGTGTTAGAAAGAAAGATCTAAATCCAACAATTGTATTAGAGCATGTTTTCTAAGGACTTGTGAGTGTTTGTTTGGTTTAGAGAAGATGTCCAAGGGTCCATGATAATTAGAGGGAGGCTTTGAGAACTGTGAGGTGTTGTTTTATTTGTCGATAGGGTTGCATGTATATTTGAAGTAGTTCAATAAATTTGTAAGACTAAAGTGCTTGCTATGAATTTTACAAAGAAGGACAAGGCTATGGAAGGGTCCATCATGAAATCTAATGGTTGAAATTTTACAAAGAGGATACTATGGAAGGGTCAATCATGGAATGGAATGGTTGGAATTTGTTGTCCTAGCAATTAGCCATGTGACTATACTTAATGCAAAAAGGTTAGGTAGTAGTAAGAACCCTAAGGGTGGATGAGATCCCAAGGGGGCACTAAGAAATATGTAAGATATCATGTGCGATTAATAGAAGGGCTTTTATATTTTTATGGAGCTCTAGAAAATATACATACATAAGGGTTTCTTTAATTCAAAAAGTGAAAATTTCCATACATAAGGGATACTCTAATTATCTCAAAATTTACAAAAGGGGGGTATATAGGTTATAAAAATTCATAAGCAGGGGGTCTTTATAATACCCCGTGATCACACGTGCTATATAGGGTTTTGACATAGTGGCCCCCTTGAGAATGAGATGCAAACAAGGCAATTGGCATGGGAGTACCAAAATGAAATTTCGGTTTGCCTACTAGGGTGTGCAATTGAAATCATTTTTTAAAATCATATTGAGGTTGGAAAATTTGTAGCTAAGAACTAGCATATCCTAGAGACACTTTTTAGAGTGAGAATGAAGCACTCAAAGAGACCTTGGAAAAAGATTTGTTTAGTCTATCGATGGAGAAAGTAGAGAATATGAGAGCTTTTCTTAATCAAATGCAGGCTTTGTTAAAGAAATTGCATGATCTCAGGTCTACGTTTGATAAGGAAGATAAGAATTCCATCCTACTAAAGAGTTTGCCTCCCACTCCCAATTACAATGAGACATTTTGAATACTTTATCTAGATGATGCTGAATTTTTAGATTATGTGGTGCTCCTATTAAGGGAAGAGAAGAGGGAAAAGTCTCTCCAACCAGCCAAAGAACTGACACTTGAGATATAATTATGGATTCACATCATTTGGGAAGACACATATGACATGGTCCATCCATAGCAACCCTACAACAAAGAGTGAGAGAGAGAAAGACATGCAAACCTTCAAAGTTGTTACATGTCATTAGGGATGAGATAGTTGGATCCCCTCTATACAATGAGAGAGCACACCTTGAAGGTGATCGGGAGACTATCCAAAAGAGGAGAAAACCAGCAAAGGTAAGCGGGACCTGAGGAGGGTACCAGCCATAGGATAGAATATGATCATGTCAACCAACCTAGGCAAAGTAGAGGACAGCCTCGGAGGATACTGATAGGCAATGAACATGAAAGAACAAAAACCAACTTAGAAGGTCAACAACAAGTTCATGCTGAACAAGATGGGAAAAGGGTGGTGGAGCGAAAGGTGCTAGATGTATTTTGGGCAATTTGAAGGAACAATGTACAAAGTCAGGTAAAGTGTTTAGGGTGGACAATTGAAAGAAGAAAATGCAATGAGATTATCTTAAAACACATCCTGGCAATACCAGTATCATGTTTTTTTGCTACAAGGAAACATCCTTATGGCCAGCCAGTATCTCAAATGGTGTGGTCTTTTGTGAAAGTTTCTTGCTAGAAATTTCCAGCAACAATTATAAATACATTAGTCTCCTTTCAATCATATACTTATGAATTATAAAAATTCTCACTATGTTCACTCCTCACGGTAAGAAATTGGGTTAAATTCATGTCCATCGAAGGTTAATGATATCCGATGGGGATGATACTTTGAATGGGTTCACATTAGATGTGTTTGAGGCCCATGAAAAGTTTCATTCCGATGCAATATAAGAATGTAAGATGGGAGCACTCCGATGGGTATTTTTTCACCATGTGCACTCACTGTGCACTATGCATGCTAAGAAATTGGGAAAACTGCATGCCTATTGCATGCAAATGATATCCAGGAGGTATGAAACTTTGCATGGGTGTCATATTAGATGTGGTTGTTGATTCCCATCCCAATTATCATGCCTATATGAGATAATGATCTATGGTAGGAGTGATCTGATGGTATTTTTACACCATGTGCACTGCCCATGCTAAGAAATTGGAAAAAATGTATGCCCATCGCATGAAAATGATATTCGGGGTGTGAAACTTTGCACGGGTGTCATATTGGATGTTTTTGATGCATTTTCCAAGTATCATGCCTATACAAGATAAGCACATGTGATGGGAGTGCTCTAATGGTTATTTTTTCACCAAGTGCACTCCTCATGGTAAGAAATTGGAAAGAATGCATGCCCATCGAAGGTAAATGATATTTGGTGGGGATCATACTTTGCACGGGTGTCACATTAAATGTGTTGGTGTCCCATGAAAAGTTTCATTCCCATACAATACAAGCACATATGATGGTAGCACTCCCATGGGTATTTTTTCAACATGTGCATGCACATGCTAAGAAATTGGAAAAAATGCATGCCCATCACATAAAAATGATATCTGGGGGGTATGAAACTTTGTATGGGTTTCATATTAGATGTGTTTGAGGCCCATGACAAGTATCATGTGTATACAAGATAAGCACATGTGATGGGACTGCTCGAATTGTTATTATTTCACCATGTGCACTGTGCATGCTAAGAAATTGGGAAAAATGCATGCCCATTGAAGGAAAAATGCATGCAAATGATGGGTATAAAACTTTGTAAGGGAGTCACATTAGATGTGTTTGAGGCCCATGCCAAGTATAATGGATGTACAAGATAAGCCAACATGATGGGAGCTCTCCGATGGTATTTTTTCACCATGTGCATTGCGCATGCTACGAAATCGAAAAAAATGCATGTCCATCAAAGGTAAATGATATCCGGTGGGGATATTAATTTGCATGGGTGTTGAATTAGATATGTTTGAGTCCCATTAAAAATTCCATTCCCATATGATACAAGCATGTACGATGGAAGTGCTCCAATAGTATTTTTTGCACCAAGTGCACTAGTCATAGTAAGAAATTGGAAAAAATGCATGCCCATTGAAGGTAAATGATATACAGTGGGGATGATAATTTGCATGAGTGTTAGGTTAGATGTGTTTGGGTCTCATGAAAAGTTTCATTTCCATACAATACAAGCACGTGTGTTGGGAGTGCTTCGATGGGTATTTTTTCACCATGTGCACTGCGCACGCTAAGAAATGTAAAAAAATGCATGCCCATCGCATGCAAATGATATCAGGAGGGTATGAAACATTGCAAGAGAGTCATATTATATGTCTTTCTATCCTGTGAAAAGTTTCATTCCCATACAATACAACCACATATGATGGGAGGGCTCAGATGGCTATTTTGTGACCATGTGCACTGAAATGCTAAGAAATTGGGGGAAATGCATGCCCATCACATGAAAATGATACTTGGGGGTATGGAAATTTGTATGGGTCTCAAATTATATGTTTTTGAGTCATGTGCTAAGTATCAGGGCTATTCAAGATAAGCACATGTGATGGGAGTGCTCCAACAATTATTTTTTCACTAGAGGCACTGCTTAGGGTAAAAAATTGAAAAAAATGCATGCCCATCTAAGGTAAATGATATCTGGTGGTGATAATACTTTTCGCAGGTGTCACATTAGATGTTTTTGAGTCTTGTGAAAGGTACAATGGGAGCGTTCCCATTGGTATTTTTTCACCATATGCACTACACATGCTTAGAAATTGAGAAAAATGCATGGCCGTCACATGCAAATGATATCCAAGGGGTATGAAACTTTGCACATGTGTCATATTAGATGTGTTTGAGGCGTGTACCAAGCACAAAACCCATCTGTGTATCGTGAATGAGATATGGTAGAAAGGGCTGCAAATGAAGGCAGATAACTTTAGCTAGGATTTTATACAAGGTACCCAACTAGGTAATCGGTCTTCACTGAGACACTAAATTCCAACAACCCCCTTTTGGAATCAAATTAATGGGGCCCTCTGTAAGTGAGTCTAGCATCTCACCCAAGTCCCATACACGCTGCAAGGCTGAGGTAATGTGATCCCCAATCTAATCCCAAAAAGTAATAAAAAATAAGGGGGTAAGTCCATTTGAACCAGGACACTTGCCCTTGTGAAGGGCAGAAAGAGCAGTCCTGAACTCTACATTGGTGAAGGGTGCATCAAGTGAAACAATCATATCTCCTTCCACCATGGTAAAAAATTGGAAAAAATGCATGCCCATCAAAGGTAATGATATCCAGTGGGGATCATAATTTACATGGGTGTCAAATTCTATGTCTTTGAGTCCCTTGCAAAGTTTAATTCCCATTTGATACAAGAACATATGATGGGAGCACCCCGATGGGTATTTTTTCACCAGGTGCACTGTGCATGCTAAGAAATTTGAAAAAATGAATGCCCATCGAATGCAAATGATATTCGAAAGGTATGAAACTGTGCACAGGTGTCATATTAGATATGTTTGAGTCATATAAAAAGTTTCATTCCCATACGATATAAGCACATACGATGGGAGCACTCTGATGGGTATCTTTCCACCATGTGCATTGTGCATGCTATAAGATTGGAAAAAATGCATGCCCATTGCATGCAAATGATATAAGGGGGATATTAAACGTTGTATAATTATCACATTAGATGTGTTTGAGGCCCATGCCAGGTGTCATGGTTATATGAGATAAGAACGTGTCATGGGAGTGCTTCGATGGCTGTTTTTTCACCAAGTGCAGTGCTACGATGGCTATTTTTACAACTAGAATTCTTAAATTGTTGACATCAATTTTTATGCGAACCATTGTTGAGCTAAATCTCATTTGTTCATATTTTCTTAAAATGTCCTCGTTAATTTTTACATGAGCCATTACTAAGTTGTTAAAATAGCTCCAACAACCACCACGATGGTTGCATGGGCAATTGACAATATGTCCCTTGAGGGTTCCCCTTTTAGGGGCAAGGGCAATATCAATGACAAGCCAATTTGTCGATATGGCCCTTGCCCCTAAAGGGGGGACCACATCGACAATTGCATTTTCCTTTGTTGCACAAAGAAGTACATTCTCCTTGGTGCACTAATAAAAATAGGTAACTAGTCCTATAACTCAAAGACCCACTGTGGTGGTTGTTGGAGTGGTGTTGAAGGCATAGCCTCCACCCATGTGGACACGAACCATGGGTTAGGTTAAATACACCTTTGGTAAGAGGGAGTTATTAGAACAAGGTAGTGGGATCATTTTTTAACTATAGGGACAGTTGTAACTATCCCTAATAGCACTCCTTAGTGGCTTGATCCACCACAATGTTTTTGACTAGGATTATTACATTTTGAAACTTACTGTTGCCTTACAATAGGTGGGCTGATCTAGGATGGCTATAAAACCTTGTATCAGCTCCTATTGAGACTTTGAGTTGTTTAGTTGAACACACTATTCAAAATTTTTGGACTTGTGTAAAGTCCAATTTGAGAAATGGACTAAAAAACAGTCCAAAAATTTTGAATATACTAGTAATGTTGTTTTTTGAACTAGATTTGCTAACTCAAAACAAAAGATTTAATGATTTTGAACTAGATTTGCCAACTCAAAACAAAAGATTTAATGATTAAGTACTAAGAACATCAATGCATAACCAAATCTCTTACAAAGGTGGTCTACATAAACATCTTCATAACTTCACAAAAATCTCTTACAAAGTGGTCTACATAAACATCTTCATAACTTCTTGTGAATTGAGCAACTATCACCTAAGAACATCAATACATGACCAATAATAGATGACCAATTCTCTTACAAAGTGGTCTACATAAACATCTTCATAATCACCTAAGAACATCAATAGATGACCAATTCTCTTAGAAAGGTGGTGTAAATAAACACCTTTATGTATAAGTGGTGTGCACACACCTTTATGACCATTTCTTTTAGAAAGGTGGTGTACATAAAGCCCTTAGAAAGGTAGTGTAGATAAATCCTTTTATGTGTAAGTAGTGTACATATACACCACACTTGGTATTAAAAAACACCGTTAAGTATAAAATGGCCCTCATAAACAATCTTTATACACAATAATGAGAGCAAAGAAATAAAAAAAGTAGTAAACTTTTTATTAGATATTAGCTTTACATAGAAGTTCAAAACTTGTGATTACAAAGCCGTTAGCCATCATGTTACTCAGTACCAATGTCCTCAATGCTAGGCCCTTGACTACCAGGGTCCTGACTAATAGGCTGCTCTAAGACTGGAGTCTTAGTAGCAAGGTCCTTACTAGTTTGCTCTTCAGTTCCAAGCACCTGACTAGTAGGTTGCTCTAGAGTCTCATGACCAAGTTCTTGGTAAGTAGGGACCTGGCTACTAGGTTTTTGACTAGTAGGCTGCTCTAGAGTCTGTAAGGTCATGGTTGAAGAACCATCTATGCCTCCTGGTAACTCAACCTGGTCATGCTTTGCCTCATCCATACCTTCTTTGAGTAAGGCTTCCTTGCTTGATCCACTTGCCTGTCCTTCACCCAAGATCGATCCACTTGCCTGTCCTTCATCCAAGATCAAGGGTGCCTTCCTCACTTTTAATTTTAAGGGAAGTGCTTCCACCTCTTTAGCCTTACCTTTACCTGTGACGTGCTGTACTACTGTAACTTCTTGCTGCCGCGAACCTTCCCGTATGATGAGTGGAACCTCCTTGACTCTAGTTGACAATTGATCACCCTTATTCTTTGTGCGGATTTCTTCTTGCCGTAAGTCATCGGATGCAGAGCTTTCATCCTCATCATCACCTGAGCTAGAATCATCACCCTCAGACTCACTACCCTCTTCTTTGACATTTTCCTCCTTAAAGAAAGTAGTGCAACTGTAATATGTGTCAAAGAACTCAATTTGATGGGGGGTATCAATGACATTTACAGTTCTACCTTGGCGTAGCAATTTCTTAGCAGCAAAACCCATTCGATACAATGCTACTTCCCACCCATCATCATTCAATAAATTCTTTGTCATCTCTAGTATCACATCAGGATCGATCGGCTTTCTGTAATCCACCATTGCTGCATCAAGCTTAACCTTATTGTCCTCAAAGTAATGAAGCTCGAGAGTCCTTAAAGGAGTTTGGATTAGATTACCACCACCCCTTGATAAGAAGCACATCAAGAAAGGCTGCAAGACTTGAATGGCAGTGCCTTCCAAGACAGTCATATGATTACGTAGGACTATACCATGGTATACTTTTGAAAGTAAATACCCAAATGAAGATGTCAAACTCGCATATAGGGCATCCCTTTGTGATTCTGTCATGAACAGGACCAACGTTGATCTTTTCTTATCTGCCATAGGACCTTCAACAATAAACCGCACAAGTTCAACTATCCGTGACACTGCAAGGTCTTACAATTCATCTATGAAAAATACACATGGCTTCTCCCAAGCCTGACCGCTCATTGTTATGAAATGCTCTGTATCAATGCCATTGATGTGTGCAAATTTTGTATCATTCTCTGATAGCAGGATATCATAAGAGAAGCTGAATGGAGAACCATCATCTAAACCACCAATTGCTCTACCTTGGGTACTGGACTGCAAGGCCTTTTTCTTGATGTCCATATATTCTGTCTCAACAACCTTTGGCATTTTAGCTCTTAGATCCTTTGTTGGTGTGGCATCTGCATCCATTGAAGCCAACCACTTTCTAGCCCATGTCTTATCAAGGAGTTGACCTAGGCTAAGTGCTTTCTTCTTATCCACATCAATTGACTTGCCAGCTAACTCATCATCAGATTTCAATAAAAATAATAGTGCCGAGAGAGCAGCCTCACTTTGAATCATTCGGGTGACCACTTCATCTAAGTTGCTATGCTTGCTCTTCTTTCCAAAGAAGCAGTCACCACTTAGGATCTTCTTGCATACTTCTTCTATTATTGCATCTGGAACAAACCTTAAAGCTCTCCACCAAACAATAGACATCGGTTTCTTTATTTCTTTCCTCTGAGTTGCAATGTGCTCTGGTGCCTCAAAGGATATCTTTCCTATTTCATATGCTTGGCAAACATCCACGATGCTCTGAAACACTGAGTCCTCATGGAAGACAATGCAGGTAACATCCCTGTATCTTGCAACGGTGGTGTTCAAATCCTTTGCCTCAACCTTATTACCTGGTATGCCTTGCGTATTGCTTACAACACCTTTCAAGCATCTATAGAACCGAGTCCTCTTTGCCATGTACTCTGATGTAGGTCTCTTGCCCTTCACTATTTGTGGCTTTCCACAGCACATCCATAACTCCCTTGCCTTTATCAAGATCTCAAAAAGAGAAGAGCTTTTTTTCAACCTAAAAATGGAGCAGAATTCAGCCTCTCTGATTGTAGAATGTACTTCGAGTCATCGTTAAATATGCATATATGACAAATGACCCGTTGAAACTTTTCCATCCACTCAATCTGTGGCAAGTTTCCTTTTCTTCCCTCATCAAGGGCGATCCTACAAGCTTCACAAAAGTGTTGCCCATCAATGGGCTCAAACCTGCATCTTTCTAAGAATCTATTCTTTGCCAGCATGTATCTCTTCTCGATGTCACTCCCATATCGACTTTGGTACAAAGCCTCTCCACGAACAAAGTCACTCCTTCTAAAGTTCTCAAAAGCATCAAGAAAGTCCACGCGCTTTTGAAATGTGACATCAGGCAATGTAGGATCATCTTCTTGAAGTCTCTTAAACGCCATAGGATGAAGAGTGATATTAGTGGATACGGGAGTTCTTGTTTTCCTTGTATCTTCATACAATTTGCGTGCAAATATCTTATCGAGCTTTCTTTGATTTGTGAACAATGAAGCTCGATCAATAAGCATTGTGGCCACGCTGAATTGTGAAAATCCCCAAATGTATCCCTCATCCTCTAGAGGATGTAAGTCCGCCACACTTATAGAAAAGTCTTCGAGACTTGTATCTTCTTCTTGCTGATCTTCCTCTTCATCGCTATCCAATTTTTCGCCTGGTTTTAAATAGCCTGCACTTGAGCGATCTGCATGTGGAGTAGGAGTTATTTTTGCTCTCTTTCTGGGAATAGCTATAGCACTTGAGTCTACTCCACGATCACTTCTTCTTGTTCCTGTAGTTGCAGCAGTCGATGGCGTAGGTAGTTGGAGATACTGTAGTTACACTTACTGGAGTTACCAGAGTTACCGCCATAGATATTGACGGTACTTGAGGGTTATATGTTATAGATGGCATACTTAGTGCTACTGAAGGTTCAATACCACCACTTGGAAATGCATCCCACATTTTCTTCAATGCTTCTAAGGCATTAAGTAATTCTTGGGATCCCTCAATTGAATCTGGTAATGGCTTCAAGAAGTGCTTCGGAGTAACTCGTAACTTATAAACCACCTCGTCATTCTTTCCTTGGCACACAATTTCTATCAAATTGTTTTCTTTAATATTGATGTTTGATACCATGCCACCATTTCCTACTGCCTCTGCAAAATATTTCGGGCTTGATATGTTCTCTGAAGTGATCACCAAAAAATACTTTGATTTGCGCTCCATAAAATACCAAGCATGTTCAAGGTATTTGAAAGACACCTTGGAACCAAAACTGGAAGCCATGGAAGCTATAGTTTTCTGAAAAACAATCAAAAATAAAAAATGAGAAATACAATGATTTTCAAACTCAAAATATTAAATAAAATTTTAATTAAATATTCTTTTAAGTTTTATTTATTTTTAATTTTTAAAATAAAATATTTTTTTTCCTTTTTAATTATTTTATTTTAATTAATTAGTTTATTTTTATATTTAAAATTTAATTTAATTTTTTGATTTTTTTTAAGTTTTATTTATTTTAACTTTTTTAATTTTGACGGGACAGGGCGCAGGGAAAGCGCGCGGGGAAGGGGGAGCAGGAGGGGACGGGGCGAGAGGGGGCGACGGCGGGGACGGGGAGGGGGCATGGGGCAAGGGGGAGACGGAGGGGGCTCGGGCGGGGAGGGGGAGGCGGAGGGGCATTGCCACCCCCGCAACAGGTGAGCCCCTCCCCCTCCCCGCTCGCGCTCCCTCCCCCTTGCCCCACGCCCCCTTACCCTCCCCGCCCGCACCCCCTTCCCCTTGCTCGCACCCTTCCTCTTTGCCCCACCGTACCTGTTGCAGGCCATGCCCCCCTCCCCGCCCCTCACCCGACCCCTTGCCCTCCCCATGCTCCCTTTCTCGCCCCTCACCTGTCCCCTTACCCTCCTCGCCTTGCGCCCGCCCCCTTGCCCTCCCCACGCCCCCCTTCCCTTCCCCCTTGCCCCTCCCCTTGCACCTATTGCGTGCGCAACAGGTGGGGGCGCACGCAATAGGTAAGGGGGGCGATGTCCCCCTCCCCACCCCTCGCCTACCCCCTTGCCCTCCCCTTGCCCCTGCCCTGCACCTATTGCGTGCGCAACAGGTGGGGGCGCACGCAATAGGTAAGGGGGGCGATGTCCCCCTCCCCACCCCTCGCCTGCCCCCTTGCCCTCCCCACGCACACCCCTTCCCTCTGCCCGCCCCCTTGCCCTCCCCATGCCCCCCCTTCCCTTCCCCCTTGCCCCTCCCCTTGCCCCCGCCCCACACCTGTTGCGCACGCAATAGGTGGGGGGATCCCCCACCTGTTGTGCATGCAACAGGTGTCCCCCTGCCCCTCGCCTGCCCCCTTGCCCTCCCCGCCCCTCGCCTGCCCCACGCCCCCCCTTCCATCCGCCCGCCCCCTTGCTCTCCCCACGCCCCCCCTTCCCTTCCCCTTGCCCCTCCCCTTGCCCCCTGTTGCGCACGCAACAGGTGGGGGATCCCCCCACCTGTTGCGCACGTAACAGGTGAGGGGGGCGATGCCCCCCTCCCCGCCCCCCTCGCTCGCCCCTCGCCTGCTTGCCCTCCCCACGCCCCCCCTCCCCTTCCCCCTCCCCTCGCCCTCCCCTCGCCCGCTCCCCCTCCCCTCGCCCTCACCCGCCCCCTCGCCCCCCCTCCCCCTTGCCCCTCCTCCCCTCGCCTTCCCCTCGCCTGCCCCCCCCACGCCCCCCCCTTCCCTCCGCCCGCCCCCTCGCCCCTCCCCTCGCCCCCCCTTCGCCCCTCCCCTCGCCCCTTCCCTGCCCCTGCCCCTCGCCCGCCCCCCCTCCCCTCGCCCTCGCCCGCCCCCTCGCCCCCCCTCCCCCTTGCCCCTCCTCCCCTCGCCCGCCCCCTCGCCCTCGGGGGAGGGGGGGGCGAGGGGGGGGGCGGGCGGAGGGAAGGGGGGGCGGACGAGGGGAGGAGGGGCAAGGGGGAGGGGGGGCGAGGGGGCGGGCGAGGGCGAGGGGAGGGGGGGCGGGCGAGGGGCAGGGAGGGGGGCATCGCCCCCCTCACCTGTTGCGTGCAACGCCCGCCCCCTTGCCCTCCCTGCCCCCCTTGCCCTCGCCATGCCCCCCCCCCTTCCCGCCCTCCCCATGCCCCCCCCTTCCTGTGCCCTCCCCACACCCCCCCTTCCCTCTGCCCCCCCTTCCCTCCGCCCTCCCCACGCCCCCCCCGCACCCGCCCCCTGCCCCCTTCCGTCGACGGAAGGGGGCAGGGGGCGGGCACGCGGGGGGGCAAGGGGAAGTGAAGGGGGGGCGTGGGGAGAAGGGTCGCTCCCACGACAGGGAGGGGGAAAGAGGCAGCGGCAGGGGGCGGGCACAGGGGGCAAGGGGAAGGGAAGGGGGTGGGAGGAGGGAAGGGGGCGGGGGTAGGCAAGGGGGAGGGGAAGGTAGCGTGGGGCGGGGGACAAGGGGAGGGGAAGGGGAACGGGGCGGGACGGGCAGAGGGAAGGGAGCGGGGCAAGGGGGAGGGGAAGGCAGCAGGACGGGGAGGGAAAGGAGAGGAGGGGAAGGGGCCTTGGGGAGGGAGGAGAGGGGAAGGGAAGGGAAGGGAAGGGAGGGGAGAAGCGGGAGGAGAGGGGAAGGGAGGGGAAGGGGAGGGGAGAGAGGAAGTTGGAGAAGAGGGAGGGAGGGAGTACCTGAGTGGAGAGGTGGTGGAGCTCCAGGAAAGTTGTGAGAGAGAATAAGAGAGTTGTGAGACAGAATGAGGAGAAGTAGAGTTTTATAGAAAATGGATAACTTTTAGGTCAAGTCAGCTTTTTTTAGTTTTTAAGGTTTTTTTAGGTCAAAGATCATTAGTTTACACTCCACGCTTCTCTTCTCTCATCAACCTGTTGCAGGATTTGCAAAAATTTTCAAAATGTTGCAAGAGGTGAGTTCATTTCTAACCTATTGCGTACGCAAGAACTTCTAAGAATCAAGTTTTTATAAATTTGAATTTTTTTTCAAATCCGATCTTTTTCTCAAAAACTTGTGTGTACGCAACAACTTAAAAAACCATTTTAGCATTAAATCTTTTTTTCCACAAATTTTCCTCTTTAACTCAAACTCTCACAACCCCTCCCTACCTATTGCGTACGCAACAACTTCAAAACAAAATTTAACACTCAAACCCTACCTATTGCGTACGCAACAACTTCAAAACAAAATTTAATCATAAATCTCTCAAAAAAACTCATCAACCAAAAAAAACAATCTATTACAAATTTCTCTCTCAACCTCAAAGCCACTCAAACCTCCCTACCTATTGCATACGCAACAACTTCAAAACAAAATTTAATCATAAATCTCTCCAAAAAACTCCTTTTAAAAAAAAAACAATCTATTATACATTTCTCTCTCAACCTCAAAACCACTCAAACCTCCCTACCTATTGCGTACGCAATAACTTCAAAACAAAATTTTATCATAAACCTCTCAAAAAAACTCCTTTAAAAAAAAAAACAATCTATTACACATTTCTCTCTCAACCTCAAAACCACTCAAACCTCCCTACCTATTGCGTACGCAACAACTTCAAAATAAAATTTTATCACAAATCCTCCAAAAAACTCTTCTCACGACACTTTATTACAAATATCTCTATCAACCTCAAAACCACTCAAATGTCCCTACCTATTGCGTACGCAACAACTTCAAAACAAAATTTAATCATAAATCTTTTCAAAAAACTCTTCTCACTACACTTTATTAATATAAGAAATCCATTTATAATATTTTTACTCCATAATATAATAAATTTTTATTAACTAATGTTAAAATATAATTTTGCTAAAAATATATATTATTAATCTATAAATTAATATAAATATTATATAAATAAATATATAAATACATTAATTTAAGAAAAAAGTTGAAAGGAGGTCTTCTAGCATATGTGCTTTATATAATACTTACTCTTAAAACAATGAAGAATTAGTGAATATATTGCTCTTCTATACATTATTAACTTAAAAACTAATATAAATATAAATTAATTATTATATAAATTTAAATAAATATATAAATAATTAATATTATACATTAATAACATTTAAAATTATGTAGATTATATACTAATAATCTTTCAATTTTAAAAAGTAGTCAATAAAAGAATTAAATTAATTTTAAAAATAAGAAAATATTAAAATTTACACACTTACTTTTAGCATGTATGCTTTTATTCCATGTGTATAATACTTGTTAGTTAGTCAAAAAATGAAAAATTAGATAATGTATTTGTAAGGTAGGTATTTAAAACCATAGAATCTAGAAGACTACAGTATCATTGCATCCATATCATTTTTTTACTTTAGTAACCATCAGATATCCATGATTCCATGTGTATAATACTTGTTAGTTAGTCGAAGAATGCAAAATTAGATAATGTATTTGTAAGGTAGGTATTTAAAACCATAGAATCTAGAAGACTACAGTATCATTGCATATATTTCTTTGAATATTTCTTATCACATACTTTTTCATTTCTTCTCATACACCATGCAGCATGAATGTAAGAAAATATGAATCGGTGTGCTTTTAGCCTATGTACTTGTTCCTAATCAGTAGGATACTTTGACTAGGTAGGCTTGTAACTACTTAAACTACTTAAAGTAAAGCCTTTGCAAAGGATCGTACCTTCTGATACACCATGCAGCATGAATGTAAAAAAATATGAATCGGTGTGCTTTTAGCCTATGTGCTTATCCCTAATCAGTAGGATACTTTGACTAGGTAGACTTATACTTACTTAAAGTAAAGCCTTTGCAATGTATCGTACCTATAAACAAAACACTTTGGAAAGCATATAACATATAGTCTATATATATCTAAACTAAATACTTTAGAATGCATATTTTATATAGTCTATATATCTTAAATCTTACACCCTAAATCTTAAATCCTAAAGTTCCCTAAATCTTAGGTTATATAATCTAAGCTCTTAAACTTATATAATAGTTATAATCCCTAAACCTTAAATCCTAATCCCTATAACTTAAATTCTAAAACCTAATTTTCAATTCTAAACCCTAGATTCTACACTCTAAGCTCATGATCTTATATACTAAACCTTAAAACCTAAATCCTAAACCCTAAAACAATAATCATAAACCCTAAAAGCTAAACCCTAAACCCTATATTTTTAGCCCTAAACCCTAAACCCTAAATCCTAAACCCTAAACCCTAAAAATATAATCATAAACACTAAACCCTAAACACTAAATCTTAAATCCTAAGCCCTAAATCCTTAACCCTAAATACTAAACCCTAAACTCTAACCCTAAAATACAATCAAAATTTTATGATTTTTCTCGATTTGTGCAACATGTTAGATATATCCCCAACCTGTTGCTTGAGCAACAGGTTGGGGGGTATATCCGACCTGTTGCTCAAGCAACAGGTTGGGGGATATACCCCCAACCTGTTGCTCAAGCAACAGGTTGGGGGGTATATCCAACATGTTGCACAAATCAAGAAAATTCTCGATTTGTGCAACATGTTGGATATACTCCTCAACCTGTTGCTTGAGCAACAGGTTGGGGGTATATATACCCCCAACCTGTTGCTCAAGCAACATGTTGAGGAGTATATTATATTCCCCCAACCTGTTGCTCAAGCAACAGGTTGAGGAGTATATCCAACATGTTGCACAAATCGAGAATTTTCTTGATTTGTGCAATCAAGAACAGGTTGGGGGTATATCCAATCTGTTGCACAAATCAAGAAAATTCTCGATTTGTGCAACATGTTGGATTTGGGGGTATATCCAACCTGTTGCACAAATCAAGAAAATTCTCGATGTGTGCAACATGTTGGATATACCCCCAACCTTGGGGGTATATCCAACATGTTGCACAAATCGAGAATTTTCTTGATTTGTGCAATCAAGCAACAGGTTGGGGGTATATCCAATCTGTTGCACAATCAAGAAAATTCTCGATTTGTGCAACAGGTTGGGGGTATATCCAACCTGTTGGACAAATCTAGAATTTTTGAGCAACAGTAGAATTTTTGAGCAACAGGTTGGGGGTATATCAACCTGTTGCACAAATCTAGAAAATTCTAGATTTGTGCAACATGTTGGATATACCCCCAACCTGTTGCTCAAGCAACAGATTGGGAGATATATCCAACAACAGGCCTCCAACCTGTTGCTTGGGGGATATATCCAACAATAGGCCTCCAGGTTGGGGGGTATATCCAACTTGTTGCACAAATCGAGAATTTTCTTGATTTGTGTAACAAATTGGATATACCACCCAACCTGTTGCTTGGGGGATATATCCAACAACAAGGCCTCCAACCTATTGCTTGGGGGATATATCCAACTATTGAACCTGTTGCTTGGGGGATATATCCAACTACTGCTCAACCTTGCACAAATCAAGATTTTTCAGTTGTAGGTTGGATATATTCCCCAATTGTATATCAAATTATTGCACAAATAAGAAAAATTCTTGATTTGTGCAATAAGTTGGATATATCCCCCAACCTCTTGCTTGATATATCCAACCGGTTGCTCAAGCAACAAGTTGGGGGATATATCCAACCTATTGCACAAATTAAAAAAATTCATTAAATTTTGGATGTATTTTAGGGTTTAAGATTTAAGATTTAGGGTTTAGGATTTAAGATTTAGGGTTTAGGATTTAGAGTTTAGGGTTTAAGGTTTAGGATTTATTATTTAGGAGTTTAGGATTTACGGTGGTTAAGATGTTTTGGTATTAATTATTTAAAGTTTAGGATGTAGGGTTTAGGTTAATGCCTTCTCTACTAGTTTTGATATAGAAGTTATCAAGTAATAATAAGCTCAATGATTATTTATTAAATGTTCATTTTGAGTTGCTAATTTACTTTTATACATAAAACAAGTATTCACCCTAACAGAGGGTATGGATGTGGTGTTATATAAGAAGAATGAAGTGGTGGCTTTTGGACGAATTCATAGTCTTGATCCTATGAATGTGTGTCATTTTCAACGTGGTGGTGAGAGAAGATGTGTAGTGATAATCACCAACGTTGTAAATCCTGAAGTACATTTAAAATATCCACATGGAGACTTTGAAACATTGGGAGATATCTTACAATGTGACATATTTGATATGCAAGCACATAGAACACTCTGGGACCAAGACGAAATTGTTC
This sequence comes from Dipteris shenzhenensis, assembly GCF_047967505.1. Classification (NCBI taxonomy): domain Eukaryota; kingdom Viridiplantae; phylum Streptophyta; class Polypodiopsida; order Gleicheniales; family Dipteridaceae; genus Dipteris; species Dipteris shenzhenensis. The sequence goes on from NC_141607.1 coordinate 40,121,897, forward strand.
CAAAGACATACTTTCACGATATCAAGAAAACTTATATCCAGGGGGAAAAAGTACAGATGTTATCTTGCTCCGGAGAAGTTTTAGCAATTGGCAACTTTAAGGGCTATGCTCAGAGTTTTCTCTGTATAGTGGAGATAATTAAGTTGACTAGTGCAGGTGTCATTCAAAATGCAATGGATAGTACTTCACAATTAGACGTCCATAATACTACATCTCAACTACAAGTTCATAGTACTTGTAAATGGGGGTTAGCTTTCTTGAAATCAAGTTTGCCCAAGACAGTTTCCTTCAATGTCATGGAAGACACAATAGAATATTATCAGAAGAAAAAGACTATAACACAAATGGGATCCAAATTGATAAGAAGCTATAGTAGTAATCAAGAGTATCATAGTGGCATGCTCACAGGTATCGAGGACATTATAGTAACACATGTTGATGTAGAAAAGGTTTCTTGTGTTGCAAGTGACTCAAATATACTCACTAGTATAGAAGACTTGTCTTGTGTTGCAAGTGACTCGAACATGCTCACTGGTATAGAAGACTTGTCATGTGTTGCAAGTGACTCGGACAGGCTCACTGGTATAGAAGATTTATCCTGTGTTGCAAGTGACTCGAACAGGCTCACTGGTATAGAAGACTTGTCTTGTGCTGCAAGTGACTCAAACATGCTTATTGATATGAAAGACAGAAGATGTGTTGAGAATAATAAGATGGGACCACAAACAAAAATACATGCAAAGATCAATGGGATAAGTGATGCAATAACAGGAATTGATGATATTAGTGACAATGATCATGATGTTACCACTCGAATACAAGGCAAAAGGGGCAGAGAATCTGAGAATATTGTTGCTAGCATGCCAGAGAATATAGATGGGAGAATCTTGAGTTACGAAGGAGAAACAGTTCAACCACAAAATTCAAGAGGCATTGGCAACAAATTGACATCAATGAACATGTCGACCAGATTGCCATTTCCAAGATATTATAATGTATCAAATAATTCTCAAGCCTACACAGCACAGCATTTGATTATAAAGATGAAGATTCAAGGGAAATGGATTCGAGGTTTGATGGTCTTACAACTAGAAAACGCAAGACACTATTTACAAAAAGAAAGTATGTGAGTGTGAAGAGGCGAAGAATCATGGCATCAATTCCAGAACCAAAGAGACATGTGATGCTATCCGAGGAGAATATGGAAAGGATGCTTATGCGAGTTTGTTGCAAGAGACTTTGCGTTAGAAAAGTTGGGAAAGATGATTGTGCAGCCATACGCCTTGGTATTTGGAGTAAGACAGCGCCTAATAGACATAACTATCTTCTTCAAGAGTTTTCATGCTTTCTTCATCAAGGCACTAATCAAGATTTAAGCATAGGACACTATAAACCTAGATTGAAACCCATGGTTGATGGGAGACCCATTTGCAATCGAGGATATCAATGGTTAACTGGACTATCACATGGCAGATACTGGACCATCTGGGCAGAGGTGAAAGAAAAAGTTATTCATACAATTCATAGAAATACCTACAAGCTTAAATGCCATGGAAGCACTATAAATGCAACCGCAACATTAAAGCAAGTTCTCAAAGACCATGCATTACCACAGCCTCATCTTCAACAAACAATGCTAGATGGACGTGTTGAATGCCAACAACATCTTCCTTTGGGAATGACAAAGAAGGTCGTCCTAGAAGCTGTCAATAAAACTTTACAAGACAGAGATGAGAGCATGATTTCACGATCAACCTTGTACAAAATTTGGCGTAGAGATTTTTGCCATGTCAAGACACCATCAAAGCAAAGGATGTCAAAATGTAAGACATGTGATGAATTAAAAAATGCCATTGAACATAGTAAATGTGAGCAGCAGCGAGGAAGATATATTAAATGGCGATCAATCCATTTACGTCATGTGCAGGATGCTCGAAAGTTGTATGCTTCTTGGAGAGAGGAAGCTATTTCACATGTCGATAAGTCCATGTGCATCACCATTGATGGCATGGACTAGAATACAACCACTTTGCCACGATATAGACGTATCCCACCGGCATTGGAGGGCAAACGTGGACTAAAAACACACTTGTGTGGAGTATTAGTACATGGATACCGAATCTTTTGTGATGTATGGATTGATAGTTTGCATGACCATGATAGTAACCAGGTTATTACATCAATCATGAAAGCAATAAGAAAGGTTAGAGATGCTCGCGGATGTTTTCCTAACACATTGCGAATACAAGCTGATAATTGTTGGAGAGAGAACAAGAATAAATATATATTTGCTTTATGCTCTATGTTGGTTGGTTTGAAAATATTTGAAGAAGTGGAAGTTGGCTTTCTTCTTATCGGCCATACACATGAAGACATAGATCAAATCTTCAGTGTTATCTCTGGTGAATTGAAGGCAATGGATGTTTTGACAATGGAGGATATGCTATTTCGAATTGGGAAAAAAATTGGAGGTTCTCGCAAGGAAGAATCAGAAGTGGCTATCTTAGAGAGGATGGTAGATTGGAGAGCATTCATAGAGCCACATTTACAAACAGGAGATGATGCCCTAATAGGACACACAAATCCACACTACTTTCGGTTTCACATGCATAACAATATTCCAGTGATGCAATGGAAGCACTACTCAATAGATGGAGATCATTTATGGAGTGAGTCATATGCTCTAGATTTGTTCTTGCAAAAAACAAATCACTTGACATAGATGAAATGAAAGGCTTGAAAGCCTTCATTAAACATCTTCAAAGTATGATGCAGAAATATCCTGAGCAATCAACTAAGAATTCGGAGACAATTAAATCAACTGAAGCACTTATCCAATCTTTAGAAAGACAAGAAAACTTAATGAGCATTGAATACTCTGAATCCTTTTGGCCGGAACAAGCTAGGTCACCAAGTTTTCCTTTGGATATAAATATGTTAGTAGATATGGAGGAAGCAGAGGAATGCCTTTTACCTCGAAAATATTGTGGCAGGAAGGGAGACAAACCCTTACCAGAGTTTATACCATGTAATGAGATTGAAGAGGGTCTATTTGTTGCAGTTTGGGCATCTGATCCGGGTTCAGAGTTGGATGACCAAGGTGGCCCAATTTGGGTTGCAAAGGTTACTAAGATAGAAAGGGATGACAAGGGAACTCCTATAACATTTATAGCTTTATGGTATGAACCAAAGCCATTAAAAAATCTCCCGAGAAGATATACAATAAAACAACTCTATGAGGGATGCTTGCAAAAGAAACGTGAATGGGTTCCAAATAATGAGGGATTAACAGAGGTGGAAGTCAGTAGCATTATTCATTGCTGGAAATCGAGGACACGAAGTTTTAAAAAGAAGCATGGATACAATGTTGAAAAATGTATCACAATCCCTGATCCAAGTCGTGTCCATATTAAACATCATTTGGCAAGACTTGACCCATTAAGCTCAAATACATTACATGAATCTGATGACTCTGAACGAGATTCAGATGCATAAGATAATGTTTTGTATGCTTTTTTCCATACAAATGGTGTATCTATACACCACCAATAAGATAATTTATTGTATGGTTTGTTTTTAAAAAAAGGGTGTATCTATACACCACTTATGTATTGAATTCAACAAACTCTTTTTTTTCAAAAAAATGGTGTATCTATACACCACTTATATGTTGAATTCAACAAACTCTTTTCATATGGTGTCATATTTTCACTTCATAGTGTTAAAATTGAACTTGAGTTAGGAGACTACTATTATTATTATTATAGTTATTGGATGGGGGCACCATGCATGAGTTTGGGAATTATAGCTTCAGTGAGCCTTTTTTTTTTAAATTAGAGGTTACCACTTGAATTTTTACTAGCTTAATAAGGCCATATTTGTATATAAGTGACCCATTAAGTGCTCCAAAAAACCCAATTTTTTAGCTCACTAAGTGAAGTTGAGTGGAGAGGATATGCTCCAAAAAAAAGTCCAAACCAAGAGAGAAAGTCCAAAAATTTTGAATAGTATGTTGTTGATGTGTTCTCTGCCAAAACATAATATACAGGAAGCATGCTACCTTTTGCAAGATTTCCCCTGTGTCCTTTGTATATCTCGTGATAGTCTTTTATAGTCTGCTTACTTTTTCTGACTGTACTCCGCTGGCTGCTGGCACCTTGTTGTTAGGAGTGGAGATGTGTTTGTGTTTTTCACTTATCTGAAGACACTTTGAACATGATTGGTGATCCTATCAATGTTCCTACCCAGAATTGTCAATTTTTGCTCAAAACACAACAAGCACCACTGTTGATTACGATGTGAAACAACAAACAGAGAAACATAAAAATTGCAACTCCAAAAAACACAAAGCTCCCAATTGCATCGTAGGATTGCACTTGCGTACACAAAGCCGATGAATATGTGAATGATTACAGATGACATTAGAAATTGCATACGGTAGCAATTGTCAGAAAACATAGGAAATTATATCCTAGTGAATACACTAGTAGAGGAGGATCTCACAGTGCTACTTTAGCATACATGCATATCCGTATTGAAAAGAAAGACTCCACCAAAGCGAACTTAGAATAGGCTCCATATAGTTGTCATTAAGCCACAATTGTAAAAGCAATTGTTTGAAACAAGGCATGCTCAAGGCTTCAAGCCACAACTCACAAAGAAGGACCCCGATAAATGCAACAACAATCAGAAAATAGTTGACAATCTGACCCCTATTGGAAAAGTGACATACGACAGCAACATCAACAACACACCGAAACAAGCAGAATACATCAAGATCAGCAAAGAAAATCACATCATCAACATTACAATTCCATTATGAAGGCAACACACAAAGCTTAACTAACAGTAGCACATTTCTATCACTTGGTAAGCTACTGTAATCCTACCTCTCTCCTTTTACTTTCATGGAACGACTAGTCCATGTCGGATAGCTTCAGAGGAAACATTTCCTTGCCATATTGGTATAGCATATTTTACATGAAATAGAGCTCAGGTAGAGGTTGCTTCCCAAATAGATGATCTAGAGGATATCTTTCATGACCTTGATTATATTCCTAGTGGGACAAGTTCCTCTGATAATCCCCTACATAGCCAAGAGGTGCACGAATAGAAAGATTAATGCTATCCACTCCAACACAGGAATTACTCCAAAGAACAATTGCCACTAATATTATAGACGATGTCTTTGTGATTGCAAGGAAGCAATTGAATTTCAACCCCTCTCCCACCACCTCCAAAAAAGAAGAAAAAGAAGCCTTTCAAAGTTCAAGTTCAAGCTCAGCACAAAATAAAGAACCCATTAGTAGAAGCTACAAAGTCTATAGGCAAGAAAGGTCAAGACCCTGATAGCCATGTTGGGCAATTTGAGACAAGGTGGATAGCTAGTGGATTTGGACAACTACCAGATGAGACCAAGAAGGAGCAATTTGCTACAAAATTTAATGGTAAAGCAATGAATTGGTTTATGCAGTATGGTATTGTACATTTCACACTTATGATGACTTGAAGACTGCTTTCTTAAGTCATTACAGAAAAGATAAAACACCATAGGATATTTTGAAAAAGCTGAGAACAATGAAACAAAAAGATCTCATGGTTGAGGATTATTCACAAATGTTTAAAAACCTCAAAAAAAGCTAACAACAAATCAAAGACCTACCCAGGAGCAACTGGGAGACTATTTCTATAAAGGATTAAACAAGGAGCTGAGAACTGTAGTACCAGGGACCAGCTTGGAGGAGCAAATGATTTTAACAATATGGTGGAAGCTACCCAGAGAGCAGAGAGAAGACTTGGTATAGCATCAAAATCCAAGAAGAAAGAAAAGAAATGCCATTCAGATTTAGAAACAGACTCAGAGACAGACATAGATAGTGAAGCAGAGGAAGATACTAACGATGAGGAAGGCAGCTCATCAGAATATGATGAGGATGATGAGGAATACTCAAAGAAAAAGAAGAAAGACAAAAAGAAAAAGCTGAAAGAAAAATGCATAGCAGAAAAAATCTCTTAGTTGGAGAAGATGATTAAAGACCAGCTACAAAGCTTAAAGCCACCCCCACAACAACAAAAGGTTCCATGTGAATTCTGCAAAAAAGACAAGCATGACAAAGGAAGATGCAGGTACAACCCCAATTACAGAGGCAGAGTACCACCTTACATTAAGAAACAATAGAATCAAGCACTAGCGATACCTGCTAATCAAATAGCAGTGGCAAGACCACCACAACAAAGATATCAAAATGCAGCTCCAAGAAGGCCCAACCAACAACCATGGGGGAACTAGCAGTAAAGACAAATGCAAGACCAAGCTTCCACCTCCTGTGGTATGGATGGTAGGCAAGGTCCACAATGTGAGCTTTGGTGTAAGCATAGGGAAGAAAGAGGTATACCCATTATTCAATATGATGAAAGAAACAATCAAAATCATTAGCAACAAACTTCTCCAAGAGTACATATGGTCTATCTAGAGTCCATCCATAAGGAGTACAACTACAACAATCAACGTAATCAAAGAAATGTTCAGGCTTTGGCAGTTACGAATCAAAGAATACAAAGCCATTACTAGGGCTAGGAGATGCCCCAAGGGAATCAGCCAGGCCAATGAATTGGCCAAATCAAACTGAGACAAGGAACAAAGCATTACAACAACTACTACAGAACAATGCCTCACAAGATGTCAGAAAAGAAAAATGGAATAACAAAGACAAAGGAATAATGTAGTACCAATAGATCCGACTACAGTCCAATGACACTCCACCTGCATAACAACAACAACGCAAAATTCATGCTATAAATTTACATTGCAGTAGCAATCCATTAGGGCAATTTCTTGAGAAGAGTCAACGTCCACAAAACACTTAAGTCAAAACGCCACTCCAAAACATAAAACAAACTTTTTGGTTGGAACAACACCGGAGTTCCTAGAATTAAAGAATACAACTGAATAGATAGAACCACAGACTATGATCTAGGCCAAAACAACTCAAAGAAGTGAGGCTACTATGGCAAGAGCCCAAGAGATGCAGCAAGATACTAGCATGCAAAATGAGGCTAACATGCTCTTTTTCAAAGAGTTAATGGACTCCAAGGTACAAATTACTCTTGATCAATTATTGGACTTGGTTCCAGCTTTCAAACATCAAATTTGCAAGAGATTCATCTAGAAGAGTCACATCCATCACAAGCTCAACAACCACATAATGATGAAGAGGAAATTCCCGATATTTACTCATCAATAATTGAAGATGTGGACTCTCAAGTACCACTCATTGATGTAGACTACAAAAGGTAGAGAATCCCAGAAGTATTGGTTGATGGAGGCTCAGGTGTCAATATCCTCTCAAAAGAGTTATTCAAAAAAATTTGCTACAGAATTGGTTCCAGCACCATTCCAAGCAGGGATGGCTAACCAAAGGAGAATTCAACCTCTTGGAATATTAAGAGGGCAAGAGATTACAATCATGGGACTCACATTCACAGTCACATTTGTAGTACTCCAAATGGAGGAAAAGGATTCTGCTTACTCAATGCTATTGGGTAGGCCATGGTTAAGAGCTGCCAAGGTCAAGCAAGACTGGGGCTCAGAGAGAATCACTATCAGGAAAGGGAAAAAGAAAGTCAAGATCAACTTATCCTCAAGAAGATGTTTTCCAAGAGAAACACAACCACTACAAGTAGAGGGAATCAATATGATTCTAGATTTTGATGAAGATGCAGAAGAAATTTTCCTCAAAAGAAACCCCACTGTATATCCTATTTTTGAGATTAATGTTATTGAGATTATTGATCAATATAAAGGTCCAAATCAGTAGATACCACATTCCGACATAGATCCGACTGTGGTAGAATAGAACAAAGTCAGAAACCAATCAGATCAGGTAGGTTTTCAGAGAAAAAAATACAACAGAGACCATTGATGCAAAAAATAATAATACATCAGAGGATATCACTTCTAAGTCACCAAAAAAAGCAATCATGGAGGTAGAATTACAATTTGAAGAACATATGCAAAAGCTACCAGGGTCTAGCAGGATGACTTGGAGGAAATGAACTTGGGAAATAGTGACAACCCACAACCAGTTATGGTAAGTACACATCTCTCTCCACCTTTTAAAATGGCACTCAAAGAATTATTGATGCAGTATAAAGATATTTTTCCATGGCACTGCACTGATATGAAAGGAGTAGACTACCAACATAGAATCAATTTGAAGACTGATGTAGTACCAATCATACAAAGCAGATATAGAATGAATCCAAATTATGCCAAGCTAGTCAAAGAGGAGATTGACAGGTTATTAAGAGTTGGTTTCCTATATCCCCTGACACATGTCACATGGTTATCTCCTATTGTCATTGTTCCAAACAAAAATGGAAAACTGAGAATCTATGTAGACTATAGAAAGTTAAATGAAGCCACTATCACTGATCCATTCCCACTACCATTTTGTGATTCATTACTTAATTCTGTAGTTGGACATGAAATTTATAGTTTTTTGGATGGTTTCAGTGGGTACAACCAAATCAGGATGGCTCCAAAAGACAGAGATAAAACTACTTTTGTCACAGAATGGGGTGTGTTTGCATCAAATGTGATGACTTTTGGACTGAAGAATGCCCCACCTACTTTCCAAAAATATATACAAGCGGTATTTGCAGAGTACCTCACATCCTTCATGAAGGTATTTTTGCATGATTTCTTAGTTTTTGGAAAAACGGTGGAACACTTGAATCAATTAGCATTATGCTTTGCTAGAGGTAGATTTGCTGGTCTCAGTTTAAATCCAGCAAAGTGTGCTTTTGCTGTTAGTAGAGGAATTCTACTAGGACATATCATCTCCCAACAAGGAATGGAGATTGATCCTAACAAGGTTTTAGCAATTCAGAATGCAAAGGACCCAAAAAACATCAAACAATTTCAAATATTTCTAGCCAAATCAAATGGCATTGCAAATTTCTAAGATATCTTGCAGATATTTGTTATCCTCTCACAAAGCTGACTAGAGATACAGAACCATTCATCTAGGGAAGCCCTCAAGAACATGCATTCAGCATTTTGAAAAAGATGCTCATAGTGGCACATATCCTACAACCCCTTGATTGGTCTCTTTCTTTTGAAGTATTTGTGGATGCTTCAGATTCAGTAGTTGGTGTAGTACTAATGCAACAGAAAACACCAAAATGGTTCAGACTTGTGTACCATGCAAGCAACATCTTAACCAAACATGAAAGAAACTATGCAGTTATAGGAAAAGAGGCACTTGGTATGATTTATGCATTGCATAAGTTTAGACATTATTTACTGGCTAATAAGGTAAATTTTCATGTTGACCACTAGGCTTTGACTTATTTGGTCAATAAACAGCAACTAACAGGAAGGCTTGCAAGATGGATGCTTTTATTACAAGAGTTTGATTACACTACTATGGTGCATAGACTAGGAAAACAACATGCCATAGCTAATTATTTGAGCAGACTCCAGTCAGGAGAAGCTCCGACTAGCATCCCAGATAGACTCATTGATGTAGGTATATTTATGGTAAGGATGGAAGAACCACCAAACTTGTATGACAAGATGTTATTTTTCCTTACTAATGGACTAATTCCAACAACATTGGATAGGGATTAAAAAAAAAGTTAGTATTGCAAAGCAAACCTTTCCTTATCATTGCTGGAGTGTTGTACAGAAGAGGTATTGACTAGGTCATCAGAAGGTGTGTTCAAGACCATGAGCAAAAAGCTGTGTTAGCAGAGGCACATGGAGGGCCAGCAAGAGGCCACTTCTCAAGTGATATCACAGGCAAGAAAATCTTGCAAGCTAGATTATGGTGGCCCACAGTATTAAAATATCCCACAATTATGCCAAATCATGCTTGTCATGTCAAAGGGATGACAGACCAATGGATAGTGATAGAATGCCACATCAGCCCATTCTTCCATTGGGACCTTTTCAAAAGTGGGGATTGGGCTTTATTGGACCAATCAAACCTGCAACCAAATTCTCAGGTAATCAATATATTCTTGGTGCTACTGATTATTGCACTAAATGGGTTGAGGTTGTAGCATTGAAGACATGCAAAGCTAGAACAGTTGCACATTTTTTGTATCACAATATTGTAACCAGATTTGGTGTTCCTGTTGAGGTTGTATCTGATAGAGGAATCCATTTCATTAACAAAACCATAAGAAAAATGACCAAGATGCACATGATGCTACACAAAAAATCCATAGCATATTACCCACAAGCCAATGTACTCGATGAAAGCACCAACAAGCTCATGAAAAAGGTTTATAGAAGAACAACTGTTGATCACCCAGAGGATTGGGATCAGCATTTAGACTTAGTGCTTTGGGCACTTAGGACAGCACACAAGGTGGCCACAGGATTGACACCTTTTAGGCTAGTGTATGGTTGTGAAGCAGTGGTACCCATGGAGTTTGTTGTAGGCAGTCTGAAAGTAGCAATTGACAACAAACTTTCACCAGAAGACTCCATCAATGCTAGGTTGGAGCAACTTTTACAATTGGATGAAGATAGATTGGCTAGCTCCCATATAGCTGACATTATCCAAAAAGGAAGGGCATAGCCTGGATCAATAGAAATATTAAATTCAAGCTTTTCAAAAAAGGAGACAGTGTGTTGATGTTCAACACTAAACTGGGCAAAATGCCAGGTAAATTCAAATCAAGGTCATTCAAGGTGATTGATACATATGAGCAAGGGACATTTCTATTGGCAGACTTACATGGCAACTCCTTTGAAAAACCAGTCAATGGTTTTCGACTTAAGCCTTACATTGGCCCTGATCCCACATAGGCAAAGATCAACAAAATCTCACTGCAGAACCCTTTTGAGGTACACAGTTATATAGCCTCTATTTCAATCTATCTGCTCACTAATGAGCTATCATGCAGCTTTTCAAAGAAGCCTTCAAAGACAAATTTAGAAGAATTTTCTGATAGCTCTGAGCAACATCATAGCAGGAAATCACATGAACAGCGACTACAATTACTGTCCGACCCGATTGTCCGACCCGATTCCGCTAACAATGCAGCAAAGATGTTGTCGCACTTCCAATATGGTTCAGGTATACTCAAATTACCCTAAAATAAACAAAAGTGATTTTGTAGTGAGAAGATGTAACAACAAGATGAAGATGCAACAAGCTCCACTCCAACAATGTTTTGACGTGTTTCAGATTGAAGTCAAACCAATTGAGAACTTTACCACGATCCGACAGGGACCAAACTATGCCCATCTGACTCCGATCCATTGCCCATGCACTGTGCATGTCTTTGCCTATTTTTTGGAGTCCGATCGATGCCTTGTTTGTGTGTTCAATCCTGCATCCGATCTGCCCACTCCAGTAGTCTGTGACTTCCATTCGACTCTCGTGTCTGCCCACTGTTGTCTGACCCTATAGTTTGACTCCGATTCTCCACATGCATCGCAACAATATCCAACTATGCTCTACCTATCCAACCTCACTCTGCCCTTGGTCCACTGACTCACAGAACACACTGCACTAGCCATACCAACCCATTAGCACTTGTATGTACACAACATCAACGGTACAAAATTTGATAAGGTCACTCACACAAACGATGCACTCACCAAGAGAAAAAGCATCATCGTCGACGCACGCCTTATCGACCCCATGGTGCAAACTCACATAAGAAAGGAGGGATGGGAGGTGGATTATACACACACCCAATCGCCGCTTCATACTACCAGTCTGACACATGTGAGACTACCAGCGAATCTCCAAACAAGCCCAATGAATGATGGCTTCTGCTCTCAAGCTTCCCTTCAAATGGCTCCAAAACATATTTTGCACCTTATAATTCCCTTTCCTTTCGAAACACATGATTCATCCCTTGAGCTCCTTCACAGAGCTACTTTGCTAGACGATGAGATGGGTCGAAGTAAAAAGTCCCTAACTCTGTCAAGAAAGAGCCCCTAAACAAGCCCAAATGGGGAGAAGGCGATTGTCATCGCACAAAGTGAGGAGACAAAGTCTGATGTGAGGAACCCCCCTAGCCACCGCTCAAGAAGTAGATTGTGATGGCCAGTTTCTCCAGCTTCAAAGTCTCTCTGGACCTCAGCAAAAACTAGAAATGGTTAAAGAAGATTGGCTTGCTTCAGTACGCAACTATGGACATTTTGGAAGGTATGTTGAGCAACAATCTCATGGTGAAACTAGAGATTATCTCCAAAGTTTTTCAATTGCCTTTGATTAGAGAGGAAGTTGCATGCAAGAAAGATGTCGGTAATGAGATGCACAAGGAATTCAGACCACCTGAAATGCAAAATAATTATTTCTTTGTGAGTAATGTGCAAGACATAGGATGTTGCCAACAACTCGTATGGTATTTAAAGAAAATGTAGCTTTTGGTGAAGCCCAACACAATGAGTTGAGATTCATATACAGTACTCTGTGCAGTAGAGAAGGGCACACAAATCAGCTGGGCTCACCTATTGCACACACGTCTCATGGGGGAGATAGAAAAGAAAAATTTTACTACTCTAATGCACATTCGAAGATTGCACCGTTCATCACAACATTGTTCAAATTTGCAGCACAAAATAAGGAAGAAGTGCCAAATGCCATTATACAATAGAGAGAAGATCGAAAAAAGAACATGCATGATAAAACAGAGCAAGGTAGCAAAGAATCTGACAAATTAAAGGATGCAATTGTGCAAGATTTGCAAGTGGCTTGGTATTCTCAGGATGAGGCAACACAAGCAGTATATCATAAGTCCTTTTGGCAGATACACTCTAGGACACACCACTGGAAAAGGAGGAGATGCCCCCTTAGTAAACAGAGCATAAATCCACAAAAAAAATCAAGCTCAATCAATGAGCTAAAGAACAAATGTCGAAGGAAACATGGCTGAAGCCCGAGAATGACATGACTCATTTGTTCCTCAACTCACCTCCCAAGTCCCAATTTGAGAATTTGTCTCCAATTTGCAAGCTTGACTTGCTAGAAACTCCTGTAAAGCATGCAAGTTGGCAATGGACTGCTCGTACTCCAACATTATGTTGAACAACAATAGAAAGAAAAAGCTACACTATAGCAACAAGTCCAACAGCTCCAGAAAGAAAATGAGGCAACACAGGAATTCATGATCAAGCATTTGGACATGCAGCAACAGCTGGCCAATGCACATGCCAAAATTGTAGAACTTCAGGAAGATTATGCATGGTCTATAGAGTAATAGAGTAAACATATTGCAAAGCTGACAACACAGGTCAAGGTACAATAGGATTGCATGCTGACTGTGACAGCATGGCTCTAAGAGATGAAAGATGAATTCTTTGTTCAACTCGACTGTATGGGTGCAAATCAAAATGACCTTCAAATTAAAAATCTTTTGTTACAGCAATAGCTTCATGCACTCCAACATGTGAATTTTATGAGTTGAAAAATCAGTTGGACCTTCAAACATCCCAAGAGATGTGGAATACCTTGAAGGGTAGACTGTTTACTATAGCGAAACGACCAAATGATGTCTTTGCATCGGCTGCATATGCCTATGAGGCCATAGCCTATGAGCTGGAGACTTTAAGGGAAAAATCAAAAGATGCCCAGAAAAAGTAGATGCCATTGGAGGACCCTCTCACAATCTGTGACATAGAGAAAGCAGGAACTTTTGCAAATTTCAATGAACCTGCAGACTTCATGACATACATTACTAAGCTTACAGTAGAACATCGCCAGGAAGATGCCAGCACAGAAGTCAGAACTACCCCCAGCCACTCCAGGTGTGCCAGCCCCAACAGAACCAATGAATAGCCAAAAGCAGCAGAAGCACCACTAAAGACTCAGGAAAAGCAAGAAGAAACTGATACTGTGAATTTAGGTGTCACTCGAGAAATACTAATGGACCTCAATGCTTCACATACCTTCAAGGTGCACTTGAAGGAGTATTTTTAGTAAAGAAGGATTTGTGTCCTCGACTTTTTGAGAAAACGCCTCTCCACCAGAAGTGCCAAGTGTTGAAGGCAGAGCCTCCACCCATGTGGACACTAACCATGGGATAGGTTAAATACACCTTTGGTAAGAGGGAGTTATTAGAACAAGGTAGTGGGATCATTTTATAAATGTAGGGATAGTTGTAACTATCCCTAACAACACTCCTTAGTGGCCTAATCCAACATATAATGTTTTCAACTAGGATTTTTACATTTTGAAACTTAATGTTGCGCCTTACAACAGTCGGGACTCTGATCTTGGATGGCTATAAAATCTTGTATCGGCTCCTGCTGAGAGTTTGAGTTATTAAGTTGATGTATTCTTTGCCAGAACATAATATACAAGAAGCATACTACCTTTTGTAAGATTTCCTCTCTATCCTTTGTATATCTCGTGATAGTCTTTTATAGTCTGCTTGCTTTCCGATTATACTCTGGATGCTGGCACCTTGTTGTCAGGAGTGGAGATGTGTTTGTTTTTTTCACTTATCTAAAGACACTCTGAACAAGTGGCAATGCTGTGGCAAAATGCTGCATGATAACTATAAGAACCAGTGCGGTGGTCAAACCTTGAAGCAAAAGGTTCAAAGAACCAGTGCGGTGGTGGATCCAAGCATAGGCCAAGCATAACTTATGCTTCAAGGTTGGCTTGGAGCAGCCACCGTGCTTGTTCTTGGAGTGGCGATTCTACGGCAAAAGACTACTCGATGATAGGTGGTCAGGCCAAAGACTGCTACGCCCATGCACTGTGCCACTGTACAATGTAGTTCAGCTACACTATGTGAAGCAAGGTAGAGTTACTGTGTGTCGATCTTTGCAGTGTACAAAATGACAGATTGCATCTCATTATTATTCCAATGCAGCATCATGACGCTGTAAAAAATTTTGATGAGGACAGGTTCCCCCATAAATTCAAAATCCTACCCGTCACGCCGTAGCCCCAAAATGGCCCCAAAAATAGTTTTGCGATTGGCTACACCCGATCATGCATTGACCAATACAAATTTATTCTTTTCACTTTTTTAGATATTATAGTCACTTTCTTTCCTTCCCTTCCATTTCTAAGAGGTATGTATGTTCTTTATGTTTGATTGCAAGTTAATAAACCACCATGGTCATGTTGAGATCTCGAGCTCCACTCGTGATATGCCAGGGTGACTGTTGTGCATTTATGTAACTGACTTGCTAGTTGTAGATGTGGTTGGTACACCGCCCATGAATAATAGCTAGATGACAGCTATCTTTATGTACTCTAGTTACTGGCTCGGTTAGTATGCCACCTAGGTTAGCTGAGTCTGGTTTGAGACCCACATATAGGGTTCATCTATTCCTTTTGTAAGAAGAAAGAGTTCTTTTGGCTTTCACAACTAAGAAGAGGAAAACTATTTTCAGCCTCCACCTTTGTGTATATTCCCCCATTGTGTATGTGAGAAAGCTATAAGTGAGACTCCTTACTTCTCTTCCACTCTCTTTACATGGTATCAGAGCTCGGTTCATGGTAAGGAGCTCAAGAAAGCAAACCAAGTTCGCGGTGTCTTGGTAAGAGGATTAGTGTTGCTGTCCTTTTTCAAGTTTGGGAGCAAATCTCTATAGGTAGCACAACCGAAAAGTGCAAGAGTGCACTGTCTCAGATTGGGACGCCCTTCGTGGTGCGGCAAGAGGGCAGTATATGCTGCGGGCAAGGGCAAAGCCCTATGTGACATTATTCTTTTGATTCGAGGATGATTCGGGGCCTGTTTTGGTGGCAGAAGTTTTTCGCATGCACTCAGGAAAGTGCTCTGTTTTTGCTATGCAACCACTATTCTACAGGTCGGTGAAAAGTTGCCATAGAAATTGCATCATATGCCTGTGCGTAGAGATATTGGGAGTGACAGAATCATTCTTATTGCCTATTGATGCATAATCATCACTAGGAAGTGACTGTGTGGTCAAATACCACTTTCATCAATTTTGCAGAATTGCCCTTGTGAGGCAGAAGTTGAGTTTTTTGCAGTGATAGAATATTTTGCAGTGTTCTGTAATGGCGTCGGATGCTCTTTCACAGATTGTTAATGAAAAGCTTGACAAGAACAACTTCCCAGCATGGAAGTTTAGAATGACGAATTTCCTTAAGGAAAAAGGCTATTGGGAGTTCATTACTAGAGCTGAAGAAGAACCAGTTATTCCTAATGTTCCCAATCAATAGGAGTTGCAGGCATTTAAAGGCTAGCATGAGAGGGCCAGAAACATTATGTACTGGCTGTCTATTAGTATTTCAGATTCTATGATTGTGCATATTCAGGATGTAAGCATGCCGAAGGAGGCATGTGATACTTTGACAAAAATGTAAAGAACAAATATGCAAGCCAGGAAAATACAGCTCAAGCAGGAGTTATATAATGTGCAAAGAGAAAATATGTGCATCAATGACTACCACATGAAGGTGAAGAAGATTGCAGATGCACTTGCTTCCATTGGCTCGCCACTGGAAGATGATGATTTAGTTTCTATGACCTTGAATGGTCTAGGGAAGGATTATGCACAATTCCGGACATCCATTGCCGTCCAAAAGAATTTTCCTGATTTTGAGGAGTTGATTGCTCTTCTAATTTTTGAAGAGCAGAGAAGTGGTGGTGCATCTTCTTCAGGAGGAACTTTAAAAGCAAGTGTCTTCTACTCAAATGTTGGAAGAGGTACATGAAGAGGTAGAGCAGGAGGCCATGACAAAAATCAGAATATGCAGCAAATTCAAGAAAACCAGTCCTATGGAGGAGGACGTGGTAACTTTAGAGGCAGGGGGAGCCAAAGAGGTCGTGGTGGATGGCAGAGAGGCCAAACTGCAAAGAGCAATGTTGAATGCTACTACTATGGTAAAATGGGTCATATGGCTAAAGATTGCTATAAAAAGCAGAATGGTATCATGAATGGAAAATTGCAGCAAGGCAATTATGCATTCTCTAATAGACATGGTGATGACAGAAATGAGCATTTGTTTATGGTGTAGCACATGACCAATTCTATGACAAGTGCAGAAGAAAGCAATGATGTGTGGTATGTTGACTCAAGTGCGTCAAACCACATGAGAGGTCATGCAGAATGGATGCAGGATGCAAGGAAAATGGAAAGACCAAGATTTGTGGAGACTGGTGATGATATTGCACATCCTATTGTGCAGATTGATAAAATTCCTTTGTCTATACAGGATGGGAAAAAAAAATACATGTCTGATGTATTTCATGTCCCGAATATCACCAAGAACTTGGTTTCTATTGGTCAAATGGTTGAGCAGGGTTTGCAGGTCAGATTTAATCCTCATGGATGCTTTGTTGAGGATATGAAAAATAAAGGTCGCTTATTAGCAAAGGGGAAGAAGAAGGGTAGGATGTTTACATTAGATGCGGACATGCCTGAATTGAGTGCAGCAATGTTTGCAGATGGGACCGGTGTAGTTGGAGATATTGATATCTGGCATAAATGCATTGATCATGTTAATGTACAATGACTTAAATTAATGCAGGCCCGAAATATTGTTGCAGAATTGCCTAAGTTCAAGGTTGCAAAAATGCATAAGGTATGTGAAGCCTATCAATTTGGAAAACAGGCAAGGAAACCATTTCCTAGACATGTTCAAGAGAGTAAGAGGCCATTGGAATTAATCCACTCTGATGTGTGGACTACTAAAGCTGCATCTATTGGAGGCTGTCATTATTTTGTCACTTTTATTGATGACTATAGTAGAAAAGTTTGGGTGTATTTTATGAAAAAGAAAAGTGAAGTGTTTGGGCATTTCAAAGCTATGGTTGAAGAGGAAATAGGCTTGTAAATAAAATGCCTAAGGTCAGATGGAGGGGGAGAGTACCTCTCAAATGAGTTTGCAAGGTTCCTACAGGAGCATGGCATAAAGTAGCAATATTCATGCAGTCATACCCCACAACAAAATGGACTTGCAGAAAGGAAAAACAGGCATATTGGAGAGGTATCTCATGCCAAGCTCAATGAAAAAGACATGCCAGATTATTATTGGGCTGAAACAATTGCTACAGCAGTCTACATAATGAACAGGACTCTGACTGCAGCAATACATGGCATGATGCCAGAGGAGAGGTATACTGGTAGGAAACCAGATATTTCTCATTTGAAAGTTTTTGGTTGCATTGCCTATGTTCATGTGCCAGATGAGTTGAGATCCAAGTTGGATCCAAAAGCTGAGAAGTGCATCTTTCTTGGTTGTTCTCTGTAGCAAAAAGGGTATAGATGCTATAACCCTTCTACTCGTAAGTCTATAGTAAGCAGAGATGTTGTTTTTTATGAGATGAGCAACTGGTATACACCAGTAAATGTGATTGATGATGTAGATGCACAAAATTGTAATGCTACATAGAATTCACAGCAGCAATCACAAAATATTAGTGGACCTATAGTTTCCTCTTGCAGTGGTTGACATACTTCACCATGGACAGGCAGATTGAGATCAGAAGAATCTCCTCAAAGCAATGCAGATAGCGGGATGCAAGTATCACGAAAAGGAAAAGAGAAAGTAGATCAGCCCATGGTTGATGCGAATGGAGGTCACTCTTATGTGGATGGTGAATCCAGTGGCTCAAAACAGAGCCTTGATGATGAGTTGGGTATTCCTTTTGTTGCTATACCTGGAGTAAGGAAGACAAGGGATGTTTTGAGAGCACCTAGTAGTGAGCCTATTTTGGGCAGGTCTATCAGAGTTAAGTATCCTGTGGATAGGCTAAAATATGATGGATTTACAGCCATTCACTATGCCTATATGGTCAAAGTGATACAAGAACTAGAACCCACTTCTTTTGAGCAAGCCATGGGAAAAGAAAAATGGGAGAAAGCCATGGATGAAGAAATGGATGCCTTGGAAGCAAATGGTACATGGGAATTGGTGCCTTTGCCTAAAGACAAGAATGCAATTGGCTGCAAGTGGGTTTATAAGGTGAAGCACAATGCAGAGGGTTCTGTGAACAGATACAAGGCAAGATTAGTTGTCAAGGGGTATGCACAGACATATGGCATTGATTATGAAGAAACATTCATTCCACTTGCAACGATGGCAACGGTAAAAGCAGTCATTGCTATGGCTGCATCAAAGGGATGGTCTTTACATCAGATGGATGTAAAGAATGCTTTCTTGCATGGTGATTTGCAAGAAGATGTCTATATGGAGCAGCCACCAAGTTATGTTCATGCTGTTCACATCCTAAGTTTGTTTGCAGGTTGAAGAAAGCCTTGTATGGCTTGAAGCAAGCACCTAGAGCATGGTCTGACAAGATAGGATAGTATCTTGTCACTATTGGCTTTCATATTTCCAAGGCAAATTTCTCACTTTATGTGAGAAAAACAGAGAAAGGTATTATGCAGTTTGTCATTTATGTTGATGATTTGTTCATCACAGGTGATAGTGATGAAGATATCCTTCATGTGAAAATGCTATTGAAGCAGAAGTTTGAGATGAAGGATTTGGGAGAGCTAGGTTATTTCTTGGGCATTGAGGTGATCAGATCCACAAGTGCGATACGGCTCTTGTAGAGGCAGTATGGATTGGACATGCTATCCAAATATGGGATGACATAATGTAAGCCTATTTCAATTCCTTTGGAGCAAAGTGTGAAGTTGAGCACAGATGCAGGTGGAGCTTCTGGAAGACCCTACTATGTAAGATGCATACTAGGAAGTTTGATTTGTATGACTATTACCAGGCTAGATTTGAGCTATGCTATTGGGTTGGTAAGTTAGTTTATGCAGGCTCCAAGGAGACCGCATTTGGATGCGGTTAGATGCATACTGAGGTATGTGAAGTCCACATTATAGTATGGACTATTTTATGAGACTAGTGTTCAGATACAATTGGATGGATACACTGATGCTGATTGGGATGGTAGCATTTTTTATAGAAGATCTACCCGTGGATATGTGTTCTCTTTTGGGAGTGCTACAATCACTTGGAGTAGCAAGAAACGGCCTACAGTTGCCTTGTTGAGCATAGAGGCTAAGTACAGGGGTGCAGCAGTGGCTGCATGTGAGGTAGCTTGGTTGCATAAGCTACTTTATGATATGCATCAGCAGCTAGTTGTCATTTATTGTGACAACATGAGCAGTATACACTTGGCAAATAACCCAGTCCATCATGCTAGAACAAAGCACATTGAGGTGCATTATCACTATGTGTAGGAGAAGGTTCTAGTAGGTTTTATTGATCTAGTTTATGTCAGCACAGAGGATCAGGTAGCTAACATATTCATGAAGGCATTGGGCGCAGACAAGCTGCACAAGTTCAGAGACCTACTTGGTGTGTAGGAATTGGGATTGAGCTCGAGGGGGAGTGTTGACATATTGAGCTCCACTCGTGATATGCCAGGGTGAAACCAAATAATAGTGTGTAACTTGGGCTTTGTTGAAAGAAAGAAGATGCACCTCTGTGAGCTCCAAGAAATGGGTGGGATGTATTGCATACTTTTTTGGGCCAAGCCTATGCCTGCAAGCATCCTTCTGGTTTGGGGAAACCCTGGTGTTGTCTTTCCAAAACTGCACAACACATTAAACAACCTCACAACTTAAGGAATCATGCCTATGCTTTCGACCTCCATCTGCCCATTTGAAGGAAGCTTGTTTTATGTCCACGCGATGTTTCTTCAGATTCCATGCTTGAATTCCAAGGGCTTTAGCTACTTTGCTATCATAGTCTATATTTTTTAAATACTGAAGTGTTAGCAATCATGTGGAGAGATTGTCTCTTTGTAGCTAACTTATCAGCACTTTCTACTCTTTTCACAGGACTCAATGATGTCTTTAGATTATCCACTATTGCCATTGATATGGACTAGCTTTGAAAATTTATCTCATCGTTGATAACCTCTTGCATATCTAGATGTTTTATAACCTTAGACAAAATGTCAACCTTCGTTCTCAAGTCCAATTTCTTTGTGGTATGCTTGAAATGTCGCACAACTATTAATGTCAAGTGTCTCATGTTCCTTTCAAAGCAATGCTACAACAGTGCATTGAGCGAGTTCCCTCCATAGTGTGGAACTTCTAGTGTGGAGGTTTCCATCCTATGCACAATTGTATTTCAATCGTAAATCATAAATTAATGAATGACACAAGAAGACAATACATCAAAACATCCATGCTCAATCTTACTGTATGAGAAAGTCATCTTGAGAGAGAGAGAGAGAGAGAGAGAGAGAGAAAGAGAGAGAGATAGAGAGAGAAAGAGAGAGAGAGAGAGAGAGAGAGAGAGAGAGAGAGAGAGAGAGAGCTGTAGAATCACTCAAACATAACTGGTTTCTGTGCCAAAGAGAACATACGGTCCAAAGTGCAAGGGATTCCATGAGAGAGAAGGGGAGAGCCAATTTGCATAGAGAATGGAGAGAGTCGGGGGGAGAGAGAGAACAATGGACCTCTAGTGAAGATGAGCGGAGATAATTACAGGGACAAAGACAGGACTCCACGAGAGAGAAGAGAGTCGACTGTCGATGGTCTCAAACATGTGCGAGTGATTCCATGAGATAGAAGAGAGTCAATTGAGAGTAGATTGTAGATCGTGGATTCCTTGATATGCAAGGAAATCATTGAGAGTGGATTGCAGATTGCAGATCGTGGACTCCTCGATATGTGGAAATCTAATCCAACTATCAGCACCTTTTAGTACACAATTTAATACTATATCTATGCTAGAACCTTTGCCAAAAAGAGTACTTTTTTAGACACCGTAGCATGCTTTCACCCATTTTCCTTTTTATTTCCAACCATGTATATCCATGATATAAAAAAAATGTGATGATGGAGTTGGGAAAATGGATCATGTATGCCTACTCATCTAACTCTGAAGTGTGTAAGAACTTAAAATTTTCTACTTGCTACTCATTGGACTATGCAAAACTTAAATTAAAACAATTTAACCATGATGATGGTTCTACTGACAAAACCATCTCTATAGTTAAATTTATTTTTTGTTGAATCCAACCGTGGATATCCATAAAGGACCAAAAATATGATAATATAGTTTGGCAAAAGGAACATGGATGGTTCTATTGCTACACTCTCTTATGCCTTGCTTACAAACTACCTTCAATGAAGAACCTAGAAAGAGATAGGTAGTCACCAGTGTGTCCACCAGCTTTGAACTACATAAAAACATAAACTTTCCTTGTTGGACTTGGACTATGCAAAACTTAAATACAAAAATTTGACTGCGATGAGGGTTCCGCTAACGAAACCATTTGCATAGTCTTTAAAAAAAAGAATCTCACCATAGAGAACAAAAAAATGTAAATCTGAAGCAAATGAAAAGAAGATGAGAGGTAGAAAGAGAGGGGGATTCCACCTCGAAAGTGACCAGAGAAAGACTGGAGAATCGGCAATGTCCAAAAGACAAAAGGGATAGACAAGAGGGAGATAAAATGTATAATGAAGTAGGAGGAATAAAGAGGTAAGCCATGTCGCTAAAGGGGGAGAGAATCACCACACAGTGATGTGGTAGGAAAAGAGGCTACAATTAATGATTAAAGTAAAGAGGACTTTAAAGGGGTAGTCAAGGGAGGTCAGGGTCCTCAAGGATAAGTACCAAGACCATGTTGCACAAGGTAAAGGCTGTGAATCTACTAGATTTCCCATTATGAGGATTTAGTTTTTCACCAATGCGAGTGGCATTATTTTGGTGATGGTGAGATTATCTTGAAAATTGTTTTCCCAAGCTTGAGGTTTGCTCAGTTTTAAGGATCTCGATAATCTTGCCAATAATGATTGAGATCCTTGCACAATCAACAAGCAAGAAAAGACAAAAAAATGAGTCTAACAAGGTCATCATGCAAATGGACGAATGATGGTGGGCTGAAATGAGGGAGGGATTAAGGCAATGGGTTGTTTAGAGACTTAACACATTTATGTTATCATGAGGAAAATAGAAAGGGAATGTTAAGTGACAAGCGCAACTACATTGCCAAATTAAATGACCAAATCTTTAGACATCTTAGGCCATAGTTCACTAACGTGTTCCATACACATAATGAATAAACTAGAATAGCAATTAAGGGCTCCTCTAATTAACTAAAAGTTACATCCTCACTTGCATCAACCTTCAATTTCCATCAAGCATCTACCAAAGCATCTACCACCAATTTCCATCACATAAATGGCCTCCATGAAGAGATTTTCATTCACATCTTCCATGAATAAAAGTTTAGTGGAGTGCTTCTTCTCCATTTTTCAATACATTTTTGTTATCTTTGTATCTTCACATGGCAAACCTTGCAAATTCTTCTCTTCCATCAAGTGATGTGATAGTGAAAACTAAGAGGGGAGAGGATCTTGTTGCGCACTTGAAAGGTGGTATGACAATCCTTGAAGAGACTATCTTCTATAACCATTTGTAATTGAAACAAGGACAGTAATTTTGAAAGAAATAATTGACAAAACGGTGACGACTATTGTTCATTCTTGTGAAATAGGTAGATATCATAGGCAATTGGTGCTTTAGATCTCGGTAAGGTAACTTCCAAATTGGCTCTTGCAGATGGTGAGTTAATGACTCCTCATAAGGCTCGCTCAAAAGATTGTATGGTGCTCAAATCAAAAATTGAAGAGAACATGGAAGGAATGAAAAAATTATCTATTAAAGAGCTATCAACTAAATGCACACATGGTGAGATATTTCAAACTTACATAAGAGCTTGTAAGGTCAAGGTGCTCCCTCCAAGATTTGATAAAGATGTTGTTTTTGAGCTTCCTCTTATCCATACTGGGAGTATGATGAGAGGCATGGAACTGTCAAGAGATCAACACTTCTAGAAAGCATATCTTAAAAAATCATAATACCTTCCTAGGTATTGTTAGAAGATCCATATGTGTTGGTCACTTGATATGTAAAAATGATGCATGTGCATTGTCTTTTGTGTGGTTTTAGCCGGAAAAGTTTTCGAGACCAGAGGCTAGAGGCTAAGTATGGCGACGCTCAAAGGCCATAGAGAAAAGGAGATCATGAGGGCGAAGGGAGGTCATAGGGGTGAAAAAGGAATTAGAAGTGGAGGGAAGGAAAAGGGAGACTATGACACAAGGGGAAAGGGAGAGGGGGAAGAGAAGCATGTACATGATAGGAGGAGGAATGTTGAGATGTAGACATCAAGGGAAGAGAACCATACTTTATTTGAAAGAAGGGATGAGAGGGAAATATCAAAATACTAGCTAGGTGGCTTTGCCAGAATGAGCGTGTCTCATCAAGGAATAGCCCCTTCCTTTTATAGCCAAAAGAGGGGGTCTCTCCACATTAATGTATCCTCCCACATGCATGGTGTGTGTGGAAAAGTCTCCCATGTGGGCTAGGTGGTTACGCACTCTCAATTGTGTGCGACAACCCCTTTGCCTCAATTTTCCACATAAATCAAGCCCCATATCTCAAGTCTATGATACTCCCTTGGTCTCTTTTCAATTTTATAATATGTTCAAACCTCTAGGAGGACAAGTGGAGGGTTGGCACAAGGAATCTTGCCACCTCATCCTACTTTCCCCATTATTTAACTAGCTCTCTTGGTCCTTCTATACCTCCCCCACATGGGCCTATCTCATATGGAGGGTATAACTCAATATAATATCCATCTCCACCTATTTTATATTGCTTCTCCCATGGACTTTGAGCCATATCTCACTAAATGTAGCCTAGGTGGAGGGGTGGCACATGGAGGAGCCATGCCACCTTGCATTTTATAATATTACTATTATGGATTATGTACAACACACCTTATGGGTCCTCTTACATGGAAGGGTGGCACATGGTCATGCCCTGCCACCTCAACCTTGGGCCCTATGCACACCATATTTTATTATACTATTGCCACACATATATAAACACACATACATATTAATGCCTTTTTCCTTAGACAATTTTATCCATAACAGTTCCCCCCCCCAGGCAGGGAATGCACAGCATTTCCATGCCTGGGACCATCACACACAAAGAAAGGCTTGAGGTAATGCTTGTTGATCACCTTCTTGCCATATGGTTCATGCAGCTCCTGAACTTGTACAGACCCATTGCTACGTTCTTTGATGACTTTGTATGGACCAGCCCACAGTGGCAGAAACTTCTTATCCATCTGGTGGTCCAATCTATTATCAAAGCATAGCACAACATCCCCCTCAGCAAAGTGTCTTTCCCATCCCTTGCGAATCTTAGCATCCAATCGGGGCTTTTGTCGATTCTTTTGGATCTCTGTTTGATGTAGTGCAAGGCGTCGGGTCTCATCTAACTTCTCAAGTTGTACCAATCTGGCCTCTACATGTTCATCTTCTGTCATCCTCTGTTCCTACGCCAATCTCAAGGCCGGAATCTCTATCTCTAGTGGTAAAATTGCCTCAGTACCATACACCAACTCAAAAGGGGTGTGACCTGTAGATGTTTTATGAGTGATGTTGTAAGCCCACACGGCTTCAGTGACCTTCTGATCCCATTGGCTCCTATTCCCTGCGGCCATTTTTCCCATGGTTTTACAAATGAGGCCATTGGTCCGCTCTGTTTGACCCATGGATGCTAGATAATAGATGCTAGAAGTGTGATGATCAATGCCCATGCGATCCATGAGTAACTCCACTGCTTCATTTAAGAATGGACTCCCATGGTCAGACACTATCTCCATCGGTGTCCCAAACCTTGTGCAGATACGTTCAAATATGAAATTTGAAACTGCCTTGCCATTTGCAGCAGAGAGAGCGATAGCTTCAGCCCACTTAGTGACATACTGAGTGGCTACCAAAAGATACTTCTTTTTGCGGGCAGTCATGGGCAAGGGCCCGACAAAATCTATTCCCCACTTCTGAAACAGATGGATGGACATCACTGGGTGATGTTGCCCGGGACGCAAATCCTTCCTACCGAAGAACTGACATGGTTCACAGGTTTTGCAATACAAAGTGACATCCTTGAACAAGGTCGGCCAATAGTATCCAGCATGTAAAATCTTCTTAGCTGTATAGTCACTGGCATAGTGGCCTCCACAAAATCCATCATGATAATGCTTCAATACCTTAGGCACTTCATCTGCATCAATGGCCCGTCTGAGTACCCCATCCATGCCTTGACGGTACAACACCCCATCAAGGAGGGTGTAGCGTCTACTATCTCTGCGGATCTTCTTTCTCTCATAGCTTGTACTTTCTGAAGGAAAGGAGAAAGCGGTCAAAAACTTGTAGATACCACCATACCAAGGATCCCCAACTTCTATGGCTGCTACAAGGGTTACATCAAGGCACTCCTCTAAATCAATCAAAGCATTCTTCAAGTTGGAACAACCCCCTTTTACAATTTTGAAAGAAAAATCATATTCTTGTAGAACTGCCAACCATTTGGCCAACCGGCCCATGGGATTTGGTGATTGAAGAACCTGCTTTGCAAGACCAGTGCCAGTGAGTATAAAGAAGGACTTTCCAGCCACATAATGCTTAAATTTCTCAATGCAAAACACCAAAGACAATGCATGCTTGTCAACCTCTGAATAGCATCGCTCAGTGTCGAGCAATTGTCGAGAAGCAAATCGAACGGGGTACATGAACCGATCCTCCCCTTGGTGGAGAAGAATACCTGCCAGAGTGTGCCCACCAAACCCAGGATTGATATAGAAGGTCTTTGACCAGTCTGGATTGCGTAGAATGGGTTCTGAAGCTAGAGCATTCTTGATTTGTGCAAACCCATGATCACAATCCTCATCCCAAGAGAAATCAACTCCATCTTTTAATAGCATAGTCATGGGCCGTGTCAAAGCAGCATATTGATCAATGAAGCGGCGATAGTATCCTGCTAGATTGACAAATGAGCGTACCTGACGTTTGGTTGTAGGTGGGGAGAGCTTGAGGATGGCTTCTACCTTCTCGGGGTCAGGCTTGATGCCCTCGGATGAGACAACATGTCCCAATAACCTCCCTTGAGTGGCTCCAATGGTGCATTTCTCAGGGTTGAGACTGCCATTTGCATCATTGACCCTTTGGAAGGCCAATCTAGCCTTCATGATGTGCTCCTTACATGATGAGAATATATAGAAATCATCTAAAAACACCTCCAAGAAATCCCCCAAATAAGGAGCAAACACCATCTGCATAAATCTTTGAAAGGTGGCAGGAGCATTGGTGAGGCCAAATGGCATTACTTTGAATGCAAATGTCCCCCAGGGTGTGGCAAATGTGGTTTTAAGCACATCTTCCTCGGCAATTCTGATTTGATAAAACCCAGAGTAACCATCACAGAAAGTATACATCTCATGACCACTTACCTTCTCAAGAATGAGGTCTTGAAATGGTAGAGGATGATGATCCCTCTTGGTGGCAGCATTGAGCTTCTTATAGTCGATGCAGACCCGCCACTTGTTGTTTTTCTTTGGGATGACTACCACTGGTGAAACCCATTCAGTATTGTGAACCGGAACAATAAACCCAGCCTCTACAAGCTTCTGCAACTCTGAGCGCAAAGCGTCGGTCTACAGGGGCCCTAATCTTCGATACTTCTGAGCCACAGGCTTTGCATCAGGCTTCAGCTCTATCTTGTGCTCTATGGCAGTCACATGGCGAAGGTGGTGGTTGCTAGTTGCAAAGAGGTCAGGGAAATCTTTGAACATTTCAAGAAACTCATCTTTCTCACCTGGAGTGAGGTCTGGAGAAAGCATTGATTCGAGCTGTTGAGGACTAGCTGTTATCTTTTCTGCAAGTGGTAGGGTCGGAGACACCCCCATCATGTAAACTTCCTCCTCTGAGAATTCGTCCCCCCCGTCTGATTCTTCCATGGACTCAGACATTGAAGATGAGATAGTATCACTGTCATGCTCCTCTTCTTCTTCCGGTTCCATGGCACCAGGTTGCACAGGGATTTTCTCCTTGGAAGCACCAAAAGACATGTGTCCTGTCTTCCAATAGCTGACTACATCACTTTTTCTCAACCATGGTCTCTCGAGTATGGCTGGGTAACTTCTGCCTGTATCTTCAATGTCCACTACATAGAAATTGACAGTGGTGGTCAACCCGTTGACAGTGATGGGCAAATCCTCAATGACTCCCATGGTGGCGAGTCGTCGACCATCTGCTACCTTGATTCGAGTGGAGGAACGCCTTGTACATTTCAAATTCAATTTCTTCATGATGCGGGGCACCATGATATTACATGCAGCTCCCCCATCAACACACACATTTTTGACACAGCAATTATCTATGATGACATCTACTGTGTGTGGGTGCCGATCAATTTCTTCAGAGATAGAAGATACCTCTCGTACCTTTCCCTTTTTCTTGCTCTTCCTTGTTGAGAGACCTTGTTGCAGCTCACGTTTCACCTTAGGGCTTAATGCTATTAGTTGAGGGAGTGTGATGCTCAAAGACTGATGAGCAAGGTCTTGAATGACCGAATAGTCCTCTTGCCTTGAGCCGATGGGAAAATCCGAGGGTGACCACTGTTGGCTCTTTCCTACCACTTTTGTAGGAAGAGCTGGGTATTCTATGTTGCAGGGTTCCGAGGCTTTTTGTCACCTACAGATATATTGGAATTGTCGTTGTAGTATATATGTAGCTTAGGACCTCGAGTCGTGTTCCGGTGAGAGACGTAGGCTTAAGTGTGGTGAGTAAACATAATGCAAGCATGTGTAAAAGGCACGTAAACCATTGTTGTTGGGGTAATGAAGGCTTTCGCCTTCATTGGGGGTTGTAGGGTTTAGGAGGAGTTTAAGGGTTCAGAAGGAGGTTCCAGGGTTTAGAAAGAGTTCAGGGTTAGAAAGAGTTCCAGGGTTCAGAAGGAGGTTCCAAGGTTTAGAAGGAGTTCAGGGTTAGGAGGAGGATCCAAGGTTCAGAGTAAAGTACATGGTGGAGAACTCGTCTCCCTCGTAGATCATTGAGTTTAAGGGTTTAGGAAAGCATAGGAGTGGGAGAGGAAGAAGGTGTAAGAGCATGGGTGAAGTAAGAGAGAGAGAGGAGGAAGGAGGAGGAGGGAAGAGGAGGAGGGAGAGGGAGGAGAGAGGAGGAGGAGGAGGAGGGAGGAGGAGGAGGAGGAGGAGGAGGGAGGAGGAGGGAGGAGGAGGAGGGAGGAGGGAGGAGGAGAGGGAGAGGATGGGTTGCAGGGTTGGAGGAGAGGGGAGAAGGGTTGCAAGGTTAGGACATGCTTTTGGACGTGCAGTGCAAGGAAGCATGGACACTTGAGACAAATGCTTGGAATACCAATGTAGACTCAACACAATGCCCCAAGAGTGTGGGCTTCATTCCATTATGGGGTATTTATACAAGTTGGAGAGCTTCCCTCTCTGCATGTAACACAAAGTCGTATCACAAAGTTGTAACACAAAGTTGTGTCACAAAGTCGTAACACATTCTCTCTCTTCATGTAGAAGTTGTAACACAAAGTTGTTACACAAAGTTGTTACACAAAGTTGTAACACAAAGTTGTAACACAAAGTTGTGTCACAAAGTTGTATCACAAAGTCGTAACACATTCTCTCTCTTCATGTAGACAAACTCGTAACACAAAGTTGTTACATAAAGTCGTAACATAAAGTTGTGTCTAGAAGTTGTAACACAAAGTTGTAACACAAAGTTGTATCACAAAGTTGTATCACCTTCTCTTTCTTCATAAGTTCATGTTGGCACAGAGTCAACATACTCCCGGATCCATTTTATTACCCGTCCTCGGGTTATGGCTTATTTCTCGCTTATTTTGATTTCAGAGTTGGGATGCCATGTGCATAATTCAGTGCCTATTTAGCTTGTGGTATGCGAGTCGTTCCTGTTATAATGCTTTTGCACCACACAATTTGTAGTCAATAGTCGAGAAACTTATCTCCTCTTAAGGAGGGGTAGATGATTATGATTGCCAGAGGGGATCTCGTTGCTGAGGTTGCGGACGCTGCCATCGAATCTTCTTGGGAAGAGGTTTAGCGGGGGTCTCGTTGTGGAGGATTGGTATAAAAGGATGTTGGTCAAGAAGCTTATCTCCACATGAATGTCAGAGGGGATCTCGTTGCTGAGGTTGCGGAGCTGCCATCGAATCTTCTTGGAAAGAGGTTTGGCGGGGGTCTCGTTGTTGAGGCTGTCATTTCTTGCTATCTTGCATACATGTTGGATGCGATTGCACCCGTAGCATTGAGCTTGTAGATAATTAGTATGCAAGTTTGATATTTTTGCATATAGGAGACGGCTGTGATGTTTGGCGGGGGTCTCGTTGCGGAGGCTGCAGACTCTGTTGCCAATTCATCTTGAGTTTTGGCATAGCTTTGTGTACTGCGTGTGAATTCATTGCATGCTTTGAGAGTATGGAATGAAAGTGTGTGATACTATTTTTTATGCAATCTATTATGTGCCTATGCAAAATCATGTGAGTGCATGTGATGTGTCTAACTATATGCTTATTTGTGGGATTCGATAGGGAAACTAAGACTCAAACATCCCTAATGTGCAAAAAACGTGCATATGCAGTGAGTGTGCGTGTAACAATCTAGTGCAAACTATATGTGCAAAAACGTGCATATGCGAGTGAGTGCTTGTGATACAATCTAATCCTAACTAAGGAAGACTTGGTTTCCCAAATCTTCGTTTTTGTCGGGGATGGCTCGCGTGTTGATGTAGTAGCGCTTCAGTCGGCTCCCGTTTATTGTTGTGTTGAATTGCACTCCATCTAGTGTTTCAAGGAGCACAGCTCCAATGGGATTCATCTTTCGTACTCGGTAGGGTCCTTGACCTAGATATTTCAGTTTTCCCTTGTGTACTTTGGCATTGTATAACAGGACTAAGTCGCCTTCCTTGATGTCTTTAGCTTTCAGATTCCTGTCAAACCATGCCTTTCTTCGACGTTTTTCTATTGTCATGGCATGATAAGCGACTAGTCTTGTCTCTGTATGCTTTTCCAACTGACAGAGCCTTTCTTTCAAGGACTCAGGATCACCCATGCGTTCCTGTATTGCGATGCGCAGACTTGGTATTATAAATTCAAGTGGGACCACGGCTTCAAGGCCGTACACCAATTGAAAAGGTGTGTTCCCTGTACTGACCTTGAATGTGGTTCTGTATGCCCATAAGGCTGCATTCAGTTTCTCTGCCCAATCAGAACGCTGTGGTTCTACTACCTTGGTGAGGATATTGCATATGATTTTATTTGTGGATTCTACTAGTCCATTCCCTTGGGGGTAGTAGGGTGTGCTTTTTCTATGAATGACCATGAAGCCAGACAAGAGTTCTTGGATTACCTCATTGACAAAATGTGTGCCTCTATCCGACACAATTTCAAGGGGGCATCCGAATCGGGTGATCACATGTTCGTACAAGAATCTTGCTGTGCTTTTGGCATCTGCCTTTCTGACTGCTTTAGCTTCAGCCCATTTTGTAAAGTAATCAGTGGCCACAATGATGTAGCGTGCCTGTGTTCCTTTTGCTGCTGGATGTATGGGACCCACATAATCAATCCCCCATTTTTCAAATGGCTGTTGTGCAACAACTGGTGTTAGGGGATTGAAGTCTTTGTGTTGTGGTTTAATAGTTTGTTGGCATACATCACAGCCTTTTACATATTCATAGGCATCTGCCCACAGTGTTGGCCACCAGTAGCCTGCGAGGAGAACTTTTCTTGCTGTGGCTTCCCCTTGGAAGTGTCCTCCTGCAATGCCTTCATGAACTTCACTCAGGATTGGCAGGATCTCATGAGGCATTACACATCTTCTTAATATCTGGTCCTTGCCCATCTTGTATAGTTGTCCTGCAATGAGTTGATATGGTGCAGCCTTTAGAATCAATTTTCTGGCATCTACTGCTTTCATGTCAGGGGGTGGTCTTCCTGCCATCAAGTACCCAATGATATCTCCACACCATTCTGGAACAGCATCTATTTGAAATAGTGTGGCATCTGGTAAGTCATCTTCTACTCCAGTGGCTTCTTCTCCTGTCTTTACTCGAGACATGTGATCGGCAATGTAGTGTTGGGCACCTTTGCGGACCACAATTTTGAAGTTGAATTCTTGTAGCAAGAGGAGCCATCTGGTTATTCTTCCTGTGGTACACGGACGGTTCACAAGATAAAGCAATGCTTGATGGTCGGTGTAGAAGACAAAATCATTTGCAAGGAGATAGTGCCGAAATTTCTTTACACTGTACACCATTGCTAGGGCTTCTCTTTCTGTGGTTGTATAGTTGATCTCTGCATCATTGAGTTGTCGACTGGCGAAGTAGACTGGGTAGTCTTTCTTATGTTCACCAGGTTGACAAAGCACACTCCCAATTGCATACTTGGATCCATCAGTATGAACATGAAAATCAATATCCCAATTGGGAGATAGAAGGATGGGTGCTGTGATTAGGCGCCACTTTAAAAGCTCAAAGGCTTGGTCGCACTCTTCGGTCCATAAGAACTCCACTAATAATTTGTAAAGTGGTCTAGCTATCATGGCATACCGCAATATAAATCTTCTATAATAGCCGGCATGTCCCATAAAGACCTGTACACCTTTGGAATTTGTAGGAGGAGGCAATTCCATGATGATTTTGATTTTGTCCATGTCAGTTGCAATCCCATGTTGAGAGACGATGTGTCCTAAAACAACTCCGTGGGTGACCATGAACTGGCATTTTGTTGGATTTAGGGAGATGCCATACTCCCTGCATTTGATTAGTACTTCTTCCAGACATTTGAAGTGGTCCTGTTTGGTTGAATGGATGCACAAATCATCCAAGAACACCTGTAAAAACTTATTCAAGAATGACTTGAAAGCTGTGAACATGACTCGCTGGAATGTGGCCGAGGCATTACAAAGGCCGAATGGCATGACTCTATATGCAAAAATACCCCATTCTGTAGCAAATGCTGTTTTTGATTGGTCTTGAGGAGCAATTTGTACCTAGTTATAGCCACTGAAGCCATCCAAGAAGCTGTAGATTTCAGATCCTGCCACCTTTTCCAACACTGTTTCTGTTAAGGGTAGGGGGTAGTGATCCCTAATTGTGGCGGCATTCACATTTTTCAAGTTTACGCATATTCTGAGCTTCTTGTTGCGTTTAGGCACAATGACAATGGGTGAAACCCAATCAGTGTGCTCTATCTCGTAGATGAATCCGGCATCTAGGAGTTTTTCCAGCTCGTCATAAACCATGGTGCCATATTTAGGATTTGTGCGATAAGGTCCACATACCTTAGGGCGAGCACCTTCCCTTATAGGGATCGTGTGAACTGCCACTTCTGGTGAAATTCCTTTCATCTCTTTGTATGACCATGCTAGGCAGTCACGGTATTCCATTAGGAGTTCTTTGAGTTTGCTTTCATCTTCTTGACGGAGCTGTTTCCCAATGAAAACTAACTTTTCTTCCTCCCCTTCAAGGGCGAGGTTTATTGTGCGTGTTTTTGCCGGTCCCTCATAGATTGGAGTTTCTCCAATGCTATCGGTTTCTTGAACTTCAGATTCTCTGATTAGTCTTGGCATTGCTATTGGTGCACTGCCACTTGTATAATTCTTAAAGTATTCCGGCACTTCTCGAAGATCGGCCTCTGATGGGGTTGAACTAGCCTGAGATGTGTCATGAGTACTGGGTGGCATAGTTGCATTAAGTAATTTGTTAGGCTCTTCTTTCCTTTCTTTTTCTGAAGTCTCTGGATCAAGCTTCATCCGCACATGTGGCTTATATTTCCGAAACTTCTTACGTTGGGAACTGTGGGGTAACTTTTCCACTGGCAAGGTGTTTCCAAGTAAGGGTTCATGTGCTGCACATACTCCTTCCAGTCCTTCAGGGGACCATTCAAGAGGTGGTGGTTTTGACTTTGAGGGGACTGCCTTTGCAAGATACAATTCCACAATCCGTGTTTGGACTCGTTCGAATTCATTGAAGTGCTCGGCCTTGGCTCTTCTGCGATTTCCTCCTGCAGCTTTCTTGCGGGATCGTCTGCTGTTATGCAACTGTGGAGGTTCAACTTTTGGGAGCTCAACTGCCATTAGGGCATGCAGAATGGCTAGGTCATTATCAAAGATTTGATCTTCAATCTCAGCATTCGCAGCCCCTGTTTCAAGGTCCCAAGGAAAATCTGAGTCATCATTGGTATGGGTACCTTCTTCAGGTTCATTATCCCATTCGAGGTCAGCCATAAAGAAAGGCATCTCTAGATCGATTGGTTCTTCATGTGTCGGTGGAGGATCAACCTGTAGTGTGTTAACATCTATCTGTGAGAAGATGGGGTCTAATGAATGGCAGTTGTCAATGGTTGCCAATGTTTGTATCCAGTTATTGACATTGCTTTGTGAGTCACCTGCTATGGCATGCTGTTGCAAGGGATCTGATTTGCTCGAAATTGTCGTGGAAGATGTGTCATCCAATGCTCTAGGAACAATGGGTTTAATAGCTCCTGTCCCCACATTCACCCTGACTGCAGTGTCTCGATTCTGGATTGTCAATCTATCCGTTCCCCAGTCATGGAGGACTGATGCTTCCCGTAACCAAGGACGTCCCAGTAAGATTTGATAGGATTTTTTGGGGAGATCCAGGATTGTGAATTGAAGGGAAAAGCGGACTCCTGCGATCTTTGTGGACACGCCATTCACTACTCCCAAGGGTTTAGCCCGTGAATCATCGGCAAGGCGTATGTTGAAATTAGCCTTTTGCATTGGTGGGAGACCCCATTCTTCGTAAAGCTCCTTTGATAGGACATTGACACCTGCGCCACCATCCACTATGGCTTGGATTTCATTATATGCCTTGTGGATCAAAGGCACAGTGATGTTGCGTATGTCATCTTTCTCACCCATCCGCACAGGGATATCATCAATGTCGTTCATAGGTGGAGAGGGATTTGCGAGTTCAATCCATCCTTTGAAACTCTCCCAGAGATTGGGACAATTTCGTAAGAGGATTCCGATGGGAATGGACACAGGGCAACTCAGGATGCTAGAGAGTGCAGCTCCTTCAAGTTGACGGGGTGGTACATTCTGTTGTGGAGTCTGTTGTTGGAACAAAGGCTCGAGTACAGTATCAATACTTTGTTGGGCCAAGTCATGGAGTGGGTCTTGAGCTTGTTTCTGAGCCTCAAATTGAGCTTGTTCATTTTGAACCCATTGCTGAAGTACCTGAAAACGAGCCTTCTCCACCTCTGCATTCGGGAATGGAGCTTCTTGTATTCGAGGCTCGGGAGTGGATGTGGATGAGCTCGGCTGCTCATTGCTTGGCGGAGGTGGAGGCACTTGTGCTTTCTTTCTCAGAAGTCGCTTCGGTTGGATTGGAATGATAGGGTCCTTCGTGGCCTCTTTCTGTTGGCGTGTAATTACATTGATAGGTTGTGACCTTAGACTTGCCGGACCCAGACTTTGATGGTCCACCCCAATGATGCCGATGGGGACGTCAGGCTTAACCTCTGTTTGTTCTGGGACCTTATTTTTCATAGGACAATCCATACAGGCATGTCCTATGCCACAATCTCTGCAAAGTGGTTGGAAAGTAGCTGGGCTACCGCGATGAGGGCACTCTGCGATTCTATGATTTTCTCCACAACCGTAACACTTGATTGGTGCTCGAAATGTGTTGGGTCGCACTTGATTTGCATAGACTGGGATTAGACCCTCTGCACCTTCTACATAGTACACTGGGTACTCTGCTTCATACTCAAATAGCGAGTCTACTTCCTCGGCTTGTAATTGATGTATGGGAACTGCCGGAGGAGCTGGATTTGGTGCTCTTGGATACGGTCGTGGATTCGGATTCCTGAGTAGTTGGGGGACTTGTGTCCGAACGGGAACAGGATTTAGTCTCGGAGCTGGGGGCGCTTGTGCAAGTGCCGGTTGCCTGTATACTGGCATGGGTGCCGCTTGGTATTGTGGTGGTCGAGGCGGATTGTTGCGCATGTTGAAGATGCAACTGGTCTCATCATGGCCGCCGACGACACAGATATGGCACCACAACCGTGGTGGTGGATTTGCTTGTGCATTGATTCTTGCTCTTAGGACTGGGCATTCATTTGCTGTATGATTTGCCAAGCAGTGTGGGCACCAGACATTTTCTCGCCGTGGGTATGTTTGAGTTGGCGGCTGAGACAAGTGAAGTTTTTGATCCATGGCCTGCATCATATCTTCTTTCAGCTTCAAGGTCATGGCCTCGAGGCGATCTTCATTGGATGTTTCGGCAATGTCCTTTGATTTACCTTTTTTCGAGCGCTTCTCTCGTGTATTGGACCTGGCATCATCACTGCTAGTGTCTGAATCTGTCATGCCATCTTCGATGTCAATGGCTGCCGCATGAGCAGCACTGAATGTTTCATAGCTACTTATCTTTTTCATCTCCTTGCGGATTTTCTTTCGTAGACCTGCTATGAACCATGCCGTGAGGTGCTTTGCATCTGGGCGTGGGTCACATTTGGCGATCAATCTCTTCATCTTTCCCAGGTATGTGCGTACATCTTCCCTCCGGCCTTGTTCGATCTTGCTGAGTTGGAGAGCGGGATCATCTTGTAGCCTTTCCGTTTGAAAGCGACGTTTGAATTCGGTTTGAAGTAGGTCCCATGTGGCACGTTCTTCCACAAGAAGGTCGAGGTACCATTCTGACGCCTCATCAGTTAAGGCCATTGGAAACCAAGCCACCTTAGTTTCATGGGATTGATCACCACCTGCTCGACATGCGGCATCAAAATGTTGGAGGAAGCGAGCAGGGTCTCCCCGACCATTATATTTGGGAAGTTCCAGTTTTCCCAAGGGGCGTCGGCCGTGATTGTTGTGATTTCGTCGATTGAAGAAGTTGTCAGCCTCGGCATCGAGCTCGATGTCCCCATCATGCTCAGGACGACGTCCAGCCATGTTGGGGCGAGGAGGAGTTAAAGGAAGTTGTTGAATCTCAGGGGGGGATTCGGGGTAGAGGATTGGCGGGGGCGGTTGTTGCAGTGGAGTTAGTTGCGGATGGGGCGAGCGTTGGAGTCGAAGTCGTTGGCCGGAACGTAACTGCATGCAGATGGTGCGTGATTTGCCAAGGGGATCGCTACCCCAAGGGCGGGCGTGGAGGTGGTGTCGTTAGGAGAGTTAGAGTGATGTTAACATGTGTAGGGACCGTCGTGTTAATAATGTGCCTAGGATTGTCCTACGTGTGTAGGGAAATGTGATAGTGTAGACGGATCGTTAATCGGAGGTCGCGGCGTGAAAATACGAGTGAATTAATGCAAAATGAGGCCCACACGGGGGCGCGAACGAACGTGTGCTAGGGATGCCGAAATGGTGTGCAATGGGTTGGAAAAATACCCCGTAACGTGGTGTTTCCGTGTGTGAAATCGGGGTTCAAACGGGGTTCAATTTGGGTCCCAAACGGATGAGTTTCGAGGGGTTAAAGGAGGGGTAAATTTGGCGTTTGGGGGGTCCTAATGGTGGTGTGAATGGACTTTAAGTCCAACCGAGGGGTTGAAACCAAGTGACTCTAGTTAGAGTAACTAACCTAGATCCTCCCAGTTACTGTAACTGGGAGGTTTAACTAACTGTAGTTAGATACTAACTGTAGTTAGTCTAACCTAACTGAGGGCTAACTAAACTAACCTAACCGCAGTTCCGGCTAACCAAACCTACGTAACTAATCTAACTGAGGGCTAACTAAACTAACCTAACCGCAAGTACTACTAACCTAACCTACGTAGCTAATCTAACTGAGGTTAACTATCTAACCTAGGGTTAACTAACTGTAGTTAGTACTAACCTAACTGTAGTTAGATACTAACTGTAGTTAGTACTAACCTAACTGTGGTTAAACTAACCCGAGAGTTAATGTGAGGTTAGGGTTAGTTTGGTTAGGTTTAGTTAATTTTATTATTTTTTTTTGTGTGGGGGGGGGCTGCCCGACGGCGGCGCCCGCAGAGGGGGGGGGGGGGGGGGGGGGTTTGACGCGGCGGGGGGAACGGGGGAGGGCGAGGGGGGTGCGAGGGGGGTTGCGAAGGGGAGGGCGAGGGGGGGCGAGGGGGGTGCAAGGGGGTTTGCGCGGGCGGGGGAGGGCGAGGGGGGGGGGGGGTTTGACGCGGCGGGGGGAACGGGGGAGGGCGAGGGGGGGCGAGGGGGGGCGAGGGGGTTTGCGCGGGCGGGGGGCACGGGGTGGCGGACGGGGGGAGCGCGGGGCGGGGCGGGTTGGGGGCGGGCGGGGCGCGCGGGGCGGCGGCGCTGCGTGCGCCGCCGCGGGGCGGGGGGGAGCGGGGTCGCATGGGGGTGGCGCCGCGCCGCGGGCCGGTGGGCGGCGCGGGCGGGGCGGTGGGCGGCGCGGGCTGCGCTCGCGGGGCGCGGGGCGGCGGCGCCGCGGGCGGAGTTGGCGCGGGCGCGCGGGGGTGGCGTCGCGTCGCGGCGCGGTGGGCGGCGCGGGCTGCGCGCGCGGGGCGCGGGGCGGCGGCGCCGCGGGCGGGGGGTAGGGTAGGGGGGCGGCGGCTGCTCTGCGGAGCGCCGCCGCGGGCGGGGTGGGGGGTGGGGTGGGGAGTGGGGTGGGGAGGGTCGCACAGAGAGGGGGTGTCAAATGAGAGAGAGAGAGGGGGTGGGAGAGAGAAAGGGGGTGGGTGTTTGCGCAGAGAGAGGGGTCGGGGTAAGGGGGAGGGGAGGGGGGGAGGTAGAGGAGAGAGGGTGTGAGAGAGGGGGTGGGGGAGAGAGGGGAGAGAGGAGAGAGGGGAGAGAGAGAAGAGAGAGAGAGAGGGGAAAAGGGGAAGAGAATGAGGGGGAGAGAGGAGAAAGTGGGAGAGAGAGGGTGGAGGGGAGGGGGAGGGGGGAGGGGGAGGGGGAGGGGGGAGGTGGAGATGGAGGGGGAGGGGGGAGGGGGAGGGGGAGGTGGAATGTGGTGGTGGAGGGGGAGGGGGAAGGGGGAGGGGGAGGTGGAAGGTGGTGGTGGAGGGGGAGGGGGAGGTGGAGGTGGAGGGGGAAGGGGGAGGGGGAGGTGGAAGGTGGTGGTGGAGGGGGAGGGGGAGGTGGAGGTGGTGGTGGAGGGGGAGGGGGAGGTGGAGGTGGAGGGGGAAGGGGGAGGGGGAGGTGGAAGGTGGTGGTGGAGGGGGAGGGGGAGGTGGAGGTGGTGGTGGAGGGGGAGGGGTAAAAGAGCGACAAAAAAAAACTGAAAGACGGAAATTGAAAAGCAAGGCGAAGTGGTTACCTGACGCTTTCCAAGTCTTTCTTGATGGAACGGGATTGTCGCGGAACAATGGACGGTGGGTGGAAGGCTAGGTCATTGCTGCGAGAAGGGCTCGATGTCACTTACATGGCGAGGATAGGAGTAAGGGGGCGGTCGATGGAGAGGGAGGAGTGTCTTGCGTGGGGCTCGGAAGGAGGAAGAGAATGGAGGCAAAAAGTGTGAGATGAAGAATGAGGGGGGGGTGGAGTAGGTTTTTATAGGTTTGGATTTTAGGTTTAGGGTTTAGGTTTAGGGTTTAACCCTAAACTCTTCCCGAGCCATAACTTTTTATGGAGAGCTCGGTTTGCCTTTCTGTAAAAAGGTAAAATGATCGTAATTGAAAGCTCTACGTAACCGTATCCACTACCTAGCCTAATTGTACATCATGTGGCTTTTATTTAAGAAATTAAGAAAATCTCTTAAGGTAGTAACCCAAAGTGGATGTTTGGGGTTGATATGTTTGGCTAGATTTGGAAAAATTTTTACTCTCCTTGCCCTTGAGTGGTATGTGCGTGAAAGTTTGAAGTAGTGACTTGTTTTACACCTACCTACGCATGTTTACTCGCTACTTGAGATGCTAGTCTCCCCGGCAGCGGCGCCAAATGTTGGCTCTTTCCTACCACTTTTGTAGGAAGAGCTGGGTATTCTATGTTGCAGGGTTCCGAGGCTTTTTGTCACCTACAGATATATTGGAATTGTCGTTGTAGTATATATGTAGCTTAGGACCTCGAGTCGTGTTCCGGTGAGAGACGTAGGCTTAAGTGTGGTGAGTAAACATAATGCAAGCATGTGTAAAAGGCACGTAAACCATTGTTGTTGGGGTAATGAAGGCTTTCACCTTCATTGGGGGTTGTAGGGTTTAGGAGGAGTTTAAGGGTTCAGAAGGAGGTTCCAGGGTTTAGAAAGAGTTCAGGGTTAGAAAGAGTTCCAGGGTTCAGAAGGAGGTTCCAAGGTTTAGAAGGAGTTCAGGGTTAGGAGGAGGATCCAAGGTTCAGAGTAAAGTACATGGTGGAGAACTCGTCTCCCTCGTAGATCATTGAGTTTAAGGGTTTAGGAAAGCATAGGAGTGGGAGAGGAAGAAGGTGTAAGAGCATGGGTGAAGTAAGAGAGAGAGAGGAGGAAGGAGGAGGAGGGAAGAGGAGGAGGGAGAGGGAGGAGAGAGGAGGAGGAGGAGGAGGGAGGAGGAGGAGGAGGAGGAGGAGGGAGGAGGAGGGAGGAGGAGGAGGGAGGAGGGAGGAGGAGAGGGAGAGGATGGGTTGCAGGGTTGGAGGAGAGGGGAGAAGGGTTGCAAGGTTAGGACATGCTTTTGGACGTGCAGTGCAAGGAAGCATGGACACTTGAGACAAATGCTTGGAATACCAATGTAGACTCAACACAATGCCCCAAGAGTGTGGGCTTCATTCCATTATGGGGTATTTATACAAGTTGGAGAGCTTCCCTCTCTGCATGTAACACAAAGTCGTATCACAAAGTTGTAACACAAAGTTGTGTCACAAAGTCGTAACACATTCTCTCTCTTCATGTAGAAGTTGTAACACAAAGTTGTTACACAAAGTTGTTACACAAAGTTGTAACACAAAGTTGTAACACAAAGTTGTGTCACAAAGTTGTATCACAAAGTCGTAACACATTCTCTCTCTTCATGTAGACAAACTCGTAACACAAAGTTGTTACATAAAGTCGTAACATAAAGTTGTGTCTAGAAGTTGTAACACAAAGTTGTAACACAAAGTTGTATCACAAAGTTGTATCACCTTCTCTTTCTTCATAAGTTCATGTTGGCACAGAGTCAACAACCACTTACTCCTGCGAGATCTTTTAGTCTTCTCTATTGGTGGGTCTGCCATCTCAGCATCTGAGGGCTCTGAGAAGGACACCTTCTTCCTGGGGCAGCCCGGTCCACGGTTTGGAGAGGGGTCCGAGGTAGCACGAGTTCTTTTCCCGAGATCAAGGATCTCCACATCAGAATCCTCAGTGCCCGACTCACTTAGAAGATTCACCCTTGGAATATTGGGGCATTCTGTGCGATAATGACCGTTTTGGTGGCACTCGTAGCATACAACATTAGCATGATCTCTTGGAGGGCGGTTGGCTTGATTTCTGATGCCCACCATCTCAAGCCGAAGATCATTGAGGGCCTTGGCTAAGTCATTGACTCCACGTTCTGTTGCAGGGGGGGCCTCTTTAGTTGGAGGGGCCACGGGAGTAGAGAGGAGGGGGGCTCATGGGCGAGGCTGGGGAAATCTTCGAGGCGGAGGATGAGGATATCCACCTTGTTGAGGGTAAGCATCTAAGGGAGGACCATACATCTGAGGTGGAGGCAGTGGATACATCCCTGATGAGGGGTGGGGGTATGGCCCTGAGTTAGACCCCCTAGGTTGTTGTTGCAGGAATTGAGGGGGATGCGGAGGGACAATCGTCTTCTTTGAAGCGGGGTCAGACTGAACTTTATCAAACTTTTGAGCAATCTCATGCGCTAGCACCATAGTTTCTGGATTCTCCCATTTAAGCTTGAGGCGGAATTCATCACTCGCTCCTGCTACAAGGTAGCCCAGCACATGTTGAGTCATTCTGGCACGAAATCCGACATTGTCCTCCTGTGTGGCAATCAAAAGGTCCAGGAGCACGGCCGCTCGATCCACATATCAACGTGCCGTCTCACCTTCTGACTGCTTCAAGTTTGCCACCTGCAGGTACACATTCTCCGGCTCCTCTTCTTTGCCAAAATACTCAATCATTGCTGCTGTCAACCTTGGCCAGCTTTGGCGAATGTCATCGGCTTGCTTCTCATACCACACTTGAGCCAAACCCTCTAGAAATGTGGGAAGAACCAACAGCCATCTGTCTTCAGTAAGAAAGTTGAGAGAAACACAACGGTGCTTGAAGGCCACAAGATACTCATTTGGATTTTGTTCTACCCATCCACAAAACACGGGAATGTCAGCCATGCTTGGAAGATGGAAAAGAGGGGCTTATCTATGGACGAACAATAGTAAGAGGAAGCTTGAACTGAAAATCGGGTGAAGATACGTCCAAAAAGCACACATAGGCAGGGTAGGGTGTGACTGGTGTAGTGTGAAATATTACACGAGAAGAATTTACAGCATAGAATAGCACATAGACAATCTTAAAAGGACCAACCCTCATGATATCACATCGATCATTACAAGCGAGGGTTAGAGGCGCGGCGTTGCATGAGGTTGTTCATCAAGGCAAACAAGAATGCCATGACAAATGTCAACAGTTGGAGAGCTTGCACATCACCTTCAGGTTCTTCCAGTTCTTGTAGTCGCCATGCTATTTCTTCAAGGGGTGTGCGGTCTGGCATCCTTTTTTGAGAAATGTCCTTGAGAACCCTCTTGATGATCTGCTGAAGTCGGTGAACTCGTATCAAGTATGCCCAACACTTAGTTTCATGATGACCACAACCTTTGCATTCCTTACAAATGATCACCCTCCTTCGTGGCTTGCGGCTTTGTTGGGGTGGCGCTTCCACTCGCGTCATGCGTGATTGAAGTACAAGCTTCACGTGCCAAGAAATCAGCAACAAGATTTCGAGCTCGAGGGATATGCTGAATTTTTACCTCTTCAAATTGGTTGCAAAGTTCCAAGGCTTGTTGATGTCGTGGAACTAAGCCTTTGCTCCGCACCTTTCACCTTCCACTAACTTGTTCACACACTAGTTGAGAATCTCCTTGCACCTCCAATTGCTTGGCATGGTGTTCTTGTGCCTTTTGTAGCCCAAAAATGAGTGCCGAGTACTCAGCTTGATTGCAAGTACTTGTGGGTGAAGACTTGCTGTAACAATACTCCTCACCACCTGGTGAAGTGAGCTTCACACCCACGCCAGCCGCCTTGGTCGAAGGTTTGTAAGCTCCATCAAATTGAAGAATCCAAGATGTCATCACACCAAGACTAAAATTCGGACATCCCAAGTTTCTCGGTAGTCCAAGATAGGTGGGAGGAGAGGGTGGGGAGAATTCAACACTTGAGCCAAACGTTCAGCACCAAATAAACTTGCAATCCTTTGTTGATAGTTTATCTTAAGCCCAAAAAGAATTACAATTTGAAGCTCGAAATGAGGCACAAAAGGCTGATTAGGTACAAATGGATTCCTTGGTCGAAACATTACCAACCATAGCCAAGGCCTAGAAACCTTTGTAATGAGATTGTGAATAAACCATTCAGGATGAGCTTTTCCACAGGAATCAACAGGAAGATGCGCCAAATCTCCCCCCAAGCTTGGGGAGCATCCCACCCATCGATGAAGGACACCGTTTTAATTACCTCTGAAGTAGCGAGTAGTTCGATTACCGCACAATGAGTAGAAGTAAAGTCAAAATCCTCCCAGCGTATCAGTAGTTCTTCACCATGAATCCTCCACGGTGTATCATTCCACCCGTCATCTCCTTCAATAATGCACTGGACAATCAGCCGTTGAAGGTCGACGTGAAGATCAAGGAAGACATCTCGTGCATTGGTAGCCGTAAGGTGCGGAGGAACAGGCACCAATTCCTTAAACGCGTCGAGAAGTGACATAAATGTCCACCCTTCTCATGAGGCATGCGTTCGTGAAGTGAGCTTGGAGACGTTCTGAATCGGCGATCTAGCAAGAGATGTGGATAGAGCACATAAAATGAAGTATTTTTTGCTTTTTACAGCAAGAGCAAACTCCCTACAGTTAGAGAGTTACAGTTCCCGCGATTTCAATATATGAACAAAAATCATTACATTTTTACCACTTCCAACTTGTTGGCCCAATGATAAGACTTTCTTTTGTGAAGGGGGAGGTCTTGGGTTCCAATCCTACTCTTTAATAAAAGAGAGGAGAGGAGAGGAGAAAGAGAAAGAGAAGAAGAAGAAGAAGAGAAGAGATAGGGGGGCGCGGGATTTGCTATTACTCTTTTGCAGGGGCTCAGAAAACAGTTCGCGACCAGAGGCCGCAGCAGTCCGTCGGAACTGTCGCGCGCAGGTGAGCGCAGAAAACAGTTCGCGACTAGAGGCCGCAGCAGTCCAGAGAACTGTCGCGCAGGTGAGCGCAGAAAACTGTCCGCAACCAGAAATCGCAGCAGTCTAGAGAACTGTCGCACAGGTGAGCGCAGAAACTGTCCACAACCAGAAGTCGCAGCAGTCCAGAGAACTGTCGACGCAGAAAACTGTGAGTAGAAGATTTGCCACTAGCCGTGGAGATTCGTATCCTAGCAGCCACACCAAAACTTTTAGCTGGAAAAGTTTTCGAGACCAGAGGCTAGAGGCTAAGTATGGCAACACTCAAAGGCCATAGAGAAAAGGAGATCATGAGGGCGAAGGGAGGTCATAGGGGTGAAAAAGGAATTAGAAGTGGAGGGAAGGAAAAGGGAGACTATGACACAAGGGGAAAGGGAGAGGGGGAAGAGAAGCATGTACATGATAGGAGGAGGAATGTTGAGATGTAGACATCAAGGGAAGAGAACCATACTTTATTTGAAAGAAGGGATGAGAGGGAAATATCAAAATACTAGCTAGGTGGCTTTACCAGAATGAGCGTGTCTCATCAAGGAATAGCCCCTTCCTTTTATAGCCAAAAGAGGGGGTCTCTCCACATTAATGTATCCTCCCACATGCATGGTGTGTGTGGAAAAGTCTCCCATGTGGGCTAGGTGGTTACGCACTCTCAATTGTGTGCGACAACCCCTTTGCCTCAATTTTCCACATAAATCAAGCCCCATATCTCAAGTCTATGATACTCCCTTGGTCTCTTTTCAATTTTATAATATGTTCAAACCTCTAGGAGGACAAGTGGAGGGTTGGCACAAGGAATCTTTCCACCTCATCCTACTTTCCCCATTATTTAACTAGCTCTCTTGG
This sequence comes from Dipteris shenzhenensis, assembly GCF_047967505.1. NCBI lineage: Eukaryota > Viridiplantae > Streptophyta > Polypodiopsida > Gleicheniales > Dipteridaceae > Dipteris > Dipteris shenzhenensis. The sequence continues at coordinate 40,166,811 of NC_141607.1, forward strand.
TCCTTCTATACCTCCCCCACATGGGCCTATCTCATATGGAGGGTATAACTCAATATAATATCCATCTCCACCTATTTTATATTGCTTCTCCCATGGACTTTGAGCCATATCTCACTAAATGCAGCCTAGGTGGAGGGGTGGCACATGGAGGAGCCATGCCACCTTGCATTTTATAATATTACTATTATGGATTATGTACAACACACCTTATGGGTCCTCTTACATGGAAGGGTGGCACATGGTCATGCCCTGCCACCTCAACCTTGGGCCCTATGCACACCATATTTTATTATACTATTGCCACATATACAAACACACATATATATTGATGCCTTTTTCCTTAGACAATTTTATCCATAACAGTGGGAGAGAGAAATGAGAGTCAATGGCTTAGGAATATGAGAGGTAAGAGTATTCAAGAAAAGGGATTTTATCATGTTCATTGCAAAGATCAAGCTACAAAGGTAGAAATTTGTTTTGTAGCCATCCTTTATTGCATTCACAGCATTTAGAGGAATATGTATTCAAGGGGTGTGATATATTTTGGACACCATATCCATGCTTTGAACCTATCCATTCTTTGGGTCGAACTTCTAATATGGAAATTATTAGTAACACAAAGAAACTTGTAAAAGACAAAACCATGCAAGATCCCTCTCATATAGGGCCAGGCAAATGCAACATTTTTTTTTGAAAGACTTCACAATAAAACGTTTTGAAAGACTTTATGCTAGGCAATGTTTTGATAAAGAGAAATGAAGAGCTTGAATTTTTAATTGATGATAGATTGTAAGCAATCTTTGAAGAAATAGAACCTCCAAACAACTCAACATGGTACTATTACAGATAGCATTTAATTATTATGAGTGTAGGATGCTACCAATTGCGTGTTGTGTTAATAGCTTTTAGAATTTCTTTTAATCTGGGCCAAAGAATGTAAATGAGTGTGCAAAATAGCAATTGGCAAATCATGATTTCTCTAGTATTGTTGAGTTGGAAAGGCACATATGGATACATATATACCTCTCTTTTTTTATAGCAGAAAATAACTATTACGTCATATTAACAAGTGACAAAAAACCTTTACAATAGGATGCCTTAGTTAATGGAGGTGTATATTTTGAGTAGAACAAACTCATAAGTAGTAGAAACATTGCCTAGAGTAGTAGAGTAATTGTAAACACTATATACTATCAAAATCATAATCAAAAGTGACATCAGAGTAGCTATCCCCACAAAGCAATTAGAGGTAGATCCATCAAGAGTGTCTGATTTTTCATCCTTAGTAGTGGAAATGGTGTGCAAGGCTTCTTTTTTATGGAAACTATCAACAAACAGCAAGGTTGGTACTAGCAATATCAAAATGAGCTTCAAGTAACCTTTGTCCCTTAATTGAGAAGTTGATCTTGTGAGGCAATAGGCCCTTTTTTTACTGTAATAAGTTCTTCTTTATGGAAACTATCAGCAAGGTTGGTACTAGCAATGTCAAAAAGAGCTTCAAGTAACCTGTGTCCCTTAATTGGGTAATTGATCATGTGAGGCAATAGGTCCTTTTTTATCTACAAGAAGTTCTCTTTTGATAGGTCTATCAATCCTTCAATTCTCCTTTTTTTGTATCCCACCAGGAAACAAACTAGAGATGAGCATAAATATTAAGTTGATGAAATTAGATATTATTCCTAGGCACCCATATCAACCACAGAGCTTGGGGTCTAATTTGTGACTAGGTTTCTTTCTTTGTTTTTGAAGCATCACCCAAGAGGACAGCTTTCTAGTTGATTCGTTCCCTATCCCTACTTGTATATATTTGCATACTCTTCTAGCATGAGGACAAGCTATAAAAAGATGGATAATGTTCTGATTGGATCCAAGACATCTCAGACATTTCCCTTACCCTTTCCAATGCTTAATCCTCTAACATTAGTCCAAATAGCTTTGGGAAAAATCAGCCACATGAGAGAAAACATTTTCTCAGGGATACTCTTAAGCCAAATGCTACTGAATCTAAACTTCCATTTGATTTTATTATCATGAAGGTTCCATATTGCATTCAACACATTAAAGATATCATTTATGTCCCCATAGGGAGTAGGAATAGGAAAGAAAATAAAGCTCCCGACCCAACAAAACTCCCCACTATACACTAGGTAGCTTCCACCCTTCAACTAAATGTAACTTTCCCATAGCTGGAGTCTTCCCATGATCAATGCTTGATGTTGATTGTTGAGAGCAATTTCCCTTCTTATCTCAGAGCAATTCCTCCATCTCAATTCATCTCTATTCCCAAGACCCTTATTGAAGAGGTGACTAGGCTTTAGGGAATCCTCAGTAGTCAACACAACATTTTTGAAAATATAAGGGACCCATATAGAGTCAAAAGCCATCAAATATCCTTTATCACAAAACACTATTTAGTTTTTAATTCCCTCAAAGGAATTCCACAAGGATTGCCAGAGTTGACTGACTTTTGCCCTGTAGGGTTCAAGGTTGCATTTGGCACATAAAGCAAGATAATTTTTCCATTTGGGGTCTCTCAAAGGTCTAAGAAGGCTGACATTTCTAAGAAGGAGCTGCTCTCAATCCCCTTGAGGGTGAAGAATAGCTTTAATGACCCATGTAGATGAGAGCTTCATAGTATCTTGCTCTATGCCAATGATCCCCAATCCACCTTCCTCTTTGAGTTTTATATAGAACCACCATTTGACTTTAGGAATTCTCCCCCCTCTAAAGGAAAGATCTACAATTTCTAATAAATTTGTCAAGTCCCACTCTAGAAGGGGACCAAAAAGTGAGGTGGAAGATAGAAATAGGGTAAATGCGATGGTTTAAGACAAGCCTTTTACTAGCTAAATTATCTTGAAATCCTCTCCATTTCTCATGTTTTTTTGGAATCTATCTGTAAACCTGTCCCACCTTTGTTTCATTGAGATGTAAAAACCCATAGGTATCCCAAGTAACCGGAAAAAAATTCCATGCTTGATTCCAAGGCATCCCATCTCCTTTATTACCTCTTATTTCCCTCCTCTAAGAGTGGCATATCCTATCTTATTATGATTGATGCTTGATCCAAAGGCCTTGCTGAAAGTACATAGATAGTTCACAACCCTTTTGATATCCTACTCATTGTTTCTAGGAGTGAGGTTAGTGTCATCGACAAACTTTACAGATTAGCCACTTCCCAAAAGGAAGTCTATGCCCTTTAGGTTCCTTGCCTTATTGTGCCATTAAGAAGCCAACTCATAGAGTGAATAGCTATTGCAAAAAGAAAAGGAGCTATTAGGCAACCTTGTCTAATTGATATTTTCAAGAAAAAAGTTTGGCTCATAGCCCCATTAACAAGGATCTTAGTATAACTATTTGTAAGTAGCAACTTAATGTTCGAGATAAATATAGATCCAAGTCCCATATCTAAAAGGGTTTGGATAATGAAATCCAATTACAACCTATCATAAGCCTTGTCAAAGTCAACTTTCAAGAAATAGAGGGATGTAGGGTTTAGGGTAACTTAATATAGTAGAAAGTAAGTAAAATGTGCACTCTAAATGATGCCGTGAAAATCCATTGAGTATGGTACTTTTCATAAACCTTAAAGTAAGAAGGTTTAAGGTTTTTACAGAGTATTATACCCATCGAAAACAAGTACAGAGGTGAAAAAACACATGTGCGTATATTTCTAGCACTCATGCTAAGAAATGATAAATATGCATTCCAAACCATGTAAATAATATCTTTTGGGATTGATAATTTACAAAGGCCTTACAGTAACATAGTTTAAGGCTTATGGAAAGTATTGCAGTCATCAGAGGCAAGCATATATGCTAAAACCACAGCAAGCATGTTTTACAACACCCAAGTATGATGCATGGTACAAAATAAGGATTCATTAATATGCATTCCAAACATGCAAATGATATCCAATGGGTATGATACTTTGCACAATCCTTAAATTAAGAAAATTTAAGGCCTCTACAAAGTATCATATGAGAGTGCTCTCAACGGAAGAGGGAGAGAGAGAGATAGAGAGCCACACAAGTTTTGGTGGGTGCAGAACCACCCTAATCTTCTTTTTCATTCATTTATATATGTGTTTGAGTATTGTACATAACTGGGGTAAAGGCACAGTGACCTTTAACCCCCACAACCTCCCACTTAAAGGACAATGTGCCTTTAAGCGGAGAACAACCAGTGAGCATACTATCCAATGCCCATCAATACACAACAATACTCAAACCACTGACTAGGTAGACTCTTCGTCAGCATATCTGCAGGGTTATCATCTGTATGAACCTTGACAAGCTCTATGCGCTTGTCCTCAAGTACCTCCTTGATGAAATGGTACCTGACCTCAATGTGTTTGGTCTTTGCATGAAAGACCGGATTCCGTGCTAGCTGAATAGCACTCATGGAATCACTATGCAATGTTGGTACACCTGTATGAATCCCCAAATCTCTCACTAGTCGATCAAGCCATATAGCCTCCTTGCAACCCTCTGTGGCTGCAACATACTCAGCCTCTGTGGTAGACAAAGCAACGCACTTCTATGCGCGAGACATCCACGACACTGCACTACCTGTAAAGGTGAACACATAACCAGAAGTGGATCTCCTACTATCCACATGCCCTGCATAGTCTGAATCTGTGTACCCAAGTACACGCATGTCTCCTTTACCAAAGCAAATGCACATCTCCATGGTACCCTTCATGTACCTCATGATGCACTTAACTGCCTCCCAATGCCTCTTTCCTGGATTAGCCATATACCGGCTAACAACTCCCACTGCAAATGCAATGTCTGGTCTAGTAGCTATCATAGCATACATAAGACTCCCAACCACTAATGCATAAGGAACCTTGGCCATCATGGCCCTTTTCTCATTTGATTTGGGACTATCTGTATGACTCAGTTTCACATATGGAGGCAATGGAGTACTCACTGCCTTCCCTCCCTCCATATCAAAAGGTTGTAATACTTTTGTAACATACTCTTTTTGTGAAAGCCAAAGGAGTTTCCTACTCCAATCACGCGTGATGCGCATACCAAGAATATGACCTGCAAATCCCAAATCGTTCATATCAAAGGCCTCATGCAACTTGGCCTTTAATGCATCTAGATCATAAGTATTCTTGCTAGCCAATAGCATATCATCCACATATAGTGCCAAGATTATTAGGCTATTATCCTTAGCCCTTTTAGTGTAGAGGCAGTGATCAATTTCACTCCTTCTAAAACCTTGGGACCGAATGAAAGCATCAAACTTCTGATACCATTCTCTAGGCACTTGCTTAAGACCATAGAGACTCTTCTTCAGCTTGCAAACTAAATGCTCTTTGCCCTTTTCTTCAAAGCCTTCCGGCTGGACCATGTAAATTTCCTCATGCAAATCCCCATGCAAGAAAGCTGTCTTGACATCCATCTGCATAAGTTCCATATCCTCTACTGCCACTAGTCCAAGCATGCATCTAAATGAGGTCATCTTCACAACCGGAGAGAATATCTCATCAAAGTCCACACCCTTCTCTTTCTTGAACCCTTTAGCAACCAAACGGGCCTTGTACCTAGGCACATCATCACCTATGACCTTCATTTTGTAGACCCATTTACATGGCAATGCTTTCTTTCCATGTGGCAAAGAAACCAAGTCCCAAGTCTTATTCTTCATAAGTGAACTCATCTTTGATTGCATAGCATACTCCCACTTGTGTTGATCTTCATGCATCATAGCCTCTCTGTAGCAAGAAGGCTCCCCGCAATCAGTAAGCATCACATAGTCTACCCCTGGAACAAACTTATCAGCAGGCGGTCTAGACACTCTAGATGATCTTCTCAAAGGCATTTCAGCTTGCTGTCCCACCTGCATATCAGCCACATTTGGCTCATCATTTCCACCAATAGATGATCCATCATCTACCCTTGATTGTATACCTGTGGGAGTACTTGGTGGTACAATTTCTTGCACATTTGGTGCATGGACAGCTTGCTATCTATCAACATATGCAGGTGGATTCACATCCTAGAAAGTGATTCTCCTCATTTCCACATCCCTCATGGGTGCCTTATGCATCTTCTTCTCATTGAAAACCACATCATGGCTGCGTATGATCTTCTTTGCTTCTGGATCCCAGAGATGATAGCCCATCTCTCCACTTTCACCATAACCCAGAAAGATGCATTTCCTAGACTTAGGATCTAGCTTCTTTTGAAGCTCTTTTGGCACATGTGCATATGCCTCACACCCAAATATATGCAAATGAGAGTAAGAGGGCTTCTTGCCACTCCATGCCTCTTCAGGAATACCACCATCCAAACTCTTACTAGGTGATCTATTGATCACATGCACTACAGTCTTCATTGCCTTAGCCCAAAAACCACCAGAAAGACTTGCATTGGAAAGCATGCATTGCAACCTTTCTTGAATGGTACGGTTCATCTTTTCTGCAACTGGATTTTGCTCTGGAGTACGAGGGGATGTGATCTCCCTCTTAATCCCACGTGTATCACAGAAATGCTGAAAGTCATGAGAGAGATACTCTCCACCATTGTCAGTCCGTAGGCATTTAAGCGTTCTACCTGACTGATTCTCAACCAAGGCCAGCCATTTCTGAAATACCTGGAACACATCACTCTTCTGAGCTATAGCATAAGCCCACACTTTCCTAGTTGCATCATCAATGAATGTCACATAGTATTCAACCCCGCCCAATGACTGTGTAGGCGTGGGACCACATACGTCTGAATGCACCAAATCAAGCTTTTCAAACTCTTTCTTTCCCCTTCTTTTATGGGCTGATTTAGTCTGCTTCCCATAGAGACAATGCTCACAAAATTCAAAATCAGAGAAACTCAAATGCGGTACATAACCCAAACGACATAAGAGTTTCATTCCATTCTGGCTCATGTGCCCCAACCTGCAATGCCACAAAGAAGTGCTTGGCTGCTCGGTTATTGCAACAACATGATCAAATACCCCTGATACATGTAAGGGATACAAAGTCCCACACTTGGCACCCCTAGCCAAAAGCATAGAGCCCTTCTGAATTTTCCAACTCTGAAAGCCAAAAGTGGTGTGAAAACCAGCATCATCTAGCTGACCCACTGAAATAAGACTCTTGGTCAACTTAGGCACATGTCTCACATGTTTCAAAACAAATGCAGACCCATTTGCAAAAGAAAACTTTATGTCACCTGCTCCCACTATGTCACATGCATAGTCATTTCCAAGATGCACACAACCTGTCTTTCCATTGTCATAAGTGGAGAACCATTCCTTATGGGGAGTAACATGGAATGAAGCACCAGAATCCAAAATCCAATCCTGGGAATATGCATCATCTGAAGTGGTAAGCAACTCTGCAGATAAACTAGACATGAAGAGAACGTCATTGTCACTATCATGTGTGACTACATTGATCTCCTCGATCTTCACTTTTCCTTTGTCCTCCCTTGGACTCTCTTCCTTTTGATTTGCACCCCAATTTGCATTCTTTTTCTTATCCTTTTGCTCTCTTTTTAGCTTGTAGCAATCCTTTTTCATATGGCCCTTCTTGCCACAGTGGTAACACTCGATGTTCCGTGCCCTGGATTTGCTACGTGACTTCCCTCTTTCTTGGGACTTCCCCCTGAACTGTGATCTTCCCCTTTGCACATTTAAGGCTACATCCTGCTTGTTGCCATCCATAGACTTCCGTCTAATCTCCTCGGCCAACAAGCTACCCACAACATCATCAAAATTCAGTACTCCACCAGATGCAGAGTTACTAACAGCTATACGGAAGGTATCCCATGAGGATGGCAATGAACATAAGAGAAATATTGCCTTAGTCTCCGCATCAAAATTCATCTTCTAAGCCTGAAGCTGGCTGAAAATAATATTGAATTCATTCAAGTGAGAAGCAATGGAGACCCCTTCCTTCATCTGCAGCTCAAACAACCTCTTCATGAGGTAAACTTTATTAGAGGCAGTTTCCTTCTCATAAGTGGCACACAGTTTCTTCCACAAATCTTCCGTAGTCTGCTCATTTACTACTATGAAATAAACTGACTCTGCAAGATGAAGTCTAATAGTAGACTTTGCTAATGCATCCAACTCATTCCAATCATCCTCAGACATATTTGCAGGCTTAGCTTCAATCCCTGCCAAGGGTTTAATCTGCTTCTTTTGAATAAGCACATCCCTTATTTGTTCTTTCCACAAAGAAAAGTTTGTCCCATCAAACTTTTTAATGCTAAAAATCTCCTTTTCAGACATGGAAGAGGATGCCATGATGCAAATAAAGCAAAATCCCAAATGTTAGTGCCTCAAGAGAGAATCACACCAAATACCAGGTGCACCCAAATGCGTATGCCACAATAGACTGAAATATCACCAAAACTCAAAGCTCAAAGCATCTGACTCATGTGCATATACTATGCATCCATATGAGCAAATCTGGCCCAAAAGAAAATGCCAACTGCAATGGCAATCCAAAATGCCAATAAGTGCCAAATGACTCAAGCATAAACACTGTCCACTGGCATATGCATTAATAATATCTCATCCAAGAGAGCATAGCACTATCAGTGTGAAGATTGTGGGAGAGAGGGAAGGAGTCTCACTTGAGGCTTTCTCACATGCACAATGGGGGAATACACACAAAGGTGGAGGCTGAAAAACAGTTTTCCTCTTCTTAGTTGTGTAAGCCAAAAGAACTCAAGTACAAAGAAATAGAAGAACCCTATATGTGGGTCTCAAACCAAACTCAACTAACTAAGGTGGCATACTGACTGAGCCACAAACTATAGTAGATAAGGATAGCTGTCATCCAGCTATTATTCGTGGGCGGTGTACCAACCGCATCTCCAGCTAACAAGTCGGTGACATAAGTACACAACGGTCACCCTGGCATATCTCGAGTGGAGCTCGATATCTCAACACTCCCCCTCGAGCTCAATCCCAAATCCTGCACACCAAGCAGGTCTCTGAACTTGCGCAGCTTCTCTGCGCCCAATGCTTTCGTGAATATGTCAGCTACCTGATCCTCTGTGCTGACATAAACTAGATCAATAAGACCTAGTAAAACCTTCTCCCGCACATAGTGATAATGCACCTCAATGTGCTTTGTTCTGGCATGAAAGACTGGGTTCTTTGCCAAGTGTATACTGCTCATGTTGTCACAATAAATGACAACCGGCCCATCTGTAGACTGATGCATATCATAGAGTAGCTTTTGCAACCAAGCTACCTCACATGCAGCCATTGCTGCACCCCTGTACTCAGCCTCTGTGCTCGACAAGGCAACTGTAGGCTGTTTCTTGCTGCTCCAAGTGACTGCAGCACTCCCAAAAGAGAACACATATCCACTGGTAGATCGTCTATCAGAAATGCTACCAGCCCAATCAGCATCAGTGTATCCATGCAACTGTATCTGAACGCCAGCCTCATAAAATAGTCCATACTGCAATGTGGACTTCACATACCTGAGTATGCGTCTAGCCGCATCCAAATGCGGTTTCCTTGGAGCCTGCATAAACTGACTTACCAACCCAACAGCATAGCTCAAATCTGGCCTGGTAATAGTCATGTAAATCAAACTTCCTACTATGCGTCTGTACATAGTAGGGTCTTCCAGAAGCTCACCTGCATCTGTGCTCAGCTTCACATTCTGCTCCAAAGGAACTGAAATAGGCTTACAGCCTGTCATCCCATATTTGGACAGCATGTCCAATCCATACTGCCTCTGCAAGAGCTATATCCCACTTGGTGATCTAATCACCTCAATGCCCAAGAAATAACGCAGCTCTCCCAAATCCTTCATCTCAAACTTCTGCCTCAATAGCATTTTCACATGAAGGATATCTTCATCACTATCACCTGTGATGATCAAATCATCAACATAAATGACCAACAGCATAATCCCTTTCTCTGTTTTTCTCACATAGAGTGAGAAATCTGCCTTGGAAATCTGAAAGCCAATAGTGACAAGATACTGTCCTATCTTGTCAGACCATGCTCTAGGTGCTTGCTTCAAGCCATACAAGGCTTTCTTCAACCTGCAAACAAACTCAGGATGAGTAGCATGAACATAACCTGCTGGCTGCTCCATAAAGACCTCTTCTTGCAAATCACCATGCAAGAAGGCATTCTTTACATCCATCTGATGTAAAGACCATCCCTTTGATGCAGCCATAGCAATGGCTGCTCTTACGGTTGCCATCCTTGCAATCGGGCTGAAAGTTTCTTCATAATCAATGCCATATGTTTGTGCATACCCCTTGACAACTAATCTTGCCTTGTATCTATTCACAGAACCATCTGCATTGTGCTTGATCTTATAAACCCACTTACAACCAATTGCATTCTTGCCTTTAGGCAAAGGCACCAATTCCCATGTAGCATTAGCATCCAAGGCATCCATTTCTTCATCCATGGCTTTCTCCCATTTTTCATTTCCCATGGCTTGCTCAAAAGAAGTGGGTTCTGGTTCCTGTATCACTTTGACCATATAGGCATAGTGAATGGCTGTAAATCCATCATATTTCAGCCTATCCACAGGATACCTAACCCTGGTAGACCTGTGCAAAATAGGCTCACTTCCAGGTGCTCTCAAAACATCCCTGGTCTTCCTTACTCCAGGTGTAACAACAGAAGGAATACCCAACTCATCATCAATGCTCTGTTTTGAGCCACTGGATTCACCATCCACATAAGAGTGACCTGCATTCACATCAAACATGGGCTGATCTACCTTCTCTTTTCCTTTTCGTGATACCTGCGTACCACTATCTGCATTGCTTTGAGGAGATTCTTCTGATCTCAATCTACCTGTCCATGGTGAAGTATGTGAACCTCTACTAGAGGACACTGTAGGTCCACTGATATTTTGTGATTGCTGCTGTGAATTCTGTGCAGCAATACCATTTTGTGCATCTACATCAATCATCACATTTACTGGTTTATACCAGCTGCTCATCTCATAAAAAACAACATCTCTGCTCACTGTGAACTTACGTGTAGAAGGGTTATAGCATCTATACCCTTTCTGCTGCAGAGAATAACCAATAAAGACGCACTTCTTAGCTTTTGGATCCAACTTGGACCTCAACTCATCTGGCACATGGACATAGGCAATGCAACCAAAAATCTTCAAATGAGAAATATCTGGTTTCCTACCAGTATACATCTCCTCTGGCGTCATGCCATGTATTGCTGCAGTGGGAGTCCTGTTCATTATATAGACTGCTGTAGCAACTGCTTCAGCCCAATAATAATCTGGTAGATCTTTTTCATTTAGCATAGCCCGAGATACCTCTCCACCAATATGCCTGTTTTTTCTTTCTGTAATTCCATTTTGCTGTGGGGTATGACTGCATGGGATGCGTCAATTTTACGAGCAAAAACCTATGAGCAGGTTTATCCGAGCGTGTTTTTCAAGAGATTTAAAAAAATGTATTTCTTTAGGAAATATGGTTTTTACACTTTTACTTTCACTAGAACTAGATCCCTTTATCATAAAAATATACAGACTAGTCACTCATTCATTTTTACACAACATAAATTTCTTATTTAGAGACATCCCTTTGTACCCCTATTATTACCTTAAAAAAGTGTTGATTCCTTTAAGAAACATCCCTCATAATCACTCTCAATGTAATAATACTATGCATAGATAATTACTTATCAACACATTTATATCATATGGCAATGTCTTTTTAGTGTTTTTATAGCATAAATAACAAGATATTTATGGACATGTTTCTAAAGAAGTTTAAATTACTATAAATAAGTATTAACTTGGGCTTATATATCACTCTCATAAAATACATGTAATATTTAATACAATATATGCAAGATTTTCCAAAATATAACTCCATGGATGTGCTCAAAGGGGGTGTTCCGATCAATTTGAGTGGTTGAATGACTATATTTGGACATTGGATATGAAAGTTATGTTACTTTTAAAAGTGCTGTCCAAGGTAGTTTCGCCAGCGAAACTACCTTGGGAGACCTACTTCAAAGGGGTTTCGCTGGCGAAACTACCTGGATGGCTTGCTTCAATGAGTTTTCTTTGAAGAAACCCTTTCATGAAGATAGGTTGAGAGAGGGTTTTCAATGTCACCCCCTATTAAGTAAAAGTTGTAAGAAGGATCATAAGGGAATTTTCATAGAGAAGTCTACTCTAAATGTGGGTTTCTTCAAAAGCCATCCCATTATGCTCTCACCACTCCTAAAGATTCACCTAAAGATTTTTGTATAAAATAGGCATTGCTATAATACTTTGCATATTTCTAAGTGAAACTATGTTTTCTTCTGATCGATTTTTGCCATATTTATGCATAGTTGAAAGCTTTTTTTTTCCTTCGCTCGGACGCTCGGAAGATTTCGCTCAGAAAATGCTCGTCCCCGACTGCATGAATATTGCTGCTTTATACCATGCTCCTGCAAGAACCTTGCAAACTCATTTGAGAGGTACTCTCCCCCTCCATCTGACCTTAGGCATTTTATTTGCAGGCCTATTTCTTTTTCAACCATAGCTTTGAAAGCTTTGAAGTGCCCAAACACTTCACTTTTCTTTTTCATAAAATACACCCACAGTTTTCTGCTGAAGTCATCAATAAATGTGACAAAATAGTGACAGCCTCCAATAGATGCAGCTTTTGTAGTCCACACATCAGAGTGGATTAATTCCAATGGCTTTTTACTCTCTTGAACATGCCTAGGAAAAGATTTCCTTGCCTGTTTCCCAAATTGATAGGCTTCACAAACCTTGTGCATTTCTGCAACCTTGAATTTAGGCAATCCTGCAACAATATTTTGGGCTTGCATTGATTTTAGTCGCTGTATATTAACATGACCAATGCGTTTGTGCCAGATATCAATATCTGCAACTACACCGGTCCCATGTGCAAACATTGCTGCACTCAATTCAGGCATGTCTGCATCCAATGTAAACATCCTGCCCTTCTTCTTTCCTTTTGCTATCAAGCGACCGTTATTTTTCATATCCTCAACAAAGCATCCATGAGGATTAAATCTAACCTGCAAGCCCTGCTCAACCATTTGACCAACAGAAACCAGGTTCTTGGTGATGTTCGGGACATGAAATACATCAGACAAGTATTTCTTTTTCCCATCCTGCATAGACAAAGGAATTTTGCCAATCTGCACAATAGGATGTGCAGTATCATCACCAGTCTCCACAAATCCTGGTTTTTCCATTTTTCTTGCATCCTGCATCCAGCGTGACCTGTCATGTGGTTTGACGCACCTGAGTCAACATACCACACATCATTGCTTTCTTCTGCACTTGTTACAGAATTTGTCATATGCTGCACCATAAACAAATGCTCATTTCTGTCATCGCCCTGTCTACTAGAGGATGCATAATTGCCTTGCTGCAATTTTCCACTCATAATGTCATTCTGCTTTTTGTAGTAGTCTTTAGCCATATGACCCATTTTGCCACAATAGTAGCATTCAACATTGCTGTTTGCATTTTGGCTTCTCTGCCATCCACCACGGCCTCTTTGGCTCCCCCTGCCTCTAGAGTTACCACGTCCTCCTGCATAGGACTGGTTTTCTTGCGTTTGCTGCATATTCTGATTTCTACCACGGCCTGCAGATCGGCCTCCTCTACCTCTGCCTCTACCTCTGCCAGCATTTGAGTAGAAGACAGTTTCTTTTGAAGTTCCTGCTGAAGAAGATGCACCCCCATTTCTCTGCTCTTCAGAAATTAGAAGAGCAATCAACTCCTCAAAATCAGGAAAGTTTTCACGGACGACAATGGATGTCCGGAACTGTGCATAATCCTTTCCTAGACCATTCAAGGTCACAGAAACCAAATCATCATCATCCACTGGCGACCCAATGGAAGCAAGTGCATCTGCAATTTTCTTCACTTTCATGTGGTAGTCATTTATGCTCAAATTTTCTCTCTGCACATTGTGCAACTCCTATTTGAGTTGCATTTTCCTGGCTTGCGTATTTGTGCTATACATTTTTGCCAAAGTATCCCATGCCTCCTTTGGCGTATTTGCATCCTGAATATGCACAATCATGGAGTTCAAAATACTGATAGCCAGTACATAACTTTCTTGGCTCTCTCATGCCATCCTTTGAATGCCTGCATTTCCTGTTGACTGGGAACATTAGGAAGAACAGGTTCTTCTTCATTTCCTGTAATGAATTCCCAATAGCCTTTCCCCATCAAGAAATTCGTCATTCTAAACTTCCATGCCTGGAAGTTGTTCTTGTCAAGCTTTTCAGTGACAATCTGTGAAAGAGAATCAGATGCCATTACAGAACACTGCAAAATATTCTGTCACTGCAAAAAACACAGCTTCTGCCTCACACGGGCAGATCTGCAAAACCGACGAGAGTGGTATTTCACCACACAGTCACTTCCTAGTGACGATTTTGCATCAACAGGCAATAGGCATGAATCTGCAACTCCCAATATCTCTGCACACAGGCATACGATGCAATTTCTGCGGCACCTTTCCACCGGACTAGCTGCGCAGTGGTCGCACAGCAAAAAATAGGGCCTTTTTCTGAGTGCCTGCGAAGAACTTCCGCCTTCAAAACGGGCCCCGAAACGGCCTCAAATCAGAAAAATAAAGGGTGTCTCAATCTGAAACAGTGCACTCCTGCACTTCTGGTTGTGCTACCTGCAGAGATTTGCTCCCAAACTCGAAATAGGAAAGCAACACTGGTCCTCTTACCAGGACACCACGAACTTGGCTTGCTTTCTTGAGCTCCTTACCACGAACAAGGCTTTGATACCATGTGAAGATTGTGGGAGAGAGGGAAGGAGTCTCACTTGAGGCTTTCTCACATGCATAATGGGGGAATACACACGAAGGTGGAGGCTGAAAAATAGTTTTCCTCTTCTTAGTTGTGTAAGCCAAAAGAACTCAAGTACAAAGAAATAGAAGAACCCTATATGTGGGTCTCAAACCAAACTCAACTAACTAAGGTGGCATACTAACTGAGCCACAAACTATAGTAGATAAGGATAGCTGTCATCCAGCTATTATTCGTGGGCGGTGTACCAACCGCATCTCCAGCTAACAAGTCGGTGACATAAGTACACAACGGTCACCCTGGCATATCTCGAGTGGAGCTCGATATCTCAACAATCAGTGCATCACCTGCAATGTGTCAAAGCTGTCCCTCAGCATAAAATAGCATCCATGTGCAAAGCGTCCATAAAAAATAGCATCCCACAAGGCAATTTGGGCCTATCAGCACATCCAATAAGGACCGCAATGCATCCAAATGTGCATCCAAATGGCCTATAAATCATCCACTGCAACCCAATGCATACCACGAATGAGTGCACACTGCTCAAACTGCAACCAGAGTGATTTGCATAAGGTATGCTCAAGAAATCATTGTCCCACGGTAATGACCGCTACTGAAAATAGAACCTGAGATGCCTCAAAAGCATGGGCACCATTGCATAATCGGACTCAGCAAGAAAATCTGCAAGTATCTCTCTTCTGCCAGAACTTCAAAATCCCAACCGATGAGTGAGAAATGGGAGTCAACACTTATCCACTGCCATGTGGCATAAATCTAAGGTTTCAAAACCTTAGAATGAAAAATGCATAACAGAGAGACGAAATCGAATACACAAAGATCTATAACTCTAAAAATCCTCCACCGAATCACGCAAGAACTGACAAGTAGGGGTTTTTGGGCGTCCGAAACGCAATGGGACAGACGGTTTTGGAAACCGTGGTCTCAATCACTGGGTCCAACACACGGACTGAGAAACGTTTTTGGAAATAGAGCTATTTGTAAACTCCACCGGAGTGCGAATGATGAGCAACATAGAAGTTTTAGGACCTCCTGAGTCCACAGGAACTGACAGATCTGCAAATGGTTGCTCCAAACTTGAGTTCTAACACCCGATAAAAAAACGTAGAAACTGACACAGTGAGTCAAAAATCCAATGAAATGATCCCAGATTCAAGAATGAAGGTGTTTCCAAGCTCCTGAAGTGAAGTGGACACTAAAAGCAAGCAATAGTTGCCTCTACAAGTCAATATGAAGTCTCTGTCATCGAACAGAATAGGGAAAAGCTCAAAAAACGACTTTTTCTTTGAAAACATTTAACAGGCTCTCAAAACCACTTCGCAAAACCAAAGTGACTTTTCCAAAGGTTCCTCCAAGGTCTCTACACACTCGGATGCAAGTAAAGTCACCCACAAAGCTTCCCACAGAGCTTCTCCTTCCTCCCACAAAGCTGCTGAGCTTCGAAGCATTCACTTATGCTCAGCTAGATCACCCGGGCTCTGATACCAGTTGAGAGTGCTCTCAACGGAAGTAAGAACAGAAGAGGGAGAGAGAGAGATAGAGAGCCACACAAGTTTTGGTGGGTGCATAACCACCCTAATCTTCTTTTTCATTCATTTATATATGTGTTTGAGTATTGTACATAATCGGGGTAAAGGCACAGTGACCTTTAACCCCCACATCATATCCATCTGAGATAACTACAAAAGCTAAGAGCTCAAAGCTAAAGGCTTATGGATGCATTTCTTTTAAGTTCATGTATCTTATAAATTCATTCACTAATTTCTGAAGTAATGAATGATTTTTTAGAAACTCCTTACTTTATTATATACCAATATTCTTTAATTGTTTGAACACTATTATTTGATTTCAAATTTTAATTTTTAAAAGCGTTAAATTATATTTTTAATAAAAATATATTATATAAATATCTTTTAATTAATTTATCATAGTTTATATTTTTAAAAATATTTTGACTTAAAAATTAATGATATTTACTTATTTAATTTAGTTATTTTATATTTAATGATCCACATATTTTTACTAACTTTAATTTGTTATAAAGTTTTTTTAATGATCACATCCATACACTTCTCATATCAATGATATAATTTTTAAAAAAGTTATTTTAATATAGATCTAATGTATATGTTAATTATATTTTTAATTTCTATTTAGTTATTAATTATATATTTTTATTTTTATTAATATTTAATTTTTAAAAATAAATTCTTAAAAATATATCATATTTATATAATTGTATAGGGTATACTATGTTTTAATATATTTGTATATAATTTTAATATATTATTATCAACACCTCTAAAGTTGATCTTGTTGAATAGAATGCACCTAATGTTATGGATAAATTTGACCAAAGTAAAAAGGCATAAATATGAGTGTGTGCTTGTATGTGTGGCAATAGTATCATAAAATATGGAGTGCATAGGGCCTAGGGTTGAGGTGGTAGGGCATGACCATGTGCCACCCTTCCATGTAAGAGGACCCATAAGGTGTGTTGTACATAATCCATGGTAGTAATATTATAAAATGTAAGGTGGCATGGCTCCTCCATGTGCCACCCCTCCACCTAGGCTGCATTTAGTGAGATATGGCTCAAAGTCCATGGGAGAAGTAATATAAAATAGGTGGAGATGGATATTATATTGGGTTATTCCCTCCATATAGGATAGGCCCATGTGGGGGAGGTATAGAAGGTCCAAGAGTGCAAGTTAAATAATGGGGAAAGTAGGATGAGGTGGCAAGATTCCTTGTGCCAACCCTCCACTTGTCCTCCTAGATGTTTGAACATATTATAAAATTGGGAAGAGACCAAGGGAGTATCATAGACTTGGGATATGGGAGTTGATATATGTGGAAAAATGTGGCCAAGTGTTATCGCACAGAATTGAGAGTGCGTAACTGCCTAGCCCACATGGGAGACTCTTCCACACACACCATGCATGTGGGAGGATGCATTTATTGGGAGTGACCCCCTCTCTTGGCTATAAAAGGAGGGGGCTATTCCTTGATGAGACACGCTCATTCTTGTAAAGCCACCTAGCTAGTACTCTGATATTTCCCCCTCATTCTTCCTTTCAAATAAAGCACGACCCTCTTCCCTTGATGTCTCCATCTCTACATTCCTCCTCCACCCATGTACATACTCCTTTTTCCCCTCTCCCTCTCCCCTTGTGCCATGGTCTCCCTCTTCTTTCCCTCCCCTCTTAATCCCTTTTCCCCTCCCATGATAACGTTTTGCCCTCACATTCTCCTTTTCTCTATGGCCCTTGAGCATCGCCATGCTTAGTGTCTAGCCTCTTGTCCTGATTTCTTTTCTGGCTTACAGAAATGGTGTGGCTGCTGGGATCAAAATCTCCACGGCTAGTGGTGTAAAATTTGTTACTCCTACGATTGGGTGCAGCTCTACGGCCTCTTCCATGCATAGTTTTGTACTTTTTGCACCTCCCAACTATGTGCCTTCCCTGTGTCTACGGCTACAAAATGTCCCTGCTTCTGCACTTCCAGTCTGCCTACTTTTTGCTCACAGTTCTTATGTGTATTCTCGTTGGCGAATCTTCTGCTCGTACCAGTTGCATCTACAGAATTGTAGCATCTGTGCTCCCTCTGAGCTCCTGTGCACACATTTGTGCATCCATTGTGTACACCCTCGTGCATTGCGGACAGATCGTGATGGTTTTCTGGGCTCTTGCGTCTTCTGGTTATGAACAGTTTTTTTGGGTTTCTACAAAACTGTAACAGATCCCGCGCCCCCCTCTCTTCTCTTCTTCTCTTTCTCTTCTCCTTCTCCTCTCCTCTCCTCTCTTTTTATTAAAGAGTGGGATTTGAACCCAAGACTCTCCCTTCACAAAAGGGAGACTTATCATTGGGCCAACAAGTAGGAAGTGGTGAAAATGTAATGATTTTTGCTTATATATTGAAATCTCGGGAACTGTAACTCTCTAACCGTGGGGAGTTTCCTCTTATTGTAAAAAGCAAAAGTATTTCATTTCATGTGCTCTATTCACATCCCCTACTAGATTGCCGATTCGAAACTTTTCCAAGTTCACTTCATGGATGCACGCCACACAAGAAGGGTGGATATTTATGTCACTTCTCGACAAGTTTAAGGATTTGGTGCCTGGTCCTCCACGCCTTACGGCTACCAATGGGTGAGATCTCTTTCTTGATATTCATGTCGATCTGCAATAACTGATTGTACAATGCATTGCTCAAGGAGACGACGGGTGGGATGATACACCGTGGATGATTCAAGGTGAAGAACTAGTGATACACTAGGAGAACTTTGATTTTAATTCTACTCATTATGCAGGGATTGAGCTACTTGCTACTTCGAAGGTAATTAAAAGGGTGTCCTTCTTTAAAGGGTGGGATGCTCCCCAAGCTTGGGGGGAGATTTGGCACATCTACTTGTTAATTCATGTGGATAAGCTTATCTTGAGTGGTTTATTCTCAATCTCACTACAAAGGTTTCTAGGGCTTGGCTATGGTTGGTAATGTTTTGACCAAGGAATCCCTTTTACCTAATCAACCCTTTGTGCCTCATTTTGAGCTTCAAGTTGTAATTCTTTTTGGTCTAAAGATAAACTATCAACAAAGTATTGCAAGTTTATTTGGTGCTGAACATTTGGCTCAAGTATTGAATTCTCCCCACCCTCTCCTTCTACCTATCTTGGACTACCGGAAACTTGGGATGTCCGGATTTTAGTCTTGGTGTGATGACATCTTGGATCCTTTAATTTGATGGAGCTTACAAACCTTCAACCAAGGCTACTGGCATGGGTGTGAAGCTCACTTCACCGAGTGGTGAGGAGTATTGTTATAGCAAGTCTGCACCTGCAAGTACTTGCAACCAAGCTGAGTACTCAGCACTCATTTTTGGGCTACAAAAGGCACAAGAACATCGCATCAAGCAACTTGAGGTGCAAGGAGATTCTCAACTCATGTGTGAACAAGTTAGTGGAAGGTGGAAGGTGCGGAGCAAAGGCTTGGTTCCATGACATCAACAAGCATTGGAACTTTGCAACCAATTTGAAGAGGTAAAAATTCAGCATATCCTTTGAGCTAAAAATCTAGTTGCTGATTTCTTAGCACGTGAAGCTTGTACTTCAATCACGCATGAAGTGAGTGGAAGCATCGCCCCAACAAAGCCACAAGCCACGAATGATGGTGATCATTTGTAAGGAATGCAAAGGTTGTGGTCATCATGAAACAAGTGTTGGGCATATTTGATAGTATGAGTTTACTGACTTCGGAAGATCATCAGAAAGGTCCTCAAGGACATTTCTTAAAAGAAGGATGCCAGACCATACACCCCTTGAAAAAATAGCATGGCGATTAAAAAACTAGAAGAAGCTAAAGGTGATGTCCAAGCTCTCCAATTGTTGACATTTGTCATGGCATTCTTGTTTGCCTTGATGAACAACCTCATGCAGCGCCATGTCTCTAACCCTCACTTGTAAAGATGGATGCGATATCATGAGGGTTGGTCCTTTTAAGATTGTCTATGAGCTATTCTATGCTAAAAATTCTTCCCATGTAGTATTTCACAATACACTAGTCACACCCTACCCTGCCTATGTGTGCTTTGTGGATGTATCTTCACCTGATTTTGAGTTCAAGCTACCTCTTTCCATTGTTTGCCCATAGATAAGCCTCATTTCATCTCTCTCTTTTCCATTTTCCAAGCATGGCTGACATTCCCGTGTTTTGTGGATGGGTTGAAGAAAATCCATATGAGTATCTTGTGGCCTTCAAGCACCGTTGTTTTTCTCTCAACTTTCTTATTGAAGACAAATGGCTATTTGTTCTTCCCACATTTCTAGAGGGTTTGTCTCAAGTGTGGTATGAGAAGCAGGCCGAAGACATTCGCCAAAGCTGGCCAAGGTTGACAGCAGCAATGATTGAGTATTTCGGCAAAGAAGAGGAGTCAGAGAATGTGTACTTGCAAGTGGCAAACTTGAAGCAGTCAGAAGGTGAGATGGTGCATCGATATGTGGATCGAGCGGCCGTGCTCCTGGACTGTTTAATTGCCATGCAGAAGGACAATGCTAGATTTTGAGCTAGAATGACTCAGCATGTGCTAGGCTACCTTGTAGCAGGAGCAAGTGACGAATTCTACCTCAAGCTTAAATGGGAGAATCTAGAAACTATGGTGCTAGCACATGAGATTGCTCAAAGGTTTGATAAAGTTCAATCTGACCCTGCTTCAAAGAAGATGATTGTCCCTCCACAACCCCCTCCGCTCTGGCAACAACAACCTAGGGGGTCCACCCTAGGGGCATACTCCCACCCCCCATCAAGGATGTATCCACCACCTCCACCTCAAAAGTATGGTTCTCCCTTAAATGCTTACCCTCAACAATGTGTATATTCTCACCCTCTGCCTCAAAGATTTCCCTAGCCTCTCCCACGAGCCCCCCTCCTTTCTACTCCCTCGGCCCCTCTAGCTAAAGAGGCCCCTCTTGCAAAAGAACCTGGAGTTGATGACCTAGCTAAGGCCCTGAATGATCTTCGGCTTGAGATAGTGGGCATAAAAAATCAAGCCAATCACCCTCCAAGAGAACGTGCCAATGTTGTATGCTACGAGTGCCACTAGAAGGGTCATTATCACACCGAATGTCCCAATATTCCAAGGGTGAATCTTCTAAGTCAATTAGGTTTTGAGAATTCTGATGTAGAGATCCTTGACCTCGGGAAAAGAAGTTGTACCACCTCGAACCCCTCTCCAACCGGGCTGCCCCAAGAAGAAGGTGTCCTTCTCAGAGCCCTCAGATGCTGAGATGGCAGACCCACCAACAGAGAAGACTAAAAGATCTCGTAGGAGTAAGTGGTTGCCCTCGGATTTTCCCATCGGCTCGGGCCAAGAGGATTATTCGGTCATTCAGGACCTTACTCATCGGTCTTTGAGCATCATGCTCCCTCAACTAATTGCATCAAGCCCCTAGGTGAGATGTGAGCTATAGTAAGGGCTCTCAACAAGGAGGAGCAAGAAAAAGGGACAGGTATAAGAGGTCTCTTCTATCTCTAAAGAAATTGATCGGTAGCCACATACAATAGATGTCATCATAGACAATTGTCATGTCAAAAGTGTGTGTGTTGATGGGGGAGCTGCATGTAATATCATGGTGCCCCGAATCATGAAGAAATTGAATTTGAAATGCATAAGGCATTCCTCCACTCGAATCAAGGTAGCAGATGGTCAACGACTTGCCACCCTGGGAGTCATTGAGGATTTGCCCATCACTGTCAATGGGTTGACCACCACCGTCAATTTCTATGTAGTGGACATTGAAGATACAGGTAGGAGTTACGCAGCCATACTTAAGAGACCATGGTTGAGAAAGAGTGACGCAGTCACCTATTGGAACATAGGACACATGTCTTTTGGTGCTTCTAAGGAGAAGATCCCGATCCACACTAGGTGCCACAGGACTAGAAGAAGAAGGAGCAAGACAGTGATACTTTCTCATCCTCGGTGTCTGAATCAATGGAAGGATTAGACGGGGGGGAGGAGTTCTCAGATGAGGAAATTTACATGATGGGGCTGTATCCACCCCCGCCACCTATAGAAAAGGTAATAGCTAGTCCTCAACAGCTTGAATCTATGCTTTCCCTAGACCTCACCCCAAGTGAGAAAGATGAATTCCTAGAAATGTTCAAAGATTTCCTTGACCTTTTCGCAACTAGCTACCACCACCTTTGACATGTGACTACCATAGAGCACAAGATAGAGCTGAAGCCTCTAATGCGAAGCCTATGGCTTAGAAGTATCGGAGATTAGGGCCCCTACAGACCGATGCTTTGTACTCAGAGTTGCAAAAACTTGTAGAAGCTGGGTTTATTGTTCTGGTTCATAGTAGTGAATGGGTTTCACCAGTGGTAGTCACCCCAAAGAAAAACAACAAGTGGCGGGTCTGCATCAACTATAAGAAACTCAATGCAGCCACCAAGAGGGACCATCATCCTCTTCCCTTTCAAGACCTCATTCTTGAGAAGGTAAGTGGTCATGAGATGTATACTTTCTGTGACGGTTACTCTGGGTTTTATCAAATTAGAATTGCCGAAGAAGATGTGCTTAAAACCACATTTGCCACACCTTGGGGGACATTTGCATTCAAAGTAATGCCATTTGGCCTCACCAATGCTCCTGTTACCTTTCAAAGATTTATGCAGATGGTGTGCAGGTTTGGGAAACCCATGGAAATAGTATCTGACGATAGGAGTCCATTCTTAAATGAAGCAATGGAATTGTGCTCATGGATCACATGGGTATTGATTATCGCACTTCTAGCATCTATTATCCAGCATCCATGGGTCAAACGGAGTGGACTAAAACCATGGGAAAAATGGCCATAGGGAATAGGAGCCAGTGGGATCAAAAGGTCACTGAAGCTGTGTGGGCTTACAACATCACTCATAAAACGTCTACAGGTCACACTCCTTTTGAGTTGGTGTATGGTACTGAGGCAGTTTTACCACTAGAGATAGAGATTCCGGCCTTGAGATTGGCACAAGAACAGAGGATGATAGAAGATGAACATGTAGAGGCCAGATTGGTACAACTTGAGAAGTTAGATGAAACCCGATGCCTTGCATTACACCAAATAGAAATCCAAAAGAATTGGCAAAAGGCCCGCTTGGATGCTAAGATTCACAAGGGATGGGAAGACACTTTGCTAAGGGGGATGTTGTGCTATGCTTTGATAATAGATTGGACCACCAAATGGATAAGATCTACCACTGTGGACCGGTCCATACAAAGTCATCAAGGAACATAGAAATGGGTCTGTAGAAGCTCAGGAGCTGCATGAGCCATATGGCAAGAAGGTGATCAACAAGCGTTATCTCAAGCCCTTCTTTGTGGGTGATGGTCCCAGGCATGGAAATGCTGTGCATTCCCTGCCTAGGGGGGGAACTGTTATGGATAAATTTGACCAAAGTAAAAAGGCATAAATATGAGTGTGTGCTTGTATGTGTGGCAATAGTATAATAAAATATGGAGTGCATAGGGCTCAGGGTTGAGGTGGCAGGGCATGACCATGTGCCACCCTTCCATGTAAGAGGACCTATAAGGTGTGTTGTACATAATCATGGTAGTAATATTATAAAATGTAAGTGGCATGGTCCTCCATGTGCCACCCCTCCACCTAGGCTGCATTTAGTGAGATATGGCTCAAAGTCCATGGGAGAAGTAATATAAAATAGGTGGAGATGGATATTATATTGGGTTATTCCCTCCATATAGGATAGGCCCATGTGGTGGAGGTATAAAAGGTCCAAGAGTGCAAGTTAAATAATGGGGAAAGTAGGATGAGGTGGCAAGATTCCTTGTGCCAACCCTCCACTTATCCTCCTAGATGTTTGAACATATTATAAAATTGGGAAGAGACCAAGGGAGTATCATAGACTTGGGATACGGGAGTTGATATATGTGGAAAAATGTGGCCAAGCGTTATCGCACACAATTGAGAGTGCATAACCGCCTAGCCCACATGGGAGACTCTTCCACACACACCATGCATGTGGGAGGATGCATTTATTGGGAGTGACCCCCTCTCTTAGCTATAAAAGGAGGGGGCTATTCCTTGATGAGACACGCTCATTATTGTAAAGCCACCTAGCTAGTATTTTGATATTTCCCCCTCATCCTTCCTTTCAAATAAAGCATGACCCTCTTTCCTTGATGTCTCCATCTCTAAATTCCTCCTCCACCCATGTACATACTCCTCTTTCCCCTCTCCCTCTCCCCTTGTTCCATAGTCTCCCTCTTCTTTCCCTCCCCTCTTAATCCCTTTTCTCCTCCCATGATAACATTTTGCCCTCACATTCTGCTTTCCTCTATGGCCCTTGAGCGTCGCCATGCTTAGTGTCTAGCCTCTTGTCCTGATTTCTTTTTTGGCTAACACTAGGAGTAGACTTGGATAAATTTTAGGACTTTTTGGATCATTTCCATTGAAATGATGGATGGTCCACCATGGGACCACATGTTTAAAACCGATACATTCAAGAGCTTCTCACAATTTTTGTTTCTTACTATAAGGGCTCAGGATCCAAGGTTTTGGAACCCCAACCCTTAAAGGGTTTATGCTATATGAGGCTCAGGCACATTGGAAGGTGATTCAAACTATGTAGAATGGTTGTTCTAAAATTTTGTATCCAAACAAAGAAAGGTTTTGCATCTTCCACTAGGAGATCACATACATTCTTGCATAAAGTCACAATTCCAAGAGGGTCACAAGAGAAGATGTAGGCTATGAAAAAATGACCCATATAGAGAAATGGTAGAGTAAGGGATAAAGAGAATCCAGAGCTGGTGGGAGAATGGACATGCAAACTTTGATCCATTGGTGGCATGCATAGATTTTCAATTGGGAGAGTTTATGGTGAGCATTTGTCCAAGGATCCACCCACTTGGAAGAATATTAAGAATTGAAATATCTCTTATTATTCTTTTCATGGAGCTCTTGTAAATGATGGACTATTTTTTCCTATAGGGAATGGGGTGATACTATGTGCTATAAGGAGAATACTATTGATGGAATGGGCATTTACTAGATAGCTAGCAAAGGGGGTAAGTGTAAGAAGTTGATTTAATCTATTGTAGAGCATTTTTAATTTGTGTAGGATTTGACTCTCTATGCATATCATACCTTGATTTAATGTGTAAGAAAATATTCAAAAAAACTCTTTATATACATATTTGGGTGATATTTAATATCATTTTTTAGAAGATCCAAACTAGTACAAACTTTTCTATTATTAATTCACAGGAAAAAATATAAAAAGAAAGATTCAAATGCATTTAAGTATAATTTTAAGCTACAAAGTATCAATAAGTAGTCCAATCACAAAGACTATCCATCCTAGAGAATTAGTCAAAGCTCTCCCTCTCCACCCCCATGCCATCCCCCTCCCCCTTCAAAATCCCCCTAGACACACACACCCTTGAGCCCCCCCCTCTGCCAAGTCACAAAGAAACCCCCTTACCCCCTAACATAAGCTTAAAAAACACCTTCCCAAAACCCCCCTCCCTTACACTCACGTGATACTATAAGCAGTCATTGTGAATCCCCCTTGATTGAAATAAGCAATTGTTTGAAAATGGAAAAGGTATACCTACAAATTGAAGACAGAAAACTTCTCTCCAAAGGTGTAAATTATGAATATTTGTAGGTTTCCAGGTTGTACTAGTGATGATTTTTGTGCCCGCATTGTGAAAAGACATAAATATATGCCATTTAAACATGTATACTATATGTATCGTGTGCAGTTGCAGTTAAAGATTGATCCACTACGACATGGGTTCGTGCACAATGCTCACATACTTCAGCATGAGTTGACACCAATTGTAACAAGATGGTACCAAAACCATTAGCAATTGAGTCACTAAAATGTATTAATAAGTATAGACGTCTAGAAATTCTATGGGGTTTTTATGTACATTGAGTTTGTAGTCATTACTTTTGATGTTCAATAGGAGAGGCTCCTAGGTTTCATTGTATTTTGTAACAAGCCAGCTTATGGAACTTGTAACAAGACAATACTAAGACCATATAGAACTTAAGTTATTATAATTTATTGATATTTATAGGCATATGGGAATCCCATGAGGTTTTTTATGACTGGTCTTTCAAGACGCACACTAGGAGAGAATCCTGATTTTCATTATGCTTTGTAGCAAGCCAGTTCATGCCAATCTAATAAGCCAATAATAATCTACCATACAGCACTTGAGTTGCTATTTAATGTATTGATAAGTACCAAGCATATGGAAAAGATTATGAAGTTTTTTGTGGCTAGGGCTTTCAAGACACGAATAGTGAATGTAAATTGAGATGACTATTTTTAGTCATTAGTTTTTATGTTCAATAGGAAAGCTTCCTGGGTTTCATTGTTCTTTGTAATAGTAGAATTGATCCTTTTTGTAAAAAATAGCATTCAAGGGTTTACTAGAATCATTAGAGGTGCACTACTATTTTTGGTAACTATGTCCTTCAAAATATGAATGGTAGTAAATGGCACTTTATTATGATACCACAAGTTTCTTATTTTAAAGTTAATCTTAAATTGTCATCCACATCTTGTTAAGAGTGGAGCATGTTGGGTACTAACTACTCTTTTTAGGGACAATAGTACACGGTGCTCCTTGCAACTTAATTTGTTGTAGTGCATGTTGGACACAAAATATTCGTGTAATAATCTTGTACAATGATATTTCCTTTCTTTTCCCAAAGAAAACAATCCAAAAGTACATGCACTATCTTGTATCCTTATAAGGGCAAGTCATTTTCTATTATGGTGAAGTGGGTAGTTCAACCTTTAGTGTGTTTGGGATTGCTTTGTTTGGATGAAGGGATACTATGGGTACTAGAGCCTAGCAGAGATGTAGCTAGAAAGTATGTTTTTGTGACCAAACGATGATATTTTGTTAGCTCTTGCAACGGATTTGATGACATAAATAGGAATTCTTTGGTGTCAATAGCTCAAGAGTTCAAAGCTCA
This sequence comes from Dipteris shenzhenensis, assembly GCF_047967505.1. Taxonomy (NCBI): domain Eukaryota; kingdom Viridiplantae; phylum Streptophyta; class Polypodiopsida; order Gleicheniales; family Dipteridaceae; genus Dipteris; species Dipteris shenzhenensis. The sequence goes on from NC_141607.1 coordinate 40,194,110, forward strand.
TTGAACTGACAACCCTCATTGTTATATTATTGCACCGTCTAAGGATATCTAGATGGATCCTTAGAAATACTTTAGATGTCCTCCAGGACATAATTATGGGGTAAATATGAATCTAATGAATGATACAATTGTTAAATTCTTTAAAGGCATCCAATTTTTGTGTGTCACATGTGTTGGGTTATGTGCATGTGGTACCCACACCCCGGATGCACCTAGCCACCCGGTGGGACTTTATGCCTCAAAAGGGTATGGGATGAGAGCCTCCTTCCCATGTTGTGTGACTTATATACCTACCTCTACCCTCTTTTTGCTAGAGGTCATAATGCCCTTCCATCCAAGAACAAGAGGGATTAAATCAAATGTCTTTATTCCCCTTGCCAACTCCATGCAATGAACCATGCCATTGATATTGTGCTCGTATATTGGGAACATATTGCTACACGTCCAGTTTCTCCATTGTTTGTAAGAGCTACCTAATCCAACTACCATAGAACAAAAGCTCTAATGGGTGTTAGGTGAGCTCATAGGATTTACGTCTAAGCAAGGAAAAGATCCCTAGGAAAAGCAATCCTCATGGGACGAAAAATAAGAATATTAGCAATTAACTTGATCAATGTCAATGTCAAAGATGTCATGATCCCAATCCTATGAGGAAAGTAATCTACATCAAATAGGTTCAATGCTAAGAACATGAGTAGAGTTATCATGCTTTAGAATTAACTCAACATTGCAAAGAAACCTTAGCTGCCATATAACCCTATCAAATTAAAGAACATTTATTGGAGTAGGAGGAGTGTGTGAAGAGATGTGTAGTGCACAAGCATGGGGGGCGAGAGAGATCCTCAACAACATAAATATACATGAATAATTTAGGGTGAGAAAAAGAGTATAAATGCCCATAAATATAAGAGCATCTAGGGCTAGTACGTCCACATGCACCAATCTGGCACTTTGAGGGACATGTGCAAATATGCACAATTTATGTCTCAACACCCCTCCTAAAATACACTAGATAAGTAGAGGGTGAGAATTACAAAGCACAACATTTTTATTATTTTTGAAATAAGACATAAAGCGCATTAAACTTGAAATACTTACGGCTTAAAAATATACTATGTGCAATATGCACATTGACAATGCAAATTTGTGTATCTCATTGGGAGGTGTGCGATAAACCGATCGTTGCTCTTCACTTATTAATGAAAAAAGCAGTGTGTGTGTGAGAGGGAGAGAGGAGTCAATTAGTTGAGAAGTGAGAAGCCGATGGCATATGAATTTTGAAATGTGTTTTCGTGTTTGGCACGTGGGGTGAAGATCGGATTGCGTACGATTGGGGAAAATAGAAATTACTTTTCTTTTCAATCTCCCCATGTCCACGTAGGACCCCTCTCCCCCGTGGCACCTTCTCATTGGCCATGGATTTCGTACATGTGCTAGCAGCTCCTTCCACAAATGCCCCATCCCTATCCGAATTTTAAAATCGCCTAATCATTTAATTTTCACGGGTCCACTGTACGCCATTGTGTACTAAAATCTAGTTACAAAAACTTTTGAGTTTCAATACTTTTGCATTTTAAAAATCTAAATATAACTAAAATCTAGAACCTTTTTAAAAAAGATATGGGTGAAAAGAAAATTTTGACAATTCACATTAAGTTAAATCTTGAACATACACATCTCTCTCTAGAGGGTAGAGGTAGGTATATAAGTCACACAACATGGGAAGGAGGCTCTCATCCCATACCCTTTTGAGGCATAAAGTCCCACCGGGTGGCTAGGTGCATCGGGGGTGTGGGTACCACATGCACATAACCCAACACATGTGACACACAACAATTGGATGCCTTTAAAGAATTTAACAATTGTATCACTCATTAGATTCATATTTATCCCATAATTATGACCTGGAGGACATCTAAAGGATTTTTAAGGATCCATCTAGATATCCTTAGAGGGTGCAATAAGATAACCATGAGGGTTGTCAGTTCAATGAGCTTCGTGCTCTTCAGCTATTGACACCAAAGAATTCCTATTTATGTCATCAAATCGATTGCAAGAGCTAACAAAATATCATCGTTTGGTCACAAAAACATACTTTCTAGCTACGTCTCTGCTAGGATCTAGTACCCATAGTATCCCTTCGCCCAAACAAAGCAATCCCAAACACACTAAAGGTTGAACTACCCACTTCACCATAATAGAAAATGACTTGCCCTTATAAGGATACGAGATGGTGCATGTACTTTTGGATTGTTTTCTTTGGGAAAAGAAAGGAAATATTATTGTACAAGATTATTACACGAGTATTTTGTGTCCAACATGCACTACAACAAATTAAGTTGCAAGGAGCACCGTGTACTATTGTCCCTAAAAAGAGTAGTTAGTACCCAACATGCTCCACTCTTAACAAGATGTGGATGACAATTTAAGATTAACTTTAAAATAATAAGCTTGTGGTATCATAATAAAGTGCCATTTACTACCATTCATATTTTGAAGGACAGAGTTACCAAATATAGTAGTGCACCTCTAATGATTCTAGTATTTTGACAATTATAGTTGAAATCCTTGCCACATAGTCAATGAAAGAATATATGCAAATCCTTGAATGCTATTTTTTACAAAAAGGATCAATTCTACTATTACAAAGAACAATGAAACCTAGGAAGCTTTCCTATTGAACATCAAAAGTAATGACTAAAAATAGTCATCTCAACTTACATTCACTAGTCATGTCTTGAAAGACCTAGGCACAAAAAACTTCATAATCTTTTCCATATGCTTGGTACTTATCCATACATGAAATAGCAACTCAAGTGCTATATGGTAGATTATTATTGGCTTATTAAATTGGCATGAACTGGCTTGCTACAAAGCATAATGAAAATCAGGATTGTCTCCTAGTGTGCGTCTTGAAAGACCACTCATAAAAAACCTCATGGAAATTCCCATATGCCTATAAATATCCATAAATTGAAAATAAGTCAAGTTCTATATGGTCTTAGTATTGTTTTAAGTTCCATAAGCTGGCTTGTTACAAAATACAATGAAACCTAGGAGCCTCTCCTATTGAACATCAAAAGTAATGACTACAAACTCAATGTACATAAAAACCCCATAGAATTTCTAGACGTCTATACTTATTAATACATTTTAGTGACTCAATTGCTAATGGTTTTGGTACTGTCTTGTTACAATTGGTGTCAACTCATGCTGAAGTATGTGAGCATTGTGCACGAATCCATGTCATAGTGGATCATTCTTCAACTGCACAAGATACATATAGTATACGTGTTTAAATGGCATATATTTATGTCTCTTCACAATGCGGGCACAAAAATCATCACTAGTACAACCTGGAAACCTACAAATATTCATAATTTACACCTTTGGAGAGGAGTTTTATGTCTTCAATTTGTAGGTATACCTTTTCCATTTTCAAACAATTGCTTGTTTCAATCAAGGGGGATTCACAACGACTCCTTATAGTATCACGTGAGTGTAAGGGAGGGGGGTTTTGGGAAGGTGTTGTTTAAGCTTATAAGTTAGGGGGTAAGGGGGTTTCTTTGTGACTTGGCAGAGGGGGCGCTCAAGGGTGTGTGTGTCTAGGGGGATTTTGAAGGGGGAGGGGGATGGCATGGGGGTGGAGAGGCAGAGCTTTGAATAATTCTCTAGTATGGATTGTCTTTGTGCTTGGACTACTTATTGATACTTTGTAACTTAAAATTATACTTAAATGCATTGGAATCTTTCTTTTCCTATTTTTTCATGTGAATTAATCAATAGAAAAGTTTGTACTAGTTTGGATCTTCTAAAAGATATGATATTAAATATCACCCAAATATGTATATAAAGAGTTTTTTTGAATATTTTCTTACACATTAAATCAAGGTAGGATATGCATAGAGAGTCAAATCCTACAGAAATTAAAAATGCTCTACAATAGATTAAATCAACTTCTTACACTTACCCCCTTTGCTAGCTATCTAGTAAATGCCCATTCCATCAATAGTATTCTCCTTATAGCACATAGTATCATTAACATTTGTCTCTAATACCACAATTTCTTGGGACATCTATGATTGTGATTATTGGCCTACCACCTGACTTGTCACATACACATACTCAGTCCGATGGCTATCACCATGGATGCAAATACAAGCCCCATGCGTACTCCTAATTATTCCTATCTCCCCATGAAGCCATCTTTTTTTTGCATCTTCTCCAATCTCCATTGCAAAGATATAATTTTCTTTCCTTGCTCCATTGTTGGGAAATATAGGAGGCTTTTATCCATGTTTAGCACCCACTTCTTAATCTTAGCTAGTCTTGGACCATGGCCCACATGCTGTCCACATTATTGTGTGTAAGTCTCAGAGGAGTGCATAGAAATGTTGAGATATCGAGCTCCACTCGTGATATGCCAGGGTGACCATTGTGCATTTATGTCACCGACTTGTTAGCTGCAAATGCGGTTGGTACACCGCCCATGAATAATAGCTGGATGACAGCTATCTTTATGCACTCCAGTAGTTAGTATGCCACCTTAGTTAGCTGAGTTTGGTTGGAGACCCACATATAGGTTTCACCTATTCTTTTGTACTTAGAGTTCTTTTGGCTTTCACAACTAAGAAGAGGAAAACTGTTTTCAGCCTCCACCTTTGTGTATATTCCCCCATTGTGTATGTGAGAAAGCTGCAAGTGAGACTCCTTCCTTCTCTCCCACTCTCTTCATTAGAAATTGAATAGAGGTTTCAAAGAAAGAGGAGTACATACTCCTCCTTGGTAGCCCCAAGAGAGGACATCTTGGGAAGTCTTAGAAAGCCTCTATGCGTGCTTTGCTTGGGGGCATGTTGAACGTGACATAAAGGAGGTGGTGACTATGAAACCATTGGGGTTGTCAATGTGGAGGAAAGCGTGACACATTTCTTGAGTGTCACATTCTACTTTCAATGGGTGGATGAGAGAGAGAGAGAGAGAGAGAGAGAGAGAGATGTGTATGTTCAAGATTTAACTTAATGTGAATTGTTAAAATTTTCTCTTCACCCATATCTTTAAAAAAAAGGTGATAGTTCCTCTAGATTTTAGTTATATTTAGATTTTAAAAAATGCAAAGGTATTGAAACTCAAAAGTTTTTGTAACTAGATTTCAGTAAGGCGGACCCGTGAAAATTAAATGATTAGGCGATTTTAAAATTGGGGATTTGTCTAAGGAGCTGCTAGCACATGTACGAAATCCATGGCCAATGGGAGGTGCCACGGGGGAGAGGGGTCCTACGCGGACATGAATTTTCTATTTTCCCCAATCGTACGCAATCCGGTCTTCGCCCCACGTGCCAAACACAAAAACACGTTTCGAAATTCATATGCCATCGGCGTCTCACTTCTCAACTAATCAACTCCTCTCTCTCTCTCACACACACACTGCTTTTTTTGCCATCGCCACAGCTTTCACCTTCCTCTTCCGCTATGTCGTTCTACTCCACACAAACCTCCTCCCTCTCCCTCAAACTCGCCTTTGATGATCATTCCCTTCTAGAGAGCGGACAGGACCATCGTGGGCCTCACCACGACCCCTCGTCCTTGGGGAGATGTCGGCTTTCGGAGCAGCTTCACCCTCTGCAACGAACACCAGGTGCGTGTTGTTGGCAAACCATGAGTACGTGATATCGCCTGAGAAACGTCGTCCAACTAGACGAGAGAGCGCTCTGTGTTTTTCTGTTTGACCATTTGATCGTTGTAGCTGCCTCTCAAGAATGATTGTATGCAGGGTCAGTTAAGCACGCCTCCAGAACTCAAGCTCCAAAAGAACTGACTAGGCTTCCTGCATCTTCTGATGATACCAAGTCGGAGGCGAATTCCGTCACCTGGCGAGGCGATTCCGAGGTAAGTAGGTAGGATCACAATTAGCTGGAGATGGGAACAGAAGAGGAGTCCTTGTGTGGAGAAGAGAACAGCGCAGCGCAGCTAGATATGATTTCTCTAGTGATTCTGATGGAGAAGAATTTCCAAATTGGTGAACGGACTCTAAGGCCGCAAACTGTCTTCCGTACCGGGGAGCAGGTGCCTGACCACCGGAACCTTTCGTTCCGGAAACTCGTCCGAAGCCAAGACTCCTCCACCGTCTTCCTCAACGACAGCACTGCATTCGGCTCCCCCAAATCTATCCCGTGCCGTCAAAATTTCTCAGATCACATCAATCTTCCGAACTCTAAGGCATCGTCGTCTACGCACGGCTTTCAGCTGCCTCATGTACCATCTAGGTATCATTCTTTTGAAATCACATCTCTGTTCGTTGTAGACGAAACCTGTGGTATTTGCTGTATTTCCTGGCATGCAGGAACCCAGTTCTGGTGTCCTGTGACTCTTCGGGATCTGTCTGCGTAGACCCGCGGTATCGAATGCTCAGCTGACCGTCTTTTACTGCGGGACAGTGAATGTCTACGACGATGTCCCGACTGATAAGGTGATTCTCGATCAGCGGTTCGCCGCGAGCATGAAACGTCCGATCTGCAACGAAGATGCGCTTAGATCGGGATTTTGTGCAGGCACACGCTATCATGCTTCTGGCTGGCACAGGAAATTCAGGGTCTACGACTGCTCCACCACCCGAAGGAGAAAAGAATAATTTGCGTGGAACAGTAGTAGCGGATGGATCTTTAACGGTGGAAGTTCCTGCCCCCGGCAGCACAGTCACACTGAACACCAAAACCGCGACAGAGCCCAAAGCACAGGCGGTGCCAAGGCGATCGCATGCTGGAATAGGTATGGCCTTTGGGTCCATATTATTGTATTTTTCGTCGAACTTTAGCTGCTTATAACAATTGGGTGTTGCTGTAGAGCTTCCACACGCAAGGAAGGCATCCTTGGCGCGCTTCTTGGAGAAAAGGAAAGACAGGTATGCTGTGATAGGTCTTTGAGACAGAAATCTAGCGTGGAAAGAAAAATCCACACGATGGATCATCTGATACGTGTTTCCTTTGGGGGATTCGGATGTGGAAAACGTGTGCAGGGTGCAGGTGAAGCAACAAGGAATTAGCGAGCAAAGGGAGAAGACTAAAGGAGAGGGGAGAGCTAGCAGTCCAAAAAAACGATGCACTGAGTTCGTCATCCCCATAGCTGACGCGGTGCAGGGTTGAGCAACTAGTAGTCTTTGGTCAATTAATATCGCGTACCTTGGAGTGAATGGTAATCTTTAATCTTTGCTCACTTTCAGAGCTTGCATGTATATACTCGTGAATTGGTAAAATGTAATAACTTGGTTTCTAAACTAATCTACGAGTTCTAGAGTAAAATATGAAACATTTGCCTCCTTAAACTTGAATAGAAAAAAGTTCCAAGTACTATTTTAATTGTGAGACATTATTTTGGACTATATAAAGCACTTGATTCAAAGTTTTACTCTAGATATATATGCACATAAGTACTACTTCAAAAGCTCATACTAGAATTCCTCACAAAGCCTGTAGACATCGTCTAACATGCTTGCCAACGTGTGCTATGTAACACCCATCTACACACAGAGCACATATCTTTTTCTACTTGTACCTAAGAATGGCCTTAATCTCCATAAGTTTAACTTTTGCATGCTATATTTTTCTTGAATTGGGCCAATTGTCATTCAAGTCTAGTTCGAGATCAGATGTACAAAAATACTAGACTTCAAAGAGAGTCTTTACACACTAATAGGATCTTCCCATGAGGTTACTTGAAGATGTTGTGAAAGAAGTATTTTCAAAGAATCGACCTAATAAATAAGAAGGGATGAGGGATGTCCCTCTTTATTTTCAATTGGAGGGAATCTATTGGAAAACCTTTATAGGTTCAAGTCTCTTGTTCGCCAGAAATTTTGAAGATATTTCTTTGATCATCTTAGCTTAATCGAGTGGAGGAGCTTTTCACATAAGAAGTTCATTGAATGTCTCCATTGAAAAATAAATCCATTTTTTTATTACGTTTCTCCTTGGTCAAGTTATATTTATGCTCTATTTATGGAATAATTTGTTAAGATTAAGGGCCTTTAGAATATGTATGGGAAGTGTAGATGAGCAAAATAATGGCTGGTAAGAGGGTCCATTAGGAGGTGTTAGAATGGCTGGTAAGAGGGTCCATCATGGTGCTATGATTCTGAGCAATGTATACTCCATAAATTTTGTTGCCCTTACAGATATTTAACAAGGGATTCATTTGACTTGATTATCTTCGTATTTTCCTTTCATTGCTTAGGATTTTGCATCATACTTCAAAGATAGAATCCTTTCATTTCATCCATGTTAAGTTCTTTGTTTTTTACAAGAACAAACCTAGTTTCTTTCCATGGAGTTGCTCTTTCGAATAAAGCATATGGCTCGTTGCATCCCTTAAGTAGTGTTTCCATTACCTCATTGGAGTGTTGTCATGGATGCATTATTAGGGGAAACATGAACTCAAAAAGGGCCTCATAGGGAGATGATTAGGAAATAGCTTAATTTCCAAATTGGTAGGGAAAAACATCATGGTAAAGTGAAGTTTTCACGATACTTAGACTCATTAATAAATGAGGATCCCATGTTATAATTTGTTTGAAAGTTAAAATGCACATCCCCTCCATTGATGTCGTGCATAAAAGGATCTAATGGTGCACGATAATCACTCATATTGACCATAGGATTGGAATGCTATCCAACGGCCATACAATGGCTACATAAGCATGTGATAGTGCGTTGAAAACTACTGTCAGTTTGATGGGGGCCGATGGTCAATGAATGAGGGCCACGAGAAATTGTGGCCCTTGGATCATGCGAGATCCAACGAATCCCAGTGCTAGGAAAATGAGGGACCTTGGATCTCGTTGAATCTAATAGCCTTAATCAAAGGACTAGAGTGATTCAACAACTATCAATGCATGATTGGTTGGCGGGGTTGACCAATGTTCAAGCCCATCCAACAACGCTTGAGGTGCAGTGTGTATCCCATCTAAGGGTATGTGCGATGCACCGCTTCTCCTCCGTCAGATCAGGATATGCATCATACATTGTACATTCTCCATTGTGAAAGGTCATTCGTGAGCCATTAGATCTACTTTAGATCTAATGGCTTTCTTAGTCTTTGCCATCAACTTTAATGCTTGTGAGCCTTTTATCTCTAACCATTGTAGGGATGATTTTTCCACATTAGCTTTGTTAATAAGCAAAAGTTTTTTAACTCTTGCGAAAGTTTATATGCTCTTACAAAAATAAAAGCTCAACACATTCGCCAAGATTTGAAACTAAATTCTTATGGTTACCGTGAAATATTAGATGAGTTTATAAAAAACAAACAAGATGAAGAACCAACCCTCATGAAATGATTGCGTGCAACCATGCTGTTGAAGAAGAACCTCAAAAGAAGCGACTATACCATTTGCACATTGATTTAGAAGAAAAATATGCACCGCTATAGAAAAGAGGAAAGGTTTCACTTGTAAGTGTTTAGCAAAAGGAAAACATGAGAAGAGCAGGCTCCTATAACAGTTGGCACTAGAGAATTTAAGCACAGAGTACAAAAAGCAAGGTAAGAGTACATCTTGTTTAGCCATTGTATTTCTATATGTGTGTATATTTTGCAAGAAAATTTGTAATATTGCAAAGTGCACTTGTTGCAAGGAAATTTTAGAACCTCAAAAAGAAAGCATTGATCCTAATTTAATTCCCATCAAACAAATGAAGGGTTTAGTCTCCACTATTGTTGCAAAGAACATGATGGAGGAAAAGAAGTTTAAGAAGGTAAAACGTGAAGTTTTTGAAGACTTTGTATCGAAAAGTAAAGCTGATGTCATGAAAGTTCAAGAGACTCTTGATGTGAGCGGAGTGAGCAGAAAGGGATATGCTTCAATATTTTTAAAAGATCAACCCATAAAACATGTGTTTTTACCAACACTAGCACAAGTGTGGAAGGAACGAGGTCATCTCAACCAAAAAGTGCAAGAGTTCAGATTGGGATGCCCTTTGCAATGTGGCAAGAGGGCAGTATATGCTACGAGAGAGGGCCAAGCCCCTGGTGAAATTATTTTTTTGATTCGAGGCCATTTTGGGGCCCGTTTTGGTGGCAGAAGTTTTTCGTAGACACTCAAGAAAGTGCTCTGTTTTGGCTGTGCGACCACTGTTCTGCAGGTCGGTGAAAAGTTATCGCAGAAATTAAATCGTATACCTGTGTGTAGAGATATTGGGAGTGACAAAATCATTCTTATTACCTATTGATGCATAATCGTCTCTAGGAAGTGACTGTGTAGTCAAATACCACTCTCTTCAATTTTACATATTTGTCCTTATAAGGCAGAAGTTTTGTTTTTTTATAGTGACAAAATATTTTGCAGTGTTCTGTAATGGCGTATGATGCTTTTTTACAGATTGTCACTGAAAAGCTTGACAAGAATAACTTCCAAGCATGGAAGTTTAGAATGATGAATTTCCTTAAGGGAAAAGGCTATTGGGAGTTCATTACTGGAGATGAACAAGAACCATTTATTCCTAATGTTCCCAATCAACAGGAGTTGCAGGCATTTAAAGGCTGGCATGAGAGAGCTAGAAAAGTTATGTACTGGCTATCTATTAGTATTTCAGATTCTATGATTGTGCATATTCAGGATGTAAGCATGCCGAAGGAGGCATGGGCTACTTTCATAAAAATATATAGCATAAATATGTAAGCCAGGAAAATGCAGCTCAAGCAGGAGTTGCATAATGTGTACAGAGAGAAAATATAAGTATCAATGACTACCACATGAAGGTGAAGAAGATTGCAGATGCACTTGCTTCTATTGGGTCACCAGTGGAAGATGATGATTTAGTTTCTATGACCTTGAATAGTCTAGGAAAGGATTATGCACAATTTTAGACATCCATTGCCGTTCGTGAGAATTTTCCTGATTTTGAGGAGTTGATTGCTCTTCTAATTCTTGAAGAACAGAGAAATGGTGGTGCATATTCTTCAGGAGGAACTTCAAAAGAAGCTGTCTTCTACTCAAATGCTGGAAGAGGTAGAGACAGAGGTAGAGCAGGCCAATTTGGAGGCCGTGACAGAAATCAGAAAATGCAGCAAATTCAAGAAAACCAGTCCTATGAAGCAAGATGTGGTAACTTTAGAGGCATGGGGAGCCAAAGAGGTCGTGGTGGATGGTAGAGAGGCCAGAATGCAAACAACAATGTTGAATGCTACTATTATGGTAAAATGGGTCATATGGTTAAAGACTGCTATAAAAAGCAAAATGACATCATGATTAGAAAATTGCAGCACGACAATTATGCATTCTCTAGTAGACAGGGTGATGACAGAATTAAGTATCTATTTATGGTGCAGCACATGACCAATTGTGTGACAAGTGTAGAAGAAAGCAATGATGTGTGGTATGTTAACTCAAGTGCGTCAAACCACATGACAAGTCATGCAGAATGGATGCAGGATGTAAGGAAAATGGAAAGACCAGGATTTTTGGAGACTTGTGATGATACTGCACATCCTATTGTGCAGATTGGTAAAATTCCTTTATCTATGCAGGATGGAAAAAAGAAATATCTGTCTGATGTATTTCATGTCCCGAATATCACCAAGAACCTGAATTCTGTTGGTCAAATGGTTGAGCAGGGCTTCCAGGTCAGATTTAATCCTCATGGATGTTTTGTTGAGGATATGAAAAATAAGGGTCACTTGATAGCAAAAGGGAAGAAGAAGAGTAGAATGTTTATGTTGAATGTGGACATGCCTGAATTGAGTGCAGCAATGTTTGCACATGGGACCGGTGTAGTTGCAGATATTGATATCTGGCATAAACGCATTGGTCATGTTAATGTAAAGCGACTTAAATTAATGCAGGCCTAAAATATTGTTGCAGGATTGCCTAAGTTCAAGGTTGCAGAAATGCATAAGCTATGTGAAGCCTATCAATTTGGAAAACAGGCAAGGAAACCATTTCCTAGACATGTTCAAGAGAGTAAGAGGCCATTGGAAATAATCAACTCTGATGTGTGGACTACTAAAGCTGCATCTTTTGAAGGCCGGTTGTCATTATTTTGTTACTTTCATTGATGACTACATCAAAAAAGTTTGGGTGTATTTTATGAAAAAGAAAAGTGAAGTATTTGGGCATCTCAAAGCTTTTAAAGCGATGGTTGAAAAAGAAACAAGCCTGAAAATAAAATAGCTAAGGTCAGATGGAGGGGGAGAGTACCTCTCAAATGAGTTTGCAAGTGAGTTTGCAAGTTTCCTGTAGGAGCATGGCATAAAGCAACAATATTCATGCAGTCATACCCCACAGCAAAATGCACTTGCAGAAAGGAAAAACATGCATATTGGAGAGGCATCTCATGCCATGCTCAACGAAAAAGACCTATCAGATTATTATTGGGCTGAAGCAATTGCTACAGCAGTCTACATAATGAACAGGACTCCCACCGCAACAATACATGGCATGACACCAGAGGAGAGGTGTATTGGTAGGAAACCATATATTTCTCATTTGAAAGTTTTTTGTTACATTGCCTATGCTCATGTACCAAATCAGTTGAGATCCAAGTTGGATCCAAAAGCTGAGAAGTGCATCTTTATTGGTTATTCTATGCAATAGAAAGGGTATAGATGTTATAACCCTTCTACTCGTAAGTTTACAGTGATCAAAGATGTTTTTGATGAGATGAGCAACTAGTATAAACCACTAAATGTGATTGATGATGTAGATGCAGAAAATGGTAATGCTGCATAGAATTCACAGCAGCAATCACAAAATATTAGTGGACCTGTAGTGTCCTCTAGTAGTGGTTCACATACTTCACCATGGACAGGTAGATTGAGATCTAGAGAATCTCCTCAAAGCAATGCAGATAGTAGTATGCAAGTATCATGAAAAGGAAAAGAGAAAGTAGATCAGCCCATGGTTGATGTGAATGCATTACTCTTATGTGGATGGTGAATCCAGTGGCTCAGAATAGAGCCTTGATGATGAGTTGGGTATTTCTTCTGTTGTCACACTTGGAGCAAGGAAGACAAGGGATGTTTTGAGAGGACCTGATAGTGAGCCTATTTTGCACAGGTCTACTAGAGCGAGGTATCATGTGGATAGGCTAAAATATGATGGATTTACAAGCATTCACTATGCCTATATGGTCAAAGTGATACATGAACCAGAATCCACTTCTTTTAGCAAGCCATGGGAAAAGAAAGATGGGAGAAATCCATGGATGAAGAAATGGATGCCTTGGAAGCAAATGCTACATGGAAATTGGTGCCTTTGCCTAAAGACAAGAATGCAATTGGCTGCAAGTGGGTTTATAAGGTGAAGCACAATGCAGATGGTTCTGTGAACAGATACAAGGCAAGATTAGTTGTCAAGGGGTATGTGCAGACATATGGCATTGATTATGAAGAAACATTTAGTCTAGTTGCAAGGATGGCAACCGTAAGAGCACTCATTGCTATGGCTACATCAAAGGGATGGTCTTTATATCAGATGGATGTAAAGAATGCTTTCTTGCATGGTGATTTACAAGAAGAGATCTATATGGTGCAGCCACTAGGTTATGTTCATGCTGTTCATCCTGAGTTTGTTTGCAAGTTGAAGAGAGCCTTGCATGGCTTGAAGCAAGCACTTAGAGCATGGTCTGACAAGATAAGACAATATCTTGTCACTATTGGCTTTCAGATTTCCAACACAAATTTCTCACTTTATGTGAGAAAAACAGAGAAAGGCATTATGCTGCTTGTCATTTATGTTGATGATTTGATCATCACAGGTGATAGTGATGAAGATACCCTTCATGTGAAAATGTTATTGATGCAAAAATTTGAGATAAAGGATTTGGGAGAGCTGCATTGATGCAGGTGAGCTTCTTGAAGACCCTACTATGTATAGACGAATAGTAGAAAGTTTGATTTCTATGACTCTTATCAGGCCAGATTTGAGCTATGCTATTGGGTTGGTAAGTCAGTTTATGCACGCTCCAAGGAAATCACATTTGGATGCGGCTAGATGCATACTGAGGTATGTGAAGTCCACATTGCAATATGGACTATTTTATGAGACTAGGGTTCAGATACAGTTGGATGGATATACTGATGCTGATTGGGCTGGTAGTATTTCTGATAGACGATCTACAAGGAGTCTACAAGTGGATATATGTTCTCTTTTGGGACTGTTGCAGTCACTTGGAGCAGTAAGAAATAGCCTACAGTTGCCTTGTCGAGCACAAAGGCTGAGTACAGGGGTGCAGCAATGGCTACAGCATGTGAGATAGCTTGGTTGCATAAGCTACTTTATGATATGCATCAGTCTACAGATTGGCTAGTTGTCATTTATTATGACAACATGAGCAGTATACACTTGGAAAATAACCCAGTCTATCATGCTACATCTATTGGTGGAGTAAAGGCTAGAAGATTTTTGTCTCATCCAGAGAAAAGAAAAATAAATGGTAGTAAAGTAGCATATGTATCAAGGATAAAGTACAGCTTGTGGAGAAAAGTACACAATGCTGTCAAGGATCATCAAGCAGATGGATTGGCAAGAGATGTTAAGGCAAAAGTGTGAAAATGTTTAGATAAGGTTTTTGTTTTTTGTGACCAACTAGCCACCTTTAGCAAAAATGATCAACAAGCATTTGAAGAAGCGGTCAAGACTTTTGGAAACGCAATGAAAGAGGCTTGGACAACATGTAACATCACTCATTACATGGTAAGAACAATATCATGTTTTTGTGCATGTTTTTTTAAAAAGCAAACAATATTACTTTTATATATTCTAATGCCCACTTGCCTATGTATCAAAATAGCATATAATCTACAATCACCTTCCTTTCTTTGTAAGAAAATACGGATGCTCTGCAATTTGGTCCACACAAGGAATGGAGAAATCACATTACATGGCACGAAATGAATTCTTTACACATACACAACATTTTGGAGGAAAATAGAAAGTCAATAGTTTAAAAGAAGTCTTCCATTGGTTCTATCGAGGAATACTACAAAGACTTCAAGCAAAGAAGAAAGTTGATACATCACAGGTTAAGCTAGCTTTCAAATTGGCTCAAAAGGAAAGAAGGAGGTAGATTTTAGAGAACTAAAATGTAGCACAAAGACATGCTCAGTGGAGACACTCAAAGATATTTGTAAACCATAAATGGGTAGATAGAAGCTAAGTGCTAAACCTTGTTCATCAATTGGTGTCATCAAATGTAACTTTTTTTTTTGCAATGAACAAGACTTGGATCTTTCATTCATAAGAATTCATTGTATGCAACCATTGAAATATTTGAAATATACTACATATATTTCTATTTCAAAATGTACATTGTTTTTGTCACAAATACACATAAGCATAACTAAGACATTCTAAAATGATAGTGATCTCACAATTCAACCTTACTTCTATCTTGTAAAATATACAATGCCATACAGGCTATCCTTCCAATGGTTTGCCAACTTTGCTTGGACTCCTTCTTGTGACTTTGATTGGAGACCTTTTTTTCTTGACTTGAGGAGCAACTAATCCTTCTCATCTTGTGCAAGAGTTGTTGTGGTCACAGTTTGCTCTTCAATTATTTTTCAGGAAGCACCACCAAAGAAGGCTCTCGATTCCTTATGAGCTTATGCTTTCCATAAGCTTCCAAGGAGAGGGGATCCTTTATACCACAAGTTAGTGTGCAGGCAGTATATGCCAAAAAGTAACTAGCTAGACTTGAGCCTTTCTTTTCAGCATAACACCAAAAAATAATTAAAGCAAACCACTTCTTTATCATAATGATCGTATCTATTTGCCACGATATAGGATGACCACCCAAAACTTTTGACAAACACTTGAAAAAATAAGTAAGAGCAGATAGTTCTTTAATATAATGAGAAAGGCTTGATAGTTTACCAAACCCAAGAATTCTACTTCCAGCTACTCTTAGGAGGAATGTGTCATCTTCAACGAACAACTACCATATGCAAAACACACGTAGATTTAAAACAGACCATTAAATTGTATATCTAAACTCCAAATTCAAGAAAGGTAGATTCCTTACCTCAATATTCTCATCTTTCTCTAGTATATCATCGTTAAACAAGGAGATACGCATCTCCTCCATCCCCTCGGAGCTGTGACTGATATCCAAGCTTGCTGTGAGGTTCATTCGTGCTTGGGTTTCCTAGAAGATTGTCTCATCCACCTCTTCACACATTTTGGCTTGCTCAAAACAGATGGACAATGCTTCCGAAGGATTGAATTTGATCGTCATCAATCCTTACTTCCTTGTCAACCCTACAAGATTGTGCAATAAGGGAAATTGCATAATCTTCTCTCAAATTAAATAGGCATTGTATGTCATACAACAAGACATACTCTTTTCCCTCAATATTGAATGAGGGAAGAATGGGCATAGTGAGGTCGGAGCTCTCAGCCTCAACATCATCCACTAGGACAGCATCTCTTAGGGTCTCATTTTTTAAGGCCACTAGATCAAATGCTGTAACTGAAAGCTCCTCCTTGGTCGGGTTAATCTTCTCTTCCACTTCTGGTAGGTCTGACTTATCTTCTGTTTCCTCTTCCTCATCGCTATCCTTTGGGTCCTCAACTGATCCATTAGCATAGTGTACATACATGGCAAATGCAAGTGACTCTTCAATTATCCTGCAATTGCCCTTGTGTATAGTGTAGATTCCCTTGTGGCAATCTTCAAAACTGTCAAACAGCTTGTGCATTTGATACCTCATCCTATCAATTGCAGCAATGTCCTTGATACGTACAAAAGTCTTACTGTTGACAACTTTTGATCCTTCAACTGACAGCTTGTGGAAGGATTCATACACCTCTCCAAGAAAATCCTTATGCTGTGTCAGAAGAGACTACAAATCCATCTCCTTATTGAACATCTCATGGTATTTGTGATAATGCATTTGGCATTTTGACTTCTGTAGAAATTCAAAGAGCTGTAATGGGGGTGACTTTTTTTTCTCCTTCTCCTTTCCCTTAAACCATTGTCATTGAGCTTTCTTCTCTTGACTACATCATACAAAATAAAAAATGAGTCCTACACATATAGCTAAAAAGAAATAGAAGCATTCATAAAGAAATTCTTACCAGGAGATTCCTCCTCCCTCACAGCATAAGCTGAGAGTTCAATGGTCTTCGTGTTGATAGGTCTTGGTGCATCACCTACATCACCTAGATGGTTAGCTCCTCCTCTTTGAACGTTTGCAAAAAAACGTGATATGACTTTCTTTAAAGTTAAATACAGTGAATTTGTGTTTTCTAGCAAAAAGTCCTATTGATGCAAAAACAAATCTAGCAGAAGTGCAAAATTTGCTCAAAAACGCGATATGGGTTATTCCTAAGCTAAAGAAGGCTCAAATCACATTTTCAAGAAAACTCCATGGCCACACAGTATTAATCTCTAGGCTTCACATAAAACATCATGTCCAAACAAATTCAGATAAATCTTCAAGATAGTTGTCTTCGTCATGCAAAAGATGAAGCAAATGCCTAATAACTGATGCAATAGAACTAGATAGATCAAGAAGACACTTGGAAAGGTAGATCAAGACTATGGTGTATTTAAGTACCTATATCCTTTCGCTCCATGGCTTTTGCACATGTATAAGTAGGTGGGGATGATGATGGGAAAAAATCAAGGTCTAAAGTGTTGTCCAAATGAAGATGAGGAAGAAGAAGATTCAAAACTGTTGAATGGATGGAGAAAAGTGAAGATAAGAGGAGATGGCACAAATATCTATTCAAGTCACACTTGTTAGCCACACATGCCAAAATAGATCTTCAAGGTACTATTTTTAGAGTATCTAGTGATTGTATGCACCTATTTTTAGACCAAGCTACCATACTTAATCATTCCCTTTGTCATCTCCATCTCTAGTTTCATCTTCCTTCCTATAGGCTTGTGATAGACAACCTCAACAGCTCTATTACATTGACCCAATACAACTCGAGCTCCTTCCCTTAGACCCAGTACAGCTCTATGTCAACCCATCAAACTATTATCCACAACCTCACCGGCTCTATCACACTGACCCACTACAGCTCAAGATACATCAAGCTGATAACCATCAAGCTGTCAGTCATTAAGCTCTTGTTATCTACATACTAATAAGGTTAGTACCTTTTGTAAACTGGTCTTTCTCAAACATTCTATAGACTCTTGCAAAACAATTTGCTAAAAAAATGCCATATTCATGTTTGTTTAAGAAAACTACTCCAAATCGTGTTTTTTATCAAATTCTTGCGCACACAGCATGTTTTGTGAATAAACGCGATATAGGGTGTTTTTATGAAAAAGAGCCTCAAATAGCATTTTTTGAAAAAAAATATTGTCCTCTATGAAGCAAGGACTGGGACCTAAGGAAAGGTGAGGTCTACACAATCACAGATCAAGAAAACACTATTGCCCACAAATATAGCAAATTCCAAAGTGGGATATATGAATACTTGGATTTTTTCTGTCCATGGCTAGCCCTGGTGATATATAGGCTCAAGTCATTTTTGAGGAGCAAAAAATTCCAAATTATTTCAAGGAATATGTAAGTAAATATGAAACATTAATAAATAGATATAGATATAAATATACCTTTATATAATATACATATATAATGTCCAAGTGGTGACTTATTTTATGACTTTCAAAAATCCTTTTTTTTTCTTTCACCATTGCTTGGATCATAAAATTTTGAGCAAATATCCTCTCTATAGTTCTTGAGGATGACCTAGGAAAAATAAATAGTACCTTTTTAATAGACCCTCTAAGTGTATTTTTCCAAAGGAATATGGTTTGAAGAGCTTATCCCAACCCTATTCTGCCGACGAAATACCCTTGGAGAGCCCACGCAGAAGGGGTCATAATTGTTGCTCCTTAGCTCAGATTGAGGAGCTGTAAAAAGGAAAAATGTTCAAATTTTCATGATCTATGCAATGGTAGGCTTAATACTATACTGTTTATAGTTATAAAAGAGAAAAATTAAAAATTTTAAGATGTATATGAGAGTTACAACTTCTTCCTAATTCATATTATGGGAGTATTATGGTAGGAAGGAGTTCAATAGAGACCACATTTCCTTAAAAGTACTTAGGTGTAGAACATCCCTAATCTCCTTCTAACCTCTCCCATTGGCTAGCCATTCTCCCTTCCAATCACCTCTTACCATCTCACTACCTCCACCACCTCTCTCTCTCTCTCTCTCTCCCCATTGCTATGCTTCTCCACTGTACTTTTTTCGAGTTTCTCTCCCTCTCTCCAGAGCCGTACTTTCTCATGGTTCAGTGGCCGCCTTGATCCTAGTGCCATCCTATCCTCAAACTACCTGTTTCTTTGAAGCTTGAGAACAAAACCCGTTTGCATCAAAACTTTCATTGGACTCATTCGGTGAAGGGCCTGCATTATCAATGTCTTGTAGCACTTGTAGAGGGGGTTGGTTTTGAATCAAACTATTGCAATGGGGAAGTTTGGCGGTTGCCGTAGCCACCACCAATGTACGAGGGCATTTCCTTTTATAGCCTTTTAGCCATGATGTCTGCCTGGATGCCCTCATCTAGTTAAATCCTTTCCTAGATTTTGCCTTTGTCTTTTTCCCTTGTCTTGCATCTTTTAGATTTGGAGCTTGAGCTGGAGCTTTGCTATTCTCCCTGGGCCCCGTTCACATTTGTCTAGATGGTTTGTTCTTTGGTCTTCTCCCTTTGGCTTTAGGTTTTGCCTTTTCTCTTCGATGTTAACACCAAAATTTTTTGTTATTAATATTTATCCTCCCCTTTGACCTTGTCCATGTCCTCATGGACTTTGATGGTCCCATGGTCACATGTTGAAGTTGTCATTCATCATCACCTTTTCCACCGACTTTCTTTTGGTCTCCCATGATTCTGGTTGTCCTTTTTCTTTGATATATCTTTGGCACTTCCTTGTAGTTTTTTCTTCTTGCTCTTTAGCTTCAATGTCAACCTTGATTTTCTCCATGCTCTTTAGCTTTGAAGGAAGAAGAGCACATTGACAACATCCAACATCAAACAAGTTTGAAGGGGGAGCAGATCTAAGTTTAGAGATCTAGTCCGTTTGAACTTGCTTGATGTTTGATGTTGTCAACGTGATCTTCTCCATGGGGATGACTCTTACCATACAACTCAATTCAGTAGAGACACACAACATAGAGAGAGAGAGAGCGAGCGAGCGAGCGAGAGAGAGAGAGAGAGAGAGAGAGAGAGAGAGAGAGAGAGAGAGAGAGAAAATCTATGAAGGGTGTTTGTGTGTGTGTGTAATTAACTAGAAAAGAAATCAAGGCATGAGGCTAGGCGTTAGGCATGGCGACGCTCGAGGGCCATAGGGGAAAAGGGAATGTGAGGGAAGAAGCATTAACATAGGTGGGGAAAAAGGATTAAGAGGGGTGGTAATGAAGAGAGGGACTATGGCACAAGTGGGAAGAGGGATAAGAGGAGCATGTACATGATGGGAGGTGGAATGTAGAGATGGAGAAATAAAGGGAAGAGAGTCATACTTTATTTAAAAGGAAGGATGGGGGGGGGAAATCAAAGTACTAGCTAGGTGGCCTTACAAGAATGAGTGTGTTACATCAAGGAATAGCCCCCTCCTTTTATAGCCAAGAGAGAGGGTCTCTCCCAATAAATGCATCCTCCCACATGCATGGTGTGTGTGGAAAAGTCTCCCATGTGGGCTAGGTAGGTATGCACTCTCAATTGTGTGCGACAACCCTTTGCCTCATTTTTCCACATAAATCAAACCCCATATTCGAAGTCTAAGATACTCCCTTGGTCTCCTCCCAACTTTATAATTCATTCAAACATCTAGGAGGACAAGTGAAGGGTTGGCACAAGAAATCTTGCCACCTCATCCTACTTTTCCCATTATTTAACTTGCATTCTTTGACTATCTACACCCCCCCCCCCCCCACATGGGCTTATCTTACATGGAGGGAATAATGGACAATATAATATCCATCTCCACCTGTTTTATATTACTTCTCCCATGGTCCTTGGGCCATGTCTCACTAAATGCAGGCATGGGACCACCTAGGTGGAGGGGTGGCACATGGAGGAACCATGCCACCTTACCATTTTATAATATAACTACCATGGATTATGTACAACACACCTTATGGGTCCTCTTAAGTGGAAGGGTGGCACATGGTCATGCCCTGCCACCTCAACCCTAGGCCCTATGCACACCATATTTTATTATACTATTGCCACACATATAAGCACACAAACATATTTATGCCTTTTACCTTGGTCAAACTTATCCATAACAGTTCCCCCCCCCCTAGGCAGGGAATGCACAGCATTTCCATGCTTGGGACCATCACGAACAAAGAAGGGCTTGAGATAATGTTTGTTGATCACCTTCTTGCCATATGGCTCATGCAGCTCCTGTACTTGTACAGACCCATTGCTACATTCCTTAATGACTTTGTATGAACCGGTCCACAATAGAAGGAACTTTTTATCCATCTAGTGGTCCAATCTATTATCAAAGCATAGCACAACATCCCCCTCAGCAAAGTGTCTTTCCCATCCCTTGCAAATCTTAGCATCCATGTGGGCCTTTTGTTGGTTCTTTTGGATCTCTATTTGATAGAGTGCAAGGCGTAGGGTTTCATCTAGCTTCTCAAGTTGTACCAACCTAGCCTCTACATGTTCATCTTTTGTCATCCTTTGTTCTTGTGCCAATATCAAGGCCGGAATCTCTATCTCTAGTGGTAAAACTGCCTCAGTACCATACACCAATTCAAAAGGAGTGTAACTTGTGGATGTTTTATGGGTGCTGTTATAAGCCCACATGGCTTCGGTGACCTTCTGATCCCACTGGCTCCTGTTCCTTGTGGCCATTTTCCCCATGGTTTTACAAAGGAGGCCGTTGGTCAGCTCTGTTTGTCCCATGGACACTGGATGATAGATGCTAGAAGTGTGGTGATCAATACCCATGCAATCCATGAGCAACTCCACTGCTTCATTTAAGAATGGACTCCCATGGTTAGATACTATTTCCATGGGTGTCCCAAACCTTGTCCAGATATGTTCAAATATGAAATTTGAGACTGCCTTACCATTTGCAGTAGGGAGGGTGGTAGCTTTAGCCCACTTAGTGACATACTGAGTAGCTACCAGAAGATACTTCTTTCTACAGGTAGTCATGGGTAGGGGCCCAAGAAAATCTATTCCCCACTTCTGAAACGGATGGATGGACATCACTAGGTGATGTTGCCCAGGACGCAAATCCTTCCTACCAAAGAATTGGCATGGTTCACAAGTTTTGCAATACATAGTGACATCCTTGAACAAGGTCGGCCAATAGTACCCAGCATGTAAAATCTTCTTAGCTGTATAGTCATTGGCATAGTAGCCTCCACAAAATCCATCATGATAATGCTTCAATACCTTATCCCATTCGATTTGCTTCTCGACAATTGCTCAAAACTGAACGACACTACTCTGAGGCTGACAAGCATGCTTTGTCTTTGGTGTTTTGCATTGAGAAATTTAAGCATTATGTGGATAGAAAGTCCTTCATTATAATTTGAAGCAATGGTCTTGCAAAGCAAGTTCTTCAATCACCAAATCCCATGGGCCGGTTGGCCAAATGGTTGGCAGTTTTACAAGAATATGATTTTTCTTTCAAAATTGTAAAAGGGGGTTGTTCCAACTTGAAGAATGCTTTGATTGATTTAGAGGAGTGCCTTAATGTAACCCTTGTAGTGGCCATAGAAGTCGGGGATCCATGGTATGGTGGTATCTATAGGTTTCTGACTGCTTTCTCCTTTCCTCCAGAAAGTACTAGCTATGAGAGAGAAAATCCATAGAGATAGTAGGCACTACACTCTCTTTGATGGGGTGTTGTACCGTCAAGGCTTGGATGGGGTACTAAGACGGCCATTCATGCAGATGAAGAACCGATCCTCCCCTTGCTGGAGAAGAATACCTGCCAGAATGTGCTCACCAAACCCAGGATTGATATAGAAAGTCTTTGACCAATCAAGATTGTGTAGAATGGGTTCTGAAGCGAGGGCACTCTTGATTTGTGCAAACCCATGATCACAATCCTCATCCCAAGAGAAATCAACCCCATCTTTTAATAGCATAGTCATGGGTCACGTCAAAGCAGCATATTGATCAATGAAGCGGTGATAGTATCCTGCTAGATTGACAAATGAGTGTACCTGACGTTTGGTTGTTGGCGGGGAGAGATTGAGGATAGCTTCTAGCTTCTCGAGGTCAAGCTTGACGCCCTCAGATGAGAAAATATGTCCCAGTAACCTCCCTTGAGTGGCTCCAATGGTGCATTTATCAGGGTTGAGGTTGCCATTCGCATCATTGACCCTTTGGAAGGCCAACCTAACCTTCATGACGTGCTCCTTACGTGCCAAGAATACAAAAAATTCATCTAAAAACACCTCCAAGAAAACCCCCAAATATGGAGCAGACACCATATGCATAAATCTTTGAAAGGTAGCAGCAGCATTGGTGAGGCCAAATGGCATTACTTTGAATGCAAACATCTCCCAAGGTGTGGCAAATGTGGTTTTAAGCACATCCTCCTTAGCAATTCGGATTTGATAAAACCCGGAGTAACCATTCTTGAGATATCGAGCTCCACTCGTGATATGCCAGGGTGATCGTTGTGCATTTATGTCACCGACTTGTTAGCTGCAGATGCGGTTGGTACACCACCCATGAATAATAGCTGGATGACAGCTATCTTTATGTACTCTAGTTTGTGGCTCAATTAGTATGCCACCTTAGTTAGCTAAGTTTGGTTTGAGACCCACATATAGGGTTCACCTATTCTTTTGTACTTAGAGTTCTTTTGGCTTTCACAACTAAGAAGAGGAAAACTATTTTTAGCCTCCACCTTTTAAGATCGTATTAGATAATTCGGGAAAAACACAATTCCCAGAATGGCAGTTTTGGAAGAAATTGTAGCTCCCCTCAATGAAAAAACAAGAGAAATATGTGAAAATAGACTAGATAGCCATTCATGAAGTGTGAAATATCAACTACATTCTCAAATATTAAATAGAATATCAGTGTCTAAACTACGTTATCATCAACAAAATAATAAACTTTGAAACCCATTTGAGTTAGATTCATCTCGTGAGCCATAGTCATGTTCAAAAACACCTTCATAATAGCGAGTCTCTGGAATTTCCATTGATATTGAGACTCGCTTTTGTTGTGAGCATTCTCATTTGAAAATCTCCAAAACACCATTTAAAAAATGTAGAGTGTAATTAATAACCATGAGTATTGCAATGAAAATGCACAGGCTCTTTAACTTAGTAAGATATGTAGTTGATGGAAAATCAAGATATATAGTTGAGGAGAATGAATGCAAGATATGTAGTTGATGGAAAATCAATGGGCAATGACAAGCATTTGATGTAATTTAGGTGGCAATGACAATCATTTATTGTGCACTTTCAATGTTTAGACTGACTAGCATTATTGTAAAAGGATAACTTTACATGTCATGTTGATTACTCATTGCAAAGTAAAAAAGTACACTTTAGGATGAAAACATAACAACTTGTTGATGCACCATTGAAATCCTTGAAATAAATCATGATTCCAAAGAAACTCTCAATTTCTAGCCCCAAAGAGAATGGCACCAAAAAGAATGGCACGAGAGACACTCCTTCAAAATACATTATGAATGTAGTTATGAACATATTTGCATATTATTCACACACAACAATTACGCACCAATTTACATAGTTGGCAAGAAAGTAGTAATTCCCATAAGTAATGATTGTATAAAGAAATACAATGTTGTTATTCAAAACTCATAGTCTGCAAATAGCTCCTCTCCTGCATGTATATCATCTATGGATTCAATACAAATGTGACCATATTCTGCAATATCTATGTTCATCATGGGGTCATACCAAGGTGGAACATCAGGGGAAAATACATAACAAACATTTGGCTTTACATTGGTATTTCTATTGCTGTTAATAAATCCTGCCACATTGCCATATTGAACATCACCAACAATATGCACCATATCCTTCATAGGGACAGTAGGGTCCTCTTGGATAGAGTACTTCTTTAGCATTGGATGAACTCTACATAATTCCTTCCAGTCTCTGTAGGAGTACTTGTCACCTCCATAATGGAGAATAGTAGTCCCTCTCTTGATGGAGCCATGCACAAACAAGCCCAAGCCAGCACCTGTAATGGTTGACTCATGCACCTCGAAAGCCACATTTTTTATCCAGAACACTTCATTGATAGGGACAGGTAACTTTGGTGGTCCAAATGGATCTTGTTCTGGTATGTACCTACTCAAGCTTGATTTGAACGTATATCTATCTACATCACAAAAGACAAATTCAATTAGCTGCAACAACAGTTATATAGACTTGAGATAAAATCAAAAAACACTTTGACATATGTACCTTCATGAAAAATACGCATTCTGTAACCGGTTTATGTAGGCCTTAGCAATGTATTTCTTGATATAGCGACCTTTGTACCCTAGGTCTATAGCCAATTGAGAAACTTGCATAACATTCATGCTAGAGAGTTGCAGAGCATTCCTTAAAAGTCTTATTTGGGATGCATTGAGTTTAGGCACCTGGCCATCACCACCATGTGTTGCCCTACCACCTATATCCCTCTCTCTTAGTTGATCTGCAAGAGGAAGATTTCTTGTTTTATATTCCATTCTTGACCATGCATGATTTTCCTCCCTCCATTCATCAATTACTTTCTGGACAAGGTTGAAATCCTTATGCCCCTCCATCATAGGTAATTGTCCATACCGATTTGTCTCAATCATGCTGCGCACATCTTTAGTCTCATTGAGTTGTAGTAAGTACGGCATCAACTCTCTCAGTAGAATATTATCATCCTTGTCTTGTACATCAAACGTTGAAGGAAATATGCAATTTGATGGAGGGCTAATGCAAGCCTTGTATGGGGAGTCATCAACAAGGATTGTCCTTCTAGCATCACATCCAAATGCCTTTGAGATTTTTGCTAAGGGTTTGAACATTGCCTCAACACCAACCTTGTCAGGCCTATTTATACTTATCTTACTGTAAGTGTAGCGTCCTTGCTGAGACCATATAACAAAGAAAGGGAGTCTCTCATTTGCATAATTTTGTAGCTTTTCTACCATATCAAGTACGTTATACTCCATCGCAGTTGACCAGATACCTACATTAAATCTTTGTAGCAAGATTTTAAGAAATTCTATGCACCCAGGATGAACAACCATATAACTATTTTTGCCATGCATAATAGACGGATGTATTGGAGACTTGAATAGGTAGCGACTTAATAACAGGCCATTCAAGTCTAATATGATTGTTAATCATGGCATATCCAAAGAAATTGTATGTGGATATAGATCCAAATTCTCCTTGAAGTTGCTGGCTTCTGACTCATCCAAATTGTCAGGTGCTATGATTTCATACATGTTTGCAACAACAATAAGATTATCTAGTTTTGTCCCCAATGTTGAGACAGTACGTTCATCCATGTTCTCTTCTAAAAGTATAGGATTCGTGATATTCCTTGCAATTTTCTCCATTTTTGGGGTTATGTTTTCTTCTATACCTCCTGTATCCATCGCGTAATTGATAGTCCCCATTTTGGGTGGTATGTTGTCCTCTATATTTGATGTCTCCATATCCTTCCATGCATCATTGGTCCCTATGGAAGTTGAGGAATATAGAAATATTTTGATTCTTTAGAGTGTATTCAACAATGTCAAAGCACAAAAGCATATGAAACTAATAAATAACAATAAAGTATGAACATTATCCATCGTCGTTCACTGATTCCATTGTCTTTTTGGGGAATGGCAAAAGTGCCAATCTCTCTAAAGCTCAATTGAGAATGCAAATAGTGCAACTTTCTCTTTCTCTCTGAACTCATAGAGAGAATGGCAATAGTGCCATTCTTCTCTTGGGGTGGTGCTAGTGCCATTTTACATATAAGGTTATGGAGAATGCCACTAGTGCCTTTCTCTATACCCTCATTGGGAGGAGAGAATACTACTAGTGCCTCCCCCCATGTCCCAAAAGAAATGTACAATGCATGATCTGAAATCATAGATACTGTATTACTTTGGTCCAATAGATTTGTAGAAAGCACCCAAATCAAAACTTTGGTAGCACAGTTAATACTATACAATTTTTAATCTCTGTAATGCTTTCAACTAACATAGATTCAAGAAAGGAACATAACAGTATTACCATTTCTACATAACCACAAAGAGAGAATGGCACTAGTGCCATTCTCCATATGAGGTCACATAAAATGTTAATAGTACCTCTTACGTATAACCCGACATAGGGAGAATGACACTAGTACCATTCCCCATATCATTATGTCACACAATTTTATCATACCTAATGTTTAATCTCTTTAATATAATGAGAGTATGTGCAATCGAGAAAATCCATAAAAGCCATATTATTTTGAAACTGAATACACAAGGCATAAATGAGTAGCTAAAGACCTTGCTCCAAATCTTCCAATGTAATCTTTGGGATAGCTTCAAGATCTGCTTCAGTTAAAGGTCGCAAGTCTTCAATGTGATGCTCACCCTCTTTAATTCCTTCATCGATAGGTGAATCAGCTCTATGTGTCTCAAGAGGCCTCTCAATGCTAGATCAAATCTTAATATGGGGATTATTTGATGCATGTGCCATACACATAGCCTCGACCTCTGTTGCCTGTTGGGATGTCTTCACCAGTGAGATCACTTTTCTTTTGCTTGACAATGCTTGTAATGCCACACATCCATTAGTAAAGATGTCAACAACAACTTCATGTTCCCTACTACAATAGCACCTGATGCACTCCTTGATGATGCCATGCTTCACAACCACCTTTTTTCATACTCATCATCCTCATCAGAATAAAGAATATTGTCCTCAATTATTGTGTATGGCCTTGTGTTTTCTAACATGTGCTCAAATCCATCAAACTCATCATGTGAGCTGACAAATGACAAAAAATAGAAGGTCTCAGACAAACCCTTTTGTGCACTATCCGATTCATGGATAACACCCACAAACCTTCTCTGCCAAAATCGAGCCTCTATCATTGCTTTCTTGAGATTTACCATCTCTATCATTGTCATAAATGATAGCAATACATATTGTGACGGAGTGGCAACGGTCTCCATCAAGCCACAGAGCAACTTCTTGAAGGCATCCTTATCCAACACATGCCTTTGGCAGATCCCTTTAAGGTGTCAAGCACACACAAGCTGATTGGAAGTTGTCCCTTGGAGTGACGTGTTAGAAAGCTCTCCCCCTCCATCTCCATGTTCACTTGAATAATTGTCCAAGGAAAACAAGACTGCAATGTAGACTTGTTACCCTCTATTGAACTAATCACCCAATCAACATAGATTGACGCAGCTTTTGGGAAATCAGATGTGGACTTGCCAACTTGCAGCTTCTCTTTGACCCATGACTCACATGAACCCTTGAAGCTCTGATAAACAATTGAATCAATTTTGAAGTAAGTTGCAAGGGCGTCCCATGTTTGATGTTGGGGCGAAGGGTGACGTGAGTTGAACTCCTTGATGAGCGCTTCTTTTAGGGCTCTATCATGCTTAATCTCCATTGCCCGTTGAGACATTTCAATGGAGTCCTTGTCTTTGCTTGACTTGACCAAGACTATTTCTTTAGACTCAATCTCTGCTTGAAGTGCACGTACATCTTCGTCTTCCAATCCTAGCAGACACCTCATATATGTTATTGTGGGATTTCGACCCTCAAGATCACCCTGCTTCACCAATGTCAAAATCCTAATCCATTGTTCGTAGATGTCATCATCATATGTGACCATGTGTGTGTCCTTGGTAGCAAAGTTTGAGCCCATTGATACGCTTGCAACTCCTACAAAATTCTATATAAAAAAATCAAAATCATCTTAGACATTCTTCTAATCCAAATCATGTAATAGAGATAATAATGACGCTAGTGCGATTCTCCCATTACCATGTCAAAAGCATGACTTGGTAACTAGAAGAATGGCACTAGTGCCATTCTCACATCAGGGAATTGACACTACTATCATTTCTTTTACAAAGCCATAAACATTCTTGAAATAAAAAATGCATACAAAACAAAGTTTATTACTCACATCCCAACTTTGTCAATCTTTATGCCCTTTGACAAGGCCTTGGGCTGGTTTCTTTAGTCATTCGAATGCAATCCACTGTGCCCTTAGGTGTTGTAAGATATCGATATATGGTTGATTTTTCAAAACGGTCTGTGCCTCCATGTTGGCCATTGATGATATCTTACAACTTGCTTCAACTGGTGCATTGACAACAATTCTCGCCTTCCTCTGTGTATAGAAACCTTTTCATTGATTGAAGGCTTCTCCATGTGCTTTAGTTATAAACATCCTTGCAGCATAAATCGAATGTTGCCCTGCAAGAATCCAATAATTATACTCCTTTAACTTTTCCACCTTTATCTCTTCCTTGCACATCGGAGTATTTGTGCCTGTGTGGTAAGGCATAAGATATGCACATGTTGCAGGAGGTCGTGCATTCATTGCAAAACTCTTGACCAAGTCACTGACATAGCTGAGGGTCAATGTCCTGTACACATATTGGCTTGGTGCTCTAAAGCAATTCATCACTGGGATCAACACCTCAAACTCCAAACCAAATGGGAAGTACTCTACGTACTCCATCAAGCCTATCATACTTGTGTCCTTCCTTTCCAATTTCTTTTGTAGTGCCTTAAAGTCAACATCTGGCTGGATTTTCTTATACAGGATGATAGTTGCTTTAGATGATTTCTCACCATGTCCTGTTATATGTGTCTCACCAATCCCTGTTGCATCACCTCCACTTCCAGTTCCATCAGTGACTATTCCTGTACCTCCCTGTTTTCCTCCTAAAGTTCTCTCTTTGTCTTTAGCCTCCAGTTTATCCCCAATGCTTGTTTTTCCATCACCTTATTTCCTTCTCACCTGTTGTTTCCTCCTCACCGGTCTCTCTAGCCTTCTCTTTCAATGTGTTCTGAGACACTTGAGAGCTTGATCCCTCAACATCACTTTTCTTGGTTCTTTTTGAAACTTTTCTACTCTTTTTTATATCTTGCTTTATCCCTTTTGTTACCAAATCAAAGCTTTCTAATATCTGTTGATTGGTATAATTTTCTGGCTCATTAATCCAACCCCTAGATATCATCGTGTCCTCCCCAGTAGCATTCATCCTCGCATGATCAAAACAAGAAGGATCCAATTGATACACATTGCCTCCCAATGTATGAATTTTGAGAGAAGGAACGTTGTCTTTCTCGGTATCCTCCATCTCTTTAACTTGTCCAACATCTTCAAAAGTTGTTCCTTGGATGTTCACAAAACAATGCACTTTATGGAGTTTTTGGAGTTCGTTATTGTATATATCCGAAAACCATCCTCTTCCAAAACTAACTCCATCATAAACTGACACCTCTCGAACCTTTCTCTTTCCCTTGCTAGCCATTCTTGCAATGTTCTGTTAATAAAAGAACCAAGGACACAATGAAATGTATAATAGAAAATCATAACTGTAGTAGGAAATATTACAACCACAATGCAACTTCTATTAACAAAATAACCAAGGCGAAGCAACTTATATATGCATTATGGAAACTACACCAACACAGTAAGCAAATATACACAATATCAAAGTTAAGATGGTTATAATAAAAAATGGTATTCGTGCCATTCTCCAACATAATATGATGTTAGAAAAGTGTCACAAATGCCATTGAACACATGGATTGTGAGTTTGTTTAGAATGGCACAAGTGCCATCCTCTGTGAGAGTTTGAGGATAATGCCACTGGTGCCATCCTCCATGATGTTAAGGAGAATGGTAGAAGTTTGATTCATCACATGGATTGCAGAGAATCAGAGAATGGCACCAGTGCCATTCTCCTTATGTGAAGGTTATCACATGAGAGTTTTCTCACCTGAACTTCTAGAGAAGGGCATTGATGCCAATAAGAATGCACATGTGAGTTTAGGCTTCTCAATGCCATTTTCTAGGGCCTAATAAGAGACTAGCACCATTGCCATTCTCCACTTGTACAAATGTTTACCCTACTATTCTAGGAGGGGTATTCTAGGAGAGTGGTGTCCAATTCCAATCCACCTGTGAGTTTGATGATCTCAGTGTGATTATGTAGGTTCCAGCATGAGATTGGCATCACTGCCATTCTCCACTAGTGGTAGTCTAGACATTCCAATAATTTTATTGGCTGTAGTAGGATAATAGCAAAAGTGCCAATGCACATGTGAGTTTAGAATTCCTTGTGCATGTTTTCACTTCATGGTATGAGATTGGCACCACTGCCATCCTCCACAGAGATTGACACAATTCCATATGAAATCTACACAGCGGAGATAGTGATCACTACATAAAAGAATGTGCATGTGAGTTTAGGCTTCTCAATGCCATTTCTTAGGGCCTAATAAGAGATTGGCACCACCGCCATTCTGCTCCACGAAAAAACCATATGATCTCTGCACGTGTGAGTTCAGGCTTCTAAATACCATTTCTTAGGGCCGTATAAGAGATTGGCACCACTGCCATTCTCCACTTGTACAAATGTTTACCCTACTATTCTAGGAGGGGTTCCAGTGATCATAGGAGAGAGGTGTCCTATTCCATTCCACATGTGAGTTTGATGATCTCAGAGATTGACACAATTCCATATGATCTCTACACAATGGAGACAGTGATCACTACATAGAAGAATGCACATGTGAGTTTAGGATTCCTTGTGCATGTTTTCAGGTCATGGTATGAGATTGGCACCACTACCATTCTCGACTATTGGCATTCTACACAGAGATTGACACAATTCCATATGATCTCTACACAGCGGAGATAGTGATCACTACATAGAAGAATGCACATTTGAGTTTAGGATTCCTTATGCATGTTTTCAGGTCATGGTATGAGATTAGCACCACTGCCATTCTCCTCCACAGAGATTGACACAAATCCATATGATCTCTGCACATGTGAGTTTAGGCTTCCAGGGCCTAATAAGAGATTGACACAATTCCATATGATCTCTACACAGCGGAGACAGTGATCACTACATAGAAGAATGCACATGTGACTTTAGGATTCCTTGTGCATGTTTTCAGGTCATGGTATGAGATTGGCACCACTGCCATTCTCCACTGGTGGCATTCTCCACATAGATTGACACAATTCCATATGATCTCTACATGGCAGAGACAGTGATCGCTACATAGAAGAATGCACATGTGAGTTTAGGCTTCTCAATGCCATTTCCTAGGGCCTAATAAGAGATTGGCACCACTGCCATTCTCCACTTGTACAAATGTTTACCCTACTATTCTAGGAGGGGTATTCCAGTGATCATAGGAGAGTGGTGTCCGATTCCAATCCACATGTGAGTTTGATGATCTCAGTGTCATTATGTAGGTGCCACCATGAGTTTGGCATCACTGCCATTCTCCACTAGTGGTAGTCTAGACAAACTAAACCTATAGATTGACATTTCAAGGCCTAATAAGAGATTGACACAATTCCATATGATCTCTACACAGCAGAGACAGTGATCACTACATAGAAGAATGCACATGTGAGTCTAGAATTCTCAATGCCATTTCTTAGGGCCAGCATGAGTTTGGCATCACTGCCATTCTCCGCTAGTGGTAATCTAGACAAACTAAACCTATAGATTGGCATTCCACTAATTTTATTGGCTGGAGTAGGATAATGGCAAAAGTGCCAATGCACATGTGAGTTTAGGATTCCTTGTGCATGTTTTCAGGTCATGGTATGAGATTGGCACCACTGCCATTCTCCACTAGTGGCATTCTCCACAGAGATTGACACAATTCTATATGATCTCAACATAGCGGAGACAGTGATCAATACATAGAAGAATGCACATTACCACTAGCGGAGAATGGCAGTAGGATAATGGCAAAACTGCCAATGCACGTGTGAGTTTAGGATTCCTTGTGCATGTTTTCAGGTCATCACTACATAGAAGAATGCACATGTGAGTTTAGGTTTCCCAATGCCATTTCTTAGGGCCTAATAAGAGATTGGCACCACTACCATTCTCCACTTATACAAATGTTTACCCTACTATTCTAAGTTTAGGCTTCACAGTGCCATTTTCTAGGGCCTAATAAGAGATTGGCACCACTGCCATTCTCTGCTTGTACAAATGTTTACCCTCATATTCTAGGAGGGGTATTCCAAGGATCATAGGAGAATGGTACCCGATTCCAATCCACATGTGAGTTTGAGGATGTCAGCATCATTATTTAGTTGCCTGCATGAGATTGGCATCACTTCAATTCTCCACTGGTGGCAGTCTAGATAAACTAAACTTGTAGATTGACATTCCACAAATTTTATTAGCTGTAGTAGTATAATGGCAAAAGTGCCAATGCACATGTGAGTTTAGGATTCCTTGTGCCATTTTTAAGGTCTTGGTATGAGATTGACACCACTGCCATTCTCCACTGGTGGCATTCTCCATAGAGATTGACACAATTCCATATGATATCTACACAGTGGAGACAGTGATCACTACATAGAAGAATGCACATGTGAGTTTGATAGTCTCAGTGTCATTATGTATTTGCCAGCATGAGATTGGCATCACTGCCATTCTCCACTAGTGGTAATCTAGACAAATTTAACCCATTAGATTGACATTCCACTATATTTATTAGCTGTAGTAGGATAATGGCAAAAGATGCAATGCACATGTGAGCTTGATGATCTCATTGTCATTATGTAGTTGCCAGCATGAGATTGGCATCACTGCCATTCTCTAGTAGTGGTAGTGCCAATGCACATGTCAGTTTAGGATTCCTTGTGCATGTTTTCAGGTCAAGGTATGAGATTGGCACCACTGCCATTCTCCACTGATGGCATTCTCCACAGAGATTGACACAAATCCATATGATCTCTACATAGCAGAGACACTGATCACTACATAGAAGAATGCACATGTGAGTTTAGGCTTCTCAATGCCATTTATTAGGGCCTAATAAGAGATTGGCACCACTGCCATTCTCCACTTGTACAAATGTTTACCCTACTATTCTAGGAGGGCTATTCTAGTGATCATAAGAGAGTGGTGTCCTATTCCATTCCACATGTGAGTTTGATGATCTCAGAGATTAACACAATTCCATATGATCTCTACACAGTGGAGACAGTGATCACTACATAGAAGAATGCACATGTGAGTTTAGGATTCCTTTATATCTTTTCAGGTCATGGTATGAGATTGGCACCACTGCCATTCTCCACTGGTGGCATTCTCCACAGAGATTGACACAATTCCATATGATCTCTGCACATGTGAGTTTAGGCTTCTCAATGCCATTTCTTAGGGCCTAATAAGAGATTGGCACCACTACCATTCTCCACTTGTACAAATGTTTACCCTACTATTCTAGGGGGGTATTCCAGTGATCATAGGAGAGTGGTGTCCTATTCCATTCCACAGGTGAGTTTGATGATCTCAGTGTCATTATGTAGTTGCCATCATCAGATTGGCATCACTTCCATTCTCCACTAGTGGTAATCTAGACAAACTGAACCTATAGATTGACATTCCACTAATTTTATTGGCTGTAGTAGGAAAATGGCAAAAGTACCAATGCACATGTGAGTTTAGGACTCCTTGTGCATGTTTTCAGGTCATGGTATGAGATTGGCACCACTGCCATTCTCCACTCGTGGTGTTCTCCACAGAGATTGACAGAAATCCATATGATCTCTACATAGTGGAGACAATGATCACTACATAGAAGAATGCACATGTGAGTTTAGGCTTCTCAATGCCATTTATTAGGGCCTAATAAGAGATTGGCACCACTGCCATTCTCCACTTGTACAAATGTTTACCCTACTATTCTAGGAGGGGTATTCCAGTGATCATAGGAGAGTGGTGTCCGATGCCAATCCAAATGTGAGTTTAGGATTCCATATGATCTCTACACTGCGGAGACAGTGATCACTACATAGAAGAATACACATGTGAGTTTAGCATTCCTTGTGCATGTTTTCAGGTCATGGTATGAGATTGGCACCACTGCCATTCTCCACAGAGATTGACACAAATCCATATGATCTCTGCACATGTGAGTTTAGGCTTCTCAATGCCATTTCTTAGGGCCTAATAAGAGATTGGCACCACTGCCATTCTCCAGTTGTACAAATGTTTACCCTACTATTCTAGGAGGGGTATTCTAGTGATCATAGGAGAGTGGTGTCCTAATCCATTCCACATGTGAGTTTGATGATCTCAGTG
Organism: Dipteris shenzhenensis; assembly: GCF_047967505.1. Classification (NCBI taxonomy): domain Eukaryota; kingdom Viridiplantae; phylum Streptophyta; class Polypodiopsida; order Gleicheniales; family Dipteridaceae; genus Dipteris; species Dipteris shenzhenensis. The sequence continues at coordinate 40,229,395 of NC_141607.1, forward strand.
TCATTATGTAGTTTCCAGCATGAGATTGGCATCACTGCCATTCTCCACTAGTGGTAATCTAGACAAACGGAAGCTATAGATTGACATTCCACTAATTTTATTGGCTGCAGTAGGATAATGGCAAAAGTGCCAATGCACATGAGTTTAGGATTCCTTGTGCAGGTTTTCAGGTCATGGTATGAGATTGGCACCATTGCCATTCTCCACTGGTGGCATTCTCCACAGAGATTGACACAATTCCACATGATCTCTGCACATGTGAGTTTAGGCTTCTCAATGCCATTTCTTAGGGCCTAATAAGAGATTGGCACCATTGCCATTCTCCACTTGTACAAATGTTTACCCTACTATTCTAGGAGGGGTATTCCAGTGATCATAGGAGAGTGGTGTCCAATTTCAATCCACATGTGAGTTTTATGGTCTCAGAGATTGACACAATTCCATATGATCTCTACACAGAGGAGACACTGATCATTACATAGAAGGATCTACATGTGAGTTTAGGATTCCTTGTGCATGTTTTCAGGTCATGGTATGAGATTGGCACCACTGCCATTCTCCACTAGTGGCATTCTCCACAGAGATTGACACGATTCCATATGATCTCTGCACATGTGAGTTTACGCTTCTCAATGCCATTTCTTAGGGCATAATAAGAGATTCGCACCACTGCCATTCTCCACTTGTACAAATGTTTACCCTACTATTCTAGGCTGGGTATTCCAGTGATCATAGGAGAGTGGTGTCCGGTTCCAATCCACATGTGAGTTTGATTATCTTAGTGTCATTATGTAGGTGCCACCATGAGTTTGGCATAATTGCCATTCTCCACTAGTGGTATCTAGACAAACTGAACCTATAGATTGACATTCCACAGCCTAATAAGAGATTGACACAATTCCATATGTGATCTCTACACAGCAAAGACAGTGATCACTACATAGAAGAATGCACATGTGAGTTTAGGCTTCTCAATGCCATTTCTTAGGGCATAATAGGAGATTGACAAACTAAACCTATAGATTGACATTCCACTAATTTTATTCGCTGCAGTAGGATAATGGCAAAAGTGCCAATGCACATGTGAGTTTAGGATTCCTTGTCATGTTTTTAGGTCATGGTATGAGATTGGCACCATTGCCATTCTCCACTGGTGGCATTCTCCACAAAGATTGACACAATTCCATATGATCTCTACACAGCGGAGACAGTGATCACTACATAGAAGAATGCACGTGAGAGTTGAGGCTTCTCAATGCCATTTCTTAGGGCATAATAAGAGATTGGCACCACTGCCATTCTCCACTTGTACAAATGTTTACCCTACTATTCTAGGAGGGTTATTCCAGTGATCATAGGAGAGTGGTGTCCATTACCAATCCACATGTGAGTTTGATGATCTCAGTGTCATTATGTAGGTGCCACCATGAGTTTGGCATCACTGCCATTCTCCACTAGTGGTAGTATAGACAAATTAAACCTATAGATTGACATTCCAAGGCCTAATAAGAGATTGATACAATTCCATATGATCTCTACATAGCGGAGACAGTGATCACTACATAGAAGAATGCACATGTGAGTTTAGGATTCTCAATGCCATTTCTTAGGGCCAGCATGAGTTTGGCATCACTGCCATTCTCTGCTAGTGGTAATCTAGACAAACTAAACCTATAGATTGACATTCCACTAATTTTATTGGCTGGAGTAGGATAATGCCAAAAGTGCCAATGCACATGTGAGTTTAGGATTCCTTGTGCATGTTTTTAGGTCATGGTATGAGATTGGCACCACTGCCATTCTCCATTGGTGGCATTCTCCACAGAGATTGACACAATTCTATATGATCTCTACATAGCAGAGACAGTGATCACTACATAGAAGAATGCACATTTGAATTTAGGATTCCTTATGCATGTTTTTAGGTCATGGTATGAGATTGGCACCACTGCCATTCTCCTCCATAGAGATTGACACAAATCCATATGATCTCTACACAGCGGAGACAGTGATCACTACATAGAAGAATGCACATGTGACTTTAGGATTCCTTGTGCATGTTTTCATGTCATGGTATGAGATTGGCACCACTGCCATTCTTCACTGGTGGCATTCTCCACATAGATTGACACAATTCCATATGATCTCTACACAGCAGAGACAGTGAACACTACATAGAAGGATGCACATGTGAGTTTAGCATTCCTTGTGCATGTTTTCAGGTCATGTTATGAGATTGGCACCACTACCATTCTCCACTGGTGGCATTCTCCACAGAGTTTGACACAAATCCATATAATCTCTGCACATGTGAGTTTAGGCTTCTCAATGTTTACCCTAATATTCTAGGAGGGGTATTCCAAGGATCATAGGAGAATGGTGCCCGATTCCAATCCACATGTGAGTTTGAGGATCTCAGTGTCATTATGTAGTTGCCTGCATGAGATTGGCATCACTTCAATTCTCCACTGGTGGCAGTCTAGATAAACTAAACTTGTAGATTGACATTCCACAAATTTTATTGGCTGTAGTAGTATAATGGCAAAAGTGCCAATGCACATGTGAGTTTAGGATTCCTTGTGCCATTTTTAAGGTCTTGGTATGAGATTGACACCACTGCGATTCTCCACTTGTGGCATTCTCCACAGAGATTGACACAATTCCATATGATATCTACACAGTGGAGACAGTGATCACTACATAGAAGAATGCACATGTGAGTTTGATGGTCTCAGTGTCATTATGTATTTGCCAGCATGAGATTGGCATCACTGCCATTCTCCACTAGTGGTAATCTAGACAAACTAAACCTGTAGATTGACATTCCATTATATTTATTGGCTGTAGTAGGATAATGGAAAAAGTTTCAATGCACATGTGAGTTTGATGATCTCATTGTCATTATGTAGTAGCCAGCATGAGATTGGCATTACTACCATTCTCCATTAGTGGTAGTGCCAATGCACATGTGAGTTTAGGATTCCTTGTGCATGTTTTCAGGTCATGGTATGAGATTGGCACCACTTCCATTCTCCACTGATGGCATTCTCCATAGAGATTGACACAAATCCATATGATCTCTACACAGCGGAGACACTAATCACTACATAGAAGAATGCACATGTGAGTTTAGGCTTCTCAATGCCATTTATTAGGGCCTAATAAGAGATTGGCACCACTGCCATTCTCCACTTGTACAAATGTTTACCATACTATTCTAGGAGGGGTATTCCAGTGATCATAGGAGAGTGGTGTCCTATTCCATTCCACATGTGAGTTTCATGATCTCAGTGTCATTATGTAGTTGCCAGCATGAGATTGGCATCACTGCCATTCTCGGCTAGTGGTAATCTAGACAAATTGAACCTATAGATTGACATAACAATAATTTTATTGGCTGCAATAGGATAATGGCAAAAGTGCCAATGCACATGTGAGTTTAGATTGGCATCACTGCCATTCTTCACTAGTGGTAGTCTAGACATTCCAATAATTTTATTGGCTGCAGTAGTAGGATAATAGCAAAAGTGCCAATGCACATGTGAGTTTAGAATTCCTTGTGCATGTTTTGAGTTCATGGTATGAGATTGGCACCACTGCCATTCTCCACAGAGATTGACACAATTCCATATGATCTCTACACAGCGGAGACAGTGATCAGAAGAATGCACATGTGAGTTTATGATTCTCAATGCCATTTCTTAGGGCAAGCATGAGATTGGCATCACTGCCATTCTCCGCTAAAGGTAATCTAGACAAACTAAACATATAGATTGACATTCCACTAATTTAATTGGCTGCAGTAGGATAATGGCAAAAGTGCCAATGCACATGTGAGTTTAGGATTCCTTGTGCATGTTTTCAGGTCATGGTATGAGATTGGCACCACGGCCATTCTCCACTGGTGGCATTCTCCACAGAGATTGACACAATTCCATATGATCTCTACACAGTGGAGACAGTGATCACTACATAGAAGAATGCACATTACCACTAGCGGAGAATGGCAGTAGGATAATGGCAAAAGTGCCAATTACATGTGAGTTTAGGATTCCTTATGCATGTTTTCAGGTCATGGTATGAGATTGGCACCAATGCCATTCTCCATTGGTGGCATTCTCCACAGAGATTGACACAATTTCATATTATCTCTACACAGTGGAGACAGTGATCACTACATAGAAGCATGCACATTACCTTTTAGCAGAGAATGGCGGTAGGATAATGGCAAAAGTGTCAATGCACATGTGAGTTTAGGATTCCTTGTGCATGATTTTAGGTCATGGTATGAGATTGGCACCATTGCCATTCTCCGCTAAAGGTAATCTAGACAAACTAAACCTATAGATTGACATTCCACTAATTTTATTGGCTGCAGTAGGATAATGGCAAAAGTGCCAATGCACATGTGAGTTTAGGATTCCTTGTGCATGTTCTCAGGTCATGGTATGAGATTGGCACCACTGCCATTCTCCACTTGTGGCATTCTCCATAGAGATTGACACAATTCCATATGATATCTACACAGCAGAGACAGTGATCACTACATAGAAGAATGCACATGTGAGTTTGATGGTCTCAGTGTCATTATGTATTTGCCAGCATGAGATTGGCATCACTGCCATTCTCCACTAGTGGTAATCTAGACAAACTAAACCTGTAGATTGACATTCCACTATATTTATTGGCTGCAGTAGGATAATGGCAAAAGTTTCAATGCACATGTATGTAAGTTTGATGATCTCATTGTCATTATGTAGTTGCCAACATGAGATTGGCATCACTGCCATTCTCCACTAGTGGTAGTGCCAATGCACATGTGAGTTTAGGATTCCTTGTGCATGTTTTCAGGTCATGGTATGAGATTGGCACCACTGCCATTCTCCATAGAGATTGACACAATTCCATATGATATCTACACAGTGGAGACGGTGATCACTACATAGAAGAATGCACATGTGAGTTTAGGCTTCTCCACTAGTGGTAATCTACACAAACTAAACCTATAGATTGACATTCCACTAATTTTATTGGCTGCACATGTGAGTTTAGGCTTCACAGTGCCATTTTCTAGGGCCTAATAAGAGATTGGCACCACTACATAGAAGAATGCACATGTGAGTTTAGGCTTTTCAATGCCATTTCTTAGGGCCTAATAAGAGATTGGCACCACTGCCATTCTCTACTTGTACAAATGTTTACCCTACTATTCTAGGAGGGGTATTCCATTGATCATAGAAGAGTGTTGTCCGATTCCAATCCACATGTGAGTTTGATGATCTCAGAGATTGACACAGTTCCATATGATCTCTACACAGCGGAGACAGTGATCACTACATAGAAGAATGCACATGTGAGTTTAGGATTCCTTGTGCACCACTGCCATTCTCCACTGGTGGCATTCTATAATGGCAAAAGTGCCAATCCACATGTGAGTTTAGGATTCCTTGTGCATGTTTTCAGGTCATGGTATGAGAATGGCACCACTTCCATTCTCCACTGGTGGAATTCCCCACAGAGATTGACACAAATCCATATGATCTCTACATAGCGGAGACAATGATCACTACATAGAAGAATGCACATGTGAGTTTAGGCTTCTCAATGCCATTTATTAGGGCCTAATAGAGATTGGCACGACTGCCATTCTCCACTTGTACAAATGTTTACCCTACTATTCTAGGAGGGGTATTCCAGTGATCATAGGAGAGTGGTCTCCTATTCCATTCCACATGTGAGTTTCATGATCTCAGTGTCATTATGTAGTTGCCAGCATGAGATTGGCATCACTGCCATTCTCTGCTAGTGGTAAGCTAGACAAACTGAACCTATAGATTGACATAACGCTAACTTTATTGGCTACAGTACGATAATGGCAAAAGTGCAATGCACATGTGAATTTAGATTGGCATCACTGCCATTCTCCACTAGTGGTAGTCTAGACCTTCCAATAATTTTATTGGCTGCAGTAGGATAACAGCAAAAGTGCCAATGCACATGTGAGTTTAGAATTCCTTGTGCATGTTTTGAGTTCATGGTATGAGATTGGCACCACTGCCATTCTCCACAGAGATTGACATAATTCCATATAATCTCTACACAGTAGAGACAGTGATCACTACATAGAAGAATGCACATGTGAGTTTATGATTCTCAATGCCATTTCTTAGGGCAAGCATGAGATTGGCATCACTACCATTCTCTACTAAAGGTAATCTAGACAAACTAAACATATAGATTGACATTCCATTAATTTTATTGGCTGCAGTAGGATAATGGCAAAAGTGCCAATGCACATGTGAGTTTAGGATTCCTTGTGCATGTTTTTAGGTCATGGTATGAGATTGGCACCACTGCCATTCTCCACAGAGATTGACACAATTCCATATGATCTCTACACAATGGAGACAGTGATCACTACATAGAATAATGCACATTACCACTAGCGGAGATGGCAGTAGGATAATGGCAAAAGTGCCAATGTACATGTGAGTTTAGGATTCCTTGTGCATGTTTTCAGGTCATGGTATGAGATTGGCACCAATTCTCCATTGGTGGCATTCTCCACAGAGATTGACACAATTCCATATTATCTCTACTTAGTGGAGACAGTGATTACTACATAGAAGCATGCACATTACCACTAGCCGAGAATGGCAGTAGGATAATGGCAAAATTGCCAATGCACATGTGAGTTTAGCATTCCTTGTGCATGTTTTCAGGTCATGGTATGAGATTGGCACCACTGCCATTCTCCGCTAAAGGTAATCTAGACAAACTAAACCATAGATTGACATTCCACTAATTTTATTGGCTGCAGTAGGATAATGGCAAAAGTGCCAATGCACATGTGAGTTTAGGATTCCTTGTGCATGTTTTCAGGTCATGGTATGAGATTGGCACCACTGCCATTCTCCACTGGTGGCATTCTCCATAGAGATTGACACAATTCCATATGATATCTACACAGATATCTACACAACAGAGACAGTGATCACTACATAGAAGAATGCACATGTGAGTTTGATGGTCTCATTGTCATTATGTATTTGCCAGCATGAGATTGGCATCACTGCCATTCTCCACTAGTGGTAATCTAGACAAATTGAACCTGTAGATTGACATTCCACTATATTTATTGGCTGCAGTAGGATAATGGCAAAAGTTTCAATGCACATGTATGTGAGTTTGATGATCTCATTGTCATTATGTAGTTGCCAGCATGAGATTGGCATCACTGCCATTCTCCACTAGTGGTAGTGCCAATGCACATGTGAGTTTAGGATTCCTTGTGCATGTTTTCAGGTCATGGTATGAGATTGGCACCACTATCATTCTCCATAGATATTGACACAATTCCATATGATATCTACACAGCAGAGACAGTGATCACTACATAGAAGAATGCACATGTAGTGGTAATCTAGACAAATTAAACCTATAGATTTACACATAGAAGAATGCACATGTGAGTTTAGGCTTCTCAATGCCATTTCTTAGGGCCTAATAAGAGATTGGCACCACTGCCAATCTCCACTTGTACAAATGTTTACCCTACTATTCTAGGAGGGGTATTCCATTGATCATAGGAGAGTGTTATCCGATTCCAATCCACATGTGAGTTTGATGATCTCAAAGATTGACATAGTTCTATATGATCTCTACACACAGCGGAGACAGTGATCACTACATAGAAGAATGCACATGTGAGTTTAGGATTCCTTGTGCACCACTGCCATTCTCCATTGGTGGCATTCTATAATGGCAAAAGTGCCAATCCACATGTGAGTTTAGGATTCCTTGTGCATGTTTTCAGGTCATGGTATGAGATTGGCACCACTGCCATTCTCCACTGGTGGCATTCCCCACAGAGATTGACACAAATCCATATGATCTCTACACAGCGGAGATAGTGATCACTACATAGAAGAATGCACATGTGAGTTTAGGCTTCTCAATGCCATTTATTAGGGCCTAATAAGAGATTGGCACCACTGCCATTCTCCACTTGTACAAACGTTTACCCTACTATTCTAGGAGGGGTATTCTAGTGATCATAGGAGAGTGGTCCGATTCGAAATGTGAGTTTAGGATTCCATATGATGTCTACACAGCGGAGACAGTGATCACTGCATAGAAGAATGCACAATAGGATAATGGCAAAAGTGCATGTTTTCAAGTCATGGTATGAGATTGGCACCACTGCCATTCTCCACTGGTGGCATTCTCCACACATATTGACACAAATCCATATGATCTCTGCACATGTGAGTTTAGGCTTCTCAATGCCATTTCTTAGGGCCTAATAAGAGATTGGCACCACTGCCATTCTCCACTTGTACAAATGTTTACCCTACTATTCTAGGAGGGGTATTCCAGTGATCATAAGAGAGTGGTGTCCTATTCCATTCCACATGTGAGTTTGATGATCTTAGTGTCATTATGTAGTTGACATCATGAGATTGGCATCACTGCCATTCTCCGCTAGTGGTAATCTAGACAAACTAAACCTATAGATTGACATTCCACTAATTTTATTAGCTGTAGTAGGATAATGGCAAAAGTGCCAATGCACATGTGAGTTTAGGATTCCTTGTGCATGTTTTCAGGTCATGGTATGAGATTAGCACCACTGCCATTCTCCACTGGTGGCATTCTCCACAGAGATTGACAGGATTCCATATGATCTCTACACAGTGGAGACAGTGATCACTACATAGAAGAATGCACATGTGAGTTTGATGATCTCAGTGTCATTATGTAGTTGCCAACATGAGATTGGCATCACTGCCATTCTCCACTAGTGCCACTCTCAAGGACTTCTTATGAGGTCTTGGAGAATGGCACTGGTGCCATTCTCCATTTAAAATTAGAATTTCAATCTCTAAATTTGCCATTCAATCATGAAAATCAAAATTGAGATTGAAGTTTAACTTGAAATCAAAATTTGAAAACTAGAATTTAGGTTTTGAAATACAATTTCAAATAGAATAATTTCAATTTGAAATACAAATTGAAATTAAAAATATCAATATGAATTTGAATTTAAATTTAATATTGGAGAGAATGGCATAAGTGCAACTCTATATATCCAAAATTCAAAAGGGAACAATGGCAGGAAGAGCTATATTTCAAAATTTTATTTATCTCAAGGGATATTGGCACTAGTGCCACTCTCAAGGACTTCTTATGAGGTCTTGGAGAATGGCACTGGTGCCATTCTCCATTTAAAATTAGAATTTCAATCTCTAAATTTGCAATTCAATCATGAAAATCAAAATTGAGATTGAAGTTTAACTTGAAATCAAAATTTGAAAACTAGAATTTAGGTTTTGAAATACAATTTCAAAAGAATAATTTCAATTTGAAATACAAATTGAAATTAAAAATATCAATATGAATTTGAATTTAAATTTAATATTGGAGAGAATGGCATAAGTGCCACTCTATATATCCAAAATTCAAAAGGGAACAATGGCGGGAAGAGCTATATTTCAAAATTTGAATTATTTAGTAGTTTCAAACTCTCACTTTTAACTTTCAATCTACATTTCAGACAAATCAAGTCCTTTTCTCTCATTTCAATTGATGCCTTTCCCTCATTCACTTTCTATTCATTCCAAACAACTCATTTCAATTTAGCAGAATTGGAGAGGAGTCTCAGAGTCTCAGAGTTTTACTCACCACAGCTCTCAGAGGCAGGGGCAGAATCAACTTTGTGAAGTCCCTTTTGAGGCCGGTGACTTTGTGAAGTCCTCTTGTGGGATTTTACCACTCAGATTGTTGTGACTCGAATCGAGGCTCACAGTGTAAGGAAGGTTCCCTAGACTGTAGAAAATCGGACCAAAGAGGTGGTTGAAGGACTTGAGCGTTCCGGGATTGCACCTGAAAGAATCGGCTGAAAGGTCGAGCTGCTCTAGGGCGAGAACGAGAGTCTGCAGCTAGCGGCATCCCGTGATAGGCTGACGAATTTTGTCGAGCAGCTTGTTACTTGAAACATCGAAAGTCTCTACAAATTACTCAGGCGGCTGATTTGAGGAGGCAAAGCTCCCGTTATTTGGTTGCCTCCATGCAGGATGGTGCGAACGGACGTTGCGTTGAAGAGCTCGGGCAGGAGAGTTCCATGGATGCTATTTCCCTGAAGAGCTCAAGCGGCGCAGCTGATCGAGCGCTCCAAAAGCACGGGGTATGGCTCAAGCGGCGCAGCTAATCGAGCGCTCCAATTGATATGATGGTCAGACTTGGAACAGCTTTCTGTGGGACATTGGTGTAAGAGACGAGTAGCAAGGCGTGTCGTTGCTCACGAGAGCACAAATTCCCATGAGACCTTGCTTGAAAACAGTCGATCAACATAGGGCAACGAGCGCAATGACAGAGAAGGTATTAGGGTATTTCAAATTTTTACCTTCTAACCTTTTGCTTTTCGTTAGTTTAAGCTTCATTAGTTTAAACAATTTTTTACCTTCATTAGTTTAAGCTTTTGCTTTTCGTCAAAATTGCATTCAAGGCTTCATACTACATTGGCCTAGCCTATAATTTGCCATTATTGCCAGTCTTTATAATTAGCGTCCATGGGTTGATCTTATTTATCGCGTCCCTATCACATCCTCTTCATTTATTGTTATTAGGGATTCAGATAAAATTGAAAAAGTGCCTTAAGATGTTTTCCAAGTAAATACTTGCAAGACTTTCTTTGGCAATTTCCCATTCCTTGCATCTGCATTCTAAGCAGCACATGCTTCAACATGTAATCCTTTGATAAGTCTTGACACATTTCTAGGGAAGCACTTTTTTCCAATCAGAGCTTGGAAGCACTTATTTTTGTGTGCAAGAGTGTACATGCTATCTTTTATCACCTGCAAGCTCGTTGAGTTGCAAGCACACCTTAAAGCTACATCGATTATCGAGATACTTGTCACCATCGAAGTATATGTTGCTTCCATGTTCTCTAGCAATTGCCTTTTTTGAATAATGTAGTAATGAGTATCATAGAGCCAAATCACACTAGTTGTACAACAAACACGTGATCTTAACTTGAAAAGATGAGTATCTTAAAGCCAAATCACACTCCTTATTTTGTGAACCACCATGTGGTCATAACTTGGAAAACATGAGTATTATAAAGCCAAATCACACACCTGATCTTAGACATCATAATGATCCCATATTTATTCTCTATTATGACACTAAAGCAGATACACTAAACCTTAAGATCAAACAAGCACACACTCAAAAGAAGTACAAAGCCGTTAGTGGCTACAAAGAATTTCCCAACAAAGCTTTCATTGATGTTAACATCATTGATAAATGAAGGCAATTCCTATTTTGTGATAGACGATCTATTTCAAAGTTTTTAGTATATGCTTTTCAAGTTGCTTTTTAGTATAAACACCAATTAGCCAACTAATGGAGGAATTGGGACATATCTAACATTTATTTTATTTCTTTCATTTAACATATCTAATGTATGCATTTCTTTTATTTCTATTTTACATTGTCCACACTCATTTTCTTCCTTTTTTACATTGTCCTCACGCCTTTTATTTAACCTATTCTCATCTTCCTTTAAAAAAATCCATAGCTTGCGATCTAATGATGAGCATGATTACAATTTTTTTAACATGGAGAAAAATCACATTCTCGTCAACTAATTCAATCTATACCTTAAAATTTTACATTACTTGGACCTTGATCGAGAAAAACATACTCTAACATAAAAATTTGTAACTTAACCAACCTAGCATAACCAAACTAACGTGAATAAACTCACATAACGAGCTAGGTTTCATAAAGTAATATCGATCAACTTTACCACATATATGAATAAATGGAAGTAAAATAATGTATGGTTTCAAATGAATACCACGTTCACACACACACATAGTACACACACACACACACACATACAAAGTCTATGGTCTCAAGTTCTGGCATTGCAATGGGAGAATGGCACTACTGCCATCCTCCAATCTCCCCATTTTGCAAAGCTAAAAATTTCTAAATTTGCTCCACTTCCATTCTCCCATTGCAATGTCCCAATTCAAAACTTTGGCTTTGCAAAGGGGGAATGGCACCAGTGCCATTCTCCCATTGTGATTTCCCGAATCAAATCTTGGCTGTGCAAAGGGGAAATGGCACTAGTGCCAATCTCCCAGATTCAAAGTTTTGGCTTCACAAAGTCAAAATGGCACATGTGAGTTTGATGATCTCAGTGTCATTATGTAGGTGCCAGCATGAGATTTGCATCACTGCCATTCTCCGCTAGTGGTAATCTAGGCAAACTAAACCTATAGATTGACATTCCACTAATTTTATTGGCTACAGTAGGATAATGGCAAAAGTGCAAATGCACATGTGAGTTTAGGATTCCTTGTGCATGTTTCAGGTCATGGTATGAGATTGGCACCACTGCCATTCTCCATAGAGATTGACACAAATCCATATGAACTCTACAGAGCGGAGACTATGATCATAGAAGAGTGGTGTCCGATTCCATTCCACATGTGAGTTTGATGATCTCAATGTCATTATGTAGTTGCCATCATGAGATTGGCATCATTGCCATTCTCCGCTAGTGGTAATCTAGACAAACTAAACCTATAGATTTACATTCCACTAATTCCAATGGGAGAATGGCACCGGTGCCATTCTACCTTTGTGAAGCCAAAATTTTGAATCAGGACATTCCATTGGGAGAATGGCACTAGTGCCATTCTCCATTTTCCAATGGGAGAATGGCACTAGTGCCATTCTCCACTTTCCTATTACAAAGCCAAAAATTTTAAATTTTAAATTTGCACCACTGCCATTCTCCTGTTGCAATGTCCCGATTCAAAACTTTGGCTGTGCCATTCTCCCCATGCAATGTCGTGATTCAAAATTTCTACTTCACAAAGACAGTATGGCACTAGTGCCATTCTCCCATTGCAATGTCACGATTCAGAATCTTGGCTTTGCAAAGGGAAAATGGCACCAGTGCCAGTCTCCCAATGCAATGCTTGATTCAAAGTTTGCCTTCATAAAGGGAGAATGGCACCAGTGCCATTCTCCCATTGCAATGTCCTAATATAAAATTCTGGCTTTGCAAAGGGAGCATGGCACCATTGGCATTCTCCCAAGGCAAAGTCCCAATTCAAAATTTTGTCTTCCAAAGGAAGAATGGCACTAGTCTATTCTCCTCTTATGAAGACAAATGTTTTTCTCAAGTCAATGCATGGGGAGAATGGCACTGGTGCCATTCCCCTTTTCAAAGATGGGATATGCAATTCTCCATAGGAAAGCCGAATTCACATGGAGAATGTCACCAATGCCATTCTCCACAATCCCACATGGAGAATGGCACTGGTGCCATTCTCCCCCCACTACAAGGACAACTTTGTTGGTCTTATGAAATTCTTTGGTTGTAGTTTGTTCATAACCAATTTACTGTCATCGTAATGAGAGGGGATGGCTACTATCAGATGCATGAATCACGTCATGACGATGGTGAAAATAATTTATGCTTTAGAAAAAGTTTTATGAAATTGCTAAAATTTTTAGGGAAATAATTCATGTTTTCATGAAAATTTTGTATAGACTCATTCATGCATTCTAGAGATTTGCACCAATGCCATTCTTCCCCTCTAGAAGGACATGTTTGATGGTCTTATGAAATTCTTTGGTTGTAATTTGTTCATAATTAATTCTCCGTAATCGTAATGACAGGGGATGGCTATCAAAAGCGGGGACAAGGTCATGATGATGGTGGGGAATGAAGTGGTTGGAATTGGTGGAGTGTGTACAATAGATCCGGAGGCCTACTGTAGTGGTGTGAAGATTCGGACAGAAAATGTATCGGTGATAGTGGAGAAGTCTATCAATAGTGAAATGCTCTTGCCATTTCCCACTATGGATGCAGTGCTTGTTGGTGAGGCAATTTGGAGCGTTGTCAAGTGGCCTAAGGGCTCTCTAAAACATGTTGGTGATTCTTTAGATGATGTGGTAACTGAAGAAGCTACACCAAGTGAGCCTGAGCGACCTTATGTTGAGGCAATGCCAGTTTCTTCATTGGAAACTGACAATTTCATTTGTGAATCTTGGAAAGAGAAAAAGGTTGTCTTATGGGATGAGAGCAAAACAAAGACCATGGGGGAAGGTGTGATCTTATATGTTTTCCCAGGAGACTCTGTAAACTTTGACCTATTGGGTAATGATTGCATTGGTGTGGGTATTGAAAAGAAAGAACAAATTAGAGGAAGTGACTTAGGGTCTTCTATGCAAGATGTCAGCTCTCTCAGCCTAGTAAAGTGGCCCATCAAGCAGATTACCTTACTTGAAGGAAGCCCATTGCAACAATATGTGCCCATGGACCACGTTGCTGGTATAGATGAGTTGGTCAATGATCAAATGTTGAAAAGGGATGATCCAACATCAAAGAAAAGAAGGTACACTTTCATTAACAGGGTGCCTAAACAAAGAGAGCCTCCAACACCAATATACAAAATGTCACTACATTCGGTGCAGTAGGTTTCTTCCATCGATTATTGTGGGAGTAGGTGTTGCCAACATGCAAAGTGAGATCTCTTAATGAATCTAAGGAAGAACTTTTGGGGCAGCTCCTTGGAGTCTCGTACAAACTTTATATACGATGTGTTGTCAACGGCTTGGCATCATGACTACACAGGGAGGATATGCTACAACTTCAGGATAAATGGTTGGGATGTCTGTTGTAGAGCATGGTATGAGATGCATGGAATTCCAAGGACATCATTTTATCGATACAAGGAGCAATTTGAGAGTGGTGTGCAACGATATGTGCATGGCAATTCAGGGATTATGAGGAGGGGCAGGGAGCACATAGGTATGGGAAGGGCTCTCATTCAACACTTTGTGGATAATAGCACAGAGCATATGCCTCACAAGAGTAGAACCATGCAGGATGGTTCTAGAGAGACACAGCAAGTGATACCTGAAATGTATAAGAAGATAGACGTCCTACGTGAGGTCAACACTTCACTTAATCAACGTGGTTATTAGAGCCTATCCACATCCACATTTGGCAGGATTTGGAAATCATACTTAAAAAATGTAGCCCTTGCTAAGACGAGTGAATTCTCTAAATGTAGCTTGTGCAGCCGGAATTAGCAGCCACAAAAAGTCAAGATGAGTACAATTCGCTGATGGAAGAGAGAAAGATGCATATGATATAGCAATAAAGTTGTAGGAACTTATACTATGCATGGCGTAGGTACTCCGAGATGGATCCAAAAAAGTATGTATGCATAATCCATGATAAGATGGACCAAAAAAAGACGGCAATTCCAAGACTTCGGGTGAGGTCCAAGGACACCGATTCTGCATGGCAATTACAGGTTTCACTCATTGGAATGATTACCCATGGGCATGGAAACGGTCATTATGGACACTTCACCCTCAATGGTTTGTGGCCATCTGATCCCAACCTGACGATTGGATCCCTCTTAATTTTTTTGCGCAACCTCGAGAGGATGGATATGCATGACCTTGGAGACCTTGCTACTAATGGGATTCCTAGAATCAATGCTTGCCTTTTGAATGCTCTATGTTCAAGAAACGCTTTGGACTCCCATTACAGTTCTAAAGGTGCACATGTTTCCACAAGTGGAGCTAGCTTGTCTGAAAATGTAGATGTCATGATCACAGATGCAAATCTAGAAACTGTATCGGAAAGTGACCCGAAGTCTATCACGGAGGCCATGACAACTTCCATTGCAAGGGCTATAGACACATGTATGAATTTTTTTCCGTCAAATACAAGAGAAAACCCACCCTCTTTAGAGGAGGGTGTTGCTATTGAGCCACCATTCCAAAAGTTGCCAAAGAACTTGCTACTCCAACTAGATAATTGTGGGTCTAAGAACAAAAATAGATACTTGTTTGCATACCTTTCTCTTCTTGTAGCAAGGGGCATTTTCAAGACAGTTCAATTGGGCTTCTTGATGGTAAGGCACACACATGAGGACATTGATGCAATGTTCAGCAGGTTTTCTGAGAGCTTGCGGGTGGGACAAACATTCACTTTCCCACATCTGATGAATACATTCAAAAAATGTACATCATCTTCACCGGCACCCTTTGTTCTTACACGGGTTCCTAACTTCAAGGATTATGTGGATGGCTACCTATGTGATGGGCAAGAAATGCCAGTTGGACATGCAAAGCCATTACAATTTCGATTTTACATGCAAGGTGATAAACCAATGATGCAATACAAGGTGCATCCAAAATCACCGAATTGGATGCCCATTGAAGGGGGAATTGAGCTATGGAAGAAAGATAGTGAGGGTCGATCATTGTTGCCAACAGGTTGTTCGGATATACTGCCAATGGCTGCATTTGTGAGAGATCACTTGCAAGTAATATCAGGGATAAAGGACTACATTAAGTTTTGGGAGAGATGTGTAAGTGGAAAGAATGCATCCTATGAGTCCTACATTAGGCCAGTGATAGACTATTGGAAAACCATGATCGGTGAGCTCGAACAGGAAAACATCTCAGAGATAGGAGTGTACAGAGAGTTTTGGCCAAGAACACAATCTCTTGATGAGGAGGATGATATAGATGCTTGCATTAATGATTTCCAAGGCTATGAGGAATGGAATGATCACTATTGTGGGCCTCTCAAAGGTAAGCTGAGGGAAGAGTTTAGACCAATGGTGGATGTTAAGCAAGGTGACTTCGTCTTGGTGAGGCCATCAGATCCTATATACCCCATATGGCTTGGGGTTGCCATATCAAGTGCCGAGATGGATGCTGATTCTCCTAATTTCAAGAAATTATTAATTCAGTATTGGGCACCATCAGTTAAGACAAAGGGGCTCAGTGATGCAGATGCCTATGTTGATTGCTGGAATAAGTATTGGGCAGAGAATAGGTTGGATCCTTAGGTATGGGAGTGTATTGATGCAATTGTCTAGTCACAAAATAATTCTTATTTCCTGTTGATGCATAATCGTCACTAGGAAGTGACTATGTAGTCAAATACCACTCTCTTAGTTTTGCAGATTTGCCCTTGTGAGATAGAAGTTGTATTTTTTTACAGTGACAGAATATTTTGCAGTGTTTTGTAATGGTGTCTGATGCTCTTTCACAGATTGTCACTGAAAAGCTTGACAAGAACAACTTCCAAGCATGGAAGTTTAGAATGACGAATTTCCTTAAGGGAAAAGGCTATTGGGAGTTTATTACTGGAGCTGAACAAGAACCAGTTATTCCTAATGTTCCCAATCAATAGGAGTTGTAGGCATTTAAAGGCTAGCATGAGAGAGCCATAAAAGTTATGTACTGCCTATCTATCAGTATTTCAGATTCTATGATTATGCATATTCTAGATGCAAGCATGCCGAATGACATGTGGGATACTTTGACAAAAATGTATAGCACAAATACGCAAGCCAGGAAAATGCAGCTCAAGCAGGAGTTGCATAATGTGCAAAGAGAAAATAGGAGCATCAATGACTACCACATGAATTTAAAGAAGATTGCAGATGCACTTGCTTCCATTGGGTTGCCAGTGGAAGATGATGATTTAGTTTCTCTGACCCTGAATGGTCTAGGAAAGGATTATGCACAATTCCGGACATCCATTGCCATCCCTGAGATTTTTCATGATTTCTTCTAATTTCTGAAGAGCAGAGAAATGGTGGTGCATCTTCTTCAAAAGGAACTTTAAAAGAAGTTTTCTTCTACTCAAATGCTAGAAAAGGTAGAGGCAGAGGTAGAGCAAGCCAATTTGGAGGCCAAGGTAGAAATCAGAATATGCAGCAAATTCAAGAAAACTAATCCTATGGAGGAGGACATGGTAACTTTAGAGGCAGGGGGAGCCAAAGAGGTCATGGTGGATGGCAGAGAGGCCAAAATGCAAACAACAATGTTGAATGCTACTACTGTGGTAAAATAGGTCATATGGTTAAAGACTGCTATAAAAAGTAGAATGACATCATGACTAGAAAATTACAGCAAGGCAATTATGCATCCTCTAGTAGACAAGGTGATGACAGAAATGAGCATCTGTTTATGGTGTAGCACATGACCAATTCTGTGACAAGTGTAGAAGAAAGCAATGATGTGTGGTATGTTGACTCAGGTGCATCAAACCACATGACAGGTCATGCAGAATGGATGCAGGATGCAAGGAAAATGGAAAGACTAGGATTTGTGGAGACTGGTGATGATACTGCACATCCTATTATGCAGATTGGTAAAATTCCTTTGTCTATGCAGAATGGAAAAAAAAAACTTGCCTGATGTATTTCATGTCCCGAATATCACTAAGAACCTGGTTTCTGTTGGTCAAATGGTTGAGCAGGGCTTGTAGGTCAGATTTAATACTCATGGATGCATTGTTGAGGATATGAAAAATAAAGGTCGCTTGATAGCAAAAGAGGAGAAGAAGGGCAGGATGTTTACGTTGGATGCGGACATGCCCGAATTGAGTGCAGCAATGTTTGCACATGGGACCGGTGTAGTTGTAGATATTCATATCTGGCATAAACGCATTGGCCATGTTAATGTACATCGACTTAAATTAATGTAGGCCCAAAATATTGTTGCAGGATTGCCTAAGTTCAAGGTTGTAGAAATGCATAAGGCATGTGAAGCCTATCAATTTGGGAAATGGGCAAGGAAACCATTTCCTAGACATGTTCAAGAGAGTAAGAGGCCATTGGAATTAATCCACTCTGATGTGTGGACTACTAACGCTGCATCTATTGGAGGCTGTCATTATTTTGTCACTTTTATTGATGATTACAACAAAAAATTTGGTGTATTTTATGAAAAAGAGAAGTGAAGTGTTTGGGCATTTCAAAGCTTTTAAAGCTATGGTTAAAAAAGAAACAGGCTTGCAAATAAAATGCATAAGGTCAGATGGAGGGGGAGAGTACCTCTCAAAAGAGTTTGCAAGTTTCCTGTAGGAGCATGGCATAAAGCAGCAATATTCATGCAATCATACCCCACAACAAAATGGACTTGCAAAAAGGAAAAACAGGCATATTGGAGAGGTATCTCATGCCATGCTCAACAAAAAAGACATGCCAGATTATTATTGGGCTGAAGCAGTTGCTACAGTAGCCTACATAATGAACAAGACTCCCACTGTAGCAATTCATGGCATGATGCTAGAGGAGAGGTATACTGGTAGGAAACCAGATATTTCTCATATGAAAGTTTTTGGTTGCATTGCCTATGTTCATGTGCCAGATGAGTTGAGATCCAAGTTGGATCCAAAAGTTGAGAAGTGAATCTTTATTGGTTATTCTTTGCAGCATAAAGGGTATATATGCTATAACCCTTCTATTCGCAAGTTTACAGTGAGCAGAGATGTTGTTTCTGATGAGATGAGCAGCTGGTATAAACCAATAAATGTGATTGATGATGTAGATGCATAAAATGGTAATTTTGCATAGAAATCATAGCATCAATTACAAAATATTAGTGGACCTATAGTGTCCTCTAGTAGTGGTTCACATACTTTGCCAGGCAGATTGAGCTCAGGAGGATCTCCTCAAAGCTATCTAGATAGTGGTATGCAAGTATCATGAAAAGGAAAAGAGAAAGTAGATCAGCCCATGGTTGATGTGAATGCAAGTCACTCTAATGTGGATGGTGAATCCAGTGGCCCAGAACAGAGCACTGATGATGAGTTGGCCTAGAGTAAGGAAGACAAGGGATGTTTTGAGAGCACCTGGTAGTGAGCCTATTTTTTGCAAGTCCACCAAAGCTAGGTATCTTGTGGATAGGCTGAAATATGATGGATTTAAAGCCATTCACTATGCCTATATGGTCAATGTGATACATGAACCAGAACCCACTTCTTTTGAGCAAGCCATGGGAAAAGAAAAATGGAGAAAGCCATGGATGAAGAAATGAATGCCCTGGAAGCAAATGCTACATGGGAATTGGTGCCTTTGCCTAAAGACAAGAATGAAATTGACTGCAAGTGGGTTTATAAGGTTAAGCATAATGCAGATGGTTCTGTGAACAGATACAAGGCCAAATTAGTTGTCAAGGGGTATGCACAAACATATGGCATTGATTATGAAGAAATATTCAGTCCAGTTGCAAGGATGGCAACTGTAAGAGCAGTCATTGCTATGGCTGCATCAAAGGGATGGTCTTTACATGAGATGGATGTAAAGAATGCTTTCTTGCATGGTGATTTGCAAGAAGAGGTCTATATGGAGCAGCCACCAGGTTATGTTCATGCTGTTCATCCTGAGTTTGTTTGCAGGTTGAAGAATGCCTTGTATGGCTTGAAGCAAGCACCCAGACCATGACAAGATAGGACAGTATCTTGTCACTATTGGCTTTCAGATTTCCAATTTCTCACTTTATGTGAGAAAAACAAAGAAAGGCATTATGCTGCTTGTCATTTATGTTGATGATTTGATCATCACAGGTGATAGTGATGAAGATATCCTTCATGTGAAAATGCTATTGAAGTAGAAGTTTGAGATGAAGGATTTGGGAGGGTTGCGTTACTTCTTGGGCATTGAGGTGATTAGATCCACAAGTGGGATATGGCTCTTGCAGAGCCAGTATGGATTGGACATGCTGTCCAAATATGGGATGATAGGCTGTAAGCCTATCTCAACTCCTTTGGAGGAGAATGTGAAGTTGAGTGCAGATGCAAGTGAGCTTCTAGAAGACAATACTACGTACAAACGCAAAGTAGGAAGTTTGATTTATATGACTATTACCAGGCCAGATTTGAGCTATGCTGTTGGTTGGGTAAGTCAAATTATGCAGGCTCCAAGGAAACCACATTTGGATGCGGTTAGATGCATACTGAGGTATGTGAAGTCCACATTGTAGTATGGACTATTTTATGAGACTGTAGTTCAGATACAATCGCATGGATACACACATGCTGATTGGGCTGGTAGTATTTCTGATAGACGATCTACAAGTGGATATATGTTCTCTTTTGGGAGTGCTGCAGTCACTTGGAGTAGCAAGAAACAGCCTTTAGTTGCCTTGTCGAGCACAGAGGCTAAGTATAGGGGTGCAGCAATGGCTACATGTGAGGTAGCTTGGTTGCATAAGCTACTTTATGATATGCATCAGTCTACAAATGGGCTAGTTGTGATTTATTATGACAACAAGAGTAGTATACACTTGGAAAATAAGCTAGTCTATCATGCCAGAACAAAGCACATTGAGGTGCTTTATCACCATGTGTAGGAGAAGGGTTTTATTGATCTAGTTTATGTTAGCATAGAGGATCAGGTAGCTGACATATTCACGAAGGCATTGGGTGCAAAGAAGCTGCACAAGTTCAGAGACCTACTTGGTGTGCAGGAATTGGAATTGAGCTCGAGGGGGAGTGTTGATATATCGAGCTCCACTCATGATATGTCAGGGTGACCATTGTGCATTTATGTCACCGACTTGTTAGCTGTAGATGTGGTTGGTACACCGCCCATGAATATTAGTTGGATGACAACTATCTTTATGTACTAGTTAGTGGCTCAGTTAGTATGCCACCTTAGTTAGCTGAGTTTGGTTTGAGACCCACATATAGGGTTCACCTATTCTTTTGTACTTAGATTTCTTTTGGCTTTCACAACTAAGAAGAGGAAAACTATTTTTAGCCTCCACCTTTGTGTATATTCCCCATTGTGTATGTGAGAAAGCTACAACTAAGACTCCTTCCTTCTCTCCCACTCTCTTCACAACAATCACAGAAAGTATACATCTCATGACCACTTACCTTCTCAAGAATGAGTTCTTGAAAGGGAAGAGGATGACGGTCCCTCTTGGTGGCCACATTGAGTTTCTTATAATTGATGCAGACTCGCCACTTGTTTTTCTTTGGATTGACTACCATTGGTGAAACCCATTCAGTATTGTGGATCAGAACAATAAACCCAACTTCTAAAAGCTTTCGCATTTCTAAGCGCAAAGCGTCAGTCTATAGGGGCCCTAACCTCTAATACTTCTAATCCACTGGCTTAGCATTAGGCTTCAGCTGTATCTGGTGCTCTATGGCAGTCACATGGTGAAGGTAGTGGTAGCTAGTTGCAAAGAGGTCAGGGAAATCTTTGAACATTTCTAGGAGCTCATCTTTCTCACTTGGAGTGAGGTCTAGGGAAAGCATAGATTCAACCTGTTGAGGACTAGCTGTTACCTTTTCTGCAGGTGGCGGGGTCAGAGACACCCCCATCATGTAAACTTCCTCCTCTGAGAACTCCCCTCGTCTGATTCTTCCATTGATTCAGACATCAAGGATTAGAGAGCATCACTGTCTTGCTCCTCTTTTTCTTTTGGTTCAGTGGCACCTGGTTGCACCCGGATCTTCTCCTTAGAAGCACCAAAAGACATGTGTCCTATCTTCCAATAGCTGACTGCATCACTCTTTCTCAACCATGGTCTCCCGAGTATGGCTGGGTAACTCCTTCCAGTATCTTCAATGTCCACTACATAGAAATTGATGGTGGTTGTCAACCCATTGACAGTGATGGGTAAATCCTCAATGACTCCCAGAGTGGCGAGTTGTCGACCATCTGCTACCTTGATTCGAGTGGAGGAATGCCTTGTGCATTTCAAATTCAACTTTTTCATGATACGGGGCACCATGATATTACATGCAGCTCCCCCATCAACACACACACTTTTGATATGGCAATTATCTATGATTACATCTACTGTATGCGGGTGCCGATCAATTTCTTCAGAGATAGAAGAAACCTCTCATACCTTTCCCTTTTCCTTGCTCCTCCTTGTTGAGAGCCCTTACTGCATCTCATGTCTCACCTTAGGGCTTAATGTTATTAGTTGAGGAAGCGTGATGCTCAAAGACCAATGAGCAAGGTCCTAAATGATCGAATAGTCCTCTTGCCCTAAGCCGATGGGAAAATCTGAGGGTGACCACTTACTCCTGCGAGATCTTTTAGTCTTCTCTATTGGTGGGTCTACCATCTCAGCATCTGAGGGCTATGAGAAGGACACCTTCTTCCTGGGGCAGCTCGGTCCACGGTTTGGAGAGGGGTCCGAGGTGGTACGACTTCTTTTCCTGAGGTCAAGGATCTCTATGTCAGAATCCTTGGTGCTTGATTCACTTAGAAGATTCACCCTTGGAATATTGGGACATTCCATCGATAATGACCCTTCTGGTGGCACTCGTAGCACACAACATTGGCACATTCTCTTGGAGGGTGATTGGCTTGATTTTTTATGCCCACCATCTCAAGCCAAAGATCATTCAGGGCCTTGGCTAGGTCATTGACTTCAGGTTCTTTAGCAAGAGGGGTCGGGGGAGTAGGAAGGAGGTGGGCTCGTGGGCGAGGCTAGGGAAATCTTCCAGGTGGAGGGTGAGGATATACACCTTGTTGAGGGTAAGCACCTAAGGGAGGACCATACATTTTAGGTGGAGGTGATTGATACATCCCTAATGGGGGGTGGGAGTATGCCCTTGAGTTGGAACCCCCAGGTTGTTGCAAGAATTGAGGGGGTTGTGGAGGGACAACCATCTTCTTTGAAGCGGGGTCAGACTGAACTTTATCAAACTTTTGAGCAATCTCATGTGCTAGCACCATGGTTTCTAGATTCTCCCATTTAAGCTTGAGGTGGAATTCATCACTTGCTCCTGCTACAAGGTAGCCCAGCAATGCTGAGTCATTCTAGCTCGAAATCTGACATTGTCCTCCTGTGTGGCAACTAAATGGTCTAGGAGCACAGTCTCTCAATCCACATATCGACACGCCGTCTCATCTTTTGACTGTTTTAGGTTTGCCATCTGTAGGTACACATTCTTTGGCTCCTCTTCTTTGCCAAAATACTCAATCATAGCTACTGTCAACCTTGGCCAAATTTGGCAAACATCCTCGGCTTGCTTCTCATACCATACTTGAGCCAAAACCCTCTAGAAATGTGGCAAGAACCAACAGCCATCTATCTTCAGTAAGAAAGTTGAGAGAAACACAACAGCGCTTGAAGGCCACAAGATATTGATTTGGATTTCCTTCAACCCAACCACAAAACATGGGAATGTCAGCATGCTTGGAAAATGGAAAAGACAGAGGCAAAATGAGGCTTATGTATTGGCAAACAATGGAAACTAGAGTAGATAAGGATAGCTATCATCCAGCTATTATTCGTGGGCGGTGTACCAACTACATCTGCAGCTAACAAGTCGGTGACATAAATGCACAATGGTCACCCTGGCATATCGCGAGTGGAGCTCGATATCTCAACATCCCCTTGTCTAGATTTTCCTTCTAGTTCCTCTAGATGAAGATTAATTCTATCCATTCTCTTAGCTCTCATTTTTTCTCTTTTCCTCCTAGCCTCTTTTAAGATTCTCTAGGTAGCTCTAAAAGCTTCTATCCAAGACTCAGCAGTAGCCTTGGGGGTAACAAAGGAAGCTGACCAACATGTTAACATAATTTGCTAGTGCACATTCTTTAGCTAAAAAGATTTGGGTCTCCCTCAAACCAAGAGGGGACCCTCTTACATTTGTTAAAGTCACAGACCACATAAAAATGCTTATGATCTAAAAGTGTCAAGGTAGAGAAGATATGAGATTCATGTTTAATTATCAAATTTGAGAGACTTTGAGCTAAGTAGACCCTACCTAGCTAGGCCTTGTTGTCCCCAATGTGACTATTGTCAAATAAGAAATTGATAAATTTATTGAAGTAGGTTTTATATACCCTGTGAAAAAAGTGATGTGGCTTTCCACAATAAACATAATCCCAAAGAAAAATGGAAAATTATGGGTCTGCATGGACTACAAAAAATTTAATGTAGCCACTATCACCAACCCCTTCCCTCTACCTTTTTGTGACACAATGCTAGATGCAGTAGCAGGCCATGAAGTGTATAATTTTTTAGATGGATTCAATTTTATAATCAGATCCAAATTATGGAGGAAGATAAAGACAAAATGCCATTTGTGATGGACTCGGGGGGGGTCACTCATCATATGTAACCCTATCACATGAGTTCAACAGAAGGATATTTTTAATTTCTAATTATTACAAAAGTTAATTTACATAAGGGAGTATTTAAAACAATTTTGGAAAAAAGTTACAGATTTGTATAGAAAAAGGGTAAATTTTATTAGTGAAGAATTTACAGATAAGGGATTTTAGAAAGAGACCTTGAATGCACATGATATACAGGGTTTATAGATAGTGACCCCCCTGAGGTGATGGAATGGGGGTGTTCGCAAGTAAGGTAATGAATTTTGGATTGAAACATTCTCCATCCATATTACAAGAATGAGTGCAAAAAAAAATTGCACCGTACCTCATAACTTTCATGAGAGTGTTTTTGGATGACTTCAGTGTGTTTGGGAAAAAGGCGAACACATTGAACAACTTTGGCTCTATTTCAAAAATTGTCGGGAGTCTGGCTTGAGCTTGAATCTAATGAAATGTGCATTCGCAGTCTGCTGGTTGTCTTGCTTGGACACATTATTTCATTTGAAGGGATGGCTATCAATCCAAGGAAGGTTTCTACAATCGAAGAGGCTAGAGATCCCAGAAATGCCAAAGAGATAATGCGGTTAATTGGGAAAGTGAAATGTCACGATATATTTCTTAGGTGTCTTTCTTATGTATGTCAACCATTGACAAGATTGGTTAAGAAAAATGAACAATTTGTTTGGAGAGATGAACAACAAAAATCATTTGAGCTATTAAAGAAAATGTTGGTAGTAGCACCTATCCTCATCCCATCGGATTGGACCCAGGAGTTTCATGTTTTTGTGGATGCAGCAAACATTGCCATAGGTGCGGTCTGAGTGCAAACCTTGAAGAAGGAGTGGTTCCAGCTAATGTACAAGGCCAATTGTACCTTATCATCAGCCAAAAGTAGTTATTTAGTCACACTAAAAGGGAAGGCTTGGTCATGGTATATTCTTTGCAAATATTCTAGCATTATCTTTTAGGAATCGTAGTGGTCTTTCATGTTGACCACCAGGCATTATTGTATCTAGTCAATAAGCTACAACCATCTAGAAGGATAGTAAGATGGATCATCCTCTTACAAGAATTCAACTACAGAATAGTGCACACACTAGGAAGAAGATATCTCATTGCAGATTACCTTAGCAAATTGGAGTCTGGGGAATAACCAAGATAAGGAATTCTGAATGTCTTACCAAATGCATCTTTGTTTCAAGTGGAAGCCATTCATGGAATAGACTGGTATGAGAAAATGCTACAGTTCCTGGCAAATGGAGTGTTTCTTGAAAGTTTCACAAGAGATCAGAGGCGTAGATTGGCTCTCAAAAGCAAACAATTTACAATCATTAGGAGCATTATATAAAAAAGGAATAGATCAAATTACTCTGACGACATGTTCCAAACCATGAGCAACATGATGTCTTGTAGGAAGCCCATCAAGGGGCATCAAAGACTTACATGAATTCACAAAGAAATGTGGTACTACCAAAGAGATGGACAACCATCAGATGCTAATAAATTTCCACTCAACCCAATCTTGCCACTTGTGCCATCTCAAAAATGGGGTCTAGATTTTGTGGGACCATTCAAACCAACTACAAAACACACCGCTAACAAGAAATACATATTGGTATCCATGGATTATTTCATTAAGTGGGTAAAGGCACAAGCTCTCATGACAATTCATCTAGCAATACAGCAAAGTTCTCATGCCATAACATCATTACATAGTTTGGATGTCCAATAGAGTTAGTTTCAGAGAATGTAGTTAGCCCTGCTGATCGAGACTACATGCGGTTGGGTAAGAAGATTAAGTGGGCTGCGGATTTTATATTGGTTGACTTTCCCACTGGATTTTAACTTGATGAGAGAGAACCCATCCCAGTTTGGAACCTCTTATTGGAGGACCATGTGCGTTATGGGCTTGCCGTTGCAGGAACTTCATTATTGGATAGTGGTTGGCTGGCAGTTATATGTCCTATGGCAGGTAAGGTTCAATATCTAGAACTATTGTTGTTATATGTCCTCTATTCCCATTTTTCTTGTATGAGATAGTGTCATTTGATTGTAGGACACTGTATTTCGTGGATGGAGTGCTTTGCTTCCTTTTTTACATTGTCCTCATGCCTTTTATTTAACCTATTCTCATCTTCCTTTAAAAAAATCCATAGCTTTTGCGATCTAATGATGAGCATGATTATAATTTTTTTTTAAACATGGAGAAAAATCACATGCTCATCAACTAATTCAATCTACAACTTAAAATTTTACATTACTTGGACCTTGATCAAGAAAAATATACTCT
Source organism: Dipteris shenzhenensis (assembly GCF_047967505.1). Taxonomy (NCBI): domain Eukaryota; kingdom Viridiplantae; phylum Streptophyta; class Polypodiopsida; order Gleicheniales; family Dipteridaceae; genus Dipteris; species Dipteris shenzhenensis. The sequence goes on from NC_141607.1 coordinate 40,256,629, forward strand.
AACATAAAAATTTGTAACTTAACCAACCTAGCATCACCAAACTAACGTGAATAAACTCACATAACGAGCTAGGTTTCATAAAGTAATATCGATCAACTTTACCACATATATGAATAAATGGAAGTAAAATAGTGCATGGTTTCAAATGAATACCACGTTCACACACACACACACAGTCTATGGTCTCAAGTTTTGGCATTGCAATGGGAGAATGGCACTAGTGCCATCCTCCAATCTCCCCATTTTGCAAAGCTAAAAATTTTTAAATTTGCTCCACTTCCATTCTCCCATTACAATGTCCCAATTCAAAACTTTGGCTTTGCAAAGGGGGAATGGCACCAGTGCCATTCTCCCATTGTGATTTCCTAATTCAAATCTTGGCTATGCAGAGGGGAAATGGCACTAGTGCCATTCTCCTAGATTCAAAGTTTTGGCTTCACAGAGTCAAAATGGCACCAGTGAAAATATGAATCAGGGTATTGCATTGGGAGAATGGCACCAGTGCCATTCTCCCAATGGAATGTCCTGATTCAAAATTTTGGCTTCACAAAGGTAGAAGGGCACCAGTGCCATTCTCCCATTGGAATGTCCTAAAGATAAAAATAGTGTATGGTTTCAAAGGAGTACCATGTTTACACACACACACACACACACACACACACACACAAACACACATGCACACAGTGTATGGTTTCAATTTTCGGCATTACAATGGGAGAATGGCACTAGTGCCATTCTCCATTTTCCAATGGGAGAATGGCACTAGTGCCATTCTCCATTTTCCTATTACAAAGCCAAAAATTTTAAATTTTAAATTTGCACCGCTGCCATTCTCACGTTGCAATGTCCCGATTCAAATTTTTGGCTGTGCCATTCTCCCCATGCAATGTCGCGATTCAAAATTTCTACTTCACAAAGACAGTATGGCACTAGTGCCATGCTCCCATTCAATGTCACGATTCAAAATCTTGGCTTTGCAAAGGGAAAATGGCACGAGTGTCAGTCTTCCAATGCAATGTCTTGATTCAAAGTTTGCCTTCATAAAGGGAGAATGGCACGAGTGCCATTCTCCCATTGCAATGTCATAATATAAAATTTTGGCTTTGCAAAGGGAGCATGGCACCATTGGCATTCTCCCAAGGCAAAGTCCCAAGTCAAAATTTTGTCTTCCAAAGGAAGAATGGCACTAGTCTGTTCTCCTCTTATGAAGACAAATGTTTTTCTCAAGTCAATGCATGGGGAGAATGGCACTGGTGCCATTCCCCTTTTCAAATATATTTTTTTGAATTAGGACATCGCAATGCTAGAATGGCACTCATGCGATTCTCCCATCTCAAAGCCCAAATTTTTAATTATGACATTGCAGTGGGAGAATGGCACTAGTGCGATTCTCTGGTTGCAAAGCAAAAATTTAGGACATTGTAACAGGAGAATGGCACTAGTGCCACTCTCCCTCTGCAAATTTGAAAATTTGAGAGCTTTGTAATGGGAGAATGGCACCTAGGTCCATTCTCCCATTGCATTGTTGTAATTCAAAAGATTGGCTCTCTCATTTTATGAAGCTAGAATTTGCACACTTGAATGTCATTAAACTAGGCTTGTGAATCCCTTTGGCTATAATCTACTCGCTTTCCTATTTTCCGTAATTGAAATGATAGGGAATGGCTACTAGATGTGGGGATAAGGTTAAGATTTTGGTGGGGAATGAAGTGGTTGCAACAGGTTAAATTTGTGTAATCGAATCAAATGGGTGATGTAGTGGTGTGAAGATTGGGGTAGGTAATGTATCAGTGATAGGGAAGATGGGATATGCAATTCTCCATAGGAAAGCCGAATTCTTGGAGAATGGCACCAATGCCATTGTCCACAATCCCACATGGAGAATGGCACTGGTGCCATTCTCCCCCGGCTACAAGGATAACTTTGTTGGTCTTATGAAATTCTTTGGTTGTAGTTTGTTCATAATTAATTTCCTATCATTGTAATGAGAGGGGATGGGAGGGGGATGGCTACTATTAGATGGAATCAGGTCATGTGGATGGTAAAAATAATTCATGCTTTATAAAAAGTTTTATCAAATTGCTAAAATTTTTAGGGAAATAATTCATGCTTTCATGAAAATTTTGTATAGACTCATTCATGCATTCTAGAGATTTGCACCAATGCCATTCTTCCCCTTTAGGACATATTTGATGGTCTTATGAAATTCTTTGGTTGTAATTTGTTCATAATTAATTCTCTGTAATCGTAATGACAGGGGATGGCTATCAAAAGCGGGGACAAGGTCATGATGATGGTGGGGAATGAAGTGGTTGGAATTGGTCGAGTGTGTGCAATAGATCTGAAGGCCTACTGTAGTGGTGTGAAGATTGGGACAAAAAATGTATCGGTGATAGTGGAGAAGTCTATCAATAGTGAAATGCTCTTGCCATCTCCCACTATGGATGCAGTGCTTGTTGGTGAAGCAATTTGGAGTGTTGTCAATTGGCCTAAGGGCTCTCTAAAACATGTTGGTGATTCTTTAGATGATGCAGTAACTGAAGAAGCTACACTAAGTAAGCCTGAGCGACCTTATGTTGAGGCAATGCCAGTTTCTTCATTGGAAACTAACAATTTCATTCGTGAATCTTGGAAAGAGAAAAAGGTTGTCTTATGGGATGAGAGCAAAACAAAGACCGTGGGGGAAGGTGTGATCTTATATGTTTTCCCGAGAGACTCTATAAACTTTGACCTATTGGGTAATGATTGCATTGGTATGGGTATTGAAAAGAAAGAACAAATTAGAGGAAGTGACTTAGGGTCTTCTATGCAAGATGTCGGCTCTCTCAGCCTAGTAAACTAGCCCATCAAGCAGATTACCTTACTTGAGAGAAGCCCATTGCAACAATATGTGCCCATGGACCACGTTGCTAGTATAGATGAGTTGGTCAATGATCAAATGTTGAAAAGGGATGATCCAACATCAAAGAAAAGAAGGTACACTTTCATTAACAGGGTGCCTAAACAAAGAGAGCCTCCAACACCAATGTATAAAATGTCACTAGATTCAGTGCAGCAGGTTTCTTCCATCGATTGTTGTGGGAGTAGGTGTTGCCAACATGCAGAGCGAGATCTCTTAATGAATCTAAGGAAGAACTTTTGGGGCAGCTCCTTGGAGTCTCGTACAAACTTTATATACGATGTGTTGTTAATGGCTTGGCATCATGACTACACAGGGAGGATATGCTACAACTTTAGGATAAACGGTCAGGATGTCTATTGTAGAGCATGGTATGAGATACATGGAATTCCAAGGACATCATTTTATCGATACAGGGAGCAATTTGAGAGTGGTGTGCAGCGATATGTGCATGGCAATTCAGGGATTATGAGGAGGAGCAGGGAGTACATGGGTATGGGAAGGGCTCTCATTCAACACTTTGTGGATAATAGCACAAAGCATATGCCTCACAAGAGTAGAACCATGCAGGATGGTTCTAGAGAGACACAGCAAGTGATACCTGAAGCGTATAAGAAGATAGATGTCCTACATGAGGTCAACACTTCACTTAATCAACGTGGTTATCAGAGCCTATCCACATCCACATTTGGTAGGATTTGGAAATCAGACTTAAAAAATGTAGCCCTTGCTAAGACGAATGAATTCTCTAAATGTAGCTTGTGTAGTCAGATCAAGGCTCAATTGGCAGCCACAAAAAGTCAAGATGAGTGTAATTCGCTGATGGAAGAGAGAAAGATGCATATGATATAGCAACAAAGTTGTTGGAACTTATACTATGCATGGTGTAGGTACTCCGAGATGGATCCAAAAAAGTATGTATGCATAATCCATGATAAGATGGACCATAAAAAGATGGCAATCCCAAGACTTTGGGTGAGGTCCAGACTTCAGGTGAGGTCCAAGGACACCAATTCTGCATGGCAATTACAGGTTTCACTCATTGGAATGATTACCCATGGGCATGGAAATGGTCATTATGGACACTTCACCCTCAATGGTTTGTGGCCATCTGATCCCAACCTGACGATCGGATTGCTCTCAATTTGTTTGCACAACCTCGAGAGGATGGATATGCATGACCTTGGAGACCTTGCTACCAATGGGATTCCTAGAATCAATGCTCGCCTTTTGAATGCTCTATGTTCAAGAAACGCTTTGGACTCCCATTACAGTTCTAAAGGTGCACATGTTTCCACAAGTGGAGCTAGCTTGTCTGAAAATGTAGATGTCATGATCGCAAATGCAAATCTAGAAACTGTATCAGAAAGTGATCCGAAGTCTGTCACGGAGGCCATGACAACTTCCATTGCAAGGGCTACGGACACATGTATGAATTTTTTTCCATCAAATACAAGAGAAAGCCCACCCTCTTTAGAGGGGAGTGTTGCTATTGAGCCACCATTCCAAAAGTTGCTAGAGAACTTGCTACTCCAACTAGATAATTGTGGGTCTGAGAACAAAAATAGATACTTGTTTGCATACCTTTCTCTTCTTGTAGCAAGGGGCATTTTCAAGATAGTTCGATTGGGCTTCTTGATGGTAGGGCACACACATGAGGACATTGATGCAATGTTCAGCAGGTTTCTGAGAGCTTGCAGGTGGGACAAACATTCACTTTCCCGCATTTGATGGATACATTCAAAAAATGTACATCATATTCACCGGCACCATTTGTTCTTACATGGGTTCCTAACTTCAAGGATTATGTGGATGGCTACCTATATGATGGGCAAGAAATGCTAGTTGGACATGCAAAGCCATTACAATTTCGATTTTACATGCCAGGTGACAGACCAATGATGCAGTACAAGGTGCATCCAAAATCACCGAATTGGATGCCCATTGAAGGGGGAATTGAGCTATGGAAGAAAGCTAGTGAGGGTCGATCATTGTTGCCAACAGATTGTCCGGATATACTGCCAATGGCTTCATTTGTGAGAGATCACTTGCAAGTAATATCAGGGATAAAGGATTACATTAAGTTTTGCGAGAGATGTGCAAGTGGAAAGAATGCATCGTATGAGTCCTACATTAGGCCACTGATAGACTATTGGAAAACCATGATCAGTGAGCTTGAACAGGAAAACATCTGAGAGATAGGAGTGTACAGAGAGTTTTGGCCAATAACACAATCTCCTGATGAGGAGGATGATATAGATGCTTGCATTAATGATTTCCAAGGCTATGAGGAATGGAATGATCACTATTGTGGGCCTCTAAAAGGTAAGCCGAGGGAAGAGTTTAGACCAATGGTGGATGTTAAGCAAGGTGACTTCATCTTGGTGAGGCCATCAAATCCTATATACCCCATATGGCTTGGGGTTGCCATATCAAGTGCCGAGATGGATGCTGCTTCTCCTAATTTCAAGAAATTATTAATTCAGTATTGGGCACCATCAGTTAAGAGAAAGGGGCTTAGTGATGCAGATGCCTATGTTGATTGCTGGAACAAGTATCGGGTAGAGAATAGGTTGGATCCATAGGTATGGGAGTGTATTGATGCAATTGTCTGGTCATGGATATCAAAATCCATAAATAGACCCAAGAAGATCAAGATTCCACAGAGTGTATGTATCAAAGCACAGGAGAGCTTGCTTGGTATCAGAGCATAGAAAATGGTGTCGATTTTCTCCCTCCTTATCTCCTAAACTTCCATTGTAAGGTGTGTTCTCATGTGATGTTTCTCAATTGTTGTTACCTTGTCAATGGGTATTTGCATATTATTTATATGACAATTTTCAGAAGCTAACCTTCGCCAACAACTGCTTTATTTCTAGTGGAACTCACTATGCATGGTGTTTGTTAACACCACCAACTGGTGTTTATTAACACCTCAAGTAAAATATACATGTTGTCCCTAGACGGTGTTTATTAACACCACCAAATACATGATTTTCAAACTCTGCCATAAATGCTTTGTTCCGGTTTTTATACGCAATGAATTGTTTCACAACCAATGAAGTTTTTCATAATGATTGGAATTCCAAATATTAGCATATTCAATATTGGTAAAATTCCCACAATCAATGAAAATTTTCCCAAATTTAATGAAGCCTTTCCCAATTTTAATGAAATCCACCCAATTTCGAAATTCCCAAAATGCAACTTTTGTCCCACTTTATCTAATATTGTGTTTGATCACGAGATGGTGCTATGCACACATGATCACATGATGTTGAACAAGAACTCTCAACACCTTCCCTCAAGATCAACATCATGAAGTAGGCCTTCCCTCAAGATGATGATTCTGGGGAATCGAACAAGGACTAAGCATGACATTCCATCACACCCCTTTAATGGGAATGTCCTTCCTCTGCATCAAACCAAGAGCTAGTCGGTGTTTCTCGAATAGCTCTTTACCGAGTGGTTTGGTAAAGATGTCTGCAACATTTTCTTTGCTATCACAATGCTGCAGTGTGATGTCACCAAGTAACACTATTTCTCTGATGAAGTGCTCTCTGACATCAATGTGCTTTGTCCTAGAGTGATATACTAGATTTTTGGCCAATGCTTGATCCGATTGATTATCACAGTATATTGTTGTTGACTTTGGCTCATCAAAGTAATCTATTTCTGACAATAGTCTTCTGAGCCATGTAGCCTCACATGCACTTGTAGTGAGTGCTCTATATTCTGCTTCAGTCGAAGACAAAGAAACAGTTGGCTGTTTGTTTGACAACCATGATATAGCACCTTGACCAAGGAAAAATGCATATCCCTGTGTCGATCTCCTGGTCTCATGATCTCTGGCATAGTCACTGTCACAGTATCCATGCAACCGTGGATGACTTCCTTTGTATTCTATCCCACACTGTCTTGTACCTCTGATGTATCTCAAGACTCTTTTGGATGCATTCTAGTAAGACTGTTTTGGATTTGCCATAAACTGTGCTAGTGAGCTTACTGCATAACAAATATCTAGTCGTGTGATTGTTAGATATATAAGAGATCCAATGAGCTGCCTGTAGTATCTGTCATTGACTGTAGGATTTTCTAAATCTTTAGTAAGTTTCAAACTCTGCTCCATGGGAGTGGATGCAATCTTGCAATCTGCCATATGAAACTTCTTCAGGAGACTGTCAACATACTTGCGCTGACTCATGAATGTGCTATCTGAATCTCTCCAAAACTCAATTCCAAGACAATAGTGCATAAGTCCAAGATCTTTCATGTCGAACTCTACAGATAACTCTTGTTTTAGTTTTCTGATGAAGCTATCCTTGCTTCCTGTCACAATCAGATCATCTACATACAAAAGTGCAATAGTAATGCCTTGCCCTTGTTCAAGGCTTGGAAGTTGTCAGACGTGTAGTCATTCATGACAAGCTTCCACATGGATACTGTAAATACCATGGTATGACTCTTAAGATATGCTACAATTCCATGCATGGTGTGTTGTAATGCTACATTCATGAACTTTTTTATGTGTTTCTTTATGTGGGATTGATAGATGCCATGTTACATGTAGTATGCATGCTAGGTTTTGATGGTAAAATCATATATTTCATTTGTGTTCCATATGTGTGGTCACATGTAGTCTTTCATGCTATGATACTTGTTGGCTAAGGTCATTCTTTGGTATGTAGTTCTCTATGCATGATTCACAGATTCAGTCATCTATGTTGGCTCTAGTACGTGGAGATAAGAAGACTCCATCAATTTATTTGGAAGAGAGTGTTCCACTATTTCAAAACCTTTCCATTGATCCTCTATCTGATTTATGGACTCACTATGTGCCTCTCAGTAAGAGGACAATAGTGCCTATGTCTTCTCAGATGGCTCTAGGTGGACTTGAGCGATGTTGCTACTTTGTTGGGTGACTTTTGTCTCTCTTATGTTTTCTAGGAGGATTGGTTTTAGAGATGGGTTGTGGCGCAGCTCCTCTCATGCATTCTTGTCAGGCTACTGGTAGACCTTGTTTTTCTTTTGATTCAGATAGCAGTATTATGGCTACCATTGTTGAGCCACTTGTAGCAGACCATTCTGGGAAACGGGTGAGGTCAGAGCATGATGGCGATGGGGATGAAGATAGAGTGGACCCCATCACAAATCCATATGATGATTAGTATGGTACTCAACTTAGATCTTTCTTTGATGACATTTGGATATTTTTGGATTGTTGTTATTGTGTCTTTAACGTTTTGACTTACTATGGTTTCAAATGTATGTTTGATTGTAGTTTGTTACCATGCTATGCAGAAGAAATGGCAACATTCATGTCAACTAAAAGAAGATATGATGAGAGGCATTCAGGTAAGCCACGAGCTTGCATTTACTTTGTTGATGATGAGTGTCAAGAGGAGTAGAATATGATTTAAAAGACCATTTTGATGAGAGCTTGGTGATACTTGTGAGAAGAAGTCCCATTTTGAATATGGTAATATTGCTCTATGTATTATGAAATCCTATGCTTTCAAATGACACTTGGGTTTCTTGACATATGGGTGAGTTGACAGTAATGTGGTAATATTTCTCTATGTATTATGCAATCCTATGCTTTTAAATGATACTTGGGTTCTCCCACATATGGGTGAAGTGGTATTAATGTTATTAAGTATAATTTCAAGCAATGTGGATGTTTTGATTGTAGGAAAATAAAACCCATTTTGAATGCAGAAGAATTGTTGTGTATGTGATGCAATCCCACATTTTGAAGTGACACTTCACTTTCTTTTGATTACTAATGACACATATTGGAAGTTTCATTATTGAGTTAATTCTAATTAATTTTGTATCCTTTCTTGTACTGTTAGTCCAAAACATCCCTTTTTGACCTCAGGTTTGTATATAGGTCATTTGACACCCAAATCATGTCAACTTCAAGAAACATGTATTTCATAGACACAATGTATTTCACATGCACAATTTAAATGGGATAGGAAGGACAAATACAATTACCATTTGAGAAAGCAAAATGTACAAGATGTTGTGCTTGGATAGTTAAATACAATGAAAACATTAAAAAAGCATGAGATATGTTTGCAACTTTATATGAGGCAAATGAATACCTAGGATCTTGATGAAGAGAAAGCAAATCAATAAAAGCTTTTGACATGCGTATATAGTGAGACTCATAGGCATGAATATACAACTTGCAACCATATGAGGGACTATGAAATATCAATAAATTGTGCAAGTCATCATCAATAGACTCACTAAAGGATATGAGAATTGAGTTGTTGGAAAAGTGTTAGTTGCTTTAGTCTCTCCTATGCTACCAAGTCCAGGTTACATTATCAAGATAATTATAATATATTATCAACTTGCTTTACTCTCCCAAATATGGAAAGTAGGTTAAGTTTCATTTTGGAGATTCTTCCCAAATAGTGGATTTCATAGAGCTATGCTGGCTACCTCTATAAGGGATTGTGGAAAAGATCGCTCTCTTTTTTGGGCCTGCTCGCTTTTTCTCGCTCACTCTATCGACTACCCCCACAATGTCTTATACTTTTCTTTCCAATATGCAATGAGAGATAGTAAAGTGTAATTTTCCCCATCGTAGGAAGATCTCAATGTTCTACACAAATTAGCTCTTCTTTCAACAATGCATTGGTAGTTTTAGTTCCTTTTCCACATAGAAAACAATGGAGTCTTGTATTCCGTTAACATCTCTCTCTCTCTCTCTCTCTCTCTCTCTCTCTCTCTCTCTCTCCACATTTTGAGGCATGTTATTGGTATGTGTACATAATCGATGGGCATGATACTTTGCAAGTACATCAACCCCACCTACAATGAGTAACATGCAAAGTATTATGTCCATCGGATATGCTTTGGATTGTTAAAGTCGCCACAAATCTCCTTTTTAACAACTATCAAAAACACGCTCTGAGGTGTGTTATTCATATGCGCACATGCCGGATGAGCATGATACTTTGCATGCACATCAATCTAAGTTATGCTAAGGCACAAGCAAAGTATCATGCCCATAGGATATGCAAAGTTGCCACAAACCCCATTTTTCACCAAATGTTATGCCCAACCATCAAAAAATACGCTCTGAAGTATGTCAGTCAAATGCGTATATACCCGATGGGTAGGATACTTTGCAAACACATGAATATCATATTTTTTGAAGCATGTATAAAGTATTGTGCCCTTTGGATATGCTTTGGATGGTTAAAGTTGCCACAAACCCTTTTTTTCACCAAGTGTTATCCACAACCATTAAAAAAAAGTATTTGAGGTGTGTTATTTAAATGCGCTCATACTCGATGGACACAAAACTTTGCAAACATGTCAATACCACCTATGTTCAATTTATTGCAAAGTATCGTGTGCATTGGATATGCTTTGGTTGCACGAAGTCACCATAAACTACATTTTCCCCACCAAGTGTTATGTATACCATTAAAAGACATGCTTTGAGGCATGTTATTCGAGCATATACATACCCGATGGGCATGATAATTTGCATGCACATAAATCCTATATATTCCAAGGCATGTGAAATGTATTGTGCCCATCATATGTGCTTTGGATGGTCGAAGTCGCCACAAATCCTGTTTTCCACCAAGTGTTATGAACAACCGTCAAAAAACATGCTCTGAGGTGTGTTATTCATATGCACACATACCCAATGGTCATGATACTTTTCACATGCATCAATACTATTTACACTAAGGCACGTGCAAATTATTGTGCCTATTGGATATGATTTGCCTGGTCAAAGTCACCATAAATCCCATTTTTCACCAAGTATTATGCATAACCATCCACCATTAAAAAATATGCTTTGAAGTAGTTAGTCAAACCTGCTTATACCCAATGGGCACAATAATTTGCACATACATCAATACCAGCTAAATTGGGTACTTTTCAAAGTATCATGTCCCTTAGATATAATTGGATGGTCCAAGTTGCCACAAACCCTGTTTTTCACCGAGTGTTATGCACAATCATAAAAAAATACTCTTTGAAGAGTGTTAGTCGAACGTGTACATACTTAATGGGCATGATACTTTGCACGCACATGAATTACACATTTTTTAACACATGTACAAAGTATCATTTCCACATCAGATATCCTTTGGATGGTCGAAGTTGCATAAACCTTGTTTTTCACCGTGTTATACACAACCAAAAAAAAAGTATCTAAGCGATGTTATTTGAATGCACTTATACCCGATGGATACGGTAGTTTGCACCCATGTCAATAACAACTATGTTGAAGCATGTGCAAATTATTGTGTCTTGTATCTGCTTTGGATTGTGAAACTCACCATGAATCCCATTTTCCACCAAGTGTTATGCGCACCATCAAAAGACACGCTTTGAGGTGTGTTATTCAAACGTGTACATACTCGATGGGCACGAAACTTTGCATGCACATCAATCCCACCTACACCGCAGACATACCTGATGAGAATGATACTTTGTATGTGCATTAGTACCATTTACAATGAGGCATGTGCAAAGTATCATGCCCATTGTATATGATTTGGATGGTCCAAGTCGTTATAAACCTCATTTTTCACCAAGTATTATGCACACGCATTAAAAAATATGCTTTGAAGTATGTCAATCAAACGTGCATATACTCGATGGGCACAATACTTTGCATGCATGTCATTACCACCTACATTGAGGCAAGTGCAAAATATCATGTCCCTTCGATATGCTTTGGATGGTTGAAGTCGCCACAAATTACATTTTTCACCAAGTGTTATGCACAACTGTCAAAAGATACACTTTGAAATGTGTTACTTGAATCTGTACATACATGATGGGCATGATACATTGTACATGCATGAACCCCATCTTTGTTAATTCATGCACAAAGTATCATGCGTTGAAGTTGCCACAAACCCTGTTTTCCACCTAGCGTTATGCACAACCATCAAAAAAGAGTACCTGAGCTATGTTATTCAAATGCATTCATACCAGATGGGCACAATAGTTTGTACCCACATCATCCCGACCTTTTCTCAAGCATGTGCAAAGAATCATGTGCATCGGATATGATTTGGCTGGTGGAAGTCATCATAAACCATGTTTTCCACCAAGTGTTATGCACACCATCAAAAAACACACTTTAAGGTGTGTTATTCAAATGTGTACATGCCCACCTATGTTGAGGCATGTGAAAAGTACTATATCCATTAGATATGCTTTGGAAGGTTGAAGTCACCACAAATCCCATTTTCCACTAAGTGTTATGCACAACCATGAAAAAACATGCTCTGAGGTGTGTTATTCATGTCTACACATATCTATGGGCATGATAATTTGCATGCACATCAATACCATTTACTTTGAGTCATGTGCAAAGTATAGTGCCCATCGGATATGCTTTGGATGGTCTAAGTCACCATAAACCGTGTTTTTCATAGTGTTATGCACAGTCATAAAAAAATATGCTTTGAAGTGTGAACGCACACATATCCGATGAAAAAAATACTTTGCACGTGTCAATCCCACATAAATTGAGCTTCTTGCAAAGTATCATGCCCGCCGTTGAGTATGCTTTGGACAGTCAAAGTTGCCACAAACTCCATTTTTCACCAAGTGTTATGCACAACTGTCAAAAAAGTGTGTTAGCCAAATGCGTACACATCCAATGGGCATGATACTTTTCACACTCAATAATCCAACCTATGTCAAGGTGTGTGCAAGGTATTGTGCCCATCAAATATGCTTTGGATAGTCAAAGTTACCACAAATTCCATTTTTCACCAAGTGTGATGCATAACCATAAAAAAACATGCTTTGAGGTGTATTTTTCGTATGTGCACATACCCAATGGGCATAAGAATTTCATGGACATAAACCCTAGATATGTTGAGGTGTGTGTAAAGTGTCATTGCCATCAAATATTCTTTGGATTGTCGAAGTCTCCATATACTCATTTTTCACCCGTGTTATGCACACTTGATGGGCACAATACTTTGCACGTGTATCAAACCCACATTTTTTGAGATGCATTCAAAGTAATATGTGCATTATGTATTCATTGGATGGTCGAAGTGCCCACATATCTGATGTGCATGATACTTTGTATGCACGTCAATCCCACCTACGTTTAGGTGAGTGCAAGTTATTGCATCCATATAATATTCTTTGGATGTCTGAGGTGGCCACAAATCATGTTTCCACCAAGTCTTATGCACAACCGTAAAAAAATATGCTTTGGGGTGTGTTATTCGTATGCACATATACCTGATGGGTAGGATACTTTGCACATGCATCAATCCCACCTACTCTGAGGCATGTGAAACCCATTGTATATACTTTGGATGGTCAAAGTCCCCACAAACCTTGTTTTTCACCAAGTGTTATGCACAACCGTTTAAAAATGCACTTTGAAGTGTGTTAGTCAAGTGTGTAAATACCCAATGGAAATTATTATTTGCATGCACGTAAATCCAACCTACTCTAAGGTGCATGCAAAGAATTGTGCCCATCGAATTGCCTAAATGCCTTTTTTCACCAAGTGTGATGCATAAGCACCATCAAAAAACACGCTCTAAGGTGTGTTATTCAAACGTGCACATACCTGATAAGCATGATACTTTGCACATAGTTCAATAAAACCTATGTTGAGGCATGTTCAAAGTATCATGCCCATTAGATATGCTTTGAATGGTCAAAGTCTCCACAAACCCCATTTCTCACCAAGTGTCCGAGGTGTGTTATTAGAACATGCACATTCCTGATGGGCACTATCATTTCAAAGTGCATCAATTCAAACTATGCTGAGGTTATCATATATTCTTTGGCTGGTGGAAGTCACCACAAATCTAATTTTTCACCAAGTGTTATGCACAACTGCGTCAAAAAACACAAATTCTTACACCTCCCGCCCATCAAATCTTGGAAGATTAAGTACTTGCAACCTCCCCCCCTACAAATGCCCTGTAACTCGAACACACCTCAACGTGACCTTGCATAGACTTTGGTTTAGCATTGTCTTCTTGGGTAAGTTGTCTTCTATTCTTTGTTTGCCTTGCCAGCTATCTTATTTGGGTCAATTTTGGACTGATTGTGGCCATGGCGTCAATGGCAACATGCAGCTCACCATGGCTTACAAGAGAAGCAGACAAAGAGTGCAAGATAGGAAAGCTGAAAAGCCTCTGGGCAAGGTACAAGGAACAGATTGTGGGTTAAGGAAAGCGATGGCACAGTATTGAAATGGCAACAAAAGACACTTTTACAACATCTGCAAACGGAGAAACAACGAGAAGAGTCTCGAGTCTTCACAAACTTTAGCGTGTACCCTAAAGTTCGTAGAGTAACAACCCTACCAACACCTTGGGAGATGCATGCCCAAGAGGCAATGCTGTCTAACTTGAGAAATGGCCTACAAACAGTGAAAGGGGTGCAAAGCTTAGATCAACTAGCTACAAAGAGGGCAACTTAAGCTATGTTGGTGTCTCCTAAAACAAAGGAGAAATACTTGGGCGCACAACATCAAGGATGTTGTCAATCAAAAGAACCAATGTGGCTCCATCAGTTAAACATAGAGTAGAAGCAATGCACTATCATCCCAATCCGAGAAGTCTATGGGCTTCAACTGAAGGCAAGAAAAGGAAAGACGGCCTAAGTGCAAAAGTCATTGCTATAGTGATGATGTTTTGGCACAAAAATACGAGAGTTTCTGCAAATAAAAAGGGCATCTATAAAAAGCGGATGGGATGCAAGGTGCTTGAAGACCACATCATACACATTCTTGATACAACGCAGGTCAGTGGTGCGTAAACCAACCCAATTGGTTGTTTGTGATTGAGCTTTGGGATAGTTTACTTATTTCATTTCTTAAACCAGGCTTGGACTAAATGTGATTGTCCTAAACTAGCCCAGTGGTTAGAGTTTAGCTTAATTGCCAGTTATGTGATTGTCCTAAACCAGCATGGTTGAATAGACATAAGTTGTTGTCCAGCCCAATAGCGTGGCTGAGCAAAAATTAATAGCAATATATTTCACAACAAAATAGAAATATATTGTTATTTTACTAAACCAGCCCGATGGTTGGAACATCATGCAACCGGCTACTTTAACTCAATCACCAGTTATGTGATTGTCTTGAAGCAACATAGTTGAACAGACATTAGTTGTTGTGACTAGCCCGGTGGTTGAAATTATTGTGTTTCTTAGTACTTAAATTCATGAAATTTAATTTCCTGCTATTTGCATCATATACCACTATTTCTAGAGTGGGATGGCTTGGACTTAATGTGATTGTCTAAACCAGCCTTGTGTTGGTTCAAGACAAACAGCAGTTACTAACTGAAATTGTGATTGAAATTGTGACATTCAGAAATGAAAAGCAATATATTGTTATTTTCTAATTGTGAAATGTTATTTTCTAATTATGAAATTCAGAAATGAAAAGAAATATACTTGTTATTGTCTAAAATGTGAAGTTGAGACCATCAAGCTAAACCAGCCAGATGGTTGAAATTGTGACAGTGTCCTAAACCATTCCGGTGGTTGAAATTGTGACTGTCCTAAATATGTCCTAAACTAGCCCGGTGGTTGACTATCCTTAACATGTCCTAAACCAAGCCGGTGATTGAAATTGTGACTTTCTTAAACCAGCCCAATAGTTGAAATTGTGACTATCCTAAACTAGCACGATGGTTGAAAATTTTTTTTCTTCATTATATACTTTCATTAGACTGTGTTTTATCTTTTTGTAGTGCAAAAAGAGGGTTCACTGTACTGTTGTTCCATTTTCAAGAGGGCTCACTATTCTGGTGTTCCCGGATGTTGGGCCAGCAAAGGAAGTTGTATCTGAAGTTTATGGATCAAAATCTTGACATTTTAATTAAGCAAAGGAGCTTTGAGCATTGTAAGCATTGGTACATTAGGAAACTCAAAGACATGAATTTTCGATTGTAAAACAAAACACACATAAACTTTGACTTGGCTCGAAAAGCTATGAATGACTTGAGATCTAGTCGTGTTGGAGCATTGCTCCATGGGAATCGATGGCCATGTCTCCCTAATGAATGTGCAATATGTAGGCCACCTAGATCCTCATCATGTGTTGCAAGAGAGAGCAGGTTTTGTAGCCTAAGGTCTATGTGGAAGCTAGTGGTTTGTCCAAAGGGAGACTGTGAGTGGCACCACATTGAATGCATTCGTGTCACATGCAAGCATTGTAGTCTGAAGCTAAAGAGGAAGACATTTCATGTCTGTCCAAATGAAATGAGGGAAGATAACCATGTTGCTCTAAAATGGAGGAGATTTGAAAACGTCAATGTTAAAGGATCCGATAAAAAGACATGGCTACTATCATATAAGAGCACTCATCCAAGGGAGCCTATAGGTCACATGGTTCAATCCATCCCAAAATATGTGCTTCACAATTTCATGGCTAGCTGTTGCTGGCAGGATAAGCAGTTCAGGATGTGCCTTGCCAATTTTTCCCATGACACTATTGTCTCTATCATAGATTTTGCTGAAAATTATTCATTCCAAGAACAAGATGAGATACAAAGTGCTCACTGGTACAACAAGCAGATAACAATTCTTGTGCATATCACATACAGTCATTTGCTTAATTCTTCTACACCTAAGCCAACCTTCTTTGCTGACTCATAGGAGTCCAGTTCATTGCAACGCACATACCATTTTCACATTTCATATGATAGGGAACATGACACCTTATTTGTGCAACATGCTTTTCTACTGCATTGGGAATGGCTGAAAAAGGAAAATCCCCATGCAGAAAATATAAAACAACATTGAGTGTGGTTAGATGGTGTTGCCTCTCAATTTAAATCAACCCATGGATTCGACTTTGTCTCAATGTTCAAATCCTTGATTGATCTAGACATGATGTGGAATTTCATTGTGCTAGCCATGGCAATGGTGAACATGATGGATGTGGTGGTGTTATTAAGCATGCTACACCAATTAACATGCCCTTAAGAAAAACTCATGCCCATGATGCTGTAACATGGCTTATAGCCAACCTCTCCATAGGCATGCATTCAACATATAGTAAACAAAGCCTTAAGTATAGTGTAGTACACAGAGTGTTCCACGAAGTGAAAGTGGATGAAGTACAAAGGAGAAGCTGGCACGGTTGCGAGAAAATTAATGGAGCTCATGGTCTGCACAACATATGGGGCTTTTCAAACAACCAAGTGATTAAAATAAGAAAACTTTCTTGTTTCTGTAGTGTGTGCATCATAAGGGATCATGATGATTGTGAGAACATTACAACTGTGAAGACATGGAAGCGACTTCAAGTTTTCCCTCCATGTTTAGATGGAGTGAAAAAAATGGAGAGACAAACAACGACTCGCCATAGGTTTGGGAGAGTTTTGATGACATCACTGATTGTCTGGAAGAGGGGGATAACTTTGCAGTTGTTGCTTCCTTTGGGGAGAACGAGGAAGATGACCCATACTTTCTGTTGTAGTGCACAAAACCTAAGCACAAGGTTGAGCTAGCATTTAAGGATAATTGGGGAGAACCTATGAGAAGTGGGATGTAGTAGTTGGAGTATCTCCAAATTAGATTTAGACGCACATGAGCACATCTTGGAGTGTCTTGGAGCCGTGGATGAGGATGACTAAGATAGTACTAAGAAAATGTAGTCTCATTGCAAGGAAATGATATTCCACTTATCCTAGGAAATGGAAAATGTATTTGAGACTACGCTTCTTTTAGTAAATCCAAAACTAACCACCGCACTTGTTTTTGTAAATCCCAAACAATAAATCACATGCTTGTTTTTAGTATATTCCAAACAACCACAGTATTGGTTTTATTAAATTGTTTTTGTAAATCCCAAATGATAAATCCCATGCTTGTTTTTAGTACATCCCAAAAAACCACTGCGCTAGTTTTATCAAATCCCATAACTTGCTTTTAGTATATCCCAAACAACCACTGCAATGGTTTTATCAAATTATTTTTGTAAATCCCAAACAATAAATCCTATGCTTGTTTTTAGTATCTCCCAAACAACCACTGCATTTGTTTTATTAAATTCCATAACGAATCCACACATCTACATATCCATTCATCTTGTAATAATAGAAGCAAACCACCGTGTTGGTGGCTGTTAATATCCTAGTGCAACCAACCATCACGTTGGTGACCACTTATCCTGCACTACTACCGTGCTATCCTTAAAAGGACTCATTGGATACCGAAAATGGGCACTAAAGACTCCTATCATGATGATAAGGATGCAGTCGAAAGCCATTAACTAGATGTGGAAGAGCGCGCCCTTGCAGGTCCGATAGAATGACGTAGAACCACACCCATGAAAAATCCAGAATGTCCCGATCATGCAACTTCAACTTCCTCAACACCTGCCCTAGATGGCTATTGAACAGCAACACCAATTGACCACATTCAAACAACTTCTTTTTGGAAGCCAAATCCACCCTCCGCTTCTTCCTTGCTTGAACCTCCAGCGTAAGAGAATAGCTTTCTAGCTGCATATCATCCACTCTCTCTCTCTCTCTCTCTCTCTCTCTCTCCCCCTCTCTCGTGTGAAGATAGTGGGAGAGAGGGAAGGAGTCTCACTTGCGGCTTTCTCACATGCACAATGGGGGAATACACACAAAGGTGGAGGCTGAAAACAGTTTTCCTCTTCTTAGTTGTGAAAGCCAAAAGAACTCAAGTACAAAGAAATAGAAGAACCCTATATGTGGGTCTCAGACCAAACTCAACTAACTAACATGGCATACTAACTGAGCCACGAACTAGAGTAGATAAGGATAGTTGTCATCCAACTATTATTCGTGGGTGGTGTACCAACTGCATCTGCAGCTAACAAGTCGGTGACATAAATGCACAACGGTCACCCTGGCATATCGCGAGTGGAGAGCTCGATATCTCAACACTCCCCCTCGAGCTCAATCCCAATCCTTGCAAACAAGCAGGTTTCTGAACTTGCGCAGCTTCTCTGCGCCCAATGCCTTCATGAATATGTCAACTACCTGATCCTCTGTGCTGACATAAACTAGATCAATAAGACCTAGTAAAACCTTCTCCCGCACATAGTGATAATGCACCTCAATGTGCTTTGTTCTAGCATGATAGACTGGGTTATTTGCCAAGTGTATACTGCTCATGTTGTCACAATAAATGACAACTGGCCCATCTGTAGACTAATGCATATCATAAAGTAGCTTATGCAACCAAGCTACCTCACATGCAGCCATTACTGCACCCCTGTACTTAGCCTCTGTGCTCGATAAGGCAACTGTAGGCTGTTTCTTGCTGCTCCAAGTGACTGCAGCACTCCCAAAAGAGAACACATATTCACTGGTAGATCGTGTTGAGATATCGAGCTCCACTCACGATATGCGAGGGTGACCGTTGTGCATTTATGTCACCAACTTGTTAGCTACAAATGCGGTTGGTACACCGCCCACGAATAATAGCTGGATGACAACTATCCTTACCTACTCTAGTTTGTGGCTCAGTTAGTATGCCACCTTAGTTAGTTGAGTTTGGTTGAGACCCACATATAGGGTTCCTTTATTTTCCTTGTACTAGAGTTCTTTTGGCTTTCACAACTAAGAAGAGGAAAACTGTTTTCAGCCTCCATCTGTGTGTGTATTCCCCCATTGTGTGTGTGAGAAAGCCGCAAGTGAGACTCCTTCCCTCTCTCCCACTATCTTCACATGGTATCAGAGCCTTGTTCGTGGTAAGGAGCTCAAGAAAGCAAACCAAGTTCGCGGTGTCCTAGTAAGAGGACCAGTGTTGCTTTCCTATTTCGAGTTTGGGAGTAAATCTCTGCAGGTAGCACAGCCAGAAGTGCAAGAGTGCACTGTCTCAGATTGAGACGCCCTTTGCGGTGTGGTGAGAGGGCAGTATATGCTGCGGGTAAGGGCGAAGCTTCGGGTGACTTTATTTTTTTGATTCGAGGCCATTTCGGGGCCCGTTTTGAAGGCGAAAGTTCTTCACAGGCACTCAGAAAAAGGCCCTGTTTTTGCTGTACGACCACTGCTCCGCTGGTCGGTGAAAAGTTGCCGCAGAAATTGCATCATATGCATGTGTGCAGAGATATTGGGAGTTGCAGAATCATGCTTGTTGCCTGTTGATGCAAAATCATCACTAGGAAGTGACTGTGTGGTCAAATACCACTTTCGTCAGATTTGCAGATCTGCCCGTGTGAGGCAAAAGCTGTGTTTTTCGCAGTGATAGAATATTTTGTAGTGTTTTGTAATGGCGTCTGATTCTCTTTCACAGATTGTCACAGAAAAGCTTGACAAGAACAACTTCCAGGCATGGAAGTTTAGAATGACGAATTTCCTTATGGGAAAAGGCTATTGGGAGTTCATTACAGGAATGAAGAAGAACCAGTTCTTCCTAATGTTCCCAATCAATAGGAAATGCAGGCATTTAAAGGATGGCATGAGAGAGCCAGAAAAGTTATGTATTGGCTGTCTATCAGTATTTCGGATTCTATGATTGTGCATATTTAGGATGCAAGTACGCCAAAGGAGGCATGGGATACTTTGGCAAAAATGTACAGCACAAATACGCAAGCCAGGAAAATGCAGCTCAAACAAGAGTTGCACAATGTGCAGAGAGAAAATTTGAGCATAAATGACTACCACATGAAGGTGAAGAAAATTGCAGATGCACTTGCTTCAATTGGGTCGCCAGTGGAAGATGATGATCTAGTTTCTGTGACCTTGAATGGTCTAGGAAAGGATTATGCACAGTTCCGGACATCCATTGACGTCCGTGAAAAATTTCCTGATTTTGAAGAGTTGTTTGCTCTTCTAATTTCTGAAGAGCAGAGAAATGGGGGTGCATCTTCTTCAGGAGGAACTTCAAAAGAAACTGTCTTCTACTCAAATGCCGGAAGAGGTAGAGGCAGAGGTAGAGGAGGCCGATCTGCAGGCCATGGTAGAAATCAGAATATGCAGCAAACTTAAGAAAACCAGTCCTATGTAGGAGGACATGGTAACTCTAGAGGCAGGGGGAGCCAAAGAGGCCGTGGTGGATGGCAGAGAGGCCAAAATGCAAACAGCAATGTTGAATGCTACTACTGTGGTAAAATGGGTCATATGGCTAAGGACTGCTACAAAAAGCAGAATGACATTATGAATGGAAAATTGTAGCAAGGCAATTATGCATCTTCTAGTAGACAGGGTGATGACAGAAATGAGCATCTATTTATGGTGCAGCATATGACCAATTCTGTGACAAGTGTAGAAGAACAAAATGATTGTGGTATGTTGACTCAGGTGCGTCAAACCACATGACAGGTCATGTAGAATGGATGCAGGATGCAAGGAAAATGGAAAAACCAGGATTTGTAGAGACTGGTGATGATACTGCACATCCTATTGTGCAGATTGGTAAAATTCCTTTGTCTATGCAGGATGGGAAAAAGAAATACCTGTCTGATGTATTTCATGTCCCGAACATCACCAAGAACCTGGTTTCTGTTGGTCAAATGGTTGAGCAGGGCTTGCAGGTTAGATTTAATCCTCATGGATGCTTTGTTGAGGATATGAAAAATAACGGTCGCTTGATAGCAAAAGGAAAGAAGAAGGGCAGGATGTTTACGTTGGATGCGGACATGCCTGAATTGAGTGCAGCAATGTTTGCACATGGGACCGGTGTAGTTGCAGATATTGATATCTGGCATAAACGCATTGGTCATGCTAATATACAGCGACTTAAATCAATGCAAGCCCAAAATATTGTTGCAGGATTGCCTAAATTCAAGGTTGCAGAAATGCATAAGGTTTGTGAAGCCTATCAATTTGGAAAACAGGCAAGGAAACCATTTCCCAGGCATGTTCAAGAGAGTAAAAAGCCATTGGAATTAATCCACTCTGATGTGTGGACTACTAAAGCTGCATCTATTGGAGGCTGTCACTATTTTGTCACTTTTATTGATGACTTCAGCAGAAAAGTTTGGGTGTATTTTATGAAAAAGAAAAGTGAAGTGTTTGGGCACTTCAAAGCTTTTAAAGCTATGGTTGAAAAAGAAACAGGCCTGCAAATAAAATGCCTAAGGTCAGATGGAGGGGGAGAGTACCTCTCAAATGAGTTTGCAAGGTTCCTGCAGGAGCATGTGCATGAATAAAGCTGCTTTATTCATGCACATGCTCCTGCAGGAACCTTGCAAACTCATTTGAGAGGTACTCTCCCCCTCCATCTGACCTTAGGCATTTTATTTGCAGGCCTGTTTCTTTTTCAACCATAGCTTTAAAAGCTTTGAAGTGCCCAAACACTTCACTTTTCTTTTTCATAAAATACACCCAAACTTTTCTGCTGAAGTCATCAATAAAAGTGACAAAATAGTGACAGCCTCCAATAGATGCAGCTTTAGTAGTCCACACATCAGAGTGGATTAATTCCAATGGCTTTTTACTCTCTTGAACATGCCTGGGAAATGGTTTCCTTGCCTGTTTTCCAAATTGACAGGCTTCACAAACCTTATGCATTTCTGCAACCTTG
The DNA here is from genome assembly GCF_047967505.1 of Dipteris shenzhenensis. NCBI lineage: Eukaryota > Viridiplantae > Streptophyta > Polypodiopsida > Gleicheniales > Dipteridaceae > Dipteris > Dipteris shenzhenensis. Next base: position 40,279,022 of record NC_141607.1, read on the forward strand.
AATTTAGGCAATCCTGCAACAATATTTTGGGCTTGCATTGATTTAAGTCGCTGTATATTAGCATGACCAATGCGTTTATGCCAGATATCAATATCTGCAACTACACCGGTCCCATGTGCAAACATTGCTGCACTCAATTCAGGCATGTCCGCATCCAACGTAAACATCCTGCCCTTCTTCGAGAGGGAGGGATTTTATGAGAGAGAGAGAGAGAGGGGGAGAGAGAGAGAGGGGGGGGGGGAGAGAGAGAGTGCAAAGAGAGTGAGTGAAAAGAAGAAGAGCAATTTCAATGTGGTAACAACCCTAGATGCCTCAAGGAGAGAGAGAGAGAGAGAGAGAGAGAGAGAGAAAGAGAGAGAGAGAGAGGGAGGGAGGGAGGGAGAGAGGGAGGGAGGGAAAACACATTGTGCCCAGCACCCTCCCCAATGCCCTCCTCTTGGCACACTTTTGGGGAAAAAAATTTTCCTACCCCCCCCCCCCCCCCCATATTGTGAAGGACTCTAAGTAAGTCTCTCTCTATCTCTCTATCTCTCTCTCTCTCTTTTCACTCTCTCTTTCTCTTTTTAAAGAGAGAAAGAGAGAGAGAGAGAGAGAGAGAGAGAGAAGAAGAAGAAGAGCAATTTTAATGTATTGGAAAATAGTACATACACATCGTGTAGGGAATCACTAAAATAAAAAGACAAATTGGGAGAGAGAAAGAGATAGATAGATAGATAGATAGATAGAGAGAGATAGAGATAGAGAGATAGAGAGATAGAGAGAGGGGGGGCGGGGGGAGGGAGAGGGAGAGGGGGAGGCAGGGGGGGGAGGGAGGGAAGGAGAGAGGGAGGGGGGGGGGGGGGGGGAGAAAGAAAGAAAGAAAGAAAGTTTATTAAAGTCTTTGGAAGACTGATGGGTCTATGAGATTGTGAAAAACTTGGTACAAACGAGTTGTGGTGGTGGAGCTACTAAACGAGCATCCACACCAATGCAAATGCGAAAAATGCAAAATGTCAATACTAAATCCTAAGTACAACAATCATGTCGGTAGTCGACTATCTCATCATCATCATCATCACCATGAGGACATCAGGGTGGATGAGACAATGGAGGCATGAAATCGGCGATAGAGTGTTGTTGGCCACTCAAAGGTGCAGCCCTAACATGTTTCCTAGTCATAGCTCTGCATCTAACCATGGCTATTGTGACCCTCGTCGGGTGGGACCCGACTCTAAACAGGGAGGGGATGTCCCCAAGTGTGATCTGCATGTCAACCCTCTGTCTGAGCTGTCAAGTCACAGGCTTTGGGTCATGGTCATGTCGAGGCCTCGTCCCATAGGTGTCCATGTGATCTGGTTGGAAAAACTCCGTGATAGAGCTCTGAGAGGGAATAAGCTGAGAATCTTCTCTTACTTCTAATTCTTTAACTTGACTTTGAAGACAACCCTCCAACCAAGAATCAAAGCACTATACTCAGCTGGATTGTTAGTTGTGATACCTGGAAGCTCTTGTCCTCTTGCCCACACCTCTTGACCTTCAGAATTCATCAAGACTATCCCCCCAGCTCCTTGTTGGCGTGAAAGACTAAAAGCTACATCAAAATACAAGACAAAAGCTGTTGGTGGTGTCTCCCTTTCATCATTAATGTCCTCCTTATATTTATTTTCTTCTCTTAGATCCTGCTGTCTTGTGAGCAAATCTGCCATAATGGACCTAGTGGTATTTTCAGTGACAAAAAGAGAAAGAGAACTCTTGAAGCTCTGACAACCATTTTGCAAATCTCCCCTCAGGATTAGGCTTGCGAACTAGATATGCTAATACAGACTGAGAGGTAAGGAAGAAAAATAGCCGAGGTAATAAATAGGAGCGAAACGTGTGAAGTCGGGCCTCTACTTTTGCCAGTTCCAATCATAGCTCTCTCACTACTTGCTGCAAATAAAAAATATGATCCCGTTGCCCGAGGACGGGTCGTTTTGAGCCTTCTTGTTAGTAATTCCATGCATATGGAGAGGGTGTCATGGCTGCAAATGTAGAGTACCGAGTCATGATGGATGTTGAAGGAGTTGAGGGAGTTGAGGGGGACTTGGAGGAGAGGGTAGGCCAGTCCATAATTGGCTATCTGTTGAACCCCCTAGCTTAACCTAACCCTCGGGTTGGGTTGGGGATTTAGCGCAACTCGAGGTTAGGGTTAGGGTTATTTTCGTTGCTTCTAACGGGTACAAAGGGAGAGGTATGCGCTGCACTAGCGAACTGTACGGTACAAGCTGCTACTAACGGGCTATATGAACGGGGGGAGAGGTATGGACGGGAGGTACGGAGAGGTGTTGGCTAGGGGAGGTACGGCTCCAGGCTGTGGTAGAGAGAGAGAGAGAGAGAGAGAGAGACTAGAATAACTGAAATAGGTGGACCAAAAATTAGTGGGTTGCCAAAAAAAACTCTCTCCTCGCACACTTGACCTCCATCTCTCCACTACTCTTCCCTCAAATTCCTATGAGCTCTCCTCCTCTTCCCTCCTGATATAAGGACAATGCTAGTTGTTAGCATACATTTTCAAAATAATGTTGCTTAAGGGTGTTTCACATGCAGCCGGACTCCCATGCAAAAAATCACCGCTAGCCAACAAATAAACACACAGGTTTCACATGTAGGTGGACATTGTGCTCCAAAACATTTACTGGCGGGTGCAAAAAACCCGGGTGGCCTACCTAAGGCGCCTAAGAATGCGTTCACCGCTTAGCACCCAATCAAGAGAACGCTGGGGTGTGAACCTAGGCCCACCAACCTGCCGCCCTCAACTCCTACCAATGCGCCTACTTGCTTTGATGACATAGTCGTGGAGCATATATTTTATCTTCAAAAACTTGGGCGGATATGTGTGAAGGCTTGACGTATGAATGCCTTAATAGAAGGCGAACATCACGAATAGGGGAAAAAATACTCTGGCAAGGGAAAAGCTTTGCATTCCGGGAGAAGCTTACCAAGAAGGTTAGGTTTTCAATGGGGCCGGTCGAGATGGAGGTTTAATTACTCCTCCTTTGGGAACACAGGGGAACCACTTTGCCTAGCTGATCCTTCTAATACTCAATTCCGGCAACATGAATCCTCCATCGACAGGGGAACCGCTTCCTATTTCTTCCTGCGTGCAAAGCCTAGCTTTATCATCCTATCTGTGATCGCTTCCCCGAAATGCTGCCAGCAATAATCGAAAGAGGATTGGGATTGAGGGGAAGAAAAAGAAGCGGAAAGATGTTCATTCCCTTGGAGTAGATTCGAAGTCTGTCGGGGAAGAGCCACTTTCCCAAAAAAAAGTGTTATCCTCCTCGAGTTTTCTTGCTAGCCCTTGCCGTTGCTAAAGCTGGCTTAACATTTTTATTTATAGTTGCTAGCCATAACATTTTTTTTGCGATTTCCCCCCTCTCTTCTCATGAAGGCTCATGCGGGAACCCAACAACAAGAACGCGGCCTCACCTACCCTGTAGACGGGTGTGAAACCCCCCTAAGCAAATATTGTGTAAGACATTTTGTAGTAGTCTAAGTCTATAGATAGTCACGTGAGGAATGAGAAAACAATAAATTTAGTACTTTGGATGGTGGCCAACCTTTTGAGTAAACAAGTATGACTTCATGTTTTTATTAATATAACGAAATTCCTCTAGTTTAAGATTTAAAACTTAAGAACTTGTATACATGTGTGGATGCTCTTTGTTAATTTAACATATGGATAGTGGGTAGTTTCTACTGTGCATTATGTATGTTCAAACTAAAAAATTTAAATAAAAGACTTTGCATTGGTTTAAGAGTGAAAATAATGTCTACAATCCTAATGCATCCAAGCCGAACCATTAGAGAGATGCCCAAGATTTTATGGTAACTTTAAGAGAGAAAAATTTAGAGCTTGTATGTCAAGTAAACTAGTCTGGACATTCTTTGTTAACCAAACATATGGACAATTTCTCCTTTGCATTATATGTGTTCAAAAATAAAGTTTAATATAACAACCTCCCTAGTGTAATAGTAAGAAAGGCTATTAATACATTAGAAATGCAACGATTTGGATTTAAAAATCCATATAAATACAACATTTTACATTTGGGATTTACACACATGACATGTAGAAATTAAATATGCATGTAAATATAAAATTTTGCATGTGGGGTTCAATTATTCATATAATAGAAAGTTCACATTTGGGATTTACTCCCACTACCCTTTTGCTTTGGCATGTGATAAACTGAGGTGGATAATTTAATGAACACTCATCCTCAGTTTGTGCTTTTAAAAAATCCCTTGCGGCAAATTCCTTATGGTTGGTGGAGATTAGCCTTTTCCATAGCCAATAAGACACCCGTGGCACAAGGAATGTTTCTAGCTAATGTGGGAGTTGATCTTTGAACTTAGGAAGAACAGCATGTGTATGAAGGGGTTGGCTACAACCTTGTACAAGCTATCGTCCAATATAATTGTATTCTTTCCGTTGATCCAAGGCTTCTCATTTCAAAATTTTGACACGAATTGGCTTTTCATTTGGGCCTGGTAATTCAAAGCAACCATCACAATCAACTTTTCTAAAGAAGACTACCAATTTCTTCACGACTCCGGGAAACATTTCTTTATACATGACACAACATTGTAAATTTGGCACAACTCCATATGAATACGCAAAGCAAAGAGTTTTCCCACCACAATCTGACATACATCTTTCCATACAAAATGTGTCACTTAATCATTCTCTTTTACAGTGTAAAAGTGGTTTGGCTATTGTGGAAGCTTTTCATGCCTCTTATAAAATCTTGCATCAACAACCCATTCATATCTTAGATCAATGCCCCTCCATTTACATGCTCTTGGGGTGGAGATTGAGGGAGATCAATCAAGCTCATGAGAGGGAAATGGATACCCAATCAACTTTATAGGCAATTCATTACAGGGCCTGACCATGTTCAGCTTTGCCATTGCTACCTTATAACGTACCTTCCAGGAAAGAATATTTGGTCACAAATTAATAGTTGATCTTGGAACTAATATATGCTTTGGTGCACATTTTGAATAGGATCTAGATCTAAGTGTGATTTCGTGGCCAATTCATTTCCCACTGAGTATTGTGGTTTGGGCATGACCTTTCAAGCAAGGCCCATCCACATAGTGTCTAAAATTGTTTCACAGCTAATGCTGCGACGACATGCTTAGATTCTCTGACATGGTATGAGAGCCAAGGAGATTCTTCAAGGCTGAGTGCCATTGGAAAACAACTAAGAAAGTCCTTATGTGAAGGGTACATTGCCTCATGGAGTTGAGTATAACAGAAGCAATAATAAGTCGTAACTGATAGTAAGTGGGCTGGATTCCAAGATGCTAAATGTTTACTTTTGAACATTACTTCAGCATTTTATCTTTGATGATATCAAGGAGCAGTAAGAAGCCAGGAAGCCAGGAAAGTAGGTCCATAGGGAAGGAGGAGCAATGATTAAAGAATCTAAGCCTAAAGGCTCTAAACCTTAAACTGATGTAATGAAGGCCTACTTATGATAGGATGAGAACATAGTTACGCTTTAAAATAATTTCGGGGCTGCTTTTTCACAACCAATTTTATTAAATATTGAAATAATCCCTTGGTTCCAGATGGCAGAACATTTTGTTTAACCAAGGTGACTACACAAGCACAAAGTGACCACACAGAAATACGACAGTCACAAACACAAGATTAGGTAGGCAGCAGGGATGGGAAGGAGTAGTGAAGGGTGAGGGGACCAGCCTCTAGAGAGCAAGGCAATGAGTAAAGACTGGAAACACAGAGGAGTGAGCAGAGGAAATGGAGTCGCTGGTATCTGCCTTCACGTATAAGCACTCATTGATTAACTTCACTAATTCCTCCTAGATATTCCAAACCAGCCCCAATACACAATTACAGCACCAGAAAATCTTTTCCAACATAATGCCATGAAGCATTTCTCCCACGCAAGTGCTCATGAACAAGATGCTGTTAGATACAGCTCTATCAAGTTGTCAGTGAATTACAAAGATTCTAAACAAATTTCATTGAGAATACTCAGCAATACAAATATTTTCCTTTGACAGCTATCCTCTCTGCTCTGCTACTAATACTCCCAAGAGGATACAATGACATTTCATATTACATCCTCTGATCAGCAGTGGTGCAGTTCTTCATAACAGCATTGTGTAAATTTATACATTATTTATTGACATGTACACTATTTTCGTTTGGAGAAGGCAATAGATAGAAGTGGGCTTCTTCAACAAAGCTCCCAACAAAAGGGTTGGGATTGGAATTACAACAGAAAGAATTTCAAGAGTACAAAAACTTATATCTCTGATCATCTGCAATAAATTTAAGCAGCATTTCTATATGTCATTTGTGATTTTCCCACGAAAATACTGCAGCTCTTCCAGATCAAGGGTGATCTACTTCTAGATCAGAGCATTTGCTTGCCTCTTTGCAATCCCATGATCTTGTTCTGGTGGAAGCCAATGATATATTTCAAACTTTTGGTTTATTCCTGCTTTAAAAACATTTTGGCTTGACCAGAAAAGTTATAGAAAGCAAGACCACCTAAGAGAACTCCTGTGCCAACCAAAAACTGTGGAGGGAGAGAAGCTGGAGCTCCAACATATGGGAGCGGAAGAGTGAACACATAAATTGCAAGAGGAACTGCAGATATAAAACCAACAAATACCAAATCAACCGTTATGTAAAGCCACAGCAGGTTAAACACAAAATACAAGGGCAGTAAAGCAAACACGTCCACAGCAAAGCATTGTCTAGCTAACTCTACCATTTCAAATTTAAATAAAGTCTCTTTCAAGCAATGTAGTATTACTTTCTCAATCATACAATCAAGCCTCAATTGTAATTCCCACCACATTCAATTTTATGGCGTTGTAATATTTATGAGACAATTGATATCTTCAAGCAGGACAGACTCAGAATTAACACATATGCAGATCCACATGTTTAAAGAAGTTAAGTCACATGAATGCAATTCAACACACTCAAATAAATAGCTTATATATAGGTTGAAGGAGATAAGATACTTTGTACAAGGAGTTGCAAGGAATGTCAAGAGGAAGACAGAGATGACAAATCGTGAAGAGTGAGAGAGAATTTTCCAGAAAATTATATCATTCATAATATTGCAGAACACACCTGCTTATCAATATATCAATCACGTACCTTCTTTGTACGTCCCCTTGTTATTTGATAGAGCTGGAAGTGTCTCCCCTATGCCCATGCCACCTTCTTTAAGACAGCTTGCTGCGAAATAATTGTTTCCTTTCTATCCGTTTCTGGCTAGACTAGATGCTCAGCCCTAGACGTAACTCTATGACATTAATGCACTCCCATTGCTTGTGTGTGGTGCCTTAACATTGATTAAGAGTCGGGGTCCCTTGAGCTAACTTGTTCCTTGGACGGAAATTAGGTACGTCCTTGGGCCTCATTAGCCTTTCATATTAGTCTTAGCCCACTAGGTCTCTCTAGTAGATTCAAAGGCTCTAACATTCTCTCCCCCTTTTTTTGCATATTTAGTATCCTCAATGACCAAGCCTGAAAACCCTAATGGTCATTCATTATCTGGCACTAGTGTCTCCTCAGATGACCCCTACACGAGAGACCGAAATAACTCAGAAGCCAGCTATCAGAGGCTTGTAAGGAACTTATACCTGATTCAAGTAAAAGAAATCGACTAGCCTGCTCATAAACATCCCTAGTACAAGAACTCATAAAAGCTACGAGACTATCTAATGTCACAATCAGTACTATTTCTTATAAGTTCTTGATGTCTGAAGGCAAGGAGATGGTTCTTGCAGGATTAATCCTTTTATTTCTGTTTGATTAAGGAATAGATCCTCAAAATCATGCATCATATTTCCACTATGTACCATGTTGATATGAGATTATGTTAAATGAACATGGCTTCTCCACTCAATTTTATCTCCAAAAGGGGCATCATTCATAACTAAGCCTTTATGCATCTTCCCCCATCGCTAGATCATTTACTGTCACAATCAATGTTAGGCACATGTGGTGTGAGCCTCCCTCTATTCTATGTGTGGACTAAAATCATGGTGACATGCAATGCAACGAGCATCTCTAGAACTGCAACAACTTCCATGCACCAAAATGCTACAACGGATCATAAGTTCATCTCCTCATTGCATGCCATAAGTTGGAAAGCGGATGTCTCATGTCTCTACAAACATGAAATGCGCTAGTCTCATGATGGGTCATGATTTCCCTCTTGATTCTTTGCCACCGGACATATGATTGTTGGCTTTCCTTGCTGCTTCATGGGAGCTGTAGGCAAATGAGAGGTGATTTCAATTCATGCAACATGCATGACATCCTTGATGACAAAGTCGTTGCCACACGAGTCACCTGCTGATTGGGAAGAAAAATGCACCAAACCAATACTAGTTAAGGAAAATATGGATGCTATTTTCACAGCCCCACTTCAAGAAATGCTCTAAAATATGATCATGTCCACCCTCCATTCCACTTGAATTCCTTGGAACACACAAAGGTTCTTTAAAATTTTTGTTTGGACGGATATCCAAGAAAATAGTAAGGCTCCTAAGATAAGTATCATGCTTGGACGAAGTGGTTCCAGGGTTTAAATGTGTAGACATTGCCTATAGCACATGTGCACGAGCAACCGCCTAGTTTTGGTGAGCCTGAGGATGATGAAGAAAAAAGTAATAATGCAATGGCTACAAAATCTTGGGAAGTCTTTAAAGGCATAAAAGATAGGCTGAGTATTGGGCAGCTATTACAGATTTGCCCTGTATTGCCAAAAATTCATTGTCAAATAAGTTCAAAAGCCAATGCAGCCAATAGCTTGGCAACCATGCCTATTACACAAACACCCATTGTCGACAACGTTATACCAGTTATCTCAATTAAGGTTAATATTACTACTATCCAACGCATTATTGTAGATGGAGATTTAGGAGTGCACATATTCTCGGAAGACCAAAGAGACTAATACTGAAGCAGCCAAAACTTTCCTCATTCCGAGTGAGGATGGCAGAACAATGTCTAGTGACCCAAGGAATTCTCGAAAACATATGCCTCAGTATTGAAGGATTGTATTATACCATCAGTCTCATCGTAATAGCCAAGGAAGAGAATGCTTACCCCCTTTTGCTTAGCAAGCCGTGGTTGAAGAAGGCCAAGGTCCTACACGATTAGAGAACCGAGCTGATGACGATTCGGACTGAAAACATGTGGAAACTTGCCTCATGGACATGAATATCATCCCCTTGGGTGGGATACGCTTATTTCAAGTTCCAGCCCAGCTGAAGGAAGCTCAATGATCTGAAAATTTTGCCAAGCAAAAAGAGTACCAATCGTTTTGTCAAGATCAACGAGAGGCCAAAGAGAGCACTGTTGCACCAAATAAGAGCCAAGGATTTGATCTTTGAGCCATTGTAAGAGCGAGGAAGAACCTCACAAAATCCAAGTTAATCAAGCACTAGAGCCATTGCTCTTGCACCAAGTACGAGCTCTGTTCGCCAAGTACAAGGACATCTTTGCTTGGAATTACAGAAATCTTTGAGAAGTTCTCTCTTGAGACTAGCCAACATCGCATCCATAAGTACCTAATGTCAAACAAGTGAGGCAACAAAGGTATAGTATGAATCCTAACTACACCAAGCAGGTAAAAGAAGAACTAGATTAGCTCCTTAGAAACAGGTTCATCTATGCTATCAACGGAAGCGATTGGTAGTTGTTGATCGTGGTTGTACCTATAAAGAATGGCAAGCTCTACGTGAGTGTGATTTTTGAAAATTCAACCAATCCATCCTCGATACTTTCACAGATGATATATCAGATCAAGTGGCAAGACATGAGATGTATTCCTTCATGGATAGAGATCGGTTATAATCACTATATCGCTAAAGAAGGCGCACAGAAAACACCTTCATCACTGAATGGGAAGATCATGCCTATAAAGTAATGCCATTTGAACTCTGGAATGTGCCATTTACTTTTCAATGGCCCATGGTGGATACTTTTTGGAATACTTCACTGAGTTTATGGCGGATATCTTCTGAAATACTTGACTGAGTTCCTAGTTGACTTGGACGATTTTTGCATCCACTCAATCTAAAAAGCTCATATGTTGATGCAAAGTCTTCACAAATGCCACGAAATAAATCTCTTTTCGAATTCTGCTAACCAATCATGTCTCCAAGAAACCAAGAAGTAAAAAATGGAGCCTATTGCAAGGATGCTTGAGCCTACGAACTTGTACCAACTGCAGTCGTTCATCTAGTTCATAAACTTTCCTATTGGCGGTTCATTAGAGATTTCACCTGAGTAGATGAGTCCCTCTATAGGCTTACTTTAAAGACACCTCATTTTTTTTGCACCAACATTTGTGCAGCTGCAATCATATAACTAAAAGAGCAACGACTACACCCATTCAGCAATAACCAAGCTGGGATGTTATTTTTCATGTGCATGTGGATACCTCTGGTTATGCCATTGAGTTCATCTTGGCTCAGCGAGAAGGACACATGGATTATCTTATGTACTATACCAATTGAATTTTAGCTTCACTTATTCTATTACAGCACCACTGAATGAGAAGCTTTGGGTATGGTGTATAGTGTGCAAAATTTTAGGCAGTCCTTGCTTGGTAATCCCTTTGTTTTATATAGATCACCAAGCATGGCTATATCTAATTAAAATCATACGATGCAAATTTGTGCCATGGATGCTTTTGTTACATGAATTCAACTTTCAGATAATACATAATCTAGGGACGTCCCATTCAGGGACAGACTGTTCATCATGGGCTACCTACCAAGCAACCAATCACGGGAGTAATAGCTGAAATTCTGAACAGAAATACAAGAAATTGCTTTAGTGCCTCACATCTTCCAGGATATGCCTCAAGACCATAGGAGGCAAATAGCCATAAGGGCTTGTAGCTACAACATCATTGGTGAGGACAATTATATAGACAAGGAGCCAAAGGAGTTAAAAGGAGATGGAGCGGACATTGTAATTGAAGAGGCACACCAGGGAGTTGCACTGTGGCCATTTTGGGACTGAGCTCACAACCCAAAAGGCCTTACAAGAAAATTAATGGTGGACGACCCTACTTCAAGATGCCCATCCCTCTTACACATGCAGGATGGATGGAGGTAGCCTGCACCATTTTACCAACTTAGATTGATATACCTCAAGTTGCAACAACACAGGCATTTGTATGCCTTGAACAAAGCTCTCATGCACATTCAGCCTAGACAGAATTGCCCTGCACCCTTCATTGATTCATCCCAAATACTTATTGAAGTATGCATGCCTGTATAATATATGCCTTGCAGCAAAGCCTTGGTGCGCCAAACTGAATCCCTTTAAAGGGGCATCAGCAGCCCGCTCATCTCTAATCGATTCAATAACCTGCCGTTGACTCGCCAATAGTCTCTTCTCATGGCATGAACTGCTGCGTGATCTTCACAGGCATGATCATCAAAGCCTCTACATCGGCACCCTTTGTCATTTCTAGAGCTTCACACCCCATGCTTCACAACTGAATCGATCATGTAACTTAGGATTAACTAGATCAAAGATGCAATGACTTTCCCTCCAATTGGGGAACAGAATATGTACTTCGGAATTAATCTGTATATACATTGGGATCTATAACACAATTTCAGAATGCTTGTTTCAATGAATGAGAGCTTATATACCTGCAAGGGTGGTACACAGTGAAGATACAACAGCAGATGACATTTTCAAGAGTGAAAGAACGGAGATGTTGAAGCCCAAGTTCACCACTACATAGACAAATGTCAGCAGGGTGGCCCCAGTACAATCTGCAATGTCAGAACTTTCTCACATTAGCTGAAACAAGCTCAAATCTTAAACTTAAACAAAGTACAAGAGAGTGGCCTCATTCACGTCAACCTTCTTTCAACCAGGAGGAAGCAGAAAATATATACATTAGACGACGGCAAAAAACTTTACCCATTCATATTTCTCAGTCCAAGATTTAGGGACATGCAATACTATCTGCACTCAACCTTCATTGTTTAAAAAATCTCACAGTAACAATACAACAGAGCCAGCTGCAGACAAGAAATGGAAGAGAAAACAGATGGCAGAAGACACCTGTGCTCATAGAGCCAATATTAAACAAGCAACCAGCTCCATCTCTCATATAGCCTGGCAGCTGTCTGAGTGGAATTCCACGTAATTGAGACAAAAGAGGAAGCATTAACAAAACAAAGAGAACCTGCAAAACACAGGAAAGAGCCCAATTATGCAGGGAAACAGATCTATTCGTACACAGTCTAGCAGCACACTGTGCACTAGGTGGAATCCACGACATCATAAGATACAGTATCTTATTGTGCACAATTCAGTAACAAACGATGATTTCCTTGTAAAACAAAAAAGGGGGCTCAATATCTACAAGAAATTAAGGCATGTCCTTTTATCACATAATACCTGGAAGCCTGATCCAAAGGAGTTCACAACAAATATGTCAACTGACCCACCCTGGAAAATATCGAAAGAAATTCCTAGATTAGATGATATATCCATTATCCATCAACAGGTTTCAAAAATATAGGGTAAAAAGGAAGGAAGGGGAGGAAAAATAACTATATGAATCCACCTCATATGATGGGGAGATCCTTCTCAGAAAATGGTCGTGGAGGAGACACAAAATCCAGAAGTAATCATCAAGTTAAAATATGAAATTGACAATATGAAAAAGTGACCAGAGGCAAAGCGATGATAAAACTTATCATACAAAGACATTTATTAGATATATGATCACAGGATCGCAGATTCCGTCTCAGAAAAGGCAGTGAAGCATGAAAGCAACTGACGAAGGAAACATGAGAAAAGAAAGAGGGAAGCAGACAGGAAGGGGGTGAGGATATAATAACTGTTTTGATAGAAAAAAATTAAAATGTGCTACTAGCTATAAGACAAAAAGACTGAAACCACTTCCTCTTGCACCTTCCAAATGCATTGCATTGAGAAAGTTCTCATTTAACAAGGCTTTATTAAGCATTGAATGTTTTCTGCACTGTCAAAAAACGATGAGTGTATGTAATGTGTATTAATTGCACCATAAATTCAATACACAATGTGATCTACCAATGCATCACTAGCTTAGCAACAATGGAGTTCTACCTGTCATAAGAAAACCCCAGTTTCCCTCCTGTGCATGCTTGACTCGAGATATGGCTCTTCCTTTAGCTCGAGAAGCCATATCCATGTAAGAGAACTTACTATGCCAATGCTACATCTGGAGTTTGCCTGAGGTTTCTGAGGACCTGCGCCCAAGGCACAGCTGATGAGCTGATTGTAGACCTTCTCAATTCATAGAACAAGTGGCCAGTCAGCTAGGCTTGTGAGACAATTGGGCTGCTTGTCCATTTGGCCACCCATTCACTCTACTTGACCAGACTTTGCCTAGTCAGCCAGTTCCATTTGGCCTAGTTCATTAATTGTAATAAGGCTGGCACCGATCGATACTTCCACCCAGTTGGAACTCTGTCAAGGGTTTTCCCTTTGGCTTACCTGGATTTTCCTGTTATACTAAATGTTAGAGTGGTTTCATGGTGTATATGCTAGTGAGTGGTAAGTATATTATTGTTACTTGAGATTAAGGTTATAAAATATGGAAGTTTGAAATGTATGAGGCAGAGGGAAGAAACCCAATGAGGTTATACTCTCCTTTCTGTGGGACACAGGTAAACACTTCAGCAATGGCAATCTCTCCATCCGGTTGTAGATATATAAACCATATACAGCCTCCAATTGCAAAAGTGATGTGCTGTAGCTAGGGACGTCTAACATTTACCTATGACCAGTCAATACAAGTGTCCATAACATAGCATGGTTGAGTCCTCAACAATGTCAAGAATTTGGACTTACATCTCCCCCATCAAGCATTGTTTTCTCTTGAAAGGAAGAATCCAATAGGAAGATTGTATGATGCATGATATAGTAGTGATTAGATCCCTCAGCTTTGATGCCATCCATGGAAATTTGCAAAGCATGGCATACAAGGCCTGTGAGAGTGACAACTCTATCCTGTATAGGTATCAAAGGCATTCGATTTAATGATAGGGTCACTGAAATTCCACACTACTACGTGGATCCCCTTGAGCGTGTGAGTCTTGTCTTGCAGGAAAAATCTCTGCTGCACCTGGGTGCTGCTGAAGGCTTCTGATGTGAGGAGACCACTAGCATCTTCATTTCTTCCATTCTGGAAAACACAACCAATGGCATGGTGGTTGGGGGAAACAGACAAAGGGAAAACTCTCTCTCTCCATTTCCAATAGCAATGGGAGCAGTTGTGAAGCCCTTAGGAAACGTCGAATTTTCATGTTAAAAGGGTCATGTTAAAAGGGACTCAAATTTTCATGGGCAAAGATTCAACCAAGAATGCATTCTAGCACCAAAAAGAAGGCATGAAGCAAAGTGATGGGGCTAGGGCAAAGGGAAAACGGGCTGTTTATAGAGAGAGTAAATTCCATATTAGGGATACATTCTTATTAATTTTGGTGCTGCAACTTTAGAGAGGACAAATGAATAGCAATTTCTGATTCTTTTTTTGGTGTTAGTTTTAAATACTTATTGCGAAAAGATAATATTTCAATCTGGCTTTTCTAATTCTTCTGCATCTCATGCGACGGTCACCTCTTTCTCATTGCATGTTTTTATCAAGTATTTATATCATGCATCCATCCCTGCTTGGCAAGGCTTTACCAATTCCTGGTAATCATGTATTTGAGTTCCGCAAGCCCTTGCATCTAATTTCTCAACATTTAACTTTATACATTATTTTATGCATCTGATGAGTTCCATCGAGAGGGACACTTTGGTGCCACCAACTTCTTCAAAGCATCTTCAATTGCCTTCATAATAACCTGATTTTATCCCAGCTGTCACGCAGAAAATTGGAGAGCTCCAAGTTGTTATGCACAGACTTCACTTCACAAAGACATCTCTCGTTCAATGTCAGCATTAGTTATCGTCTCCTTTGTTTCCTTTTTTGAACAACACAGACTTGTCTCCTCCCTTAGGCCATGCACTTTAGATACGAAATGGACTTCACATGTTCAAAAGCGGCCATTTCAGTTTGATATTCTATTGTTTCTGGTGAATTTTAACCCTACCTGAGTTTTACATCTAGTATTATTTCTCACCTACTGTAATTCTTTTGTTTTTTTCGTGAAAAAGACTCCTATTAAGTATGCAGGAGCCCACAGGGATTTCCTCTAAATGGAGGTCTAAATACCAGCCAAAAAGCCAAAAACTACTGCTCCATGTGCTGCACAATCCTAACCACCTCAGAGCATGCATCCACAAGGATATCCTCCTTCATGGACATAGATAATTTGTCTCCAGAGTGCAAATAAAAATCCAAGACATCCCCATCTGTATCTCGCCAGAGACCCATGATGTGAAGCTCAAAAAGGCCCCCATCCATTTAACATGATCGTTACATCCCTCATCTACTATATTTTGGCTTGATAAGCATGATAACTAATTTATTTCGACTTAATAAGTACAAAAAGTACCAAATAAAAGACAGGCTTTGTTGGTAAAAATGGTGGGAAACCAACCTTCAACCGCTTTGAAGCATCTTGAAAGACAAACTCCTGCAACATCCAGTAAACCTAATTATAATGTCTGTAATTGTATCCAACCAAGAGAGAAGAAAGGCTAGAGATGCGATTACATATAATTCAACATCTTCTATATTAGATAAAGAGTGAGATGAAAGTTTTAGTAGATCTCCATTTTCATCAAAACATTTCACACACTTTTTGAGGTCCATCACCTAACGATTCAACATTTATTCCATAACCCAAGTGTGATCAAAATGCAATTACCTTGATAATCGTGGCACTAGCTTGAAAAGCAGATGACAAAATCATCAAACCTGGCCAGAAAAGGCCGGTTCGATCTGTAGAAAAGGCCAATCCACTCCCAGTACTGCATATTACAATAATGCAAGAAAATTTTCATTAGATGATAGAATTATTAAACGAACAGACACTCTCACATACAAAATTCACAGATTTTACCAGCAGCATACATATGATTCACATGTATATGGAGCCACACACCACACACATGCACGCACACACACACATTCCATTGGCTGCTGCAAAATTTGACCTTGGTATGCATTACAAATCTATTTGGCAGAAAGTTACAGCTATGCTTCAGCCTTTTCAGCTCATTCCACCATTGGAGCTTCAAGAACATCATCATGATTGGATTATTACTTCTCCAGGATCATTCTTGAAACCTTGATGGCTGTCATATATTACTGTCTCTTCATAATATAAGGTCCTTTTACCCCCACCATCGGTTTCTCGCAAGCTCAATCAGCTTTGGCGAATGACACGCAAGGCAGAGTGGTGGTGCAAAAGATTGAAACAGATTTGGCATTCTAAAATGCCACTCAGACAAAAAGTTTTCTTGTGGTGAGTACTGTTGCGAGTTTTTCTATCTAGAAAACTATTGGCACACAGACATATTGCTCCGGCTGTTTGTTGCAAAATGCTTAGCTCCACGGGAGTCTATGCCACATCTCCTTTGACATTGCTCCTCCACTCAATATTTTCTCACTTTCCTTGGACATCATTTACATGCCAAATTTCCAAATGCTGTCTTTGGAAAGTTTTTCAGGATCTTTGGGATACACCCAGCTACAAAAGAGTTTGATTTCTTTTTTGTTTGGGTTCGCTACTGGGCACTCTGGACTCTGTGGAAGAATAGAAATCATAGAGCCTTTGGTGATCCCACTTTTAATATTTTTACTTTCTTTAGGCGCTCTCTGCAGCAATCTTGGTATGATTGCTTGCAGACCAAGTGCATAGATCATGATGTATATCTGTCTTATATTGAGGTTTTCTCTTGATGTATTTCTCATCGTCCTATTCTAGGATGATGATTTTGTAATGTAAAGTAACTCAATTTTCACTAAAAGTGTGTGTGTGTGTGTGTGTGTGTGTGTGTGTGTGTGAGTGAGAGAGAGAGAGAGAGAGAGAGATGTTGCTTTTGCATTTTTCTTTTTTGTGCTTCATGGTGGGTTTTTACCTCATTTTGAGGTTCCCACACAGTAATATTAAGTATTACCAGAGAGAGAGAGAGAAAGAAAGAAAGAAAGAAAGTTTATTAAAGTCTTCGAAAGACCAATGGGTCTATGAGATTGTGAAAAACTTGATACAATGAGCTGTGGTAGTGGAGCTACTAAACGAGCATCCATACCAATGCAGAATGCAGAAAATGCAAAATGACAGTACTAAACCTAAGTACAACATAGTCATATCTCGACTAGATATATATCAATCTCAACATCATCTCGACATCATCATAACCATCATCATCATCATCAGCAGTAGTAGGACATCAGGATGGATGAGGCACAGAGAGAGAGAGAGAGAGAGAGACTTTTTTATGACCACCTCTTTAGTGCTAGTCTCTGTCATATCTAAGTGTAAGCATTGCTTTTGCACTAGTCTAGACCTACTGGTGGGCGCTAATGATAACTCACTCCAACAGGTATTGTATCTAAGGCCTGGATACAACTAACTAAATGACTCAATGTATCAGCCTTTTCTCATTTGTGCCCCCATATCCTGACCCCTCGCTAGCTTGGCATGTATAAAATCATGCCATTCCCAATAAGTGGAGCCTTGTGTAGGGTCATCGATAGACCAGCTACTATCTTCTCATGGGTATGCTCAGACACCATTAGAAGCACCCAACACTTTCCTTCTAAATAATATAATATAGTGGTATTGTCTCACCAATGACTATCTCTTGGCGCACCTAAGATGGTGTTTGAAGGGCCTAATTTATTTGATAACAAAGGTTTGCTCCTTTTCATGTGCCATTGCAATAGAGTTGGTTATTGAACATGCTCAATACACTATGAGTTTGAGCGCTTTCGTTAGGCAAATCTATGGGGAGATGGAGCTTGGCAACCACATGGTCCTTGAGAAAATCATTTAAACTACCATCATAAATAAAAGTACCTTGCATCCTTCTACTCGTCCACAACACATGAAAACCTCTTTGATTGGTTCTCTTGGAGGACATCCCTTCTTTTGAAATTTTTCTACCGTTAGGGCTATTGAGACTTGTACTTGGAGCTATAGTAGGTCTTGAGGGAAGGGAGGCTATGATGGCTACATTAATTGGTCGATACAACTGAGGGCAATACCTCTTATCATGGTTGTTGGAAATTATTGTTATATTTAAGCCAGTGGTCAATGTATCAGAGTTAGCACCGTTAGGGAAACTTTTTCCTCCAAAGTTGTTCCCTCTAACAACAGTTAAAGGTTGAGTTAGTAGTTCAATGAGTTTTAACTCACCCTAGGATTGCCTTAGGATTTTAGGGTTTTATCATGTTGATATCCCTCTTGTATCTCATACTTGAAACTTCAATTCAGCTCAGCTCCACATTTTTTAATTCCCTCCATCTCCAAACTCTCACATTTGCTATCAGAGCAGGCTGCCCTTGCTCCCACATACCTCCCCTCACGTCATGTGTCCTTGGGGATAACTTTTGTCGCAAAGAAGTTGAATTTTGTCGTGAAAAAGTTGTCGCTCCATACCGTTTTTTATCAGCTACCTTGGTTTTTGGTGGAATAAATTTCATTATTTCAAGAAGCATCCACATCATATCAATGAATGCAAGAAAAGGTTTGGAGAAAGAAAGGAAAAAGAGGGAAGCTAGAATGACAATTTCAAACTCAAATGCACTAGATGCAAACAAGGGTAGTGCTTCAGCAAACCCTTTTACAAAAGATTAGTATTTTTTGGCCTACAGTTATGATGCCAAGTGTGATGCCAAGCATGAGGTTGCCTCACTCAGTGTGAGTGATGCCTCAAATTCACATTCTTCATATCCCGTGAAAGGAATTGAAAATTTTGCTCAATTATGGGATTGATTTATGCCATCCAGATGTCCTGTATGTGCCAGGGATAAATAAGAATTTACTTTCTGTGTCCTCTTGTGGGAAAGAGGTTTGTCTATCATTCTTTAAGATCATAACTGCATTGTCAAGGATAGGAAAAAGAATATCAAAATACTCACTATAAGCACTTTGAATCAGGGTTTGTACCAGTTGGACAAATATGACAGCAATCTGCCTAATGTATGTGTGGCAAAACCATGACTGCCTGCAAAAACAAAAAAGGTAGAATTATGGCATGCAAGACTTGGCCATGTGAAGTATGGCAGTTTGCAGTTGTGCAAAGACATAGGATGGTACATGATATGCCTTCTTTGGAGACTTCTCCTAGACATGCCTTGAAGGGTGTATATAGGAAAAAATGCACACAGGCATGCCTTTCCTAGAGACGGCGGATCTGTTAGAAAGAAAAAATGCACACAGGCATGCCTTTCCTAGAGATGGATCTGTTAGCTGAGAGAAAATCACAGCTCATATATGCGTGTCGTCCTATGAGGACACCATCTTTGGGACAACATCTATATTTTGTTACCTTCATAGATCATTTTTCCAAATTTGCATGGGTGTATCCTTTGAAAGAAAAAGTTGATGCCTTTAAGTGCTTCAAGCAATTTGTTGCTATGGCTGAGAATGAATCTAGATGCAAAGTGCAGACTTTGAGAATAGATACAGGGAGGGGAATACGTGTTAGATGCCTTCAAAGAATTACACATGCGAAGGCTCACGGACTCACCGACATGACCCCGCTCCCTGGAACTTTGGGAAGAGGAGGCTGAGTCCTGGCTGCCTAGGGTTTTGAGTCTTTGCCTTGCCCATGCTTGCGGAAGCGGGGTCAGCTGGGAGGCCGTTACTGCGAGAGTT
The DNA here is from genome assembly GCF_047967505.1 of Dipteris shenzhenensis. NCBI lineage: Eukaryota > Viridiplantae > Streptophyta > Polypodiopsida > Gleicheniales > Dipteridaceae > Dipteris > Dipteris shenzhenensis. Next base: position 40,298,849 of record NC_141607.1, read on the forward strand.
CTGGCGGTTGTGTACAACCCCTTATACACCTCAGAAAAATGGTGTTGCTGAGAGGAAGAATAGGTCCCTAATGGAGATGGACACATGCATGATCAAAGGAAACAGATTGCCACATAGATTTTGGTTGGAGGCACTAATGTGTGCAGAACATGTTTTGAACACATACCCCACTAAGGCCTCAGGCTTGGTACAACAGAGAACCCAAGATGGACCACCTTAGGGTGATTGGCTGTGTAGCCTATGCACATATGCCAAGTCAGTCGAGAAGCAAGCTGCATGATAAGGCAATTAATTGGATACAACAATGAGAGCAAGGCTTACCATCTCTACAATCCCTGAACAAGAAGGATTTTTCTCAGTAGAGATACATAAAACTTTGATCAGTGCATGACTAAGTTTGATAGATAGTTGCACACAAGCACACAAGATGTGTTCGAAGGATTTATTCCATTGGTAGTTGAAGGCACTTCAAATAGCCATGAGAAAATATTCAGCCTACATATGGTAGATGCACTAGATCAGGTCCAGGATCAGCGTCAAGAAAGAACCTGAGGGAAGAGGCAGCGAGAGCAGGCAAGAGGCATCTCAAGCCTAGTAGTTGGGTGTATGATTGTTTGCAGGTCTTTCTTGTCACATGAGAATTCATTTCAGTTCTTAGAGTCTAACAAACTGGATGGTACAAACTATGCAATGTGGGCATTCATGGCCAAGTATATTTTAATTGGCAAAGGCTTGTGGGAGATTGTGACGGGAGAGGAGACTCGTCCTCTTGTAGTTCTGTTATCTCATCAAAGGAGAGGAAGAAATTTGACAAGTGCAATGGACAAGCCATGTCAGTGATAGTGAATTCCATCAAGAAACTTGGGATGCATACTCTCAAATCTTGCAAATTGGCAAAGGATGCATGTGATAAATTAGACTGTATGTACAATGTCAACAATCAGGCCAGATTGTTGGCATTAGAAACTCAAATCAAGGAGCTGAAAATGCGGGATAATCAGTCTATTTTTATCACATAACTAAACTGACTGATCTGTGTAATCAATTTGCAGCTATTAATGAGAGCATTGGGGATAAGAAGATGATTTCAGTCATACTGAATAGTCTTGCTCCCTCGCTGCATATTACACTGCGTGTTGCACCTATATCCTTTGATGATGTGGTGGTAGGGATGTTATTGCAAGAAGAGCAGCGAATGCACAACTTTGCGAGAGGGTCATATGCTTCTGAACAGGCTTATGCTGTCCAAGACGAGGAAAGGGGAAAAAAATGTATCACAAGACAGCCAAGGCTTCACAACAACAGCCACAAAAGGTGCCTGATAAATGGCAGCCAAAGGAGGGAAATGCCTCAAAGCCATCCAAGGCTTCTTCTGATACAAAATCTTTTGAAGGTAATTGTCATTATTGTGGGCTGCCCGGTCATATCCCTTCTCAATGTCAGAAAAAGCATGTTGATTCACTCAAGAAAGGCAAGGCAAATGTTGCCACAACATCAGATGATATTCAACCATCTTATGAGCAGGTACATACTGTCGAGGATGACAAGGATTATGTGTTTCTGGTTGAGGAAGAGCTGCTATGCACAGGGGAATGCCTCTAACAGAAAAAAAGTGAAGGTGCATGGTGGAGAGGGAGAGAGAGAGGGTAGGCTAGGGAGAGAGATAATGATACTCAAAGAGAGACATAATGAAATGGAAATGAAATAGCAAGAGCAATGAACAAAATGAAAGTACTCACATATAGACCAAAGAGCTTGTAGGCTTGATAATTCATTGATTTGACACTAGACAAGTACCGCTCTTATATAGAACACACAAACAAATATGAACACCAATGCATATGGGATAACTCCCAATGTGACACATGGCATCCATAGGACACACTAGACTAAAACTCACACTAGAACTCACTAGAACACACCAAACTGACTCATCTTGATTCCATTTCCTAACACCCCCCGATGGAGGAAAGGTGAGTGACTACTGGAATGGAACCAAAAACAGAACATGACAATGACGGTCATCAAACTGTGTAATGACAGTCTAGAACTAGACATGGTTCCCATGCTAAGGCTCAGTCTGGATGGAGCTCCTAAAGGTGAAAACATTTGTTACAACCCCTATCAATAAACCCTCCTACTCCGACATTGCAGCAACACCCAGTCCATACACACTGCACTACAAGTGGAGGATTTAGCTTAGACCCATAGGAGCAGATATACTTTCAACAACAGGAAGTAAAGGAGCTCAGACTTATGGTTGCAGCTCTCGGGAAGAAAGTAAAGGAGATGGATAACAATGGCAAGCAAGAAATCATACAGGAAGTACTACAGATACACAGGTAAGCAACGCCTGCACCACAGCCGGTAACCAAAGTTCAGGACATGGTTACCAAATCAGGTCAAGTAGGAAATTTCAGCAACAATGGACGACAAAATCTCACAAAAGTTAAGTATATGGAGAGGTACAAGAGCAGGGAAAAAGGGCTGCAAATGATCGATGTCTACCTATCGGAGGACTATTGGCATGAAGGGAGCCTGGCAGAAAAATTGATAGTATCATAGTAGCAACTCCTCAGATTGAAAGGGATAGTATCATAGTAGCAACCCCTGGGATTTAAAGCACATAACCATTGTGGCTCCTGTTGGGATACAAGCTAAAGTGGTGCTCAATGACAGCAAGGCAAGAACCAAGATTCTAATGCAAACAAATAAGTTTAGAGGTACCAAGGTATGGATATCAGAGAAGCTTACCCCGACTCAGCTCAAGATGAAGTCTACAGAATTGAACAAAGTGAAGGACGCTCGCAAAGAAGGAAAGTGGGCTGTCTACAAAGAAGGAAAAGCACTTATCAAAGATTTTAAATCCAAACCCAAGGACTCTCAATCTTAAACTAATGTAATATAGGCCGATTATCTTACTTAGTACAATGTAGCTTATCTATAGTAACTTTGGTAGTGGTATATGCACTTCCAAGAGACTCTCAATCTATAACTGATGTTGGTGTTTACCCTTTGTTAATGTGTGCGCTTTGTCTCATAGTCCCGCGAGGGCTTCTGAAGACGTTAATATATCTTTCTCTCTCTCTCTCTCTCTCTCTCTCTCTCTCTCTCTCTCTCTCTTCCCACTTATATTCCTCTCCCTCTCCAAACCTGACGCAATACTTCATTGTCACCTTTTTCCTTCAAATTCACCTAGTGCAGTAAAAGCCATTCTCTCCAGTATAAGCAGCCTCAGCAAGTAGCAACATCCTATTATGACATAGGCAGTAGGGGAGCATAAGTTTAACCCCCACCATCTCTTACATGAGCTTTTGTAAAGATTTTGTGATCCCACTAGGCTTGCATGCTCTTCTAAAAATCCTATACAAATGGAAAAGGAAAATAGTGGGCTCATGCTGGAGCTTCAAATGCAATAAGAAGAAACATGACTACAAGCCATATTGATGTCACCATGCCACCAACCCAATATCTTTTAAGAAAGAGAATGAGAGGCAGAAGACATGAGAAAAGGGGGCAGCAGAGGGTGATACTAGGAGTAGAAGGAGAATCGATAGAGTGAAGACCAATAGTTGCACCCTTATTTATTGTTTAGGATCCTTCAGTATTGCTTCCTCCATTCAAACATTAAAAAGATGAAACTCAAAAACCCACCCCAGCGGACAACTCAGTTACTGACAGGACACCAAGCATTGTAATTCTCTTTAATGCTTCACTTGCAAAACGACAAACAAAAAATATAAAAATTGAATTTCAAAAAGCTATAGACTTACCTTGAAAGAGCAATCACAACCCCAACAAGCACCATAATGCACCCCACAATTTGATTGAAGGAATATCGCTTCTTCAAAAAAGTGATAGAAAGAATGAGCTGCCAGACTAGAAAAGTCTGCACAGCAATTCCAAGGTTTCAGCTGTAAACTGCCATCTCCAAGGGTTAAAAAGTAGGTACACTAATTCCAAGATTTCAGCGTGAACTGATATAAACCAACTACCAATGACTGGAATTGCATACAAGAACATGAACTTTGGTCCAAAAGTTCATGTTAAATCTCCTTTAAAAAGTGTCTATCCAGTGTGCTGAATCAAGGAAATTTATTTGAAAGAACGAAAGATGATAAACACCTGCAGCAAAACAGGAATTGATGCCCCAGGAAGAACTGCTGCTTGTTCAAATCCAATCATAAAGACCAAAAAAACATCAGTAAAACATTAGTCCCCTTCAAAACTGGAGCAAAAGAGATTCACATGGAAATTTCTTAAATCATTGTGAAGGCATACACATTAGTGTACCTGCAGCTGCCATGCTGGAAGCAATGCCAATTGCTTCTAGAAGGCCCACTAGAATGAAGTGGGACTTTGGAATTTCCAGCATCTCATCTGTCACGATACCTGCTTGGTACCTCATGTATAGGATAGAAAAATAAACCAGAACATAGCTGTGTGTACACCAAAGAATTTAGAATTGGAAAGTGAATCAAGCAATGGACTGGAATCTTGCACTGAAACAAAGCTTTAAAATGACTCTATAGAAAATACTCAAGCCATCTTACTTTCAGGCCTGCACTCTCCATTCTCCCAATACACTAGTCCTCAAAAGAAGGCCAACAACCGATTTGTATTACCTCATTGGTAAAATACCTTTGGCAACAAAAATCAAAATATCATCCAGCACAGTTACAATATAACCATTCAACATTGCCGATTTATGACATCCAAGTGGTATTGTCTTTAACTATTGTGAGTTCCAATGCACATACAGATGCGTTGGTTGTTTACAAAAATTCCCAAATAAAAACAGTGATCTCAGAAGAAAAATGGACAATGTGGAAGAGAAGAATAAAAGTGAAAAGAAAATAAAACAAAGGGATATGCATGCCTCAAAAGACTTGATCTCCAAACCCTCAGTCCAAATCATGGAGGAGGTTGAACTAAATAAAATTATCAGAAATACTGAAGTACCTTACGTGGTAGAGCCAAGAACAGTGGGTCTTGGCTTTGAGCCATATCGAGAAAGAAGTAACCAGGATGCCTCCTTGTGCCATAGTGAACTGAAAGACAGAACCTTGATGAAAGTCCCTAGTAGAAAAATCCATGTGTCATGCATCCGTCTAACAAAGTCACACCAGTTCCTCCATAAAGAGATTCTGGACATAATCTCCCATAAAGAACCACCCGCAAAAAGAATTGTGGAGAACTCTTCTAGCGTGGTAAAAGTCTTTAACAAAGATAAACTGCTGAGCCCTGTGTCTCAAGTGAGCTGATTCACCTTCGTTTCAATTAGTAGCGGGTCCTGTGGGCTTCCAGCTTATATTCTGAATGGTATGGGTCACTCAAGGAGACCTTGGGGGACCCACTAAAACTAGAATATGCTCTCCAATCAAGGGCCCTTGCTGTCCCCCACCATCACCATCGAGTTTGGGTGTGTAAGCTCCGTGGATTTGAACCATGATTTCTTGTTAGCAATGTGTCATAAAGCTCCGCTATCCACATACCAGCCTTGCTTGCCTTCATTCACTGCAAAAGCTGAGCAATGTTCAAGGGATCTGATGTAGGTTATGATACCATGTTAGAGAATCAAGGTATGAATCACTCAAACCTCACGCAGCGGAATAATTCCGAAAACCCTTTCCAATCACTCTCACAAGAGATAGAATAGATAGGGGAGAAGAAGTGAGAGACAACTCAAAATTCATTGATCCACAAAAGTGGAAACCAAAGCTCAACAGAATACAGAACCTCCAGCCAAGGTGCTGGGTACCAAAGATTATTACAATGCTGAGATCTCTCCTATAGAACAGTCCACAACTCTCTCCAAGTCCACACTGCCTTGCTGAAGGGCTTCAGTGAATGTGATAAATTGTGGAGAGGGTAGGGAGTTTTATATAGGCTTGGAACCTGCACCGATTGGACCTGCAGACGGCCACAGACCAAACCTTCTCCAAAACCGACTGCTTTTGCCCTGCTTTAACCCAAGGTTAAGTCGCGGGTACATGAACCTGCTGCCACGGCTATAAATAGACCCTGGCCGCCCATCTTCCAGGCCATTTGTGAAGCAATCTTCCCTGCGGACCTGTCCTGAATCATCACGGCAGATTGAGGTGCTTTATCCCTGCAGTCAAACGCCTGTACTGATGCAGGCTGCTGTGCAATCCTTTGGTTTAGGTAACCCCCAACCCCCTACAATCTACAGACCCTTGTCCTCCCCATTTAGGGGCTCGCAGGTGGGACAATGACCCTAACATGGATGCCTATGGTTAATGGATTTAGTTTTACTGAGTTTCATAATGAATTCCTCCAGTCCTTGAAGGGTGAATGTCAACATGATTGGTTAGTGAAAAGGGCCCGGTGCTAGTCTCTTCTCTTGATGATGACTATCCTATATTTTCAACACCGATAGTTGGCGTTGATAAACAAACACCAAATGTTGGTCATAATAGTAGCACTTTCCAAGATTAAGTAAATATGCCTGCTATTGAAGTACCAATAGTTGGTATTGAGCAAGGACAGAAAATGAGAAAGTATGCCAAGGTAGATGGTTATCTACTACTCTTTTGAAAAGACTGTTCTTTTGGCTTGGTATGAATAGGGACATCCAAGAGTCTGTTGCCACATGCCACTTAATAAGGCAAAATGTCTTAAGCTAAGCGGTTTGTTGCATCCATTAGAGATTCCATCTTGTAAATGGAAAGTATCTCTATGGTTTTTATGATTGATTTACCAAGAACACATGTAAGTCATGACTCTATGTGGGCAATAATTCATCAATTGACCAAGATGGCTAATTTCATTCCAACTAGAAAAAAAACAAAGTTGGCAAGATTGTTTATCGATTGAGTTTACAAATTATATGGTTTATCCACCACTAGTATTGTAAGTGACCAAGATGGTAAGTTTGATAGCCATTTTTGGAAGGCTTTCTTTCAAAAGTTAAAAACTAAGCTAAATATGAGTATGTCTGATTATCGCAACAATCAGATTGTCACACATAACGTGTCAAATAAAACTTTGGAAGATATGTTGTGTGCTTATGTTAATAAACAGCAAGCAAATTGGGAAGAGTGTCTTTCAAATTTAAGAGTTTGCCTACAATAGTGCAAACCATTCAGATAGTCCATTTATGTTGCCGTATGGATAAAATGTATGAGGTATGCCCAAGAAAATATTAAGAAACCTCAAGATAGACCTAAAAGTTATTTAAATCCACATAGACACAAAATGGAATTTGAAGAAGGATATGATGTTTATTTGAGAGATCCTAGTCCTCTAAAACCCTAATGAGTGGTGAATATCCTCAGTTATCTTTGTTGCATTGTAGTCCATTCACAATACTTCAGAGGATTGGTGAGCTTGCTTACAAGGTAGCTTTACCAGAAGAACATAGGGTTTAGTCATTTTGAAAAAGTGACTTCTTGAAGGTGATAGTCTAGTAGGAGAAGAACTTCTCATAGAATTAATTGGACCTCCAATGCTTCCATATGTCTTGAAAGAATTCTTGACCTTAAAGAAAGGTGTAAATGTCATAGCATTATTTCAAGAATATTTAGTAAAGTGGAAAGATGGTTTAGAAGAAAAAGCTACATATGAGAGTGTATGCAAACTCAAACAATGGTTTCTTAACATTGTTGTCAAGGACATAAACTGTTCTTAAGGAAGAGGAAACGTTACATCAACGGAAATAAAGATGCAGCATTACCCCAAGGGAGACACCTTAGGTTAGAAAGATGGGAGCAAGGCAATGGTCATTCGTTAGTAGGGTTAAAATGACCCTAAGGCCTAGTAGTGCCTAGTTAGGACAATTACGATAATTAGCACTAGTCCTAAGTCCTAGGTGCAATAAGTGTCTTGAGTAGACTAGTGTTAAAGGTACCTATTGGGCTTGGGGCGATATGACTATTTAGTAGCAAGTGACCTTTCAAGCGTTTGAGCAGATTTTTGGATTAAGTAGAGTGCTTACCGCTGGGTATCTTCCCTTTTTGCGGGCTTAGAAAAGCACCTTTAGTCACTCACCTTTCCTCCATGGGGGGGTGTTAGGAAATGGAGTCAAGTTGAGTCAATTTTGGTTTGTTCTAGTGAGTCCTAGTGTGAGTTTTAGTCTAGTGTGTCCTATGGATGCCACGTGTCACATTAGGAGTTATCCCATAGGCATTGGTACTCATGTGTGTGTGTGTGTGTGTGTGTGTGCGTGTGTGTGTGTGTGTGCACTCTATATAAGAGCTGTACTTGTCACTTGTCATATCAATCAAGTATCAAGCCTACAAGCTCTTTGGTCTACATGTGAGTGCTTTCATTTTGTTCATTGCTCTTGCTATTTTCATTTCATTGTGTCTCTCATTGAGTATCATTATCTCTCTCCCTGGCCTACCCTCTCTCTCTCTCTCTCTCTCTCTCTCTCTCCACCATGCACCTTCACACACTCCCACACTAGCGCCAAGTGCATATGGGATAAGTCCCATAGTGATACGTGGCACTTACACATGACTCACACACATGAACTAGTACTAGATCTCCTTGTACTGCACACCAAGACCTCACATCAACACACTCTTTGGCTATGATATCTCCAACACCCCCCTTCGAAGCAAAGAGTGTGAGACCCAACACGCAAAGAGTAGACCAATCCCCCCTCCACCCCAATACCGCAAAGAGGGACAACTCAAGGCTGAGAACCTTTATTGACTCAACACAAACACACATAGCATAGAGGGCCTAGAATGCCCAATCTGTGTCGTATGGGTCCTCAAGAGAGAGGCCATGAACCTTTGCTGTAGCTGCATGTATCTCCTCAGGGGGCTCTTCAGGTTCAGCTTGTTCTTCAGCAAGGATATTGGCATGGTGCTTCACCTTGAAGCAATGAGCTTCAATGTGTCCTTTCCTCTTGCAAAACCTGCAAACAATGTTCTTGTTGGTCTTCCATTTGCTTGTGGAAGCAAATGATTGATCACCAGGAGACGCAAGAGAGGCATCCTTATTGTGATGGTCCTTCTCAATGAGTAGTGCCACCATATCATCAAACGTGGTAATGGCAAGGCGAAGGACTTCAAGAGTTTGCTCAAAGCGGATATAGCATGCATACTCTTCATAAGGACATCCATCTTATCTTGATCATCAAATGGGCTCTTCAAACTTGAAAGTTGTTGAACAAGAGATTGAAACCTTGCTTGATGATCACTCAACTCATCACTCTCTTCCATTTTCAAATCATAGAAGAGCTTCAAAAAAAAATAAGAGTTGGTGATTTTACTACCAAACAATGTCTCAAGGCGATCCCAAATCTTAGCTATAGACTTGAAGTCCACATGATGGATGAGAGAGTTGGACAAGCAAAGACTAATGAGGGCAATGGCCTTCGCATTTTGCTGCTTCCAAATCCTTTGGTGTTGCCGATCAAGTAATTCAACTTTGTCGTCCTCAACATCATCCCAAATACCTTCACGCATAAGGAGCAGCTGCATCTTGGTTTGCCATGTGGGAAAACCTTCCCCTTTGAGCTTCTCCACGAGCAAAGAGCTGGAAGACAATGAAGTCATGATGGCAAAGACCTTGATGAAGGCCGACAGCAAGCTGAGATGAAGGATCAGCAAAGGAATGGGCTGCTCTTGGGCAGATACAGGTGCTCCATTTGCCTCAAATGCAGAACTGAGTGAGCCCAAGTGAAATAATAGCAAGTAGCTACCTTGAAGTGCAAGGTTGCACCCCTGCCACAAGGGGAGCAATCACACGACGCCCCACAAGCCACCCCCAAACTCCAAAGGTTCGATGTGCCAGCAGGACCCCGGCGATCGAGGTTCCAAGCACGCAAGCACCTATGCAACAACAAGACTCTAGAATTCCCCCCATCTCAGCAGCTGTTGCCCCTATCATTCGCCCTCCTTCATCCCTGGATCCTTCTCCACCCCATCCTCTCCCCCATCTTCCTCCCCCCCCCCCCCTCTTCAGACCACACCCCTGCTACTCTAGCTACTCTCACTACTAGCCCCCCTCCTACTGCCTCCCCACTTTCCTCCTTTCCCCTTCCTTCTACAACAGTTTAAGCCAACACCCCTACTATAGTCACCCTCACTACCTGCCCTCCCCCTGCCTCCTCGCTGCCCTCCTCTTCCTGTCCCTCTGCAGTGGGGCTGGACGCTTCTTCTGCTTCCCGCCCTACCCCTAGATGCCACTCAATGTCCTAGCCAAGGCAAGGGTGGGGTTGAGTCGTCTCCCTCCCGCTACGCTACAGTTTCCTTCTCTCCATGCAAACCCCCCTCCGATTTGAAGGATTCTCCTTCTGTGAAGAAGCTAGGGTCCAATGGCTTGTTCTTCTAGCTTCGAGGCCTAGGGCCCTACCCTTGGAAACCCTTACCAAGGAACAATGGTCTCCCCGAGCACGAGCAAGCATATAGATGAGCTTTTCACCGACGAGGAGCTCTGGCAAGTCCTTCCTCCACAGAACTGTCCTGAAGAGGATGGATTGACGCCGTCCTTTAGGTGCTTCTAGGAGTTTATCCACAACCCCCTTCGATTGGCCTTTCACGAGATTTTCAACTCAAGTTTTCTTCCATGGCTTCTGAGCCGTGGTTGGATTTTTTTGATCCCGAAGAGGAAGATAGGGACGATCTTTCCCAGTGGAGACCAATCACTCTGCTGGACACCACATACAAGATCTTGGCCAAGGTCTTGAATCTATGGTTGTGGCCTCACCTAGTGGATATTATTCACAACATGCAAACAAGCTTTGTCCGGGAGTGTGGTATCCTGGGCAACATCTTTACCTTTTAAGAGGCACTAGATTGATCCAGAGCGGAGTCTCATCCTCTGGCCATCCTTCTCTTGGATTTGAGAAACGGTTGAGTGGTCATTTTTTGGAGGGCACTATGGAGAGACTTGGTTTTCCAGGCAAATGGATCTAAGGAGTCTCAGCCTTGTATGAATGGAGTTCCAATTAGATGCTTATCAGTGGCCACAAAGGTGAGGCTTTTTCTCTCTCTCTCGCCTGGCCTCACCAGGATGAGGCTCTTGATTCGACAAGAGAAGTTTGCAAACAACACGGCCCTTTCATGGAGGGTTCAACAATGAATCTTGAGGCGGTCAAGGGCACCTTGGATATATACTACAGGGCATTTGGGGCTAGGATCAACTGGACCAAATCTATTGGCTTCCTTACAACGACAAAGGATGTTGAAGCATCTTGCTAGTCTTTTCATCGAGGATGTATGGGGCAGCTTAGATGCTTGGTTTGTAACTTCTTGTGGACAGGATCGGATGGCACGAGGAATACCAGAGCTAGAGTTGTTTGGAAGACAGTGATGATGCCCTAGGCACTAGCAGGCTTGGGCATCATTGAAGGCACGACTGGGAGCCATTTCTTATCTCGGAGGGGCTAGCTCATGGATGAGAGAGATAGGCGCAGCCATTCCTGAGTTGTGCCAGGCCGAACTTAGCCAGTGCGCTAGGTAGTTTTCGAGGACCGGGGTACTCTTGCGGATTATGTTTCGATGCAGAGGCCGAGCCAATTTTTTCAGAGTGGGACCAGGAGGGCTCCTTCAGTCAGTTGATGTGAGGGACCCAGAGGTGGATGGGATCATGGACTCGCTTCATTGACAGATGCTCAGGATAGTGACCAGTTGGGCAAGGAATGGTCCATTGACCCTTCTCGCATTTCGGATCAAGATGCACATCAGTGGCGCCTTTGGCTTTGGGAGGGCCGTCCCCTTTCTGAGGTTTAGTGGGATCTGGGTGCGTGGTTTTGGCTGTCCAAAGTAGGCTGCTCAAAGCGTGTGGAGGAGGTGACATTTTTCTCTTACATGATACGTATAGGATGACATCTTCATCTTGGAGTCCTTCGTGAGAGAGACATAGGGCAGCGTAGTAGGTGCCTCGGGAGGTCAGAGCTAGATTCTAGATACTAAAGTGGTCCAATCGTCAGCCATGGAAGGCCTCGTATTTCTTCTAGTTGGCTGCTCACGGGGGTCTTCCCATCGGCCCATGGCTGGCGTAGATGCACATGGATGGCCGGTGTCACTGATGCATCGATAGAGTTCTTGAGTCGATCTCCCTTTATGGAGCTGTCCTAGTACACAGAGGATTTGGTTGGGATATCTACGGATTATGGCCCGAGCATGGCGGTCTAGTTGACAAAGGGAGGGCATGCCTTTCCCATTGACGAGGTCTCCCTAGTTTACAGGATACATGTCAAAGCATCCTTTAGATTGAGCTACAAGATGCAGCCCCGCCGGCTTGGCATCACTCTCTTTCCTCTTTGAAGGATAGAGTCTGGTGATGGGTGAGCACGTTGTTCCACCCACGGCCACTCTAGTCGCCACCTGGGAAGATATCATCTACACCCTGCGTGTCACATGGGAGCACGAAACGGTGGGATCTAGATTGGCCGTCGAAAGGCAGGAGTATTTCTGCAAGGCTTGGCCTGCATGCATATTTTATACTCTCACGCCGACCGCGAGGGATTGCTGGTTGTATAGCCCTCCTCTTTGGTTGTTAGCCCCTGTTTCAGAGATTCCCTAGATAGTGAGCTGGGCTCTCTGAAAACAGGTTGGTTTCCCTCTTAGCCACTTTCTTTGTATATTGTCCCCCATGATCAGCACCTAAGGGAGAGCTGATTTGTATGGTTGGTTTTTCAAGCATTAATATAGAAAGTTATTTTCTTTGGGGCTCAAAAACACGGAGTGAGCTGGCATTTGAAGTTTCATTGTGATATCTCAAGACATCTACTCCGCTGCATAGGAGTTGGCTGTATGCAAGCAACTCGGTTCCTTTAACATGGTATCAAAGCCAAGCTATTGACAAGTTTGTTGGGGTATTTCAGTGTTTGTAGTGTGAACAAGGTTCTAGGCTAGTATTTTGAAAGGGGTTAAGGTTTGTCTTATGTGAGCTTGAAGGGTCACGTAACCCTTGGGGATTTTATTTAATTTGACCTGTGTGTGACATCATCTATGATGTCAATGAGATTCTCTCAACAAATCATCAATGATGTATGTGTATGGGGAAAACAAGTCATCCTCTACCAATAAAATGAGGCATTGTACTTGCTCAGCCATGTCTCCATCTTTTTATTCCCATTCTAGAGATGGTGGATCCTCTTCAGATTGACGGTGCTGATGCTCAGCTAACTACAATAGAGAGTTCAGAAACTGAAAAGAATCAAAGAAATGACACTTAGCAACTACAATGAAAAAGAAGCAAAAGAACCACAGAGCTATTGCCCATATCGAGCTTAGCTTATCCGACTGTTTGATTCATCATATCGACTTAAAGTCTAGATAGAAGAAGATCAAATGTAGGCACCACAAGTGACTTATGCACAAGGAAGCAAATTGTTTCATAAAGAAGGAGCTGGAATAATCTAAGCATCTGCCAACCTCACTGAAAAAAAATATTAAAGCATTCCTGAAACAAGCAAAGACCAAGAGGAGATCCATGCAGCGAGGCGACAGTCACAGGTCAAAACCCTCTCATATCATGACAAGGTCAACAAAGGTTGGGCATTCTAGAGTTTCTGAGTTGAATCAATAAGGGTTCTCTGTCCTAACTATGATTGTACCTGTGTTTTGTGTGAGCCTTGATTCTATGAAAGGATACTTACCAGATCGACCTTAACTCAAAGAGGTGCAAATTTCCAAATAAATTTTCTAGCATATGCTTTACATGAGGAGCTGCTTAAATGGAAGTTATAATATGTACTCTTCTACGTAGAGGTTAAAAAGTAGATTTCAACCATGACGATTGCCCAGAAAGAGAGAAGACGCTTCTAATATTTACATTTGATCGACAACCTCTACCCCCACAACTCAAATGTTTTGCCTTGCTTGTACACTCCCAGGTAACATATTAAATCAGTCATAATAGCATGCGTTGATAATGTGTGGATAATTCTATGAAGTAGAGATCTGAGAACGGCTCATAAACAAAACGTTCTTTTTCTGAAAATTTTGACAAGCCATAGCTCGTGCGGCGTTACAAGCATGCTTTGCATTTTGCAACAGCACAAACTATAATTAAAAAGGCAGAAGCTGTATTAAATTGATGATCTGAAGAAGCCGGAACATACCCGAATGTATTCATTAACGCCAAGAAAAACGGATACTCCTTTAGCGGAACCAAAGCCATCTTGTAAAAGACTTTGTTCGCCACCGTAAACACCACGGCGATAGCTGCCCCACACGCAATCTGTATGTCTTTCTTCGAAAGTGACACTCCGCCTACATTCATCGTTTCTTCAACCGTTTCACCGTAGGTACTAGAAGCTCTCACAATTGACCTTTTTTCTGCCTTATGTTGATCAAAAACCTTGCTCAAATAAAGATGGGACGACACTACAGCAGAACTCGGACTTTGGTTCTTCGAAATCGTTCTCATCAATGATGCTCGTTCGCTGACGATAAACGACCGCTTAGTTCTGTTTGGAAGCAATTTGCATGCAGGCATGTCGACTGATTGGAGGATTGTATATACATCCGCAGGAAGGGTATGAGAAAGAGCTCGAGGCAATCGCCTGTCCAAGCAGGTTCGATTCCATTGGCTTGACGATCCCGCTTGCCAGCTCTCCGCGTAAGGTAAATGCTTAGAGCACGCCATGGCGATTGTTACGTGACAAAATGGTGATGAAATTATACGTGAGGCTTGGGACGTGACAGAAAGAAGGCAAGATATAGACCAGACACCTTTGAATAACAGAAAGAGGAAGGAATTCGTTGCCACGATAAGGCCTTTGAGTATGAAACATCCACGACGTTCAATGAACGGTTATTTCTTCTGTTGGAGATGGCTGCAAAAATTCGCGCACTGTCCTGAAGGGAAGGCGTTGTGCATCCAATAGGCTTCGTATGCTTTCAAAAGCGCAGTGGCTTCTACTTCCTGCGAAAACACACGGAATGCCAGCTCCATCTCTGTGTAAATTCTGTTGCCAATCGTTGCATAATTCTACTTCTGACTTTAAGAAATGCCTTGCAACGTTAATTGCTTAACATTGCTTAAATGCTGAGGCAGAAATGCGCGGCCTTTCCGACGCGAAGAATTCTCTGGATATGGTCGTGTCGCCGAAAGTGTGAAACAAACAAACGAGAAGGACGTTGGATTACCTGTCGGCAAGTATGATGATCGCAGAAAGGGGAAAGCAGCAACAACGAAAGGCGATCAATTGACACCTGCTCGAATGGCACGACCTGCGTCTTGTCTTCGGCGCTTCCACGGTAATACTGAAAGAATCGGACGACTAGTTCCTCCTCTGTCCAGTAACTTTCTGCAAATTTTCCTGCCGCTATTCCTATTCCGAAGCACTGAAGCCCGATCTGCACCAATCTTCTGCTACTGCTCTGCTGCTGCAGCAGCTCTAACGACGGAGGAACTCCCCCTGCTACAGGTATTATTACTGGGGAGAGAATGAATCGCCTCTCTTCAGTTCCGCTACTGCCGCCGCCGCTGCTGCTGCTGCTGCTTGCGGGCGTCTCTACGACGATCGATGCCACCGGAACACGAGGAACGAACAACGCAAATTCCTCCTGCGCTTACCGCTCTTCCTCTGGAGCTTCACCTTTCCTTGACGATCTGCGCTTCTGCTGCGGCACACACAAAAGAAAAGGAGTTCCGCCTGCTGCAAAAGCTCATATTTCTGCGCGCCAACTCCTCTTCTGCAGTCAATTCTCGATGAGCAAAAAAGCCCGGAGCTTTCGATGCGCCAACTTCTCTGTGCAGGGAATCTCGATCAGGAAAAAAGCACAAGAGCAGGAGCAAATGTGTGTTGTGTGCGTCGATTTCTGTGCAAACGAATGGCGATGCGAATTGATTGAGGGAGGTGATGGATGGGATGAGATTGTGTCACAAAAATAAGACAGGAAAGAAAATGGAAGAAGATGGAAAGAAGAAGAAGAAGAAGAAAAATAGAAGTAGGATTTAAAGTCTTCATCGATGACGTCACACACTGTGTCATGTTTTGCAATAATAATAATTCATGTTTAAAATATGCTCCAGAGAACCCAGGTTGGCTCATTCAACTCAACCACATCCCCCCCCCCTCACTCAGAGTGAGCACTGCGCACTGAGATGTCTACTGGTCGGGCTGCCCCGCTACTAGCAAAAAGCCAATCTGTCTTTCATCTATCTAGCAAAATACCACGTTTCCTGTCTCCCACAGAATCATTCTCTTCCATTTGAAAAACTTGAATCCCAAACATGTGAACACCAGAAATTTGCACTAGGCATTCCATGTTTGAATGTTAATGCCCGATCAATCTGCCTTTTGCCATGTTATGTCCGTAGAATTAAGATCGGTCAATTCTCATAATGATGATTCAAATAACAATAATAAGGTTCCAAAAGGATTTGGATGTTTCACAAGACAACAGCCACGGATTCAAAATTGGTCTTGTCAGAGCCTCAGCACAGGCTCGTCACTCACCATTCAGCACAGCATGCATCCACATTGCAAAGAGCAAAGTGCTCTAGACATGATGCACTTGTGTGAGATAGGATATGCCAAATGGGGTGGGATGGGCCAAGGGGCTTCTAAAAACATGTCTTCTAAAACAACTTGTGGGCTTTTATTAAAAGAGAACAACATACACATAAGCCATAGGTTAGACTTTAACTTGTATAATTAAAAGATTTAACCACTTGCATAACTTCATGTAAGAAGTGGACTTAACACCCCCATAATGCCTAGTGTTTTATGTGTCAAAATCGGTATACCCTAAGGATAAAGCATGATGTGCCCCGCCTTAAAGTTTAAGTTACCATCTCCCTCTCACCGTAAAGGTATCATAGCAACTTATAAGATGAGTTATGTCTAGAATGGGATTTGCAATCTCTTTTATAAGTGTATCTTTGCTAAAGATCTTTTCTTGGCACACAATCCCTTTCAGAAGCATAGCACATGTTGTTGAACCATTTCATATAGTGTTCGTCACCTTTCTTAACAAAAGAGAACGAAGCGGCGCCATGAGGCCTCATTTTTTTGATGTACAGTAGTACTTTTTTGATGTATAGTAGTGCTTTTGATGTCCCCTAAAAGGTTTGTTGTCACATCACATCAGGAGTTGCATTATAGGTATTGTGGGACATGCTTTCTAATTTATCATTGAAATGTGTGAGCAATTTAGACCATCTTCTAAAGTTTGTTAATTTAAATGGCATTGACACAACAAGTACATGGACCACCACATCCATAACAAATGCACTGACTAATCATTGAAATGTGTGAGCAATTTAGACCATCTTCTAAAGTTTGTTAATTTAAATGGCATTGACACAACAAGTACATGGACCACCACATCCATAACAAATGCACTGACTACAACCATTCAAGTCACCTAATGGCGAAGTGGGAAACACTACAGCATATAAAAATGAAGATTAGAGTGTGGTTGCCGAGTTTAAATCGTGACAATTGGCCCTTGAATACTTTCATCCACAAGGTGATGCAAAACTCAATTAGAGTGGCAAAGACACCATGCCAACATGAAAGCACACAAGGAAGTGTCACATATGGTACTTCAACTTTAACGATGCCTTGAAGTGGGTTGTCCTGACCACCCAAACAATTTCTTCCCACCACATCCTTTATTTGACTAATTCCTTTATTAGATATATCCAATTATATCTCTCTCTCAAAAAAGTAGAGCTGATTACTTTTCATTGATCCTTTGACCACGTCAGATCCCATAAAGTGAAAAATAATGCCTACCTTATATATATGATGCCTACCTTATATACATGATGTCCCACAAAGCAAAGAATATATTACATCATGCAAAATTGAAAGGCAAGAGGGGTAGAACAAAATGAGTACGTCCATCTCCCTAGACCTCTAGAATCGGGAAGAATCCACCAATATTTCCTTCCATAATAGCACGATTTGCAATGCAACCAATCCATGGAAAGGAAAGTAGAACAAGCGTAGTCGTAATCAATAAACCGGTTTGGAGATTCCTTGAAGTGACTTGTGTCCCACCTAGACACCTAGTTTTCAGTCACCTTTCCACACCACACATGCTATGATGATTTCATTTGATCAAGTACATTCCTATCTATTGAGATGAGATGTTGTGGGATCCCATATACATGCTTCAAGGTTGCTACCTTTCTCAAATTCTTGCTATGACATTTTCATTTAATCACGTATGTTCCTATCTAGAGATATGGAGGCCATAGAACCATTTGCTTTTTACATAGCTCCATTAGTGTATCCCTCTATCTTCTTTCCTAAAGTATCATCTTCATTCAATCTAGGTTCATCAATCTCTTTTAAAGATATTGTTGCAGTGCCTCTTTGTCTTGATAGATGCAAAAAGTGTATGAAATTCGTAGAAAGAAGATCCTTAGTGATGATCCTTCACTCTTTCTTGCCTAGAAAGAGACACTCTGTCCTTGTGATGCAAGTCTTGACATTATGGTAGCGCTTTTATGACTTGATGTATTTATGGAAACTTACAAAAGCTTTATTGATTCCAACCTTATACTTGCTAAAATTTTGGAATCCATACAATAATTTTAAAACTATTACCTATTTTTTACCATTTGATGGGAATACACATGAAAGTTTGAAGCATTGTCTTTAATTTTATCTCTTGTATTTATCCCTCATTTAAGCCACAGTACTATCATTCTAAAAGAAAGGTAAGAAATAGGAGGGGAAAAAAGTTATAGAGTGTAAGTAATTGCATAAATCTTTTACAACTATGGAAGTGTAGCCCATTGGGCAAATCTTTCCCCAATATAGAGTTAGAAATATTAGCCCATGCTACCATTTTCAAGGCTTCAATGGGTGTAGGTATAATTAAGCTTCATATACAAGTTTTTAATAAGCTATAATTTGAAAAATCTGACCTTACGAATGGCTCCAAACGACTTGTGGTGATCAATTTGAGTACTTGGAGCCCTCAATTTGGAGCTAGTATGAGAAATTTATATTAAAATTTGGGCAAATTTACCAAATTTGAAGCTATAAAAATTAGCCCACACACCTTAGAGAAGCCTCTAGAGTTACCATTGAGCTAATATTTGCCCCTATTTTTTATCTTGTCTAAAATCCATACTAAATCATAATTACTGATTACATATCCAAATGATTACTTGTGAAGACATCAATTGTGAATTATACTTGAATTTGAAAAGTGTGTGACCATGTTGAAGCAAAAGAGGCCTACAAAGAATACATTTTTACAATGAGCAAAACATCCATGCCCATCAAAGGAATGAGAAATTGCAGGATAATAGGGTTTGATAGAATAATTTCTTGAAGAAGAATAAGATGGAGGACTAAAAGGGACTTATTTAAGCCTGGGTAGTTTAGTAAGAAATATGTAAGATATCACTTGAGTTCAATAAAAAGGGTGCTATTTTCTTGTGGAGTTACAGAAAGTATACATACCTTAGCGGTACTTAAAAGCCTTTTGTTGAAAGCACGTGATGTAGGGGGGGTTTGAACTTAGAGTGTCTATAGATTTGAATCACTAATAGAAAGGGATAAAACTTGAAATGCCAAAGGGCAAGAATTGAGGAAAGTTATGCGATGAGAATGCTTGGAAAGTTTCTAGCCAAACACCTAGTAGAAATGTGATGGGAATTTTGTGCAAGTGTCCCACTATTTTAAATATGATTTTGAGAAAGTGTCCTTAACCATTTGGACTCTAACGCTACAATGACATCCCGCTATGCAACATCGTCATTTTGGAATTTCTGTAGCCCAAAGTGAATTGCAAGGACTATGAAAGTGATAAAAGAGGTTGAAAAATAAATGATACTCTATCATGATTCGTCATGCCACTATCAAAAGTATATACTTTGTATTGAAGCTTCACACAAAAATCCTTCCTTGAAACCTTGAATAGTCCTTCCTTGTAACCTTGAATAGTCACCATAAAGTATGGATCTACCATAGCAAAAAAAGAGATCAGTTTATCTTAGTAATAAGCCCCTCTCTCTCTCATTAAAATCATATAAAATTTTGTTGTATCAAAACCACTACAATAGAAGTCAAGTTATCAATTCATCTTCCACACACACACACACGTCTTTTCACCCTTCTACTTTCTTTGAACATCCATCAAATTTTCCTCTTTCCACATTCATCTTGACTAAACGTCTCCATGATGGATTCCTAGGTTCTTCCTCTACCCTAGACACTCTTTACCTTTGTAGTCTTCTTTTCATGCTACATTTTAGCTTCTTGTAGCTTCACAATCATGTGTATCCTCAAGCTCTACAATCGTGTATCCTCCCTTTCTCCTCTTTCTAGCTATATACTCGTTACTCCTATCTCCTTTCCTCTCTACACTCGTCTTTCCTGTTTCTTAATGCCCATGCTCTTGTTGGAAGGAGAGGGAGAGAGGAGTGAGACTCAATATTGCTCCAAGAAGAAGTGATTGTATTCATGTATCATAGACATATCTATAGCTGAGGACTAGGTTGAGTTAGGGCAAGCTATATATAGCTGTAACGCATCTCACTTAAGCCCATCTAATGGTCTTGCAATGTTTACCTCTATTATAATAATTGAATGTGGTTTATTTACCTCCACCCTTTCTTACATATGTACCTCTGAACCCAATAGTTGGCCCTCCCTCTAGGCCTTCCACCTTCCCTAAATTATCATTCATATTTATAGCCTAACCCTCCTCCTCCTATGCCCACCCTTCTCATTCTTACCTACTCATCTCTCCATCTACTCCTCTACGCATTATTCCAGAAAGCTATTGCATCATGACCCTTCTCCGAATTGCATCAGAGAAGCTCAAGTTTGTAATTTGTAGTCTGCCCTTCTTTTTGCTCAAGTTTTCGAATTCCTACATTGTATTTTGTATGCTCTTCCACAATCTTTCTCGCTCGCTTACTGCCAAGACCCTTCCCTCTACCTCACACTTGTATACTTCAAGCTTGATGACAATTACCTCACACTTACCTACTTCAATCTTGACAACCTACCTCTACAAACTCTGAGAAAGCTACTCTTTATACATATCTACTCATGTTACATTTCTCTCATGAAATGACCATACCTCAAGCATTGCCATGCTTACTCTTCAACACTTTTTTATGGTCTCTTTAAAAGCCACCTAGATATTCTGTACACTTCCCTTCCCATACATGTTCACTCCACAAACCACCAATCCCCTTATGAAACACTACGCTCTCTTATTAAGCCATTTATCCCCTTATGAACTTGATGCTCTGACTACACTTGTTGTATGAACTCTCTCTTAGACCCATCATCCCCTAGAAGTATACGATACTTGCAGTTTCCTAACATTTATTTAACTCTCTTCCTCCATGTTTATTCCCCACACTTATTCTCTACATATCTTATTGCATTAGCAGCTAAGCCTGTGATTGTAATACTTACTCTCTTACCAAGTCTCTTATTCATAACGTTCTAAGCCTGATACTAATCATCTATGTTACTATGCTTCAATTGCCCCTGCTGCAATCAACCTCACTACCTGCCCTTCTCTCCCCGCATCCTCATTCCCCTCCTCTCCTTGTCCCTCTACAACAGCACTGTCCACTTCTGCTGCCTGCCGCACCACCCCTACATGCGACTTAGTCTCCCAACCCCAGGGCAAGGATGGGTTGAGCTATCTGCCTCCCCCCATCTACAACTTCCTCCTCTCGGTCCATCAGACACATAGTGAAGTGTTGTCTAGGAGCATGGTATTTGGACAATCTCTTTATCTTTTAGGAGGCACTAGATTGGGCCAAAGAGGAGTCTCAACCTCTGGCCATCCTTCTCTTGGATTTTGAGAAGTATTATTACAGGGTTGAGGGGTCTTTTTTGGAGGGCACTATGCAGAGACTTGGTTTTCTAGGCAGATGGATCTAAAGAGTGTCAACCCTGGATAAGGGGATGCTTATTGGTGGTGACATGGGTTACTCTCTCTCTCTCTCTCCGTCTCTCTGTCTGTCTGTCTGTCTCTCTCTCTCTCTCTCTATCTCTCTCTCTCTCTCTCTTGCTCCCTCACCCACACCCACACACACTCTCTCTCTCTCTCTCTCTCTCTCTCTCTCTCTCTCACTCTCTGTCTCTCTCTCTCTCTCTCTCTCTCTCTTTGTTTGATAGGGCTTCCCTCTTGTCCCTTTTCTCTTCCTCTTCATAGCCGAGTCATTGGGCTACTTTTTGCATTCTTAGCCTGCAAGCTTCACCAAAATGACACTCCCAATTAGACAAGAGGAGGAGTTGTTAGATTAGAGATTGCAGATGACCCAACCCTTTTTATAGAGGTTTCAGTAGTGAGTCTTGAGGCAGTCAGAGGCACCTTGGACATATACTTTAAGGAATCTAGGGCTAGGATCAGTTGGACCAAATCCAACAACTTCCTTACAGGAGATTTGAGATTGGGGTCAACCCCCCCCTTGGCTTTTATTGGATCCTGCAGGGGCAGACAGTGAGATACTTGGGTTGTCAAGTGCGTATGGACATTTCAATAGAGATGTAGATTACTAAGGTTTTGGAGAGTGTGCGGCACAAGATTCTATATTGGAGCCAGCCAAGCTCTCCCTAATAGGCAGGGCTTTGGTGGCCAACTAGGTACTTCTTGCAATGTTGTGTACATAGCATCTGACTGGTCTTTTCATCGAGGATCAATGGGGCAACTTAGATTCTTGGTGTATAACTTGTGGGTAGGATTAGATGGCATACGGAATTCCACAGCCAAAGTTTCTTGGAGGACAAATTACAATGATAATGCTCCAAGCACTAGGAGGCTTGGGCATGATCGACCTACAGAGATGCAGAGAAAAGCCCTCCTAGGCAAGCTTGCTATGAGAGGTGGCATTGAGGGGAAAAGTGCTGGAAGCTCCTACTCCAGTGAAGGCTTATTAGGAACATTCTATGCACCGACGGTCAATGGTAGTAGTCTCATAGATGGATCTTCTCTTGGGGGCCCCTGATAGGAAACTAGGGGCCCCCTAGAGAAGATGTGGAGTCTTTTAAGAGTTTTACAACGACTAAAAAGTAGACTTAATCGGGGTCACCCCCATTGTTTTGCTGAGAGGAGTCTGAGAGGTAGCCTCTTATTCGACATCCAGACATCCAGACATTCAGGATTAGGATAGCTGCATGCTTGGTAGTGGAGTCACATAGGTTAGTTGTAGTGGGATGGCCCAGCCAGCTCCTTTGGTACTTAGAGTAGGCCCCCATCCACACAAGGGTTGGGGCGAAGGCATGACTAGGAGCTATTTTTTATCTTCGAGGGGTATCTTGTAATTGAAGAGATAGATGAGCCATTTCTAAGTCGTGTGGCGAGCTAGACCCAACAAGTGGACTAGACGGTCTTCTAGGACTAGAGTGCCCTTGTGGATTATGCTTTGATGCAGAGGATGCGCTTTTTCTTTAGAGTGAGACCAAGAGGGATGCTTCAGTCAATTGATGCAAGCAACCCAAAAATGGATGGCTCACTTCATTGCCAGATGATTAGGGTAGTGGGCCAGTTGGGTAAGGAGGGGGAAAATTTTATTGTGAACTTTTTAATGCGAGCTTTTTCTGAAATTTATCAAAGTTTGCGAGCTTTTTTAGAGTCCCATAAAAAAAGACCTACTAATCAAAAAATAACAAAGTAATTACTTATCCTGTATCTATGGATTTATCCTAGGAAATACCAAAGAAATTAGCAATTCTATGGACTAAAAAAGACAAAGCTATTAATCCAAGTAATTTATATTGCAAGTCAGTAACAAATGATATCATATATAAAAATGAGCCATCACAATACCAGCAAATATGTATTATGCATTCAAGTCTATGGATTGTTGCTAAGGCAACAAAGGTTTAATGAAACTTCAAGTAAGCATATGCCAATTTTCATGTAGTTCTATTATTTGAAAAGGCCAAAGCAATTAGTAAAATGTTCCACATTAAGAACATTGTGTTGACTCAACACAACAAATTTTGAGCAAAAAATAGTGTCACATCAAAAAGTGGGCTATCATAACACCAACCAAGTTTACATTTTGCATTCAGGTCTATGGATTGATCCTAGGTCGGCTAAGCACTGATGAAACATCCATAGTGGAAAGGGTTGGTTGATGAATAAGCATGTGTTGATTTGGATCCAATCCCAATACACAGACAAAGATGTAATAGATATGTTTGCATGCTAGGTAAGGTTTTTGACCCAACTCTCTTTTTTGAAAATCTGGACATGTACACATGGGTTCAATCTTGATGTGCACATCGTAAGACATCTGAGCCTTGTCAGACCCTGTTGTTCTCAAATGGAAAATACTATGATGAAGAAGCTCCACTGTCATTTCTCCCATGACAACAGTGTGCATAGATTGAGCACTAGCTATTCTTTTTGCAGCCTCCTTAGATATGCCATGCCTCCATTTTGTGGTTCTTACCAATGTGTGTTGAGCTAAATTCCTTGGTATGGATGCCGACCCTCCATGTGCATCACAAAAATTAGTTGGCATCGGTGCTGATCCTTGAGGTACATTTGGTGTCCTCCAATTTACATGGGGTTGATCCACTATTTGCAGTCTAAAACCAACCTTGATGAGATTGCCTATCTCCTCACTTGTGATGTTTGTTTCCACATCCACCTTCCACACAGATGGACGTTCAGGAACATGCATGATATTATGATCTAGGTGCCATGTATGAGTTATATCATCCTTACAAAACCACATCCATTGTGCTTTTGGTCCTCCTACCCCTGGATGCCGCCGTTTAGAGTAGAAACAAGGTGCCACCACTCCTTGTGAACTGCTTTGTATATATCGATTACACTTAACCTTTCCATCTATGAATCCAAGACACTTCACTTTAGAGTTTTTGGAGGTCCTTTGAATTGCCCAAAAGGTACGGTGGATAGGCCCCTCAACAATAGAGAGGCCACTAGGAAGGCCTCCTTGTCTCATAGGTGGAGCCGTTGGGGCTTGTTCTCTTGTGGGCATGGTCTCATTCTGAGCTCCTTTAGCTTCCCCTACATTGCCATGTTTTTCCCATGATGTTTTTGTAGACTTCCCTTGAACTCCACCTTGCTCCATTGTGGAAGCCCTAACATCCACTGGTTGGGTATTACCTTACGGTTTTATTGAATGCCAATCTCCACCTTCTGTCTCAAACCTAATTTTTCTCGGCCACCCTCTTTGCTTACGATCTCTGTTCTCCATCACATACCCTGGCTTATGTGAGGTGTTTTCTAAATGTATACTTGATGACTTGCTTCTCTTTCTTTGGACTGTTACCTTATTGTTGAGATATCGAGCTCCACTTGCGATATGCCAAGGTGACCATTATGCATTTATGTCACCGACTTGTTAGCTGCAGATGCAGTTGGTACACCGCCCACGAATAATAGCTGGATGACAGCTATCCTTATCTACTCTAGTTCGTGGCTCAGTTAGTATGCCACCTTACTTAGTTGGTTTGAGACCCACATATAGGGTTCTTCTATTTCTTTGTACTTGAGTTCTTTTGGCTTTCACAACTAAGAAGAGGAAAACTGTTTTCAGCCTCCACCTTTGTGTGTATTCCCCCATTGTGCATGTGAGAAAGCCGCAAGTGAGACTCCTTCCCTCTCTCCCACTATCTTCACATGGTATCAGAGCCTTGTTCGTGGTAAGGAGCTCAAGAAAGCAAACCAAGTTCGCAGTGTCCTGGTAAGAGGACCAGTGTTGCTTTCCTATTTCGAGTTTGGGAGCAAATCTCTGCAGGTAGCACAGCCAGAAGTGCAAGAGTGCACTGTCTCAGATTGAGACGCCCTTTGCGGTGTGGCGAGAGGGCAGTATATGCTGCGGGAAAAGGCGAAGCCCTCGGTGACTTTATTTTTCTGATTAGAGGCCATTTCGAGGCCCGTTTTGAAGGCGGAAGTTCTTCGCAGGCACTCAAAAAAAGGCCCTGTTTTTGCTGTGCAACCACTGCTCGATTGGTCGGTGAAAAGTTGCCGCAAAAATTGCATCGTATGCCTATGTGCAGAGATATTGGGAGTTGCAGAATCATGCTTGTTGCCTGTTGATGCAAAATCGTCACTAGGAAGTGACTGTGTGGTCAAATACCACATTCGTCAGTTTTGTAGATCTGTCCGTGTGAGGCAAAAGCTGTGTTTTTCGCAGTGACAGAATATTTTACAGTGTTCTATAATGGCATCTGATTATCTTTCACAGATTGTCACAGAAAAGCTTGACAAGAACAAGTTCCAGGCATGGAAGTTTAGAATGACGAATTTCCTTATGGGAAAAGGCTATTGGGAGTTCATTACAGGAAATGAAGAAGAACCAGTTCTTCCTAATGTTCCCAATCAACAAGAAATGTAGGCATTTAAAGGATGGCATGAGAGAGCCAGAAAAGTTATGTATTGGTTGTCTATCAGTATTTCGGATTCTATGATTGTGCATATTCAGGATGCAAGTACGCCAAAGGAGGCATGGGATACCTTGGCAAAAATGTACAGCACAAATATGCAAGCCAGGAAAATGCAGCTCAAGCAGGAGTTGCACAATGTGCAAAGAGAAAATTTGAGCATCAATGACTACCACATGAAGGTGAAGAAAATTGCAGATGCACTTGCTTCCATTGGGTCGCCAGTGGAAGATGATGATCTAGTTTTTGTGACCTTGAATGGTCTAGGAAAGGATTATGCACACTTCTGGACATCCATTGCAGTCCATGAAAAATTTCTTGATTTTGAGGAGTTGTTTGCTCTTCTAATTTCTGAAGAGCAGAGAAATGGGGGTGCATCTTCTTCAAGCGGAACTTCAAAAGAAACTATCTTCTACTCAAATGCTGGAAGAGGTAGAGGCAGAGGTAGAGGAGGCCGATCTGCAGGCCATGGTAGAAATCAGAATATGCAGCAAACTCAAGAAAACCAGTCTTATGCGGGAGGACGTGGTAACTCTAGAGGCAGGGGAGCTAAAGAGGCTGTGGTGGATGGCAGAGAGGCCAAAATGCAAACAGCAATGTTGAATGCTGCTACTGTGGTAAAATGGGTCATATGGCTAAGGACTGCTACAAAAAGCAGAATGACATTATGAATGGAAAATTGCAGCAAGGCAATCATGCATCTTCCAGTAGACAAGGTGATGACAAAAATGAGCATCTATTTATGGTGCAGCATATGACCAATTCTGTGACAAGTGCAGAAGAACGAAATGATGTGTGGTATGTTGACTCAGGTGCTTCAAACCACATGACAGGTCATGCAGAATGGATGCAGGATGCAAGGAAAATGGAAAAACCACGATTTGTGGAGACTGGTGATGATACTGCACATCCTATTGTGCAGATTGGTAAAATTCCTTTGTCTATGCAGGATGGGAAAAAGAAATACCTGTACGATGTATTTCATGTCCTGAACATCACCAAGAACCTGGTTTCTGTTGGTCAAATGGTTGAGATGGGCTTGTAGCTCAGATTTAATCCTCATGGATGCTTTGTTGAGGATGTGAAAAATAACGGTCACTTGATAGCAAAAGGAAAGAAGAAGGGCATGATGTTTACGTTGGATGCGGACATGCCTGAATTGAGTGCAGCAATGTTTGCACATGGGATTGGTGTAGTTGCAGATATTGATATCTGGCATAAACGCATTGGTCATGTTAATATACATCGACTTAAATCAATGCAAGCCCAAAATATTATTGCAGGATTGCCTAAATTCAAGGTTGCAAAAATGCATAAGGTTTGTGAAGCCTGTCAATTTGGAAAACAGGCAAGGAAACCATTTCCTAGGCATGTTCAAGAGAGTAAAAAGCCATTGGAATTAATCCACTTTGATGTGTGGATACTAAAGCTGCATCTATTGGAGGCTGTCACTACTCTGTTACATTTATTGATGACTTCAGCAGAAAACTTTGGGTGTATTTTATGAAAAAGAAAAGTGAAGTGTTTGGGCACTTCAAAGCTTTTAAAGCTATGGTTGAAAAAGAAATAGGCCTGCAAATAAAACTCAAATAAAATGCCTAAGGTCAGATGGAGGGGGAGAGTACCTCTCAAATGAGTTTGCAAGGTTCCTACAAGAGCATGGGATAAAGCAGCAATATTCATGCAGTCATACCCCACAGCAAAATGGACTTGCAGAAAGGAAAAACAGGCATATTGGAGAAGTATCTCGGGCCATGCTAAATGAAAAAGATCTAACAGATTATTATTGGGCTGAAGCAGTCGCTAAAGCAGTTTACATAATGAACAGGACTCCCACTACAGCAATAGATGGCATGACGCCAGAGGAGATGTATACTGGTAGAAAACCAGACATTTCTCATTTGAAAATTTTGTTGCATTGCCTATGTCCATGTGCCAAATGAGTTGAGGTCCAAGTTGGATCCAAAAGCTGAGAAGTGCGTCTTTATTGGTTATTCTCTGCAACAGAAAGGGTATAGATGCTATAACCCTTCTACTCATAAGTTTACAGTGAGCAGAGATGTTGTTTTTGATGAGATGAGCAGCTGGTATAAACTAGTAAATGTGATGATTGATGTAGATGCACAAAATGGTAATGCTGCACAGAATTCATAGCAACAATCACAAAATATCAGTGGACCTGCAGTGTCCTCTAGCAGTGGTTCACATACTTCGCCATGGACAAGCAGATTGAGATCAGGAGAATCTCCTCAAAGCAATGTAGATAGTGGTACGCAGGTATCACAAAAAGGAAAAGAGAAGGTAGATCAGCCCATGTTTGATGTGAATGTAGGTCACTCTTATGTGGATGGTGAATGCAGTGGCTCAGAACAGAGCATTGATGATGAGTTGGGTATTCCTTCTGTTGTTACACCTGGAGTAAGGAAGACCAGGGATGTTTTGAGAGCACCTGGAAGTGAGCCTATTTTGTGCAGGTCTACCAGGTTTAGGTATCTTGTGGATAGGCTGAAATATGATGGATTTACAGCCATTCACTATGCCTATATAATATGGTCAAAGTGATACAGGAACCAGAACCCACTTCTTTTGAGCAAGCCATGGGAAATGAAAAATGGGAGAAAGCCATCGATGAAGAAATGGATGCCTTGGAAGAAAATGCTACATGGAAATTGGTGCCCTTCCCTAAAGACAAGAATGCAATTGGATGTAAGTGGGTTTACAAGATCAAGCACAATGCAGATGGTTCTATGAATAGATACAAGGCAAGATTAGTTGTTAAGGGGTATGCACAGACATATGGCATTGATTATGAAGAAACATTCAGTCCGGTTGCAAGGATGGCAACTATAAGAGCAGTCATTACTATGGCTGCATCAAAGGGATGGTCTTTACATCAGATGGATGTAAAGAATGCCTTCTTGCATGGTGATTTGCAAGAAGAGGTTTTTATGGAGCAGCCAGCAGGTTATGTTCATGCTATTCATCCTGAGTTTATTTACAGGTTGAAGAAAGCCTTGTATGGCTTGAAGCAAGCACCTAGAGCATGGTCTGACAAGATAGGACAGTATCTTGTCAATATTGGCTTTCAGATTCCAGGCAGATTTCTCACTCTATGTGAGAAAAACAGAGAAAGGGATTATGCTGCTTGTCATTTATGTTGATGATTTGATCATCACAGGTGATAGTGATGAAGATATCCTTCATGTGAAAATGCTATTGAAG
The DNA here is from genome assembly GCF_047967505.1 of Dipteris shenzhenensis. Classification (NCBI taxonomy): domain Eukaryota; kingdom Viridiplantae; phylum Streptophyta; class Polypodiopsida; order Gleicheniales; family Dipteridaceae; genus Dipteris; species Dipteris shenzhenensis. Next base: position 40,328,364 of record NC_141607.1, read on the forward strand.
CAGAAGTTTGAGATGAGGGATTTGGGAGAGCTGCATTATTTCTTGGGCATTGAGGTGATTAGATCACCAAGTGAGATACAGCTCTTGCAGAGGCAGTATGGATTGGACATGCTATTCAAATATGGGGTGACAGGCTGTAAGCTTGTTTCAGTTCCTTTGGAACAGAATGTGAAGCTAAGCTCAGATGCAGGTGAGCTTCTGGAAGACCCTACTATGTATAGACGCATAGTAGGAAGTTTGATTTATATGACTATTGCCAGGCCAGATTTAAGCTATGCTGTCAGATTAGTAAGTCAGTTTATGCAGGCTCAAAGGAAACCGCATTTGGATGCGGCTAGACGCATACTCAGGTATGTGAAGTCCACATTACAGTATGGACTATTTTATGAGGCTGGGGTTCAGATACAGTTGCATGGATACACTGATGCTGATTGGGCTGGTAGTATTTCTGATAGACGATCTACCAGTGGATATGTGTTCTCTTTTGGGAGTGCTGCAGTCACTTGGAGTAGCAAGAAACAGCCTATAGTTGCCTTGTCGAGCATAGAGGCTGAGTACAGGGGTGCAGCAATGGCTGCATGTGAGGTAGCTTGGTTGCATAAGCTACTCTATGATATGCATCAGTCTACAGATGGGCCAGTTGTCATTTATTATGACAACATGAGTAGTATACACGGTAAATAACCCAGTCTATCATTCTAGAACAAAGCACATTGAGGTGCATTATCACTATGTGCGGGAGAAGGTTCTACTAGGTCTTATTGATCTAGTTTATGTCAGCACAGAGGATCAGGTAGCTGACATATTCATGAAAGCATTGGGCGCAGAGAAGCTGCGCAAGTTCAGAGACTTGCTTGGTGTGCAGGAATTGGGATTGAGCTCGAGGGGGAGTGTTGAGATATCGAGCTCCACTCGCGATATGCCAGGGTGACCGTTGTGCATTTATGTCACCGACTTGTTAGCTGCAGATGTGGTTGGTACACCGCCCACAAATAATAGCTGGATGACAGCTATCCTTATCTACTCTAGTTCGTGGCTCAGTTAGTATGCCACCTTAGTTAGTTGGTTTGAGACCCACATATAGGGTTCTTCTCTTTCTTTGTACTTGAGTTCTTTTGGCTTTCACAACTAAGAAGAGGAAAACTATTTTCAGCCTCCACCTTTGTGTGTATTCCCCCATTGTGCATGTGAGAAAGCCGCAAGTGAGACTCCTTCCCTCTCTCCCACTATCTTCACACTTATCCCCATGTAATGGTCTTGGTTCTTCATACATTGGTGTCCCTGCAACTGTTTCATGCACCATTTGTGCAACTTGTGCTGGTGAAGGTGTACTCCTTGAGGCCACTCTTTGCATCAAGGCTTCCAAGTTAGGACCATCCCCAACATGCCTTCCAATCATATATGCATATTGTTTGGCACTTTGTAATACGGCATTTGCCATGTCCGAGACATAACAATCATATAATTGTATCTTTGTCTAAAACTCTTCTCCTGCTAGCCAACTACCATGCACGCTTTCAGCTAGATTTGACCTTGGAGTGTGTGCCTCCTCCAAGGAACTCTTTGTTACCTGTGGTAAAAAAGGAGGTAATTAGATTGGCTTATTACATTTATTTAGCTTACTACATTTATCTACAAAATACATATTGCGCTCATGAGATTCCCCCAATGGGCAATCTGCACATCCCACCAACTAAACCATATGTCCATTGAAGGAATGTCGGCCTCACGGACATGTCCTGCATGCCACCACTTCCGAATGAGCTTTTCTTGGTTGGTAGCTTCTTGCTTTGTCTTACATAATCTCCAATTCTCACACATGGTGATATGCTAATTCCTCATATCCTCTTTGATGAATTTCCTTGTGTGCTTATGCAAGCTTTGTTCCCAATGGAAGAGACATGAGCACTCTCTCCCAACAATTATGTTGTTTGGACCCCCATTGAAAATAGTTCTAACAGCAGCTATCCAATTTGCTCCAGCTTCATCAGACATGAAACCATGAAAATCTGCAGGGGGATACCCACATTCTTTCATTGTGGCATTCAACATCTCCCAAAATAGGATTTGGCTTGCAACATCTTCATCTTTCATCTCACATGTGGCGATGGTCATTAATTCCTGCACACTAGTAGACAAAGCCAACATTATTAAATATTATACCACAACTCTCTTGATGATAGCATCATGGATACATAAGGATGGATGGAAGTTATACCTAGGATCATAAACATGACATGCCATTGTGCTCCACCCAATCATTCGATGGGTGTGATCAAATTGTACCCATGAATTCCTCAAATCACCATTTCCTCCTCTTCTCATGCGATTGACAAGATCCACACCAGATGCTGGACCATTGGTTGCCGTTTTAAAAACAAAACATTTTTCATCTGGCAAGCCTTGCCCTGGAAAACAACTTCCATGGAAGAATGAATACATAGACCTTTTCTTTAGTAAAAGAAGGCTGTCATAACCTTCCCCAACAGGTAACCTTGCCTTCTTCTCTTGTGCAACAATCCGTTTGAACCTGTAACATCACAAGTCAACTATTTAGAAGGTCCCTATACCATTCTAAAGTTAATTAAACTTTAAATCACTTAGCTACAAACAAACATACCGTTGATTCTCAACTAGTGGTACCAATTGCTCAAGAAAGTTGGTCAACTCTATATCTCCCACACTTGCCCCTTCATTATTGTCTCCTCTCATCAATGATGAATTCAAGAGCTCTTTGGCAACACTCATTTGAGCTTTGCATGGTCCAGCATTTTTATCCACCTTCAAAACATCTGCAACAAGCTTCTTTGTTTTCTCTATCATTGCCTTAGATGTTCCTGGCTGCACGGGGTGCTGATGTTCACCAACATGGACCATCAATCTAGTCATTGTTTCATCAAATGGCATTACATAATATACTATGCAATTACAAGTATCAATGCAATAAGCAGGCTTACGACAATAGTGACAAACAATCTTGTTCCTCTCCTCTTCAGTCAAGAGTCCAAGAGCAATCTTCTTTTGTAGGTAGCCTCTAAAAAAGGATGTGTTAAACTTCTTATTGTTTGCAAAATAACGGCAAGTAATCCTATGGCATTCTAATGAGCCAACACAGTAACTAAGCCTTACTGTACATGAGATAGCCATGTTGGTGGTTGATGGTTTAGTCCATATGTGGCCATCAAATTTTTACTCCATGCCATTCATGCCATTGATGTTTCCAAAGTTGGAGGAAATTCCAATAGCATACTTCCATTGTATACCCTTGGTAATTCAGTAACTTGCTTCCTTTGCTTTATATTTGCAATCCGCCTTTTGAGTATATTGGCTCGCTTGTTCTCCATGATCCAAGGTATGATGCTTTTGCTAATCTGACATTAGTCTTTTGAATGGTCCTCATTTGAGCCTTCAAGGTCAATGTGTGAAGTCTGCATCATCTCAATGTCAACATCAGTCCTCAACTTATAAGAATTGTGGTACATACCAGGCTTCTCAATGGGACTTAACTCTTCAAGATCCACGTAAGGAGATGGTTGAGAGGTTTTCTTTCCTTCTTTGCCAAACTCTTCGGAGTAAACTCTACTAGCAACACAACGTGATGATGAACCAGGCTCTTCAAGATCACTAATAGTACTTGCTGCCATGATTGTATTGTGGATGAGAGCATACCTTTTTGTCAAGGAGGCATCCAGTATGTAATGCTCTTGACCATCGATATCCCACTCAGATGAAACCTTTACCTTCATTGTTGCTTCACCTTCAATGACTGCCTTAAGGTAGATGAGCTTGTGCATATGGGGAAGAAGGCTTTGAAGGAAATGTGCACTAACAATCCTTCTTCCATCCTTGAGCAGGATAGAGTGTGATAGATTCGCTCCTTCAATAAGCCATTCAATAGAAGCCTCTTCTGTAGCCATTTTGGATGACACAACAAAAGGTACCAAAGACAGAGGGGGCTCAGAGAAAGTGGTTATTAGAGGAGCTTAGAGAATACTACAGACAATCTTGAGAGCAGAGGGATGGTAATCCAACATGGCATTGAGAGTAGAGGGATCCAACATGGCATTGAGAGCAAAGGGATGATAACCCAACACGGATCATGAAAATAAGAAGGGATGAAAGAGAGAAATTCAATGTGATGCAAAGCTAGAAGGCAACCAAAGAGACTTAGAAAGTAATGGTGGGAGAGAATGAAGAGGAGAAAATGACAAGAGAGTAGTATTAGGATGCGTGGTCACGAGAACGCAGAGTGCAAATATTGAAAATGGGTAGAGGATTGTGAAACAGGTGGTGTTTGAGCTAATTCCAATGTTGATTATGCCCTAACACCACAATGAGAAGTAGCCATGTGGCCGTCATTACAACCCATTGAGCTAGAATGATGGTGAGAAAGGTGGCGGCCGAGATTCTTTCACAAACTTGGATTATGCCAGGATGCCACAATCTTAAGCCTTAAAAGCCACATGCTATTATAGGGATGACTGATGCTGATTATGCCTTGCCGCCACAATCTAACACTAGTTAGTCACCTTCACCCCGTCATGATACTGTGTGCAGATCTGGCCCCAGGGGTATTGGCCGGGGCGTTGAGAGATTTGTTAGAAGTCCTAAAGCAGCGAGCAGCAGCCAGGCGGTCAATGCGAAGCTCCCAAACGCAGGAGTCATTGCAGTTGGGGGGACGCAAAGGCGAGTGAGGGTGGAAGATATGGTTGACACTTAGCCGTGGGAAGGTTGTGGCATTGGAATTATATGCCACATGTAAATCCTTTGCTCCCTATGCAAAGGATATAATACAAGCTTCTGGCAGTAGTAGCAGAAGGAGCGACAGCAATAGTGGTATGAGGGAAATGCCATGCAAGAGCGGAGCCATGCTTTGGCTTGTGATTTCTTGCTAGTCTCAGCAACAAATTGATTGCGCTCTTGGTTTCACCTCTCTTATAACAAATTCAAAGCTTGGTGCAAAGGAGGATTATGTTGGAGACCATTCTTGTTCATGTGGCTTGACATCTTGCATGAAGACCTTCAATCAAAACTCTTAACTGATGGTTGAGAAATACTTGTTATAATCCTGGCTGAGGCCTTCTATACTTATCTCCTTCGACCATGAACATCATTATCCAATCCATAAGGCAAGGGAACCATTGACATAGGCAACTACCGGACTATCATGGTTGGCCAAGGATGGCAAAGGTGTATGGGTCTACGCTCGTGATACACATCAATGAGTACATTGTGCAACTAGGAATCGATTGGCCAAGCAGAGTTTTGAAAGCATCAAGTTTTCACCCTAGAGCTCTAGTAGAGAAGGCCAGAGACTAGTAATAGAGCTCTACACGACCTAAGTTCACCATGAAACAGGGTCAAGCTAGTTGATTTCAAATGAGACCTTGATGTGAGGGCATCCAGTAAGGCACGTATCAGCACGAGTTGGGCTCCTTACTGCTGGTAGAGGGACTGGTTACTTGCAGGGTCTCTCCCATTGGCTACTAGCTACTCTGAAAAGGGCCTGGTTGCGCAAGGTCTACAGGAGATAGGTCGGGGTCTACTCATTGAGACCGGCCTGGTCAACAGTGGTTGTTTTAATGTCTCAGTTGAGCTTTGAAGCACAGCTTGGTTGCATAAATCAGCTCACTTGTGTGAAATAGCTCTGGTAGCTTGCCTTGTTACAAAGAGCTAACTATAAGCTACTCTGAAAAATCAAATGGGCACACAGGGAATCTCGACTTATTAGTGAGCCGATTTTGGTAGAGCTGTCCGAACACTCTAATGCATTTACTGAACAGGGGAGCTCTCAGTGTGAAGTCCTCCTCCTGGTCCAAGCTTCCATGGATGTTAGCTAAAAGTTTATGCTTCTTTCCTTACTCAGAGGGAATAGGTGGTTGAGAAGGCGCTTGAGGCAGTAATTTCATCTGCCTTTTTCACATCTTCTGCTTAGATGGAGAGCTTAGTTGGATTGAGAGCTCTGTTGTTGTTATCTTTCATGAGCAGGATATCAAAGATGGAGAGCTTAGTTGGAGCTTACCATTGATTGATCGGTCATGGAAGGAATTGATAGCTCAATCTAAGAGGTAGAGTTTGATTTTACTTTTCCACTTCCATGGGAAGAATGTTATGTACCTGGATACTAATCCTCGGATTTAGGGGAGCTTGGGATTAAGCCTAGCAGCTAACGTGAGGACTTGTGCAGTAGCAAAGGGCCAACTGTTTATATCTAGTTGGGAATGCTATTTATAGTGGGATGCTATTTATAGCAGAATGTTCTTCTATAAAAAAGAGGCCAAGGGCACTGGCTTGGACCAAAGGCCGAGACTTCGGCCATATACATGCATATCACAAGATGGCATGTCTAAGGTTCCTCATGGACGGGTTCACAGTGTCACTGATCTCTATGGAGCACCTCAACAGGGTTTGGCAGTAGCAAGGTTGAGGTTTGGCAGTCTGTTTCAGTAGTTCTATTCCAATTTACAGCTCAGTATTTCATCTCTCAGTTTCACTCAGTTCATCTCTCAGTTCTCAGCCATCTCTCTCACTCACATAGTAACTACTGTTGGCAAGATCCATGGTTCGAAATGTATTCGAAGCTTTCATAGGTCATCTCCAATAGTCTCTAGTCCTATTATTGAATTAGGATTAGCATTCATTTAAAGATATTGGTATCGAGGACTTCTTTCAAGGAATTGATATGTATCTCAATTGTCTTAAGGGTTTGCATTGCAATGTCTCAAGGGTTACAAATTTCACTATCTTAAGGATTTGAATCATTTATATATGCTTATGCATTTTATATTCTACTATCTTAAGGATTTGAAACATTTTGTATATACAGGTTTCATAGTAGTGAGCATTTTCATCCTGACAAGATGGCACCAAGGCGAAAGAAATCAACTACAAAAGGTAATTCTAAAACTTTTTGGTACTGATAACCTTGGCATATCTATGATGGACGTGAGCAATATATAACTCATCCTTGCTGGTTGTGATATATATTCAAAGGAACTAAAACTTATGCATTGAGATCTGGACCATCAAGAAGATCTGTGAGTGAGGAGTGTACATCTCGTACTCCACAAAATGATGCAAATAACCCACACATGGAGACACTTGCAGAAACTAAGGCTACTATCACTCGAGAAGAGTCATCATCTCATCCTGTGATTAGTCTTGAACAACAAGAGGTGCAAGAAGAGCCTCGAGGCCAAGGAGAGCAAGAGAGTGCAGAAAAGACAAAAGAAAAAGCTCCAACAAATGTAAGAGTACTTGGGAAGGAGATTCAAATAGGACTTTTGCAAGATGTCCTTGATCAGTTTCGGATGCAAAGAAGAATTGAACCCCCTCTGACTCCTCTCTGTAGATTGATTCTTAATGAGGCTATTCGAACATCAACGTCTGAGATTACTGTTTTGAGAGAGTTTTGATTCTAGAGGCTATGCTATAAATAGTGCACCTTTTCTAGTATCCTTGCAACGGCCAGGAAGTGATCAATTTTTCTATGTTACTGCACTTGATCATCAAGAATGGGGGCCTATTTGGAATCAAATAAGTGAGGACTTCGACAACCAGCTAAATAATGAGTGGCAAGACTTGAAGGGGAAGAAGTTCCTCGTTTGGGATGGAAATCATAGGTTGAAGGCATGGTTTTCTCGGATCAAAGACGGTACTCTCTTGATAAATCTATCATGCATAAGGAAATGTTCTATTATAGTTTGCATTGCACATGATTATGTCATGCTTACTTGTGGAATTGATATGTTGTAGCTTATTCAATAATGCCAACTCGCCATATCCAAGTGTGATGCCAATTCATAGAGGTGCAGAAATCTCAAGAGGGAGAGCTACTTCTTGCCTTAAAATCAACCAATGAGTAAGATAACTTTTTATAATACTTCTATGTATAGCTAATTTAACTTCTTCTCTTTAGAAACTAAGTCTATTGGTATTTATGTCTTTAACTTCTTCTCTTTAGAAAGTAATCCCCACGTGAATATGTGTTGGTATTGCAGACTTGTTCGAGCACATGTAGAGCATTCACATGGGCACGAGGTCTTCCTCTTTCAAAAATTTGGCATGGCAGATAAATCCTCACTTCTTGAGTTATTGAGTGAAGAGGATAAGAGATGGGTGGAAGTGGAGATGGCAATAGAAAGGAAGAATAGTAACCCATGGTACACAGCACCAGCTATTATCTTGGCACAGCTTGTTTGGAAGGTATCTGTGCGAACTATAAATATCCCTTTGCTCTATGAAAGGTGTCCCAAAAAGGATAATGTTTTGATTTCTTGTTTTCATGGAAGGTTGATTTTTCACGTGCAATCAAGAAAGCTACTCAAAATCTTAATCAATCGAAGATGGATTTTGGAGGAGTATACTAATAAATTTAGTAAGTCTATTAAGAATGTGGAAGTCATCTTTCGTGATCAAGCATACAATGTTTTGATTTCTTGTTTTCATGGAAGGATGATTTTTCATGTGCGATCAAGAAAGCTACTCAAAATCTTGATCAATCGAAGATGAGTCTGGAGGAGTATACTAATAAATTTAGTAAGGCTATTAAGAATGTGGGTGTCATCTTTCGTGATCGAGCATACAAGATGGTACCTGTTGCCAATCCCACAAAGGGTGATGGTTTCTTCGAGCTTCTATTTAGTTATGATTGGAATCAAAAGGTGCCACGACTAAGGACAAAGTGCATATATTAGCCTCATCACGTCTCAACCCTAATAGGTAATGTCAATTAATTTTTTTGCACAATCACTCCATAGTGATGCTAATATTTTTTTCCTTTGCCATGATATTAATAGGAAAAAAGAGCTTCTACAACAATTGATGATGGCACGTGGAAATGATACAGTTGCATCTGCTAAGTATGGGGATGCCCAAAAGTTTCGACTACATGTGAAAAAGGAAACATATTGGCAATACTTGTTTGAGCAAGGGATTTCCAATCAACAATTTGTGAAGCCATGATTTGGAACTACCCGATGGGTTTGAGACATTTGCTCAAGAGCAAAGACGACTTCACCTCCAAGAAGCCTTCCCTATGCTTTGGAAGGATATGAAGTCTACTCTTGAAGCAAATAAGCAGCCGGAAATACAGGAGTCATCCTTACGCTTGGTGTATAGGTGGTACAATAGCAACCCTCTCCTTTCTCTTAGGATTAATAAACTTTTTTACTCATATGTCTACATTCTTTCATACATAATAGGTGGATACGGTCTTGGCATGATACCAATTCATCTTCAAGGATGCCATATGAGGTCATGGCATGGACAAACATGGAGAAAGAGGGAAGCATGTATCCCTTATCTTGGAAAGATAAGGGCATAATGATTTGGGAGATTAATGTGTGTCCTTGGTGGTTGGATTACCCACTGGGAAAAGTACATTCCACTGAGAAAAATAGACGTGAAGGTAGTACTCCAAAGTTCCCTATTCCATAGGCATCTAGACCAATGTCTATATATGCGGGTATCTACCATATACTTAAGTTTGCTACATTTGCTGCTCAATCTTCGAGAAGAACATGGAAGACAATATGGATGAGGATGAATTGGATGAAGAGAACCCTTATGTGGATATCACATTACAACCTAGATCAACGGCGGACGGAGAGTCAGCTATCAAGAAAAGACCTGTGAGACCTCTACTCCTCATACTTATGTAATAGTTAACAACTAACACTAAAGAAACAATATAGTATAACCTAGAGTCTTGTCCTTTGTAATTCTTACAGGCAGGTTCTATCAGAGAATGTAGAGTCCTCTAAGACTCGAGAGCTGAGAACAAAGCAACGACTCAATTTTCATGCTTCAAGGACCAATTCCATTAATCAACAACCGAGTTTATCTAGTGAGTATCACTCCTCTCTTTCTTGGTTATGATTTTTTGATTTTGTAGCCAAACTGAAGCTTTCAAGCTAGGATTTGATGCAGATGTAAAGTTGTTTGCATATATGGATGTAATTACAGAAGATATCATTCAGTTGTCGAATGCACCAAAGCTGTAAGTGTTTCTTTTTTTAAGAAATGCATACATTTAAGAATGTATTTTGGAATATAAGTCATTGATCTAGGGAGATTGAATTGTTCATTGTAGGGTTGATGAATTTTTAAGAAAAGTGAAAGCAACAGGTCTATCACACAATGGTAATTCTTGTGTCGAGGTGGTTCGCTTGGTATGGGCAGATTTTCCCACAAGTTTGGCAGTGGAACTCATAAGTAGTACTACATGCCCAGAGTGGAATAGATTCGCCCTCAAGCTCTCTGCAAGGGTGGTAGAGTTTGCCAATGACTTCGTAGCAGACTAGGGGTGGTACGTGACTTGCTCTCTCCCAGAATATTGGGGCTATATATTTGCACATGCGAAGAAGGCCGAGTTCAAGCTCCATCGATCATATACAGTGCTTCTTGACTTTGGTTATTTATGTGATGATGGAGAGGAGGTACATTAAATCACCTAAATGTTTGTTTATATTGGTCTAATAAGCATGATTTGGATGTATCTAACTTGAGGTGTCATCATCCATTAGGTTCGCAATCTACAAATGGATATCTTTTGGCGTGGAAAATCTAACCTCCCACACATGGATCGACAGGCAGGTGCAAATGTCTCTAATAAGCTTTTTCCAGCAAAGACATCAGTGCTACACGAGTGTGACCATAAACATGTCGCAAAATGGACACAAGTTGCATCAACTTACTTACGAGGAGGGGTAGAAAGATCAGATTACTTGCACGAGTAAGACCCTATACAAGCACAGATTGAATTTATGGGGTATAATTGAAGTTCTTTCAAGGAAAACAAATATGGATTGTCAAACATCCTCTGATCCCTTTTAGTGCTTCTTGTAGATGGATACTCAAAACATTC